>NC_140595.1:271591972-272191972 GCF_964204655.1 Triturus cristatus | reverse complement strand
CACAATGGAGATCATGACACAACAGCAAATCACTGCACCTGAAATTTTAGAGAGGAGTCAGCCTCTGGGGACAAATGTGCACAGCACCTGCACCACACTGCGTCGTCAAAAAGGGATGAGCATGAATCATATCCATTTACTCTTGCCGCATGCTGCAAAGGCAATACATGAAACCAGGCCACACATGACAGGGTCACTGCACCTTGAGCGTATGTCCAGTCAAACATCACACACAGGCTAAACCCAGCAAGGAGGATGAAGCTTCTGACATGTAGGCCTTGTACGCACAAACCACCCACACCTGAGACAATCTCATTGAGACGGAGAAAGTATGTACACCTCTTACTCTGGGATGGAAACACATGGCCTCCACTAATTCATGACTGTAAACACACAGCCCCTGGTGGCCATGTCCACACATCATTGACAGGCAAACATCATCAGATTGTCTCAACAACACACACAGGTAATGCCCACTGTGAGTATGCACAAGCAAAATGGGTCCCCCTGTACAGTGGACACATGTAGCAACCTGTAGGTCCTAACAGTTGAGCCCAGGGTACAATGCCACCCTACGCAACCCATGGCAAAGACACAGTGAATGGCCATATTGTTGGATGACGCACATGATACCTAGGAAGAGGTGCCCCAGGGCACAGTAGTGCCCACACTCCTCCATGGTCCAGGATGGACATGACTGCAAATTAAGCAACCGTCCCTGCACTTAGCAGGCCTCCCACTCAGGCACATCATGTCAGAGGGCACACAATTGGACATGCATGCTGGAAGGCTGTACATTTTGGAGACACACCCCTATGTCGTGATTCACAATCAGTGCCAAGTGACATGGACACCACAATGACTGAAATTGGCCATGGCACACGCAAGGTCCCCATACCTGTGGCACATCACCCCCACACATGATGCTGATAGCATAGGGCACCTGCATGAACTGCCTGCATAAATAACCTTGTGCAAGAGTGGCGACAGACCAGGGAACACATTGCAAGGAGGGGAAGGGAGGGAGTGAGAACAGCACTGTGCTACTTTGTGGAGAAGTTGACGCACTGCACAATCAAACCCTGGCAGTGTATCCATGCAACTGCACACTTACATTGGCTGGGGACACACAACTGACACACATGTACCTACCCCCTTCCTGCTGCTGCCTCTCCTGTAGGCGCCTGTCCATATCGGGGAAGACCACCGCCAGCACACGCTTCTGGATGTGGGTCAGACGACGGCGGCCACGGTTCTTACGGCTCTCAGGTGAGTCCCCCAGCAGGAGCCGTGCAATCCTCCTCGTCCAGCACCGGATGTCCTGCCAGCGTTTCCTCACCTGAGACAGGCTCCGCCTCCGACCCTCTGTACCCCTCACGGCACTGACGGCTTCCCTCCAGATCTCCCCCTTGGCAATGGCGCCTACCTGTGAGGATGCAAAAGAGAGAATACATTAATCCACATGAGCAAAGACACAGAGACACACATATAGAACAATCCTCATTATGAACAGGCCATGGTATGCATGCAACTAATTGCACCTTTGTCATAGGGACATTATCCACTGTGGAAGGCCAAATGCACTACGTGCCAGTGGAAGCACACGGGTGGCATGAGGGGTACCACACACTCACTGACCAGGGATCACACTGTGCCTCACAGGCTACACCAGGATTATGTACAGCACCTCACAGCAGTCACCTGCCCCAGCACACTGATGCTACCTCAGCAGAGTACACAGACACACACAGGTACAGGACAATCACATGGCATTGCCAACTGCGGGTACACACCTCACTCTGCCCATGTGCCAGTAGACGGGGGTGTCACAGGTGTGGGGCTGGCTCAGCACGGCATGCACACAGCACTGCTCCCTGCTCACATCCGATGGCCAGGCCATATCCATCCCTCATGCTGCTTGTGTGCAACACTCCCCATATGCACTCACCCACATGACAGGGGACTAACACACACACCAATGTGCAGGGGACGAACACGGCCTTTGGACACTCACAGCACAGGTACACTGAACAAACACACATCCATGGGTACTGACACCTGTCACACTGGGGGGAACACAGGATCACATCAGGACTGTGGAAACAACATCCCCAGGAGGAGTATGCAGGCAGAATGTGGCATGCACCTTGCATTCATTGTCACAGTAGGCACTATGCAAGTGAGGAGTGCACACAGGAAACACAGCATGCTCTGCATGGGTGACATGAGGCCTTCCACACCCTGGGACCCACTCCAAACAACAGTGCATGTCTGTCACACATGGACACAATGCCAGAAGTCACTGTCACACAAAAGGGGCACAGTCTAAGCTAGTGGAGTCTGCACTCACCTGAACCCCTGGTCGACCATACAGGCTCTGGAACTGTGGGAGGATCACATCTATCAGGGCAAGGTTCTCCTCCTGGGTGAATGGCTGTGACCTCTCCACAGTCCTGGACATGGTGCCAGAGGAATCACTATCAGCAGCAGTGGTCATGGATGAATGGATGTGCAGGCAAGTGCTCTCTCATGGGACCTGGCTGCCTTATATATGCCTGGCTGGCCTGTTCATGTATAGGAGTACAGATTGATTGGTCAGTCACATTAGCATCCTACGTTTCATCCAATCCCTTCAAACCTACCCCAGTGTGTGGCTTTGCATGGTTTCAGTTTTGATAATGATGTCAAGTCAACATCCACATTGCAACAATGTAGATTCTTTCAAACTGACTTCTGCTGTGCACCTGGTGCTCAAATTCAAAAATTTAACTCAGTCTCCATGGCAACCATCAGGCATTTCGGCCCTTATACTTGTCCCTCATGTGTCCCCTATGTGTTTTCATACATTTACACACAGGTACGGTGCGTTCCACGCCCTAGGGCACCCCACAAGCAGTGATACCGACCGTACATGCGCTTGTACGGTCCGGATCACAATATTGCCGCTGGCGTATGCGTACGCCACAGTAGTACGGACTGTACACGCGCTTGTACGGTCCGGATCACAATATGGGCGCTGGCGTATGCGTACGCCACAGTAGTACGGACTGTACACGCGCTTGTACGGTCCGGATCACAATATGGGCGCTGGCGTATGCGTACGCCACAGTAGTACGGACTGTACACGCGCTTGTACGGTCCGGATCACAATATGGGCGCTGGCGTATGCGTACGCCACAGTAGTACGGACTGTACACGCGCTTGTACGGTCCGGATCACAATATGGGCGCTGGCGTATGCGTACGCCACAGTAGTACGGACTGTACACGCGCTTGTACGGTCCGGATCACAATAAGGGCGCTGGCGTATGCGTACGCCACAGTAGTACGGACCGTACAAGCGCGTGTACAGTCCGTACTACTGTGGCGTACGCATACGCCAGCGCCCATATTGTGATCCGGACCGTACAAGCGCGTGTACAGTCCGTACTACTGTGGCGTACGCATACGCCAGCGCCCATATTGTGATCCGGACCGTACAAGCGCGTGTACAGTCCGTACTACTGTGGCGTACGCATACGCCAGCGCCCATATTGTGATCCGGACCGTACAAACGCGTGTACAGTCCGTACTACTGTGGCGTACGCATACGCCAGCGGCAATATTGTGATCCGGACCGTACAGGCGCGTGTACAGTCCGTACTACTGTGGCGTACGCATACGCCAGCGCCCATATTGTGATCCGGACCGTACAAGCGCGTGTACAGTCCGTACTACTGTGGCGTACGCATACGCCAGCGCCCATATTGTGATCCGGACCGCACAAGCGCGTGTACAGTCCGTACTACTGTGGCGTACGCATACGCCAGCGGCAATATTGGCCCAGGGACCCTATACACGCGCTCCGAGCGTATGTACGGTGCGTATAACAACTGTCAGTGGTGACAGGCGGCACACAGACAGGAATGGAGCGGACAGGTATTGCCAAGGGTGGACACCAATGCATTGTCTGTGCAATACCACCTGTGTGTGACACAGGTGTGTCAGGATGTGATGTGGCACTTTACCCCTGAGGTGTGGGCAAAGCACATGTACGATGAGCTGTGTACACATGTCGTGTGTGATGGTGCGCATTGTACCACACATCCCCTGCACTCCTTTGACATGTGTGCATGTCGTACACACTAGTGGAGCCATGAGTCACTTGCATGTCCCAGTCACGGACACCCGCACCTGTCCCCTGATGCCAGGTACACGGAATATTACATATGACACGTGTATGGCTGCGTTGCATGCTGCAACCATGTCATGTGTGTGGCATGTCTTTCCATGATTTTGCTGTAGGTGTGTGATTCAATGTGTCAGCAGTTGCTGCTGCCAACATGTGTCTGTGTGTCGATGGGCATGGCACACTGTTCCGCACACCAGCCCACATATGTGATTTGCCATGAGGTGTGTATGTATCCAACTACACGGAGTATCAACACAAGTACATATCCACATGCTCCCTATGTATGTTCTGTCTCGACATGTACTCCTCAAAGGCAATGTGTGTGGCCTGTCCTATTCCTATGACATGTGACCAGTGCATATCGCATCCAACTACCTGTCTGTACCATACGCATACTACTTCTGCACATGTGTGGATGTCTGTGAATCCTGTGATGCGTGTGCATGTTCACTTACACTGGCCCACAGCTAGTCTCATGCCATGTCATCGTGATCTTGCCCCCCTCCGTTAGTGGCTGTCCCTTGGTAGGAGTGTAACCTGACTGGCGTTCGTGTCCAGGAACTGTGGCACAGACCTGACTCACAACGTGGCATATGTGTATTGGCTGTGTAACATGTGCTCAGTGCATTGACGATGTTGTTGTACAGTGCTCACTCTTAGGTGTTCCTTCCATTTCACTGCAGGGCTCCGCCTCTCCCTCGACGTATGCCAGACATTGCTGCCCTGCATGAACGGGACTGTATACGCCGCTACAGATTCAGCCAACGGTTGATTGATGAGTTGACTGGCCGGCTGGAAGCACAACTCCTCCCGCGCCACAGGTATCCAAGTGCACTGACACCCAAGTTGAAGGTGATGGCAGCCCTACATTTCCTTGCCACGGGTACGTTCCAACATACCATTGCTGATGTCGGGGGCATGTCCCAGACGATGTTCAGCCGTGTTCTGCATGATTTCTTAGAGGCCATGTTGGTTCACCTGGATGAGTACATTAAATTCCCAAATCGTGAGCAGTTGACAGATGTCAAGCGTGAGTTCTATGCCCTGGGAGGGATGCCCCATGTCATTGGGTCCATAGATGGGACACATGTTGCGTTGGTACCACCACAGGCACAGGAGGTGGTGTATAGGAATCGCAAACATTATCACTCCATTAATGCCCTTGTGGTGTGTCTGTCCAACATGGTGATTTCACATGTCTGTGTTCGCTTTCCAGGATCAGCACACGATGCCTTCATCATGAGGCGTAGCAGGGTGCCAGAAATGATGCTGCAGCTGCGGAACGAGCGAGCATGTATTGTTGGTGGGTAGACTCTGGCAGTTCAGTGTTTGGCGTCATCTTCCAATCTCACTGCCTGTGCTGACACACTTCTGTCCATGATGTTTCCTTGTAGGGGACGCTGGCTATCCCAACATGCCATGGCTGATGACGCCTGTCCGCAACCCCAGCACGGCTGCCGAGCACCTCTACAACAACGCACATGGGCGGACCAGGAGAGTCATTGAGAGGACGTTTGGACTTCTGAAGAGCCGATTCCGGTGCCTCCACAAGACCGGCGGAGCACTCCCATATGCCCCGGTGAAGGTGTGCAAGATCATCATCGTCTGCTGCATGCTGCACAACATGGCAGTGGAGGAAGCTGTTCCACTCATACTGGATCAAGATGACCAGGACCATCCACCCGTGGAGGATGAAGGGCTTGGTGACGGGGCAAGTGATGTGGAGGAGGAGGAGGCTGTGGAGGACATGCGGAGTCGGCTCATACGCAACTTCTTTGCTTAGTGGTGAGTTCCAGTGTCTGAGTGTGCACGCATTGGGCCGTGTGTGGCATGTGTTGCAATGTGTGTGTCCATCTGCATGTCTGCCAAGTGAGTCAGTGGTGTGTATTGAAGTGTCACTCAAGTGATGGCGCAATGGAAGGATGTTGTCTGAGGGTCATCATTGTCACCTGTCATGTTAACAACATGATACGTGTTAAGTACATGCTTGCGGATGTGCTCCTTTGTGCTGAATCCTTGTGTGTCTCTCTTCCACAGGTCCATGTGCATGCTGTCTGCTGGTGGCATTGTTGTGCTCCTGCTACTCCTCATGAACACAGCGACATGTGCTGATTCAGCGTCACATGCACGGGCAAGTGTTGAAATCTCCTCAGGGTAAGGGATGCCTCACGTCGTTTTGGGTGTGTGAATTGTTTGTAGTCTGTGTGCACTTCTCCGGTTCATGTGTGTTCCATTTGCATACATGGTGATCCTACATGGGGAACATGACATGGGGCAGGCTTCACCTGGAGCCATGCTCAGACTTGGTGACTGTCATGTGGCAGGGGATTGGGGATTGTGATGAGGCCATCATTGTGTGTAACACTGGCCTCGGAAACATACAGGTTGCACCGGGTTGACATGGTGTGTGATTGCCCCATCAGGGCCTCAATGGTGTATAGCGGCCTCTCCGTGGCAGCAGGGGGTGTTTAGCTGTTATCCGTCACTTGTGTGCCAGGTCAATGGGATGCCAGCATCTGTGTTGCAATGGGGGGTGCCAGTGTTGCTCCCACATGTACATCCACATGACCTGTGTATGTGTTGACAGAGTATCATTGTCATTCCAACACACATGACTAATAAATTTGTCCCTCTGTCTCCAAGGTGCCTCTTCCCTGTCAATGGTGCCCTGTTGCCACTGTGCGTGCCGCAGGTCTGGCATAGTTTTCATAGGTGGTGCATATGTGTCTATGTGTAGAGTGACAAGATGCTAGGGGTTTGTCAGGGAGTGGGAACTGTATTATGCACAAGATGCACAGTTCCATCCACCTCAAGGCAAGAGAGACCATCCCCCAGGGAAACTACAACATCTGTGTAGAATCCTACCCTGCAGTCTACGGACATGTGCCTCACGACTCCCATGGTACTTGTCCATATCCGGAGTGCATCTGCACAGCTCTGCTACTGCGTCGGGCAACCAGGCCACATCAACGTCCTAACGGGATGGGGGGAATGTTTCACAGCCAGCTGCAGGATGACCTTCTAGATCCACGCCCACACTCATGATGCAGCCCACAACCCCAACACAACCATGTGGCACAGTGATCCTAAACTGCATTCTGGCATCTCCATGCATCCAACCTTGGCCTAGCCACCATTCTCAACATCCGCCTGACGCAAGCATGCTGCACATTGTAGGGACACATGTCTAGACATACCTGGGAGCGGCAAGCCAGGTCACTCCACATGATCCCTGACCTCTGCGCATGACTGTTGCTCCCCTGAATGTGTCTGTAGCCACAGTTGTGCGGGAACCACTCAGCTGGTTGGGCCCAGCACAGGTGAGTTTGGTACTCCATGTCTGTATCAGATGAGACATTGGGACCCATGTGTGTCCTGGGCAAGACTGCGACCCCACGGTTTGGATGGTTGGAGTTAATTCTGAGATCAGGCATGCTTTGACTGTACGACACACACATGTATTGTAATAATGTAGAATCACGGCATCATCTTGTAAGTGTGATTAATTTATTTGTGGTGGGGTACGGGTTTGTGGGGATGACAAGAGGTGCACAGCGGGAGTGTAGAATCCAAAGTTCACTGGGGGAGTTGGTATCCTTGTCGTAGCAAAATGTCAGAGTCCATGCCACAGTCTTCGTCAACATAGGTCAGACAGTGACCAGCAAGTCCATGTGGCAGAGAATGTCATGTGCTGCTATTGGGCCAGAGGGCCAGGTGCCAGGCCAGGTGACCTGGGAGATGGTGATGTTCTGCTGACTCTCACAGTCTTTTTCGTGGACGACCCACCTTCCTGCGGGGACCCTCGGAAGCAGTCCGTGACGATGTCTGTGACGCTCCGTCGGATGAATCCTCCTCCTCCTGATCCCTCCCTGTGTCTGGTAATGGCCTTCGCCTGGTGCCACAGGGAGGGTTGCCCATGTTGTCGGCAATCCGACGGAGTACACCGGTCATTTGGGTTTGCACCGCCACGAGCTCAGCCTGTCTATCCTCCATCCTTCCTTGGTGTTGCAGTTGACAGGCATGTTGCTGGGACTGCAGGGTCTTCATCTCCTGGAGGGTCCCCTTGATGTCATTGAGGGTGGACGCAATCTGGTCCATGCCCCTGGTGTCACGCCGGTATGTATCCAGGATGTTGCTGACCTGGGACACTACCGGGTCCTGAGCTGCCTGGTCAGGTTCGCGCCTCCGCCGTCCTCCACTCCCGCCACCCCTGCCCACGTGCACCTGGCCTGCCGTTGTGGGTGCATCGGGTCTCCGGGACCCCTGAGGGATGGCATCTGCGTTGCCGCCTGCCTCCTCCTGGGTGCCCGGAGGACCGTGTCCCTCCTGGGCAGACTGGCTGGGTGGTCGTGTGCGGGCAGGGCTCCTGGACGTCTCCTGGGATGTGGCAGGAATGGGGGTGGTGGTTGGCACAGTTGTACCTGACGCAGGTGCTGCAGGTGGTTGGACACCAGAGGGGCCAGGTTGGTCTGGGTCATCCACGGAGTGGTGAGAGTCATCGCTGGCGGTGGGGTCATCATCCCGCGGAGCCTGGTCCTGTGTGACTTCCCCCCCAGTGTTGGGGGGTGTTCGTCGACGTTGACCTGTGTGTGAGAGAGACAATGTTAACAGTGTCACATGTGGCATCCATGTTGCATGCATTTCTGATTTGGCACTCTTCCTCTGGGTAGTTGGATCTGTCCTGCATTCCTCTCACAGTGCACTTGTGCATGGCTATGTCCCTTGGCCACAGCTGTCAGGGCTTTACGCATGTGTGAGACACAATCTTAGTTGATGCATCTATTTGGGTACACAGTCAGCAGTGTGGTGTGCGGGCGTAGCGAGCCATGCAGAGGCGCCTTACGTGTTGCACTGTACGTGGCCAAATGGTGTTTTGGCAAGGCAATTTGATGTTGCAGGTAGGGGACTGAAGCATTTGTGACAGGGTTCTTACCGACACGGTGGGTGGGTATACTGGGTGTGTGGTTAGGTCTGTGCCTGCAGCACGGATGGACTCGTGCACAGATTGACACATGGACCGGTCTTCATCTACGGAAGGGGGGGTTGAGGCACTGCCAGACCTGGTCTGCATGCACACAGTCCACCGGCTGACGAGTGGACATGGCCACACCACCCAAGGGTGATTTAGTCTCCCTGTGTCTCCCTTCCTCCCTCCCTCTGTCACCCTCCTCCCTCCCTCTGTCGGTCTCCCTCTGTCACCCTACTCCCTCCCTCTGTCTGTCTCCCTGTGTCCCCCCTCTGTCTCCTTCCCTCTCATTCCCCCTCTCCCTCCCTCTCTTTGTCACTCTCTGTCACCTCAGGCCAGCTTCCTGGGCACACACAGTTAGCCGGTCTTTGAATGGCCATTGGCTTGTTCATGTGAGTTAGTCCCTGTTCTCCGGGCACCCATTGGGCAGTGTGTCTGAGTGTAGGCTGCTGCTGTGGCGGTGTGTGCTGAGACTCTATCAGAGCGATGCATCTTCATTGTCTGCTGTTATGTGCAAATTGTGCCTTCAGACCCATGGCATCCTGCATGGCAGCCATCATTTGCAGGCAAGACAGTACTGTGTGGGTACACACAGTTTGTATGGCTGTGCCCTGGGCCATATGGGCTGAGGGCATTGTTGTGTGCTTGTGAGTTGCTCAATGTTAGTTTTGCTGCCCCCACTCCCAGCATCGACCACATCCTGTGTTGTGTTGGTGTTTTGTGTGGCCTGTGACTTGGCATGGCCCTGATTGATGCATGGGGCATGGAGGTGCCAGTGGCATGTGTGTGTTTGTGGAGTGTTGTTGTGTCCGGTGGTGGCTTGGGGGGGGTGGCATGCATGATTGATTGTGTATGGCATCCCCCCCATGTGAGGTGAGTTGTTTGTGTACTCACCAGGGTCTGGGAGTCCTGGCAGTCCGTGTAGTCCCTCCACCGCCAGCGTGGACATCACCTTCTCCTCCCAGGGATGGTATTGTACCGG
The DNA here is from genome assembly GCF_964204655.1 of Triturus cristatus. Classification (NCBI taxonomy): domain Eukaryota; kingdom Metazoa; phylum Chordata; class Amphibia; order Caudata; family Salamandridae; genus Triturus; species Triturus cristatus. The sequence goes on along the minus strand of NC_140595.1, from coordinate 272,181,854 downwards.
TCTGGGGGGCGGCCCTCCTCCAGTGATGTTCCCCTGGTTGTGATTGTCAGTCATCTTCCTCTTGACCGTCCTCCGCAGATCGTACCACCTGGATTGGCACTCGTGCCTGGTCCTTCTGGTTGTCCCAACAGCATTCACAGAATCGACGATCCTCTGCCACATGGCGGTTTTTTCGGATATGCTGGTCTGTCTGACCAATGTCCCAAAGAGCTGTGGCTCGACTCTGAGGATTTCGTCGACAAGGATCTCCAGCTCCTCCTTTGTGAACTTTGGATTCTTGGTGGTGGACATGGCGTGGGGTGTGGTTGTGGGGGTGTGGGTGTGGATGGCTGTGGGTGTGTGGGTGTGGTAGTGGAGGTGTGTGTGTGAATGTGATGAGGGGGTGTTTGTGTAGGTGGTTGTGTGAAGGTATGCAAGTGTGAGGTTCAAGTATGGTGGTGTGGGTCGTCTGTGGGCTCTGGCAGCAGTGGGTCTGTTGCAAAGGCTCATGGTTTGTGTGTGTGGTCCATTTTTATTGGTCCATTTGTGGGTGTGGCTGTGTTTGAAATTTGTGTGGGTGTGTTATGAGGAGTGATTGAGTTTTGGGCCTCTGTTTGGCAGTTTGGCAGTTGCAGGTGAGTGTATGTGATGTTTGTGGGGTTGTTGGGCCTGTTTGGTGGTGTGGGGAAACTCTACTTGACTCTCCTTGTGTAAATATGGTTTGTCCGGGTTCAGTACGTGTTTTTTTGGCGTCAGTACGGTCCGTACATGCACTGGTGGGGGTGCGGTCCGTACATTCCCTGGTGGGGTGGTGGTTAGGTGCGTACATACACGGCTGGGGTGGGGGTTTGGTGCGTACATACACGGCTGGTGGTTCGGTGCGTACATACACGGCTGGGGGGGGTTCGGGGGCGTACATACACGGCTGGTGGTTCGGTGCGTACATACACGGCTGGGGGGGGGTTCGGGGGCGTACATACACGGGTGGGTGTTTGGTGCGTACATACACGGCTGGTGGTTCGGTGCGTACATACACGGCTGGGGGGGGGTTCGGGGGCGTACATACACGGGTGGGTGTTTGGTGCGTACATACACGGCTGGTGGTTCGGTGCGTACATACACGGCTGGGGTGGGGGTTTGGTGCGTACATACACGGCTGGTGGTTCGGTGCGTACATACACGGCTGGGGGGGGTTCGGGGGCGTACATACACGGCTGGTGGTTCGGTGCGTACATACACGGCTGGGGGGGGGTTCGGGGGCGTACATACACGGGTGGGTGTTTGGTGCGTACATACACGGCTGGTGGTTCGGTGCGTACATACACGGCTGGGGTGGGGGTTTGGTGCGTACATACACGGCTGGTGGTTCGGTGCGTACATACACGGCTGGGGGGGGTTCGGGGGCGTACATACACGGCTGGTGGTTCGGTGCGTACATACACGGCTGGGGGGGGTTCGGGGGCGTACATACACGGGTGGGTGTTTGGTGCGTACATACACGGCTGGTGGTTCGGTGCGTACATACACGGCTGGGGGGGGGATTCGGGGGCGTACATACACGGGTGGGTGTTTGGTGCGTACATACACGGCTGGTGGTTCGGTGCGTACATACACGGCTGGGGTGGGGGTTTGGTGCGTACATACACGGCTGGTGGTTCGGTGCGTACATACACGGCTGGGGTGGGGGTTTGGTGCGTACATACACGGCTGGTGGTTCGGTGCGTACATACACGGCTGGGGGGGGTTCGGGGGCGTACATACACGGCTGGTGGTTCGGTGCGTACATACACGGCTGGGGGGGGGTTCGGGGGCGTACATACACGGGTGGGTGTTTGGTGCGTACATACACGGCTGGTGGTTCGGTGCGTACATACACGGCTGGGGTGGGGGTTTGGTGCGTACATACACGGCTGGTGGTTCGGTGCGTACATACACGGCTGGGGGGGGTTCGGGGGCGTACATACACGGCTGGTGGTTCGGTGCGTACATACACGGCTGGGGGGGGTTCGGGGGCGTACATACACGGGTGGGTGTTTGGTGCGTACATACACGGCTGGTGGTTCGGTGCGTACATACACGGCTGGGGGGGGGATTCGGGGGCGTACATACACGGGTGGGTGTTTGGTGCGTACATACACGGCTGGTGGTTCGGTGCGTACATACACGGCTGGGGTGGGGGTTTGGTGCGTACATACACGGCTGGTGGTTCGGTGCGTACATACACGGCTGGGGGGGGGTTCGGGGGCGTACATACACGGGTGGGTGTTTGGTGCGTACATACACGGCTGGTGGTTCGGTGCGTACATACACGGCTGGGGGGGGTTCGGGGGCGTACATACACGGGTGGGTGTTTGGTGCGTACATACACGGCTGGTGGTTCGGTCCGTACATACACGGCTGGGGGGGGGTTCGGGGGCGTACATACACGGCTGGTGGTTCGGTGCGTACATACAGGGCTGGGGGGGGGGTTTGGTGCGTACATACACGGCTGGTGGTTCGGTGCGTACATACACGGCTGGGGGGGGTTCGGGGGCGTACATACACGGCTGGTGGTTCGGTGCGTACATACACGGCTGGGGGGGGTTCGGGGGCGTACATACACGGGTGGGTGTTTGGTGCGTACATACACGGGTGGGGGTTCGGGGCGTACATACGCGGGCGGGGGGTGGTGGGGTGTTCGGCGCGTATGCGGGCACATGTCTCCATGGTTGCTATGGGAGTTCGGTTCGGACGGTGTTTTTTGCGTACGGTTGTGAAATGGGGAGGACGGGAGGGATCGTACTTGCGCAGTCGGACTTTATTTTTCCGCACGGTGGGTTTCTCGCCCGGGGACGTGTCGGTGACTTTTCCCGACCCGAGGACGTGTGGGGAAATCTTCCCAATGCGATTCGTATGGACTTTTTTCCGTTCGAATCGTACTTGGCAGTTTGTACGCTACTTTGACGATTCGGACGGAAAAAAATCCGGATACGAGTCGGACGGGGAATTTTTTTACCGGATCGGAATTGGCACCTATATGTGTGTATTATTCTAGATGTATGGCACACTGAAGCAATACATTATTTGATTTTATTGTGATTGACTCTGAAGGGAATTGTATGCATGTATTGTCCTATATTTGTGGTACATTGAACTATTGCATTTTTTGATTTTATGTTGATTTGACATTGAAGGAAATTGTTTTATATATTGCATAATATTTTAATGTTTTATAAGATACTTTCTTGGAAATAAACTATTTACAATAGAATGCCCCATTCAAAATGACCCTTCTTTCCACATTTAAACACATTTAGTTAGGATGAAGTCAATTTTTAGGTTGAGCATTCGAGACCTCTTGTATATACTTTAGTATATACTTATTATATACTTATATGTGTATGTACTTTGTGGGCTCTGGAGATCAGCCCTAGGATTTGTCTTCTTCCGCTTAGGGCCTTTTTTTCAGTTTAACTGTCTCTATTTAACCGTCTTGATAGAAAACTACCAGCACAGGTCAGTAAAACACCAGAATTGCTTTCTGTTGAGAGACTTTCTTTTTTTTATTTATCTGGCAACTGCCTCTATTTTACTTTCTTGATAGAAAACGACCAGCAGAGGTCAATAAAATACCAGAATCACTTTAGCATTCTCTAGATTCCAGTCCATAGAAATTGTCTTCCATGAGCACCCGTAGACAATAATATTTTTTTCAAATCTTGTATTTTCAGTGATATGCCACTGCCGTCCCTGATTTTATAATAAAAACAGAGCTTTCGACTATACCATTTACCGCTGAAAGGCAATATTTCTCTCCATGTGTTCGCATACCTGGTGTGTCACACGGTGTGGTGCTTACTTTCCCTCTATGTTAAAGAACAGTATATGTTTGAGCACCCAGGCTAATGTGCTGCATAGCTAAATACATATAAAGTCCCAAAGGCGAGACTGATTGCATTGCAAATGCTTGTTATATAAACTGACATGTAATTTGCTCCCACATCGATAGCAAAACATCTCAGTATTGTCACTCTGCCCCTTAATATTGCTCCAATTGTTACCAACAGATGGTTTAATAATTTGTTTTCAACATGTTTGGAAATATACTTGACCTCATGCCTTAAGGCGTTCATACCCATTTCTTTCATGCAGTACTCGGAATGTTCTGTTCTCCTTGCAATTGTCTGTGTTATTTCTAACCTGGGATCTTGCTTAGCTAGTAACCTTTCTTGTATTTTCCTATTATTTGTATTTTCAACCAACTAATGCCTTATAATTTCGTCTTTTAAATTCCTATAATTGCGTGTCATAGTCAATGAGCGTAACAAAGCTACAAAGTCATCTATATGTTTCCCAGGTGCTTGAAATCATTGAAGGAACTTATGTCGTCTAGTATCACATTCCTCTTTGGGTTGAATCTTCTGTGTAAAGTATATACAGCAGAAGCATATTCATCCACTACTTCACTGTTTCTGTCTTCCCCATTGCCTACCCACACTCTGACTGTTTCCACAGGAAGAGCCTTTAGTATGCTTCTGCCCCGATAACCAAGGCTATATGTTAATAAGACTTTTTTCTTTTTTGATGTGAAAGTGTCACCATCAATGGCTTCCAAATATGACTAAACTGCTTCATGCCATTGCTCCCAGCTGATCAGTGGTATACCCAGCACCACCAAAAATTGATGTGGTACTACAATTCCCTCCATGGTGCTGAACACAATAATAAAACGTTATAAGTACTTCATACACAGTCTCAAATATGGGAGTTGATAATGGGTTTTCATTCAACACAATTGAAGTGTTTGCGTCACTGACAATAGTTGGTATTGACACGTATAGAACAACTGAGTGTGTCACCACAGAAAAATAAATTAAATGAATTCAACTACAACCATAACATGCTATGAATGAAGTGTGAGTGTCACTGAATCTCTTCCTCTGTTTCTTCCAGGAACTAGAATAGCACACACAATGTGTGCTAATCACTACTGAGATTTGAGGAAATGTTTGCCCACAAGGTAAATGCCACAGTTGCTGCCAAAAAATGCATAATTCCATTTCATTTCCAGGGGATTGCATCACATCTCAGTGCAAATGTCATGATTTTCCTCAGTGGGCAACTTAATTTTTTAATTACGATTGCCCAAAACTAATATGGCCACAGTTAAAAAGGTTGTCGCTCCTTAGAATGGCTGACTTTCTTTGCCCACACCTAATATGGCTGCCAGAGAACCATGTCCAATCAAAACTGGCCCCTGTTGATGGTCATTGAATTCGCTGACTTCACTTGCCCACACCTAACGATGCCACCAGGGAACCACATCCAATCAGAATTGGCCTCTGAGATGACACACAGATTGATGTGTTGATGCTGGGAAGTTGTGTTTTTCGGGAATATATAGGATATTCACCGCTATCAACAGGGACAAAACAGTATCGCCACAGTACGTGTAATCATGCAATCAGCATGCCGTGGATATCTCCAATGCTTCTGCTGCATCTTATTAGCACCTTGCCAACATGTTGCACTGTATCCTCTACAACAGATGAGGACAAATGTGCACACTGGGTCCATCTACATTTTAATCATTGTCACTGAAAAGATGAAGACAATGACTTCGTGGCACAGTAAGTTTGTTATCCTCTTATAATGCCGAGCATCAGGCAGCACCTGCCAAAGCTGGAACTTCAGCATGTCACTGCCACAATTCCCTAAGCATTCCAATCCTTGAGACATGAGGATTGGAATGGGTCAGAAAAGGTCCAAAACATCCATCTCTGCAATTTGGGATGCTCACCATTTATTGCCATCAACTACTTGAGTGATTTGTGATCTCTCTGTACCACAAACTTAGTACATTTCAAATACAACTGGAACCTATTTGTATGGCAGGCCCTTGAGCTGTGACGGAGTCAGAGCGGACTACAGGCCCCAAGCTCCTTTTCTCGGCCAGGTGGCAGTACTGCAACAACTCAGGGAACAAAAGGGTCTGTGGACTCCCGCAGCGAAGCCCGGATCAAGAGCAGGCACATCCACACCCGTCTGATCTTGAAGGAGGCTGTGATGGGCCACCCCTCTTGGATTTACATTAGAAGGGTTTATTCTCAAGTACCCTGTGTTAGCATGCCCTCTAATTGTCTATCATGATTCCTGATTCAACTAGTAGTGGTTGCCACTCTGTTACCTAAAATGGGAAAGCAGAATATCACTGGGGAGCAATCTTATTCTACTCCCCCAGTTACATGTACTTCCATTGATAGAATGCTGAAAAGGGCCATGGGGGCTATTAGTACCCAAATCGCCCTAGCAGAAAGATGACCTTTCTTGAATCTGGGCTCTGCCACAGCTCCCATGATTAATTTAACGCCCCCTAGCCTGATAATAGGTGTGCCCTGCAATGCCCCAGTCACTGATGTTACAATGCCCATCCATTGTAGCCTAATCGATATCAACTGTCCACAATTGTTAGACCCAGCAGTTTCTGACCACTCTAGATAGGATGAGTACGATACACTTGTCCGATAACCTGTGCTCACCCTTGGGAAGCTTGGAATAGAGCACTCAGGCTTATCCTCAGGGTCAAAGTATAAAGTATTAGCACAACACCGCCCTCTCATCACATTGAAATCAAAAACCACATATGCATTGAATCTAGGTTATATGTAATGGTCAAAGCTCTCCAATTAGCAGCAGAATGGCATGAACATGCATGTACTAGTCATAGGTATTCGAATGCCCCATTATTCCCTTAGCCGTGTAAGCAACATAACCCCATGTGCGTACTTCCCCGAGGTGTTCACGATCCAAGCGATCCCTCCCACATCAAAAATAACAGAAACATACAGGTGGAAATGGGGAAATACTTTCTGTTCCTGGGATCTCGTGGGCAGGAGGCCAGCCAACCGGCCCTTGGAAAGTGCTTAGGGACCCGGGCCATGACAGCAGGCAATTAGCTGCAGACCTGCAACATCCAGGCAAATCCACCAAGTAATAGTCCCTTTCCTAGGGCATGACAAGCCCTAGGCCACCACAAGTCTGTGGTTAATTTAGTTGCAGTCCCTCCTGCCCCAATTTGTTCTTCATGTCGATGTCCCAGCATTAAACCAGCATAGTATGGATCGAATCCCAAAAGAGCCTTTAAATCCTGAGGGCAGAGCCCCAGTATATATACCCACAATGACCTTTGAAGATGAGATCAGTTTAAAAGGCCACCTTTGAAATGCACAGACTCTCTCTAAATGTTGTCCTGTGTGTCATCCTACCCTGGGAGGCTTGATCAATATCTTTAGTAGGGCCAGGAACCTACCCCTTGGAATGCAGGTGCCAATTCCACCCCCTCTTAGCCATCCTAGGAAGTCTCCTCAGAGTCAGAGGTCTGCAGTTTCCGTAGAGCCCCTAATTTATGGCCTTCCATCAGGAATGCACAGATGTAGCTGTCGCCCCAGCACCCAGATAGCAGATAGCTGTCGCCCCAGCACCCAGATGTAGATTGGAGACAGGCTGACAGGCATACAAAGCCTCAAGCACTATCTCCAAAGTGGCATTTCTACATTAGTAATGTTGAATCCACTCACACCACCGGAGAGGATTTGCCCTTACTAACTCAGCGATATTAAAATTAAACACTATACTGCCACTCCCTGTGAGAAGCAGGCCCCACTGTAATCAATCGGTGCCATTCACTACCAGTGCATGTAGCGCACACATGCACATGCCCTATCTCTTCCTGACACTGCACCCTGCCACCAAGGAGTACTCCGATGTAGCGTGAGACATGTAGAACCTTGTCAGGTACCTTTTAAATGCCAAACTGAGTAACAGTTACTTGCACACACAGGCACCACCATAACAAACCTGTGGCACTTTTGAAGACCTACCTCTATGGGTGGTACAACCAGTGTTGAAGGCCCACGGATGAGCATTTGAGTTACATGCCCTAGGTATATGTCTTACCCCGAGACAAGGGACTTACAGCTAATTCAAATCAGCCAATCATGTATACACCAATCACCAGTATTTATATGACAAGCACAGAGCTTTGGTGACTGAATGACAGTGTCAAAGTGCTCCAAGTCCTATGCCAAGAAAACAAGGTCCAAACAGGAGGGTGGAAGCCAAAAAGTACAGGGAGACCACGCCATAAAATGCCAGGCCTAACACTAATCTCTAGCTAATTAGAGGGCAAAGCGGGGAACTCGTAACAGGCAGAGTGGCATTTAGCCAATCAATCCAAACAATAACCTTCAGACTAGCCTCTCAATCGTCCTCGTCCCCGGTGGGGGTTTTGGGTGACTCAGTCTCAAGTTACTCCAGCATTGACCGTTTTGTGGAGGACTGCTGCACCAAACTGAAGGCGTTCTTATAGGCTGAACTTTCTCCTCTTATTGATCGATTAAAAGCCATTGAGTTACAGCGTGAGACTCTCCCACAGAAGTATCTTCAAACAGCTATTACTCCGAATGTCGTAACCATGGTCAATTAACCATCACTTGTTTATCAGCCAAATCCTTGCAATCTCACTAAATCTGGAGAATCTGGGGGCTCAATATCTTGTAGGCGTTGTAGTAGCATCCCCCCCCCCACCCCGCTCTGAACCTAATTCAATATACGGGTCATAACTGCCAGCTTTGAGTGAGGTCAGGCACAGACAGAAGGGACATTGCTCCTCTGTAGACTTGCTTAACGCTGGGCACATGGCGAGTGACACAGCTTTTAATCCCAGTCAGATAATCATTAAACTTCCCCTGCAGCCTGCCCCTACTGGGTGATTCTAACTGAAGTTCCCCCTTTAGGCAGGGGCCAGGTAGAGTCCTATGAGTAATTATTTTATAAAGTTCTGGGTTGGCTAGTACACAATAGGGGTTTTCATTTTTCACTTGCTGATGACATTCGGCTGACTCGCAGCATAGGTTGGATTGGGACCAGTCCAGTTGGCCCACGTCGAGACTGTGTTATAGTAAACTTTAGATCTTCCCTTCTGGTGCAAAGTCTGTTGTTTGGGCCCATGAGTAAGACTTTAGCTATGCAACTACCTGGCAACCACATTGAATGATAGCGGCTTGAGTAAACAGGCAAACACACTCTATGTGCCACAAGTCCTGCAACCAGCAGGGCAGGACTCTGACTCTTCCTCCTGTCTAGTGGACCAGGTTTCCATACCTGTAGCAAACCATTATCAAGTTTTGTTTAGTGTGCACTGACTTTCTGATGCTATTCAGGCGTCTTTTCCCACTGACAATTTCATAAGAGATGAAGTTTTGATGAAGGGTCACAGTTCACAGTTCACAGGTTGTGAGCACCAATCGTCCCTTTTCTCTTTCGAGTAGGCCTGGGCGGAGCTCGTAGAGTTTCACACCACTGAATTTAGCTGAGTTACCAAAAAACTCTGTGACCCCAGACTGACATACAGCAGAAAGGCTTTGTGGGATGACAATTACTTCTGTGCAGCTTTCTTGTCAGGCTCTAGTGATAAACCATATGTTCTAACTGACCTCTGTTAAAACACTGTCTGGGTTTTCATCTCTAACATATTATTTATTCATTTTTTGTCCCAAATGAATTCCCAGAGTCAGAAGACTGACTCGCCATGTACACCTGAAACCCTTAAATCCTTGCGGGAGGCAGAGAAAATGTAAGAGCGCTCTGACCCACTGCACTGGCTCTCTGTGATCCTGAGTGACACAGAGAACTCACTCACAGGTGTGACCTTGAAGTATGCAGTGCCTCTGGCAGACATCTACTTTGTAAGTGCCTGTGTGGCCGGCTATTGTCAACATGCTTCAGCACTTCTCTCTCTGGTGGCCAACAAATAGGGAAACAAACAGGAGGCTGGCTGGAAAAGTGCAAGGGTAGTCTCCAGGAAAGGGGGGTAGGCAGGAAGGGCATGCAAGAAAAGGACACTTCCAACAAGCTTTATAAAGTAGCCTCTGCTGTGGTTAAATCTTACCGGAAGTGAACCAGTATTTTATGAAGTCTGCATGCGTAGCTGGCTCATTAATCGCACCTCTTACGTAGTGCAAAACAAGAGGTGCTCTTGGTCCAAATCACACTGAGTCCATCACCCTTTCTGTGCCATAGGTCTCCTCACTATTAAATGGCTCGTACTACTGTTTGCTCATAGAACTCTCACTTCTCACCATAGGCATGGCTCCGGCTGTGTGCAGACTGTAGAGCCTGTTGGGTTGCTGGTTCTACAATAGCTGCAAGCACCAAGGAGTGACTGCCAGCCAAGGGTCTTCCACAAAGGAGAGCCCGGTGCAACCTGTCAAGGGAGGAAGCCGGGTAGCCGCTCTGCAGCCAAATCAAGCACCAGCAGCAAGGAGGAAGGTCGGGACTTGCACTGCACACCTCTCTCTGAGTTTAGCAAAAGTTTAAGATAGGTCTGTCTCCATGTTTATTTACTGCGCATGACCACAACCCAAGACTCTTGTTACCGACACATGCAGAGACAGCAAACAGGGCCCGTCTCAGGAGGAAGCCCTTGTGTTGCAGAGACTTGCAGTACTCCGATGTGTTGCAATGAGGGGTGGGTGCTGAACTCCATGCTCCAAGCTGAACGCGGTGTGGCAAAACTCTGCAAACTGCTGGTGGAGCAGAGTTTGTCGCCCACGCCCACCCCTACTTTTGAGTATGAAGATTGATTGTCTAATGATTAAGATTACTAACTCAACCTTGCTTAATTTTGCTGCTAAATATGACATCATTGCTCTACAGGAAACTTGGGGCACAACTTCCACCTCTTGTACTGGTTTTGCTTGTTACTCTTGTCCTGCAATTCCTTCCATACGTGGCAGGGTTAAAGTTGTCCTTTCCATGTGGGTCTAATTGAAACTCAACGTGAAACTGTCGTTTTTAGATACGAGAAGCTCCACCTTTAAAGCTCGGCTCATCAAAGACAATTGGAATTATTTCTATTTTTACTGGATACATTCCTATAATAATGTTTTTTAAAACTCTGCATCTGCTCATTTCCCTCATTTGTTTTCCTTTTTAACTAATTTGAAGCCTTTAGGGGTTGAAGTTCTGTCCTAATCTAATTACCTTGTTGGTGGGGATTTTAATGCTCAATTAGTGGCTAATCTTGAGAAGCACGGGACTAAGGGTTTTGTAACTCATAAGGGCCTTTGAGTTAACAGATGGTAAGAGCTAGGTCAGCATTTAGCCGCCAACAACCTTGTTGACATTGTTTATATGTTCAATGGAGACAAACCCACTTTGGCCTCTTTCAGAGGGTGTGGTCGAGCTTCAGTCATTGACTATACATTCGTAACAAGGAACTTATACCTGGTTCTCAGAGGGTGCTATCTTAGAGACAGAGTGAGGAGACCATAATGCCCTAATCGCAGTAGGGCACTTTCCAGTGCTCAGAGCATTAACCCCTGCTGAGACAATACTTGTCACACAGTACTCCAATGATGGACTTAGGCTTGTTTGGCATTTTAAGGAACCTGGCATTACCCTAGGTTTACTTCTGAAGAGTCATCTGAAGACATTCCTGAGCAGTTTGGCAGATGTGAGTAGGGATGCAATCTTAGCCTATTACGAAAAGCTATGCTTCTGCATTAGGAACTGTTTGATGAAGCCCAATCGGCGTGCTCAGGAGTGATCTCGGTGATTCAGTAAGCATTGTTCTTCTGCCAACTGCCAGTCAAGGAAGGTGCTTTCAGCCAAACATAAGACCCATTTGTGGTTTGCGGAGCCCGGAAGTTCTATAAAGGTACCCTGTAGTGAAGAAAGGAGGTCCTGAATAAAAGAGATTGAGAACTTCTGGGAAATGCTTTGCTCTCGAATAATGGCAAAGAGATTATTACCTGATAATACCAAAAATATCCATAATCTGTGTGACCAACGGGAGAAGCTTCTAAAGGTAACTGACATACACACAACTCTCTTCGAGCAGCTAGCCTCATTCTTTACATTGCCTAGTCAGCTCCAATGCAAGAGGCCAATTGCTCGCCCACAATCCTCTTGGTTTAATGAAGACTGTAAGAGACTACCGGCAGTTCTGGCTTCCGCGATTAAATCAAACAATGTTCTAGAAATAAGAGAGACAAAGAAGATCTACAAGACTGCCCTGGTGGTAGCGAAAAGAGATTGGGTTGAAAATCGTTGGGTACAAATGCATGAAGCCTGCCAGAGGAATGATTCACAACAATTTTGGCTGTTGGTAACAAGGGGAGAGGCCGATAGACCTAGGCCTCCAAACAGCAACATTTCTGTAGCCGACTGGGTAGACCATTTCTCAGCTGTATACACTGGCCCAGAGGAGGTGGATACTAAAGATTCTTCACATGAATATACTGGCATTTGCTCCACTCAGCTGTTTTCCATAGCTGAAATTAATCAAAGCATCTTGTCGACAGCCAGAAACAAGGCCTCTGGTCCCGACATTGTACCTAGTGATGTCTTTCTCAACGATACAGCTAACTGGAACAATTACATCTGGGCACTCGCCACGGAATCGCTGCAGGGGCACCAATACCCCCATCTTGGAGGGGAGCAGAAGTAATACCGGTCTTAAAAAAGGGTGACCGTGCTCAGGCTTCAAACTACAGGCTGATTAGCTTAATCGTCGGAGCTCAGAAAGTTTTCGCCCATGCCCTTTTGTCTAAGATCACAGATTGGATGGAGGAAAACAACATCCTATCCCCATTTCAAGCTGGGTTCAGGAGGAAAGTCAGCACCATCGACCAACTCTTTAGATTTGCTTTACTGGCCTGGAAAACAGTGAATATTGAACAAGCCAGTCTTTATATTGCTTTTATCGACTTAAAGTCAGCCTTTGACCTTATTCCTAGGTCCAAACTATGGCAGGTTTTGCAGGAAATGGGGCTTCCATCAGAGCTACTTGCGTTGGTTGTTCGGCTGCACGAGGACACCTACGCAAGGGCTCGTTGGGGGGGATCACGGGCAAGTGACAGAACCAATCAAAGTCGTTAGGGGGGTCTGCCAAGGATGTGTCCTGGCTTCCACCCTGTTTTCACTCTTTATTAACGAGGTGGTGAAGCATCTAGGAGAAGTCCCCGCTGATGCCCCTACACTGGGGGGTGGAAAAGTAACAACTCTACTATATGTGGATGATACATTAATAGTCTCCAAGACCCCAAGCGGACTCCAACTTCTCCTTGATCGTTGTGTGGCCTTCTGTAATCAGTGGCCTGGAGGTTAATACCTCGAAAACTAAACTCCTGGCGATGAATCCCAATAAATCGTTCAAAGGTAAATTGACATTGGGGGGGATTCCTCCGGAGAGAGTGGCCACTTTTGGCTACTTAAGGGTGACCCTATTGGAGACAATGACATGGAGGCACCACATTACTAAGAGGAACTTACAGCAGAAGAAAACCTCGGGGGCACTGATTAACGAGCACAGGGCCTCCCAAACCAGACAAATAGCAGCCCGCTGCAGATATACGATCAGAAAGTAGTAGCATCGGCCTTGTACGGGGCGGAAATCTGGGGCTTTGACAATCTTGAGGGCCTTTTACACACAGAAAATAAGTACTTAAGATGTTTATGCTCTCTTCCCCAGAGTACACCGCTCATCCCCTTAAGATTAGACATAGGTAGAACAACCATAGTGGACAAAGCAAGGCTTTGCCCCCTTCTCTTCTGGCTATGACTTAAACAAACACCTGAGCCTAGTTGTTATGCTGTAGCTCTTCAAGATCTTTACAAACTAGATCGCTTTAAAAAAATAGGTTGGTTCACCAAAGTACAGGCTTTGCTTTCTGCTATAGGCCTGGGAAGCTCGTGGGATGTCTCTGATCCTAGTCTCTTGCCTTGCAGACAAACCATAAAGACCCATTATTGAAGCTGGATCGCAGTCAACTGCCTCCCAAACCTCTGCTGGCCACCTAACTTTAGAGTACTTGGAGTTTAAATGGTTAGGCGTATACAAACAGTATGTGGAGGTAATTTCGATACCACAAGACAGGAAGCTCTATATACAATTTAGATTTGGCTGCCTCCCTGTGAATTCTTTCACAGTAGGTTGGCAGTGATCAACTGAGGCTGCACAGCATTGTCTGGGATGCCTCGGGTCCCTTGAGGCGGTTAAACACATTCTCTTTGTGTGCCCTTTATACATTATTACGAGCTCTAATTGGCTAGTACCTATCTGTAGGTTGATGGGAACCCGCTGCCATCAAAAAGCATTTCGTATTTTAAAAACAGATTCTAGGCCATCAATAGTCCGAGCAGTGGCACATTTCCTAGGGAAAATGTGGATCATTAGGCGCCATGCACTAAAGAAGAGATAAAGCACTGCTCCATAGAACTATCTGTGACTATTTAAACTTGTTTTTAACAACTCTTTTACTCTGTACATCCTTCTGTTTTTATTGCTTTTAGTTGTCTAGTTACTTGGAGCAAGTTATTGGTCTATCTGCAGTTAAACTATGAATGAATTGTTGCTATATTGCTGTTGTTGTAAAACTTTTATTTCGGTCAATATGACCATAAAAGCATTTTAAACAATATCTAACATTTCATTTATATTAAAAACAGGTAAAAGATATACAAACTTCATGTAACATTGTGTACTAAACACATAATGTGGTCTGCGAAAATCTATATTGCAATCAATCCTGATTCACGATCTGCAATTAATTGTATGTGCAGTGCTTAAGTTCAATTTACAATACCAGGCTATTTTTCTGCTCTTGCTCTATCTCTCAGATCATCCATTCAAACGATAATATGTGTTTGTATAAAGTGCTTGTATCAGTCAATAAGAGGATTATTGGCATCATAACTGGTTACATTAAAGTGCTTGTGCAATATATAATAAGGAATTTTGCAATGCCTTGAATAATTGCTGAAAAGTTCATACATTAGCAATTTACTTCAATCAGGGAGGAGGCTAAAAACATTGTTGTAGACCCTTAGACACCAGTTCTACTTTTTGATAGTCTTGCTCACCAAAGTGATGTACACCTTAAAAATAATACATTATTAAAATAATGCTAGAATACACATACAATTCATATACAATTCCTTCAGTTAAGAAAAGGGTGTCACCATCTTTGGGGGACATTTTTAGGAAAACTCTACGGGTACACCACATGAAAAATAAGAAGCCTTCCACCGAGAGAGCTATGGGGAGGCTGGCATCATATTTCAGTAGCCTGAAAGCCTCTGAGCATTGCCTAGTTCCCAAATTTCTGCATATTTGGCCCAGCCATCGTTTTCTTTCTTTCTTATTGCCAGTATAGAAAAAGAACACATGGTATTCTGATTCTTCTGCGCTATTGCAGGCCGGGCAACCCAGTGTTTGTAGGCCCGCCCATTTGTTCGTAAAAGCACGCAGTGGCAATACCCCATACCTAAATTGTAAATATAGCTTTCTTGTGGCAGCCGGCTTGATGTCATTGAGCGCCGGCTCTAGTATGTACTGCTCTTTGATTTCCATAAATGCTAAAGTAAGTTTTCCCGTTGAGTGGTTCCCCTGTAGCTGGGTCACTTTATACTCCCAGTAGCAACCCTTTAGCTCTTTCCTTGGGACTGTGGGACATGTCGTTTCTGGATTATCGCAAAGATCACCCAGGCCCATAAGTGTAAGGTTGTTCCTGACGTAAGTAAGCCATGGTAGTCTCCTTGCCCCAGGTAGATTCATCACCTCTCTTAGTTCTTCTCTATACTCGAGCAATTCTGGAGTAACCCACAAACGTCTCCAGAATAAAAGGGGTCTCAGAGAAACTTCATCCACAATTGACCTGACCCCCCAGATCTAATCGTAGCGGTATGAATGGGGTACTACGGGGAGACCAAACAATTGTCTCACAAATTAGTTTTCGGTTTGTGTTAGACTATCAATGCGGCCATGGCCCCATATTTCAGCTCCATATAGAGCAGCACCTCTAGTTTGAGCCTTATAAATTTTTACTACTGGGCCCACCGGTTTATGGCTAGAAATATTTCGGAACACCTTGGACAAACCCCCTGTTGATTGCACTAATTTCAGGCTAGTTTTTTTAATTTGTGCCCCCCAGTCCATTTTTTCAGTGATTGTAATGCCGAGATAATCAAAAATGGATACCCTCTCTAGGGGTCTACTGTCTAAACATGGGTTTGATCGGGTACTTTTGGCTGAGTTAAATACTATAAATGTGTTTTTTTGCATATTAATCTCAAGCCCCCTTTCTTTGCAGAAGGTATCAAATGTATTTAAGACCCTCTGTATACCCATTGGAGATTTTGATAATAGCAAAGTATCATCTGCAAACATCATGGCCGGGATATTTTGTGTTGCCAGCTTGGGTGCATCTAGATCCCTCTCGGTATTTAAAAAATCAACTAACCCATTTATAAAAAGACTAAAAAGGGTCGGGGCAAGGACGCAACCCTGGCGTACTACTCTATCTACAGGGATGGGTGTAGTGAGTTCCCTGTGCTTGCCAAATCTTATTTGTGCATAATTTCATTCGTGTAGCCGCTTTAAGACTTGGCACAAATATGGCTGAACCCCCATCTCTAGCAGGACTGCCCACAACTTGTCTCTTGGGACCAGATCGAATGCAGATTTCAGGTCTACAAAAATTATATAGAGGCTGCCACCCTCTATACACACGGTCTTCCAGTGTAATAATTGTAGCCTGAAGATCTGGTCCAATGTGGACATTTTTTCTCTAAACCCTGCTTGAAACGGGCTAAGAACTTTATGCTCCTCCATCCAGCTCTGCAGGTGGTGTAACAGCACATGTGCAAAGATTTTTTGGCTGATGTCAATGAGGCTTATGGGCCTATAATTTGTGGGCAACATATGGGATCCCTTTTTATAAACTGGTATTATTTCAGCCCCGGCCCAACTAGTAGGGATTGCCATACCTTGCATGACAGTGTTCAATAAAATCCAGAAATATGGAGCCCAAATAGTTGGTTCGCTACTGAACAAGTCCCCGGGGATCTTGTCTAACCCTGGTGCCTTGCCAGAAGCAATTTGGCTTACAGCACCGGTTACCTCTGTGAGGGTTATCATCTGGGTATCATCCGCCGCTCTAGGGGTGATTATAATTACATTAGTGGAATCGGCCTGCAGGGAGTGACATGTGTCATTCGTTACATTGACCTCTGACTTTGCCCTTGAGTCGAGGGAGTCAAAACGGTCCTTCCACACATTTGCCCCTAGGTTTGGCTGTATTGCCAGCTATCCTTCGGAGCTACTTGTGTTTACCACATTCCAGAATGTCTTCATGTCACGGGTGCCCAGGGAGCTTCTAAGAGTGTCCCACTTGTCACTTTAAAACCCTTTTTTTGCCTCCTCAGTACTAGTTCGATAGGCTGCTCTGTAGATTTTAATCAGAGGTCTATAATTAGCCTTAATGGCAGAAACCAGAGCTGTTTTAGCCTTTTGACATTTTTCATTAAACCAAGGATGGCGGGGTGCTCTGTTATTACTAATTTTTTTGATTGGGAAGAAGAAGTCAGCCATAGCGGCCGTTAACCTGGTATGGTTTAGCGCGACCTTCAGTAATTCAATTTGGGTACTATCAGCTGAGACTGATTGAATAGAGTCCATGAGAATCGGAATAACAGTCTGGTACAGGGCGCCTATCTTTACTTGAGATTGGCTTAGTTCCGCGCATTGAACTCTCTTCCTACAGTTAGTGAGAGTCAATCTGCCATCAGCTGGTGTAGCCAAATCGGTGGTACTCTCAGGGATCAATGTAAGCAATTCTAAAACTAGTGCATTATGGTCACTATTGTGGCGCAGCACAATCTTAAAGTCGACTACCCTGTGTCATGATGTTATACTGACCAAAATATAATCAATTAAGGAGCCGTGGCCAATTCTATTAAAAGTATGCTTACCGGGGGTGTCAGACTTAGTTCTACCGTTACATGCCCTCAATGAGTGTTTTAATACAAGAGAGTTCATCTGGAGTACCAGGGGAGTCCATACTCTTTCTAACAGGCAGGTTGTGTCTGATACCGCCCAAAGTAGATCTTCTTCACACGGATTAACCCTGTTCATACCTTCTAGGGGATCATACTGGCAATTGAAATCCCCCCTACAATCAACAGGTAGTTATCAGGGATGGTAGCAAGGAATGTCGTTAGCTCGTCGAGAGTCTTCGACTCTTGACTACGGCTAACTGGTCTTGAGTAGATATTTATTAGAGCTACAGTAATCCTTGAAGGGAAGTTAAGAAGGACACACAAAATGTCATTTGAAGATGTTTCTAGCCGTGTAGATGTGCAACCCAAATGTGTCCCCACCCTGGTGCACAAGCCCCCCGACAGCCTACCCTTTCCCCTGATGACGCTGCTATGGTATATGTGGCATAACCTAGTTTGGGGATATCCCCCCTTGCCCATGTTTCTTGGAACATACAGATTTCATGTTGCTCAATAAAACTCCCCAATGGATTATCCATCTTGGGGGCAAGGCCAGCTACATTCCAAGATATAACTCGCAGCCTCGATAGATCCG
The DNA here is from genome assembly GCF_964204655.1 of Triturus cristatus. Lineage (NCBI taxonomy): Eukaryota > Metazoa > Chordata > Amphibia > Caudata > Salamandridae > Triturus > Triturus cristatus. The sequence continues at coordinate 272,163,460 of NC_140595.1, read as the reverse complement.
GCCAACTAACTTTGGCCGCATGTTCTGTGAACAGGGGGGACAAAATCCCACCTGTTTTGGCCTTTTCTGCCGCCCTTGGGGTCACATCGACCATATATTTTTAGGGCCCAAAGGGGGCAGAAGCTGCTAGACCACCAGGGATTTTATTGTTTATGGTGCAAAATGTTTTGGGGAGTGGCCCCTTTTGGAGGTAAATATTCTGGCTGTTTATGCCCCAATAGGCCTTGTATTTTTAAGACCATGTGCCCCCGTGGAAATTTTGTGTGTTCGGCTGATGGTTTGTGTGCCATTATTTGTGATCGTAACATTTTGTTTCCCCTTTTCATTTTAGGGCAAAGCATTGTTTTAAATTGTGCTTGCGGTTTCGGCACTGGTAGAGCTGCAGTTTAGTTGCAAGTGTTTAATAAGGAAACATTTTTTTTATATTGTTTACTTCAAATGTGACCTTCATGAATGTGTTTTTTTGGAAATGTTGTAATATTAGAAGCCTATTTAGCTTTTGTTTGAATGTCTGTGCCATTTTCCTTGTATTTGTGCACAATGTGTATTGTGTTGCTTTTTGTGTAATCTATTTTGTGTTTTCATTTTTAGTGGGATATTGGAGCTTGCTGTGTCTGTGCAGTGTAGGTGCTGGTGAGTCTAGCTGCCTCTGGCAAGTGAGTGGTATTGTTTTACAGTATATAGGTCATTGTGTGCTTTGTATTGATAGACTTTGCCTTGCTACTGCTATATGCTTGTAGTTTTTTTTAATAGTTTTATAAATCCACACTTTGTTTATTACTTTTTTATACACTTTGGATACTGTTGACTTATTTGTCAAGTTACTTGTATAACTAAGGATTATGGCTAGCCGCAGGATGACCGCTCAGCAGGTTGTTGGGATGCTTTTCAAGTCTTCTTCTGACCAGGATTATGAGACTGACTCTGCATCTGAGGCAGAGGAGGGAGGGGAAGATTCAGGCAGTGAGTTGTCTCTCCACATGGAATCATCTGCTGATGAAGCTACTCTCTGTGCAGATGAAGCTACTCTCTGTGCAGATGAAGCTAATCTCAGTGCAGATGAAGTCCCTGTTTTAGAGGAGGACACTGATGTGCAATAGTGCAGCAAGAGGCATCTGTATTGCAGCCTGAGTCTGCGAGGCTTCCCAATGGAAGTGCTGGACTATGGGTTGACTCAAACATGGTGCAGCCAGTGCTGCCTGTCTTTAATAGTGTTGCAGGGTGTAGAGTGAATTGTGAAATTGTTTTGCCTATAAATTTATTTCAGTTGTTTTTGGACGATGTATTTTTGGCTGAGATTGTTGAGCAGACTAATTTGTATGCTGGACAGTATTTGAGGGACAACAGTGCCAGGCTTAGGCCCCACTCTAGAGCTACCCGGTGGACTCCCACAAATCTGGATGAGCTGAAGTTGTTCTTGGGTTTAACTTTTTTGATGGGCCTGATTAGGAAGCCATCTGTCTTTATATTCGTCTACTAATCCCTTGATGGCAACAGCTATATTTCCTGCAACCATGAGTCGTAATCGGTATTTGCTTCTTCTTCGGATGTTGCATTTTGTTGATAATGCTTTTGCGTTGCCCAGCGATAACCCTGATTGTGACCGTCTTTTTAAGGTTCGGCCTGTCCTTGATCACTTAGTTGATCGATTTTCAGAGATCTATGTGCCCGGGAAAGAAATAGCTGTGGATGAGTCTTTGGTCCTGTTCAAGGGTTGATTGGTTTTTAGGTAGTACATTCCTAGCAAGAGGGCACGCTATGGAATTAAGATGTATATGCTGTCAGAGTAGTACTGGATATATCTATAATTTCAGGGTCTACACTGGTAGGGATTCCAGTATTGACCCCCTGGTTGTCCTTCCACTTTTGGAGTTGCAGAGAAAAGGGTGTGGGAACTGAGCAGAGGACTTTTTAACAAACGTCACCATTTATATGTAGATAACTTTTACACTGCTGTGCCATTGTTCAAGGAATTGTTCAAAGTGGGCACTGTTGCTTGTGGCACAATCCGCTCTAACTGTAAAGGTTACCCAAAAGAGCTGGTTTGTAAAAAAACTTGTGAAGGGACAGTGCAGTGCCTTGCGTAGTGATGAGCTTCTAGCTCTGAAATTTTTTGACAGGAGACATGTCTATATGCTGACTACCATCCACGATGAACTCCTTCACCTGTGACTGTTTAGGGTCAGGTTGCTGACGTGCGCAAACCTGTGTGCATTTTAGACTACAATAAGCACATGGGTGGTGTAGATCGAGTAGAACAGAGGTTGGAACATTACACTGCTGTTCGTAAGGCGTTGTTGGCTATCCATTTAATCCATTTAGCAAGCTACAATGCCTTTGTTGAATTTAAGGATTGCTCTCCAGAGTCAAAGATGACATTTGCTCAGTTTCAGCAGTCTTTAATAGGCAGCCTTGTTTTAGTAGAACAGGCAGGAGTTCCTAGAGAAGCAGTGGTAGAGGATGTGGCTAGATTGAAAGATCGCCACTTTCCTGATCACCTTCCTCCCACGGCTAAAAAAGACTTTTCCGCTAAAAAATGTAGAGTGTGTGCGCATAGAGGTGTGCGGAAGGAGAGTCGTATATACTGCCCCTATTGCCCTTCTAAACCTGGGCTGTGTGTGCCCACATGTTTTAAATTGTACCACACACAATGGAGTTTTTGGTTACAACCGGGAGCATAAAAGTAAAGTGACAGGTCTGTATTGTTTTATATTTTTGTTCATATTTTATAGTTGGCAAAATTCTGATGTATTCAGTTAGAGCTGTTGTGCCTGTAGTGAAAGGTTTGTATCTATTGCCAATTGGTTTATGTTTTTTTTTTTTGCATAAAATATGTGATGGAGGTGTGTTTGTGGACTGGCGCTTGGCTGGCAGTGTAGATCGAGTAGAACAGAGGTTGGAACATTACACTGTTGTTCGTAAGGCATTGTTGGCTATCCATTTAATCCATTTAGCAAGCTACAATGCCTTTGTTGTATTTAAGGATTGCTCTCCAGAGTCAAAGATGACATTTGCTCAGTTTCTGCAGTCCTTGATAGGCAGCCTTGTTTTAGTAGAACAGGCAGGAGTTCCTAGAGAAGCAGTGGTGGAGGATGTGGCTAGATTAAAAGATCGCCACTTTCCTGATCACCTTCCTCCCACGGCTAAAACATACTTTTCCGCTAAAAAATGTAGAGTGTGTGCGCAAAGAGGTGTGTGGAAGGAGAGTCGTATGTACTGCCCCTATTGCCATTCTAAACCTGGGCTGTGTGTGCCCACATGTTTTAAATTGTACCACACACAATGGAGTTTTTGGTTACAACCGTGAGCATAAAAGTAGTGACAGGTCTGTATTGTTTTATATTTTTATTCATATTTTATAGTTGGCAAAATTGTGATGTATTCAGTTAGAGCTGTTGTGCTTGTAGTTAAAGGTTTGTATCTATTGCCAATTGGTTTATGGTTTTTTTTGTTGCATAAAATATGTGATGGAGGTGTGTGTGGACTGGCGCTTGGCTGCCGGTGTGTGTGGACTGGTGTTTGGCTGCTGGTGTGCGTGGACTGGCGCTTGGCTGGCTGTGTGCCTGGACTGGCGCTTGGCTGGCGGTGTGCATGGACTGGCGCTTGGCTGGCAGTGTGCATTGACTAGCGCTTGGTTAGCTGTGTGTGTGGACTGGTGCTTGGCTGGCGGTTTGCGTGGGCTGGTGCTTGGCTGGTGGTGTGCGTGGACTGGCGCTTGGCTGGTGGTGTGCGTGGATTGGCGCTTGGCTGGCTGTGTGTGTGGACTGATGCTTGGCTGGCTGTGTGTGTGGACTGGTGCTTGGCTGGTGGTGTGCGTGGACTGGCGCTTGGCTGGCGGTGTGCATGGACTGGTGCTTGGCTGGTAGTGTGCGTGGACTGGTGCTTGGCTGGCGGTGTGCGTGGATTCACGCTTGGCTGGCGGTGTACGTTGACCGATGCTTAGCTGGCTGTGTGTGTGGACTGGTGCTTGGCTGGTGGTGTGCGTGGACTGGCGCTTGGCTGGCGGTGTGCGTGGACTGGCGCTTGGCTGGTGGTGTGCATGGACTTGCGCTTGGCTGGCGGTGTGTGAGTAGTGACTTGCTGCTGGTCACTACACACACTGCTAGCCAAACGCCACTCCATGCAATCCATCAGCTGGTGTGGTTGCTGTCTCAGGAATGTGGGTGTGTGAAAGTGATGGGCCCTTGAATGGCGCTGTCTGCTGATGTGAGTGTTGTAATGTGATGGGCCCGCGGCTGGCGGTATGAATGGTTTTGTATGCTGCACACGTATGAAAGGTGTATGAATGGCCTGTAAAGAGGTTGGTGCCTTGTTTTTTTTTTTTTTTTTTTCTTTTTTTTGAAAACCTTTATTGACATTTTAATCAATTACACATATGGGCCTACAACCCCCGGGGCCGGCCGCTAAACAGTCAGAATAACAGAACGCAGGGCTATCACAGTCCGTACCTCGGGGAGCAAAATCTCGTCGCTAGCATACTCTCAGTCTCTGAACAGCCCAAGTAGGAGACCAGGATAATAAAGGTTTACAATTTATAATAGAAAAGGATGGAAGGATCAGGTGCCAAACAGTTTCCCAGCAACGAAAAATGGCAGGCAGAGCGATGAACGTCAACAATATATAGCAGTCTATCTTAGCAATGGCGCTTGAAACAGGAAGTTCAGGATGTGGAGAAAGGACACGGCCATTTGCGCCTGCAACCCCCTGCCCCAAGACCCAGGAAACTCCACGGAAATTATGGCACTCCGGAAACAGCAGTAATTAACAACAAAGGAGTTCTACCATGCTGATCCCAGAAAAAGACAGGGAAGAATAAGAGGAGAAAAAGAGGCCATAGAAAAAGGAGGTGAAAGACTAAAGAATCCCCCCCCCCAACCCCCCACCCTGCACCTCTGCAGATGAGTACGGCCCCTCCCCCCAGCAGTGTGCCTGTCGCCCCGGAACCAGACCCGAAATATAGAAGAAACAGAGAAAAGGAGTAGGAAAAGAGCCCCCACCAGACGGGGGGGTAGAAAGAGTATTAATAAACTGGAGGAGGGCCTACAAAACACGCCCCCGGCTTCTCCCTCCCGCACCATACGTTTTCCCATAAAGCATACAATAAAGAACACAAAATCGACCCTGTCAAAAAGGAGTAAGGAGCATTACGTACTTGGTACACTAACAGTTATGCCGTGTGAGCACACAACTCCCGAGCCCGCCCGCCTAGTAGGTGACCACCTCTGAAGGGTCAGCCTCATCCTTGGCCACTCTTTGCAAACCCACCCATGCATACCCCTCGTCCCAGTGCCATGTCCAATGTTACCAGGGAGAGAAGTGTCCAATAGAACTCAGGAAGCGACACACACAGGTAGGGTAGAGGGCCCTGAAGATCGACACAGTCAGCTCCATGGAGGATCATCTTTCCCAGTGCCGAGCCAGGATTTACACTGCACACCAGGCCCAGGAAGGCGGAATCAGCCAGGGCGGGCGACCGCAGCCTGGATGTTGCCTGGGTCGTCGGAGGCTGCGCACGGGACAAGGCCACCACCCCCCACTCAGGCCCGAAACCTCTGGAACCGACCAGATCCACCGCCAGCTGATCGCACGTTAACATACTGTCCGGAAAGTCCAGGCGTGCACTATTCACCGGGGCGGCCACGACACTGTCCCCCCGTGCGCGGCGTAAGAAGTCCCAGTGTACCTGGGGACAGGCAGGCGGCAACTGTTCCGACGCTAATGTCATTCCATCGAGCTTGCTCCCCAACACCCAGGCGCCGTGAATCAAGGTGGAGTGAAGGGCACCGAGAGCCTCGAGAATGTCACCGTACCCCAAGACAGCTCCCGGCGCTCGCTCCGCTACGCTCCTCAGAGTCGCACCCTCCCAATCCTGCTGCAACCCAGTGTACAGGATGGTGGACTCTGGCATACCAAAATGGCCGCTGGATAGGTCCATCCCAGATCGGGACCGGGACTCAGACACAAGCGCCTCGGGTTCCATGGCACTGGTAACAGGGCTCCGAGGGCAGGCAAACAATGTGTCCGGTGTGTGGTCACGGGCCACAGTCGTCCCCACCACGGACCAGCGCCCGCGAAAATCCGGGAGCGGCCCGCAAGAATCGGGGCAAGGTACGGGCGGCGTCCGGGCAGCTCACCGGCGAAGGATGAAGCAATCACCGGAGAGTCTTGGAGTTGCCACCTCGGGCACGCACGCGGTCAGCTACGCTTAGTGGTAGGAGCGACCTCGGCGAAGCGCAGTCCGGCATTCGCACCACTCCGGTAGTCCGGCCCCACCCAGTCACCAAAGGCCGCTGTTGTTGCACTGCCGCCCGGCCACGGCGTCCACTCGAGGTCCAGGCTCCAGGGCTGCACAGGCCGCAAACTTCAGACGGACATTTCTCCGGCGGTACCGCTGCCAGAAACTTCGGGGTCACACGGCCGGTCGCCGCTCGCGTTCACCAACACGGGTAGATAGCGCAGGCTAAGGATCTCGTGCAGGATATCTGTGCGGGGTGCGGAGGTTCACGGAGCCGGGAGCCTACGCTGCCGTCCCGGTCGCCATCTTGGCTCCTCCATTCGGTTGGTGCCTTGTTGTGGCTTTACAGCTCACGAGATGTGAGTGAATGGTTCAGTTTCTCGTCCTTTCAATTATTAACAGTGCATTTCATTTTTGTGAAATCTCTGGTTAATACAACTGTATATACTGAACCATCATTCACCCTCGTGCCAAATCCAACCAGTATGTCTGTGTGCTTGAGGAATAGGTGGTTGTTCAGAAATATTTGTCTTTTCTGTCTTTCTGCAGCAGGGTGTACCATGTCCCTTTTTTTGAATGTTGTAATGTGTTGGTTTCATGCTTGGTGGTGTGAATGGTTTTGTGTGTATCACGTATGAAAGGTGTGTGAATGGCCTGTAAAGCGGTTGGGGCCTTGACGTGGCTTTACAGCTCACGAGCTTCGAGTCACTGGTTCAGTTTTTTGTCCTTTCAATTATTTACAGTGCATTTCATTTTTGTGAAATCACTTGTTAATAAAATTTTATATACTGAACCATCACTCGCCCTCGTGTCAAATCCAACCAGTATGTGTGTGTGCTTGAGGAATAGATGGCTGTGCAGTAATCTTTGTCTTTTTTGTCTCTCTGCCAAGGTGTACATTGCATCTAAGAATAACCTACCAACTGCAGATTTTGTCGTAAACTAAACACCCATGGGAGTGCATGGTGATGTCTCTCTTGTGGATCCCAACAAGTTATCTGACCCACAATGTCCTCTAAACCTCAAAATGTGTCTGTCACATTTTCCTTGCATTATTGTGCCAAAATGTTCACGCTGCAGAAAGAAACAACAAATTTCCTACCCCTCCACCTTTCTCCAAGTATCCCAATAGAAATGGTACCTCATTCGCGTGGGTGGGTCAAGGACCCGCGACAGGCAAGGGCCCAAAACCTAGTGAGGCGACATCAAAATTACTTATCACAAACCAACCTGGTTTTCAAGGAGGGTCCCATGATTTTTTGGCCCCGGGGTCGGCAGCCATCTAGGGAAACCTACCAAACCCACACATTTCTGAAAACTGAACACCCGGAGGATCCCAGGGAGGTATGGCTTGCATGGATCCCCCACCATTTTCTTACCCAATATCCCCTGCAAACCTCAAATTTAGATGAAAAAATCACTTATTCCACACTTTTTTTTGTGGGCTCACCAGGCTGACACAAATTTCCTACCTACCAGTGTTCCCCCAGGTCTCCCGATAAAAATGGTGCCTCACTCGTGTGGGAGGCCCAAGTACTACTTCTATACTATTCCCCATTGTACTGCACTGTTGGAATGTACCATGACATCATAGAATGCCTGAGTGCCTCTCTGTGCTTAGAGTGTCAGTTGGTCAGCTGCTAGGAGCCTGCTCCTGGTGGGGCTGCATCTGTACCTTCTATCTTCTCCTACTCACCTATCCTAGAACCAAGCTACAATAAAGGATTATTCTACTTATACAGCTGGACTGTGTAACTTCCTTTAACACATTTCTCTAGATGCCGGCAGAGCTAGGGTTCAAAAACTACAGCTAGGCACTTAGCAATAAAAGTGTCATTTTTCACTGTGAAAATGTGGTGTGTCCACCTCGGTTTTTGTCCGTTTCCTGTCGCGGCACTAGGCCTACCCACACAAGTGAGGTACCATTTTTCTCAGACTACTTTTGGGAATGCGGGGTGGGTGGAATTTTGTGGATCCAAGCTTATTCCAGAACTTTCCTCCACAGAAATGTGAGAAAACTTTGTTTTTTTGACAAATCTTTAGGCTTGCAAGGGTTTCTGGGTAATAGAACCTGGTGAGAGCCAGTCAAGTCACCCCATCCTAGATTCCCCTGGTTGTCTAGTTTTCAAAAAACTACAGCAAGGCACTTTGCAAAAAAAAGGGTCATTTTTCACAGTGAAAATGTAGTGTGTCCACCTTGCGTTTTGAGCCGTTTCCTGTCCCTGGCACTATACCTACCCACACAAGTGAGGAACCCTTTTTCTCGGAGGACTTTGGTGAACGTGGGGTGAGTGGAATTTTATGGATCCACGCATATTCCAGAACTTTCCACGACAGAAATGTGAGGAAAATGTGTTTTTTGGGACAATTTCTTAGGTTTGCAAGGGATTCTGGGTAACAGAACCTGCTGAGAGGCAGTCGAGTCACCCCATCCTGGATTCCCCTGGGTGTCTAGTTTTCAAAAACGTATAGGTTTACTACGTTTCCCAAGGTGCCGGCAGAGCTAGGGTTAAAAAACTACAGCTAGGCACTTTGCAAAAAAAGGGTAATTTTTCACTGTTAAAATGTGGTGTGTCCACCTTGAGTTTTGGGCCATTTCCTGTCGCTGGCACTACGCCTACCCACACAAGTGAGGTATCATCTTTCTCGACAGACTTTGGGGAACGCGGGATGGGTGGAATTTTATGGATCTTCGCAGATTCCAGATCTTTCCACGATAGAAATAGGAGGAAAATATGTTTGTTTTGATAGTATTTAGGTCTGGAAGGGATTCTGGGTAACAGAACCTGGTCAGAGCCAGTCAAGTCACCACATCCTAGATTCCCCATGGTGTCTAGTTTTCAAAAATGTATAGGTTTGCTAGGTTTCTCTAGGTGCCGACAGAGTTAAGGTTAAAAAACTACAGCTAGGCACTTTGTTAAAAAAGTGTCATTTTTCACTGTGAAAATGTGGTGTGTCCACCTTGCGTTTTGGGCCGCTTTCTGTCACGGGCACTAGGCCTACCCACACAAGTGAGGTACCATTTTTCTTGGAAGACTTTGGGAAATGCGGGGTGGGTGGAATTTTGTGGATCCAAGCAGATTACAGAACTTTCCACCACAGAAATGTGAGGAAAATGTGTGTTTTTGGACAAATTTTTAGGTTTGCAAGGGAATCCGGGTAACAGACCCTGGTGTGTACACGTTGCGTTTTGCCATTTCCTGTCGTGGGCACAAGGCCTACCCACACAAGTGAGGTACCATTTTTATTGGGAGACTTAGGGTAACACAGAATTGTAGAGCAACGGTTATTACCTATTGACTTTCGATGCATTTCTGCCGTCCAAATGAAAGACAATGTGTAAAAATAAAGTCGTTTTGAAAAATGACCTATAATTCTCATGCTAGTATGGGTACTCTCAATTTTGGAAATGTGCATATATCTACTGTTTCTAAACTCTATATTTCAGAAATACATAGGTGTCTTTCATACCAATTTTTTCATGTATATATTTTCCCAAAATAATTGCTATACCCGGTACATAATAAAAAAACATTGCAAGACGCTGCTAAGTTATTGGCTCTGGGTTCCTCGGGTTCTTGGTGAACCTACAAGCCCTATATATCCCCACAACCAGAGGGATCCAGCAGATGTAATGGTATATTGGTTTTAAACATCTGCCATACGTAGTAGAAGTTACAGGTGAAAACGTTGGCACAAATGGCTGTTTTTTTTAACTCATTTTCAATTTTTGTTCTATTTTCAACTGTTAGTTTCTATACGAAAACCTTGAAGGATCTACACAAATGACTCCTTGCTGAATTCAAAATATTGTTTTCTTTTCAGAAATGTATAGTTTTCCAGGATCCATCATTACTTTCATACATTTTTTCACCACTAACTGGAAGGAGGTTGAAAGCACAAAAAATAGCAAAAATTGGCTACGTCCCAGAAAATTGCCAGAACTGTGTAAAAATCTTTAGTTTTCTGACAAAAGTCTGCTTGTCCCTCAAAGCAGGGAAGATGGTGATTTCAGCCCCACAACCCCTTTGTTGTTACCATTTGCAGGGAAAAAAACAGATGCTTTCATCTGTAGCCCTTTTTTCCCATTTAATAAAACCAATTGCTGTATTTTGGCTAATTTCTGGGTACCCTCCAGGGGATTCCACAAAACCTGGGTACCTTTAGAATCCCTTTGATGTTGGAAGTAAAGGACGCAAATTAGGCGTGGATACCTTAATTGGTCAAAAAGTTACAGGGGCCTAAGCACGAACAACCTCAAATAGCCAAAAAGGGCGTGGCACAGGGGAGAAGCAAGGCCTGGAAGCGAAGGGGTTAAAGCCTGGGGTGTTTGGCAATACATCTGCAATCAATACTGACTCGCTAGAAAAAGGGGTCTGATGTATAAAAGGATTTCACCTATTCTCTGTCTGTGGGTAAATGTGATGGTACATATTGGGAAAGTTTCTCATGAAACCAGCCATTTTACATATCAGTGAAATCAAATGTATCCAAAATATCAAATATGATTTTGATAATTTCTGATTCTCTACAGTTTTTAAAATAACTAAATAAGACCTAAAACATGCTTCAAAACACTGCATCTTTAGACCAAAGACCACAAAACTGAAAAAAGCAGAAGGAAGAAGAGACAATGTTTTAGTGACATCCCAACACAACAAAACTCAAGCAGCTTAATGTTAGCCCAGTCTTTCTTGCTGCTTGCTTGTATAACAAAGTTGCATTGTATTAGACCCTTCAGGAAGAAATAAAAATTACTCTATCACTCATCTTTTCCTTTCTTTGAATGGCACTTAGTTTGTGATGGCGAAGGTGTTTTTTCAGTGTTTATATGTTTACACTGGTGATGGCTATTTTCCTTTCGGTGACGTTTAATAGTTTTAAAGCTAAGACCAGATAGCCTATCTATTTCTTAAGGTATCACATCACGAAAGCTTTTCAAATCTCAACCAATCTTCAGTTTTGTTGTTGTCTTGTTTTCATTTAGATTGTCCGTAGAGGCTCCTTTATCAAACTTTTCTGAACTATAGTGAGTATGATTTCAGAATAAAACTCACAAGAAAATTTGTACAGGGTTAGCTTCACCCACGTCCTCTCTGGCAGAGCCATGCCAAGAGTATGTACAAGTTGAACAAAAGCACTGGTTACCCTTGTTTGCAGCACGATATTGCGACTAAGCTCAGCGTGTAGTAAAATCAAATGTTCTGTCTACAAATGTTGTACTGGAAAACAGTTACTTTGGGAGCGACTTTATGTCGTGTTTGTAGACCTGCGCTCTGTTTTTGATCTCATACTAATATCAACGCTTTGGCAGGTCTTTTCTGAGAAAGAAGTGCCAGGATATCTGCTAGTCACTCTAGTCATGCTGCATCACAACAACTATGCATAGGTTAGACATGAAAGAGCAGGAGAGCTAACTGATCCCTTCCTCGTAACTAGAGGAGTCAGGCAGAGGTGTGTGCTGGCACCCACGCTCTTTACTCTCTACATTAATGGCATTGTCAAATACCTGGACCAGTGTGTGAATTACATGGCTAGATTAGCAAACATGAGGGTTCCTGCCCTTATGTTTGCTGATGATACCTTGTCGATCTCCAAAACCCAGATGGGAATTCAGAAGCTCTTGGACCAGTTTGTTTGCTTCTGCAAACAGAGGGCATTGGAGATAAATTCAAGAATATGGTCCTGAATCCTGGGCTCTCGACTAGGCCACATCTCACTTTAGCAGGGGCCCCATTAGAATGCTTGCGCACATTTGTGTACTTAGGTCACACTCTCAGTGAACATCTGGGGTGGCAAGCACACATTATACATTGACGATTAAAAACCGAACAAGTAGTGGAAGGCATTTTAAAGTTTACAACCTCAAAACTTTGGAGACAGCTGCCTACGGTGCTGACCTATAGGGGCAATCCGAGTGTGACCTCACTGGAAATGGTGGAAAATCGCTTTATGAGAAGCTGGTCGGTTTACCTGTAAGCACTCCTTTGCTTCCACTCAGGATGGACCTTGGGGTGAGATACATCTCAGGCAGATTGGCATTGTGTCCCGTTTTTAACTGGAGGAGGATATGGGCTACCACAGAACTATCGGCTTACCAACAGGGGTTAGAGGATATCTTGTCCCAAGTAGGCTCCAGGAGAATTCCATAGCTGAAGGATGTAAAGGGCAAACTCACAGACATCTGCCTTGGTGAACTATGGAATGCCCCGGAACACGCAAGGGCTTTCTCTAAATCACATAATAAAATTGCATACTGCCAACAAAGAGATAATTGTTTACGTAGCCAGTCGAGCCATGGTTCCATAACAAATGCTTTCCTTACAGTTAACAGCTCCTTTAAGCAGGAGGACTTCGTGAAATAAATCGATCCCCCCTCTAGCCAGGCGTCTCTAATTGCAGTTTCGGTATAGAACTTTACCTCTCCGGGCCTTCACTGCCAAGTGGGTGTGTGCCCCATGGGCCAATGAGCTGCAATGCCTGGCCTGTGGAGAACAAACAGAAACTATTGAGCATATTAATTTATTTTGTCCAACCTATGTGTTCCAAAGGAGGTGTTGGATAATCCCACTTTGTCGGAGTCTGGGAGTTAGGGAACACAAAGAAGCACTCAGGATTCTGAGGTACGATACATTCAGGCTGCAAATCTTCGCTCTCTCTCCTTTTCTGATGAGTGTCTGGAAATTATTGTAGAAGCTGGGTATATCTTATGAAAACTGCTATAGTAGTGAACAGTAACATATCAACTCGCACATTCGTTGGAAAAAAGGGTGACTATTACACATTTTTAAATAGAGGATCGCTTTTTTATAATAGTTATTATAGTTCCTAACATTTAGCAGACAATTAACCTATTCAATGTGCAGGAAATTAGTACACCTTAGTACAGGATAGCTGGATACGCAATCATGATAATGACCAACTCCAGCTAACAAGATACCACAAACGTCCTGACATTTTGTATAATTTTACGATGGAGGAGTCTGCTTAAAAGCATAGGGTCATAGGTTGCTTCACTGACTACTATTGCACATAATTGTATACATTTAATAATGTTTAAATCAATTGTTTTAATGGATGTTTTATTTTTTGTGCTTTTGTGGCTCACTGCCGAAATAAAGTTTATAATGGTTAAAAGGTAAAATCAAGTCTGTTAATGCGCCTCTCTTTTTCTTCTTGTTCTTTTTTTATCCAGGTAGGAGACTAAGTCAGGACATTCTTTGCTGTGAGGTCAAAGCGGGAGGATCAAGGGAGCTGACAAGACAGAGTCCTGGAAGCCAAGAATCAGGTAAGTGGCAGGCGAAGAGGCTATGCGACGGGGCGAAGTGTAGACGGTTTTAAATAATTCTGCTTTAGAATGTTCATTAAGGTCACATTCCAATTGTTTGTAACAAAGAACAGGTGCAACTTTACCTTTAACTTGATGAAGCTCCCTTCTAGACGGTGCTTTAGAAAGTTCACAAAGGCTGCGTTCTAATTGCTTATAACAAGAAACTGTTGCAGATGATTAATTTGGTGAGGCAAGGAGCAGGTGCAAGGGTGTGACAAGGCGGGGTCAGAGCGAGAGCAGGGCGGACTCACCTGATGACTGGGGTTATGTGACCAACGCCGTTTCACCTCTCTTTTCTCGGCAGCAGGATGACTGGACCGACCTGGATATACAGCCACTCCACGAAGGGGAAGGAAAAGGACACTGTTTCTTTAACTGGGGAGACTTCTCCCTAAACCACGCCCCAAGTGATGACGAAGAAGGGGCTTGGCCTTCAAATCCCGGAAGAAGGCAGACAGCGTGGTGTCAGAACACCAGAGGAGTCGGAGCAGCCGGGAGCGTAGAGAACAGACCAGAGGAGAAGGAAACCGGAGGAGATGCAGAGCTTGCAGAATCCCGAGGAGCGCGGAGGCCAACGTCCCCGTGGGTCGCCCAGCCACACTCCAGGAGGAGTGTGGCTCTCGCAGGTACGCAAGCGTATCACGGGCTGGGTGGGTAGAAGGGGAAGACCACCTACTTAGTTGTCGGAACCATGGTTTCCCAGTATCCCTACCCTGAGCACCAGTCCTCACGTAATTGGAAGTGACATGCACCGTGTGACTCCTCACTTCCCCTACGTTATCATTTAGCCATTATTGTGCACCGTACTCATACCAAGCCCCTTTATTCTTTTTCTTTACATGCTGTGCCACCGCGCATCCTACAACACCTGACGGCATCGCGCTGGAGTACGGAGGGGCGGACCTCGCCGAGGGACCGTGTCCACCCGAGAAAGCCACTGAACCGCCTCTACCCTACTACAGACCATTATCCTTCCGGAAGCGTGTATTAAGACCAATAAAACCTTCTCTAACCCCATCCAGTCTCCCTGCTTATTCTCCTACCCCGCAACAAAGGGATTAATTTGATGAGGTCTGTCTTCCGTAAGGTTCACATTGAGGTCATTTATGCCAGTTGCTTGATTCTTTTTCTGGTGGATTTTCTGGATGTTTCCATGGCGCCTAAAACCTGACCTTGCAGACGAATGGTAAAATATCTGTAAAAGCTCTGTAAAAGGATCACAAATGGAGTGTGGCATAACCCAAAGGAGAGTGGGTGCCCCTAAATTGCTGCTCCCTGCCCGTTTCATTGCATTGTCCCCAAAAACAGCATGATCCATGCGATGAACACCCACTGGTTTGCCCTCTTACTTGTTTTCATTGACAAAAAAAATATATAGTCATTCTTGTGCCACTTGCTAAGCCAATAACATTGAGACAGCTTGTACAATTGCTGGATCACTTTAGCCACATTGTTGTACATTCCTAATTTGGAGCAATGGGGCGGCACCAATTGTAGTGATATGCCCAGCCTGCACAAATGAAACACTGACATTTGCGTCAATTACTCCCTTTTTTGACTCATTGGTTATAGAAAAATACTAAAAATCCATGAGGCATAAAATTACACCCCTTTAGAAGAAAGGAATCACTGTACAAACCGTGTAGTCAAGATAGGAGAATACATTGAATGCCATGAAGAAAACCGAGAGGACGAAACATAATACAGACATGTTGGATTGGTGTTATACATAATGACAATAATTTATTTACGTTATATCTTTTGAATTGTGTTTTGCTGAACTGTATTAAAAATGAAATAATGATTCTGATAAAAAAAAAGACATCTGTAAAAACTATTGAAACTTTTCATAAAAACAAAGGAACGCCAGCTGCAGCTAGCTATTACCAACAGCATATAATAAGGTCAAAGGTCAGGGTACAAGACGTTTGTTCATTTATAAGTGTGAGTCATGCCAGTAGATTGTGATAGTCAAGAGAGGTGAGCTGTGGTAAGAATCCTGACAGTGCACCTCCTGAATACCTAATTTTACCACCTGCCTGGGTGCAAATATGTCTGGGGACATGGGGAGGGCTTTTTCCACCTGAGCGAGGCAGCCTTTTTGCATATCACAGGTGGTGCAACCTTTGAAACTTGCCGCCTTGATGTGCCACTTCGCTAACCAGCCTGTCAGGGAGGGAGGTTTGACCTCCTTCCCATCCAGGCCTTTGTTTCTCACTCCTGGGAGACTACACACCTCCTGGCAGGGGTCGGAATCTTGTCTTGGCGGCAGCAAGTGCAGGCTGACAGACAAAGCACAGGAGGGCTAAGGTAGCCATCTGGTGTAAGCCACATTGCCTATGGCATGAGAATCGTGTCAGGGGCGAGGAGGCAAGTTGCTTGATATTTGCATGACATATTTATACAGTATCATAATGGAGCTGCCAACCTCGGGTTTGCCTGGGTGCCAGCCAATGTTATCCTACGAAACCTTTAATAAAATGCACCATGTCTCCTGGGCTGGGGAGGCCTTCCTTAGGGGTGACTGATATATTAAAGATAGTGCTTTGATCTTAGCAGACATGGTGAGGGCAAATCCAAGTTCGAGCAGTTTACACTGCTCCTACAGTCTGCATTGGCAAGCATGCTGTCAGTAGTTCACTTGGGTTGCTCAGGGTAGCACACACAGTTCTTCAGGCCCTGGTGACCCCTTTAACACACATGCAATGGGTACCAATGGTACCAAATACTAGGGATATATAAGGGGGTCAAAGCCCTTGCCAATTGGAATTACCAATTCACACATATCGGTTTGGAGAGAGAGCACTGGCCCTGAGGCCTGGGCAGCAGACTCTAATGCACTTCCAGATTTACAACCATCAGCATTGAAACAAAATGTGTTGTGAGAGGTGAAAAAAAGGGCCATTTTCTCTATTGACCCCCGTCCTCCCAAATGAAAGGTGAGGAGCAACTAACTTATCCCCTGGTAGTTCTCACTGTCTAAGGGAGGATCTAGAAAGGCCATCTCCATTGGCACAGTCTGTGATCCTCTGTAATGTCCATGCCTCTAGAGAAATGGACTACCCCAGCAGTTTGGAGTTTCCTCCTCTCTTTTGCATCAGCCATCAGAGAGGCCTGTGGTAGGTTGAAACCTTGAAGTGAGTGCCAAACAAGTATGGTCTCAGCTTCTTCAGAGACCAAACCACGGCAAAGGCTTTCCTCTTGTGGCACTTAAACACTGCTGTCTCGGGAGGAGTCACATGCTGATATAGGCAACTGCTTGATTCTGGCCCTCATCATTTCTTTGTAACAAAACTGTCCCAATCCATGCTCAGAAGTGTCTGTTTAGACAATGAACTCCTTTCCATAGTCTGGTGTCTTCAGGACAGGTGCTGAACACATAGCTCCTAAAGGCCATTTGGTATCCTGTGGTCCAGATGACCATTATTGGCTGCTTTTTGGAGGTAAGAACTGTGAGTGGGGCCTCAATGGTCCCATCCCTCTTTACAAACCTCCCGTAGTACCCAGTCAAGCCAAGGAATGCCCGGATTTGGGTCTGGCTTTTGGGAGCCCCCTCTCCAGAATGTTCTTGACCTTGGGCTAGAGAGTTTGGACTTGGCCTTCAACTACAAGGTGGCCCAAGTACACAACAGAACTCTGCCTGATCTGGCACCTAATGGCCTTGATAGTTAGGCTTCCAGGGCCTGTAAAACCTCCCTCAGGTGGACCAGGTGATCCTCCAGGGATGAACTAAAGGCAGCTATATCGTCTAGACATACTGCACTAAAGTTGCCCAGGCCTCAAAGAACTTGGTTCACCACCCTTCCAGAAATAGGCAGGTACACTTTCCAGACCAAAAGGCATCAACTTAACTTGAAAGTGGCCTTCTGGGGTCGAAAATGCTGACCTCTCCTTTGCTCCCTGGGTGAGTACAATCTCTTAGTACCCATAGGTTAAATCAAAAGTACTCACAAATGTGGCTGCACCCAGCTTGTCAAACTCATCTGCTGATTGGCTTTGGGGTATGCATCAGTTTTAGTGACTGCATTTAAACCCCTGTAATCCACACAAAACCTCATCTCTGGTTTTCCACTTGTTGAGTAGGGTATGGGGACCAATACCACTGGGCTAGCCCTGGGACTGTCAGAGGATTCAATCACCCATAGCTCTAACATCTTGTTTACTTTAGCTTTGACTTGGTTGTGCAAAAAAAGAAAGGTATGGAGGGATTAATCACTCATTTATTTTAAGTCAAGGTACCATCAATTACCCTGACGTATTCAATGTTTAAAAATTATGATTATTAATGATTCAAGTAAGAACACACATTATTCAGCGGGGCATTGATACAAAAATCAATTATTAACAAAAACATCAGACATAATATACATACAACATAAAAATAAGTGTAAGGCACAAATCATTATGACAACATTAATATAAAGCATATACATTATCGTTCCCTCGTTCTATTCAACTTGCCGAGTGCCGGGAGATGTGAGGAGAGTCTGATGAGTGAACTGACCTTCTCGGCAAGTTGAATAAAATGAGGGAACGATAAGCCAGTGATCGGAGGGCCCCGAGATTTTCACTAAACGGCAGACTTTTCCTTTGGAGGTGAGGATTTGGAGTGGGGGTTGCCCCTACGAGGGGAATGTACACCCGAGTTTATATAACTCGCGTAGTGTCTGAGAGTGCGAAGAAGATTACAGATATTTTATACCCTTGTCCTGAAGAGGCCAAAATAAATTGTGGGCTGAAACGCGACCGCGACTGCGTCAACAGATATATGAGGAGTCCAAGAAATTATGAATTAGGCTTTAGAGTATAGGCGCACACCTGTAAATATAAAAAGAGGTGTGATACCTCTGGCGCTAAGAGGACTACCTCAATTTGTATCACTCGGATATAGGAGTGTGCATTAGTAGTTGTATATGTTAGGGTCGTGTATAGGTTGCATATATTGTGTATATGTTTTATATTAATGTTGTCATAATGATTTGTGTCTTACACTTTTGTTTATGTTGTATGTATATTTTGTCTGATGTTTTTGTTAATAATTGATTTTTGTATCAATGCCCCGCTGAATAATATGTGTTCTTACTTGAATCATTAATATTCATAATTTTGAAACATTGAATACATCAGGGTAATTGATGGTACCTTGACTTAAAATAAATGAGTGATTAATCCCTCCATACCATTTCTTTTTTGCACATCTGTGATGTTTTTTGCCCAGGCATAGGAGGGTCATTTGGGCATACCCCTTTCCAGTTGTATTTTGCATGTTTTGACTTGGTCAGACAATCTGTAGATTTTGTTTTTGACAGGGAGGATGTTATCTGTATCCACGTCATAGGTACACCATGTGGTATGACTGGGGGGGGTCAAAGAAAGAGCTCAGCAAACTGGCCTAGGACTTGCCTGCAGTCCGCTTGCTGTTGTTCAGTCAGAGAGTCGGACAAGACAACTCCCTCAATTGAACCATCTTGTGGTTTGTTTGAGAGTAGGTATGGGAGGGGCTCAAATTCTTCCTCCTGGCCTCCATCAGTGACCATGAGCATGGTCATGTCAGCTCTGTCCTTGTGTGGCTTCAGGCGATTTACATGGAGAACTCTATGAGGACTGCTACAGATGCCTAAGTCTACCAGGTATGTGACTTCTCCATACTTCTCCAAAATGGGGTAGGGCCCAGTCCACTTGCCTAGGAGGGCCCTGGCAGCCACGCACTCCAACACCCACACCAATTAACCTGATTGGTACTAAACCAGTGCTGACTGTGGGTCATACCAGTGCCTGCTTGTTTGCTTTCTTCATTTACTCAGCCATGCATGAACGCAGCCCCAGGGCGTTGTCCATTATGTCTTGCTTGGTTTCTTTGAGAGGTTTCTTCCAGTCTTCCCTCACCAAACGGAGAGGACCCCTCACAAGATGGCCAAACAAAACTTCAAAAGGGCTGAATCCATTAATCTTTTGTGGTACCTCGCTATAGCAACATCACAAAATAAAATGATAGATGGAGTGTTGAAACTTTTCAAACACTCACCCCCAATCACAGATCTGGGTTTAATCCATCGTTATTTGCTCACCACATCGCCCCAAGTTGGAACCAGCAATATACAAATCAGTCTTGACCTTGCTTCCCATGGTAACAGTCCAACAGAACTGCCAGGCCAGGTCCTCCCTGGACAGGGAACAAGCATCCTGGGACCTGTTTCATGGTATCACCCCTCATCAGCCAGACTAGCTTGAATCAAGTGGTGCAGCGAGCAAGGGACCCACGTCTGGTCATACACTTATACACACAGTGCTGCACAAATGAATAACTGTGCAGAAAAATACAAAACAACACTAGATATCGCAAATGGATTTTTCTGCCAAAATATGGCACCTGGAAGCAGATATTTGACAGCATTTTCAGCGCTAGGCTCATAGAGGCAATTTTGGCAATTACCCCAGGGGTATAAGAATAGTCTTGGGCTATTTTTGGCCAGAGTGAGAGAGTTACTTCAAAATTTTGATGAGGCAGCATTGTCCTACATTGATGATATATACCTTAATGGAACACTTGGACAGAGTAGACCGCATAATTCTGGGGTTTGATCACATGGGGTACAAATTTAACGTAAAAAAATCAAAATTGCCCACCTCAATGTCGTATTTTAGGATACGAATTGTCAAGTGAAGGCAAAAGCCTGCAGACACATTTTTTTTTAGAAAAATGTGCTTTGCTACAACCTCCAGCTACTCTGAAAAGCTTACAATCCATTTTAAGATTTTAAAATTTTAGAACATACATTTTGGGGTACGCAGAACGGGTAAAAACATTCATCAATTTGATTAGATCAGATTTTTCAATAACACGTTGGACATAGGAACATACATTTTACATTCCATACAAGCTGACATGATGCTTCCAAACCTTTTCACACACATGTACACACAACCACCCTGATGATCTGCATAGTCGGTAGATCAACTGGGTACACCTATATCACATTAAAATAAGGTGATACTGTACCTAAAGCGTACAAATCACACTTGTACACAAACGTTGAAATGCGTTTTGCACCTACTGAGAAAATACTCACAGTGGTACAGACTGCTTAATGAGAGAGAGACCACTAGCTCAGGATAAACACATAACTGTCGCAACCCCGGTACCGAACTTAGAGGCCGTCACCAAAGCAAGCGTTCCAAATGCCAAATATTTACATCCACAATGGAAACAATGGGCTAACTCTCTCACTGCAACAGATGTAGAGTACAGATTTGACTCTACACTACAAACACAAGTGTTTTTGCAGTATGAACAAGAATATCCTCTGCCGAATGAAATAATTCTTCTAGATCAATAGAATTACATCATCTACACTGATGGGTCTGCCCAGCCTGCCATAGAGACTAACCACCAATAATCTGCAGCGTGCACAATAGTAAAGGGGGGCATGCATGATGGCAAGTTCCATCGTGGAAGAACACACTCGCAGTTCCCAGGCGAATGTACGACGCCGTTGGTAGAACTCAAGCCCCTGATAATGGCACTACAAAATATGGATCATGGATTCCCCACTCATAGTGTGTGATTTGTTTTATTGTGTACAATCATATAATGAATACCTTCACTATTGGGGCCAGAATGGATTTTGAGATGCCAACCGTTGCACAATAAAGCACAAGATACTTTGGGACAGGCGACAAAGCTGAAAGACTGTTAGCCACGGGCTCATGTAATACACACACTGAGTCATCAACGTGTTGACTTTTATGTTGCAGGTAATTTCATGGCTGATGAAGCCGCTAAGACAACAGTTTGTACTCTTGCCATTGCTACAGTCACCCGTTCTAGTACAAGAACAGACTGAGACATCATGGTGGCTGTCAATGCTGTGCGCAATGACACACACCTGTCGAAAGGCTTTCCACTCAAGTGCACAGAACATACCATATGCTCACATCCCAGAAGTGGGGGAAAGAGTCATACCAAACACTGATCGCAGATTGGGGTTAATACTAGCTGCACATGAGGGTCTGGTTTCATCTTGGTGGCAGTAGATTCATGCTCTAGTTTCCTGTGGGTATGGCCACAGCGGTCGGCTGACACCTGAACTGTTAGCAAGGATTTGTGAGTCTTCATCGGGACATACCCAATTTGCACACAACATTGCGACAAGGGTCTGGCGTTTAGCTCTCCGGCTTACAGAGAAGCCATAGGAAGTTTGGGTGTGAACTTGCGGTACTCCTCCCCCTATCATCCTGAGGGAAATTCAGTAGTCGAGAGGAAAAAACGTCACTTAAAACAGTCTTTAACAGTACTAGGCACAGTTCGCAGTTGGGTCCATCACCTATATGGGGTCCAAAGGGCACTTAACTACATGCCAAGAACATCCCTGGGTGGTTGTACTTCATATGAAGTCCTGTTTGGGGTAAGAATGTGGGTTCCAGACCTCGACAATGTTGGCACAGTGGCGGCAGACACACTGTGTGTCATCAATCGATGTCTGTCTGTTTTACAGGAACTCAGTCAGAAAAAAATCCCCATTGGGCAAATTAATTCACCAAAACCCATACATTCATATATTCATACACAAAATCATAACACCAGAACATAACCCCACCACCATAAAAGGTCAAATCTAAGCAAATACAAGTATTTTATTCAATATTAATAAAACATATAAAAAGATTAAAAACACTTTCACAAAAGTTGTAAGCAGGTTATAGAAAGCACACAACTTAATACAGTAATGGGAGAAACTGCAAGAAAAAATACAAAAATATATTTCTAATCATCTAAACAGGCCAATACATCAGACAGAATTGAATATAGTGACATTTGAATTTCGTGTAAGTAAATTCAACAATAATCGCAAATGTCTTTCACAGTCTACAGTATGCCTGTTGTCAAAGTGCGTCGACGCGTTTCTGTGGGTATCACTGCTTAAACACCGCCTTCATCAGGACTAAAAAATATGTCTCCCAGAGCACAGTTAGAATCTGTACATATGCACACAAAGACATAAAGAATAATAATTTTTATAAAAATAGTCAGCCATAAACAGGCTAGTAATAAAACAGAGTTTATATCCTGGTGATACCACAAACAATCCTTTCATTCAACCTCATAAACAGAATTCTACATGTGAAAGTTACAGAGGTCGGGGTTAATACTAGCTGCACATGAGGGTCTGGTTTCATATTGGTGGCAGTAGATTCATGCTCTAGTTTCCTGTGGGTATGGCCACAGCGGTCGGCTGACACCCGAACTGTTAGCAAGGATTTGTGAGTCTACATCAGGACATGCCCAATTTGCACACAACATTGCGACAAGGGTCCGGCGTTTAGCTCACCGGCTTACAGAGAAGCCATAGGAAGTTTGGGTGTGAACTTGCGGTACTCCTCCCCCTATCATCCTGAGGGAAATTCAGTAGTCGAAAGGAAAAAACGTCACTTAAAACAGTCTTTAACAGTACTAGGCACAGTTCGCAGTTGGGTCCATCACCTATATGGGGTCGTCCCCCTCCAACAAGAGACACGTCCAAATCAATCCCTCAAGAAAAACAAGGAAAGCAGCGGCAAAGCTTTAAGAAGTGGCAAAACAGTGATCTAGTGATTAATATATCATCATATAATCTTTCTAACCAAGAAAAATCCCTTTTGGGACGCGGTCTTTCGTTTGTCCCCACCACGCATACCAATCACTTGCAAACCCAAGGGGAATTCTACAGATTCATGCGTGTTATTCGCTTAAAACACTTCTTTAATGATGCTGCACCTGATACCATACAAGATGAGACTTCTACGCATCATCAATTCAAACCCAAGAGTACCTTCATGCCACCATCATCTCATAAAACTTTGGATAGTTTTGAGACATTGGTCAACAAAGATTTGGAGAAACTAAACTATAAACCAAAACATCATAACAACATGTCAAAACATGAACGATTAATCCTGTCAAAATTGTCACAAAACCCCTTGATCACAATTCAACCGGCAGATAAAGGAGGAGCCATAGTTCTGATGGATACTGAAAATTATCACTCTAAAGTACTGGCACATATTTCTGATACCAACACCTATTTGGAATTAGCAAATGATCCTACAACATTACTGTTGGAATTACTGAATTCTATTCTCAATGAGGCCCTTGAACAAACATGGATTGACAATAGCACACGTCTTTTTCTATCATCAACTAATCCACAACGCCCTCATTTATACATGATCCCGAAAATACATAAGGATCCTCAAGATCCCCCGTTTCGTCCGATAGTCTCTGGATGTAAATCTATCTTTGATCCTATTGGCAAATTTTTGGACCATTACCTACAGAAGTTCGTGCAATCCTGGCAATCTTACCTAAAAGACACCACTCACTTTTTGCAGATGCTTCAACAAATCACCATTGAACCTCAGGACTCTATTTATTTGTGCACTATTGACGTCACAGCTCTTTACACCTCTATCCCCCATGCAGCAGGCCTTGCAGCGGTGGAATGGGCATTATTCCAAATGGAAGACGTTGACATTGAGAAGGTTTTGATCTTGCAGCTCTTAAAGTTTTGCTTACATAACAGCTATTTCCAATATCAAGACAAATTTTATGCCCAGTTGAATGACACTTCGATGGGCTTTTCAGGAGCACCCGCCTATGCGAACATCTATATGGCTCAATATGAACTGGATCATATCATTTCTAACACCGAATGGTGGTCTAAAATACGTCTTTATTGTCGCTACATAGACGATATTTTCCTAATTTGGGGTGATTCGGTACAGTCTTTCACTTCCATGATAGAGACTCTTAACAGGAATCACACTCACATCCAGTTGACCCACACCATTCATAAGGATTCAATTCATTACCTGGACGTCCAAGTCACCAAAACATCTATGAATCAATTCAACACTACAGTTTTTCACAAACCTACCGATCGAAACAGTCTTCTCACCTTTACAAGTTTTCACCCACGTCATCTTATCAATAACCTGCCATTGTCACAGTTTACCCGAATTCGCAGAATTTGTTCGGATTTTGATAACAGTACCCTCCAACTTCAAGTCACAGTTGACAAATTTTTGTCAAGAGGTTACCCGCAAGAGGTGCTACAAACATGCCTCACACGAGCTATGTCCACCTCGAGAACAGACTTATTGAAACAGAAACCAAAGACCGCCTCTAACAGATTGGTATTTGTCAGCAACTTTTCAACATCTTCACCCAAAATCAAGAAAATCATTTTGTCACGGTGGGAGTTGCTACAACAAGAACAGGATTTTCAATCCTTGTTCGTGGAGAAACCTTTGTTTGCATACAAAAGAGGCAAAAACCTGCGGAATTTATTGAAATTCTCCAGAACCATCGATAAATCCGTTGTTTATCACGGTACTCGCAAATGTCATTCATGTATCCATTGCAGTAACGTCATCACAGGGAACATCTTAACCCATCCTACGTCTGGTTCTCACATATGTTTGAAACACAACAGTGATTGTAATACAACCCACGTTATCTACTGTATAAAATGCCCTTGCGGCAAGGCCTACGTAGGCAAAACTGAGCGAAAAATAAAAACACGGATTACTGAGCATAAATCCAGGATCAGGAACAAGAACAGCACTTCTAGCCTTGCTATGCACTGGCTAGAAGCCACACACTCAATTTCTCAACTCCGTTTTCAGATTATTGAGGCAATTGATGTCAAACCAGGCGTAGACACCACTACTTTACTTTTACGCAGAGAGCTCTTCTGGATTCAGAAACTGCAGACTTTGGCCCCTTGTGGGCTTAATGACCGTTTAGACCTTTCTTGTTTTTTATAAATACATTATCTGCATAGCTATGTGTTTTTCCTAATGTACAACAATGATTGCTCCTCATTTTTGTTGGGATATATCCATAATAAGTTACCTTGTTAGTTTGTATTTCATTCTTTTTTTCATTTTCTTGTGGCTTATGGGCTAGTCTAACACCGTTAATCACTCTCTATATTCACTTTATATGTTCATTATCGTCTATTTCATTGTTCATTATTACTTTATACGGTTTCTTAACGTCTCCACATTGGTACTTGCTTGTTTGGTTGCTGTACCTCAGATCACATTGTTTCACCCTATATTTAACTGTCCGTTCAGATATATCTTTTGACACTTACCCCTTCCACATATTTGATCTTACAGGCCAGTGGTTATTCACTTGTAGGTTTTTTTCTGCTTGTCATTTACGTTTTTCACCTAGTGTCCGCTTTCTGAATATGATCATGGTGTGTTGTTTCTAACATCTAGCAGTTGCACTTTATGTATTACGCGCATATACCGATCGAACACGCGTATGCTCGTGTAGTTCTTTTTTGTGATTGAGTACTTTCGGTTCTCTCCGTTTTTAGTCTAGACGCTTTTCTTTCATTTTCCGTTTGCACTCTTAGTCTTTTTAACTTAGACCGGTGCACTTCACCCTTTCAAACATGGCGCTACACATAAGTCCTCTTTCAGTTGCCATCAGTTTCCTGTTCACGTCGTTATTGCGTTCGTTTAAAATGAAGCGAGCTTCTCATTAGTAAATATCCTGTTGCGATAACTGGACGCTATCCCGTGGACCGGACCAGTTCCTTCTTGTCGTGCTTCTCATGTAAGTAGCGTTCACCGTTTTTAGCTGTGCTCTTGTCATAGCTGTTTTGAGCTAAGTAGTTTACTTGCGAAGATGAGCTCGTAACTTATATACTGTTATTATTTTTGTAGTGCCTCTTTCGGAGACGGAATATTTATCCTTGCCGTTACATGCCTTCTTCGAGCGATTAATACATATTCCGCAGTGTTTAGCGCCTGGACTACGCGTTGTTATAAGCACTTAGGTGTCTTAGCACTTCTTAAGTGAGTATGTCCATTGTTCCTTTGTGTTTTCAACAGCGGCACGGTATATTGTTTATTTTCTCTGATTATTGTGTATTCTTATTTTTTTAGTCAGTTTACATTGACCATCACCTTTTCTTATTGGTAAGTTGTGCCTCCAGTTTCTTTTAAACGCGCTATAGTAATATGAGTACGTGCACTCATTGTGTTGTTCTCTTTGGTTTGCAGCATCAGTCAGCTTGTTTCTATCGTTTACTTCATTCATGGATTCATACTCATAATGTTTGAGGTGAGGTTCCCTAGCTAGATCTCATTAGGCATACCCTAAGTATTGTTTTCACTTCTTTTACACGTTGTACGGTTTCCTATTTCTCTCATTCCTCTTTCTAGAGTCACACTTATTAGCTCTTCATTCACGCTATTGGGTGTCTGTACCTTCATATTTTCTTTCCCTTCAGTCAACGGAGGGTCTATCCACCACACGTGTAATTTACGGTTTACTACTATGCATCATGTCAACCGCATGTTTTTCCACCATGTGATCTTTTTGTAGAAACATAACAACCATATTTTCTCCATTGATCATGTAATATATCTATTTTCTTCGCAGATTGCCCCTGACGAAGGGACAGTTAAGTCCCGAAATGCATTGGGCTCATCATAAACATCGATTGATGATTACTTGAAACATTATGTGGGATACTTAATTATTGTATTGCTTATGGTAGATGTCTACCGTTTTGTATATCCGTTGATACATTTATGATGTTCAAAAACTTCATGTTGTTACCACATATATGCTGTAAATATATGTTCTAACGAATATCTTAGTTTCGCATTTTTTGAAACTTTGTTAATGAGACTAATTGTTTGTAACGTTGTTACATTTAGCACTGTGCGCAGCGTCAATCATTAGTTGATTGTTCCTTTTTAACAGTACTAGGCACAGTTCGCAGTTGGGTCCATCACCTATATGGGGTCCAAAGGGCACTTAACTACATGCCAAGAACATCCCTGGGTGGTTGTACTTCATATGAAATCCTGTTTGGGGTAAGAATGTGGGTTCCAGACCTCGACAATGTTGGCACAGTGGCGGCCGGGTACGAATGGTCGGACGGAGCGTTTTTTCCGTCCGACTCATACCCGGGAAAAACACCTTACAAACTCGCAAGTACGATTCGCACAGAAATACCATTACCGCCCGAGTCGTAAAAAACACCGACCGGCAAAAAATTACATACAAATCCCTGTCTGGACGGCGCACACGCGACGTCCGGACGGAGTCAGGCAGCGTTTTACGGACCAGCAAGTACGATTCGTGCCGACGTCACTCCACACGCAGCAGTTTTTACGAGAGCCAAAAACTCCCGGGAAAGTGAGGACGACGCGAACAAGGAGCCCCGGCATGCCACGGACAGCGATGGACCCCAACCTACGCGTCATCCCGGCCCTCATAGCCTACCACCTCGTATACAGAAACCGACGCAGACGCCGCAGAAGGTCAGAACAACCCCCAGGGGCAAAGGGGGGGGGGTGTGTGTGTGCAAGGGGCAGGAAACATAACCCACACCCCACAAATTACTAAAACATCATGTACAGTAATTACCACCATGGACTGGTCACTTCGGGGGGCGTGTCCACCAATCCCACATCCCACCACAACGGAAGTGGACGTGGACGCGTACCCGTCACCACCACAATGGTGGTACGGCACATACCACACCCACCCCTACGTCACACCAACAATGGCAGTACGGCCTGTACCACGTCCCAAAGGCATGGGTATGGGCCGCACCCCCAAAGTTGGGGTGCCCTAGGGGTACGGGCCCTACCCAGGCCAACAGCGCATGTGTACGGCACATACCACGCCCACCCCTACGTCACACCAACTACGCCGGTACGGCCTGTACCCACGTCCCAAAGGCATGGGTACAGGCCGCACCCCCAAAGTTGTGGTGCCCTAGGGGTACGGGCCCTACCCAGACCAACAGCGCGTGTGTACGGCACATACCACGCCCACCCCTACGTCACACCAACTATGCCGGTACGGCCTGTACCCACGTCCCAAAGGCATGGGTACGGGCCGCACCCAGGCCGTCAGCGCGTGGGTACGGCTCGTACCACGACAGTGGACAGATACATAGGGGTGTGTGCCCATCACTCCCAGCAGTGCCCAGACATATGAGGGGTGGGTGCCCATCACTCCCAGCAGTGCCCAGACATATGAGGGGTGGGTGCATAGGACCCCCAGCAGTGGACAGACACATGGGGTGGGTGCAGAGGACCCCCAGCAGTGGACAGAGACATGGGGGTGTGTACATCACCCTCCGATGAGCAAAACTCCATGGGTGCATGAAGGCATCCACAATGTGCGACAATGTTGAGAGTGCCATGACAACACATCACTGAGAGCAGTGTCCCACTCCCATGTGGATGGATGTCCTTCCCCCACTGCATGACACACCACATGTGGGTGGGATGACAAATTACACATGCATACCCACCCCTGGCGGAGGCAGCACAATACACACACTGAGAACATGCCACAAGACTGCATTCTCATGTCAAACACCACTAAACTAACAGAGCCAATGGGAACACACACTGTCACCCACATTCCAGGAATGATAGGAATGTACAGGTGCCGGGGCAGCCAACAAGTCGTTGCCTCCCATGGAAGTAAAAGGGTGGAGTACACACAGATACAATGCCCACAATTGTCAGGCAGGTGCCCAAATACCCTGCAGAACACGTAACACATGTGTGTGAGGCAGGGAGTACACACATGCAAAGTGCGGAAAAGGGAAAATGTCCACATGAAGTCATGTCAATATACTCCATACACAAGTACAGTGTCCACCAAGGATGCCACTAACGATGCAGGTGGAGACATTGCAGAGCATGCATGGCCAAAGTCGAAGGGATGTGTCACACACCGAGGAAATGTTGACACAGCTCAGCACAACAATTGGGAAACACCCTGCAGGGAAGCTGACAGGTGCCACAGAGGAAGGAACACACCTTGGGACAATGTCACCATGCAGTAAGAGCTAACATGACCTACTAATATATGCAGACACCTTGTGACGGCATGCAGATACCAGGGTCCACCCCATGAGCAGGACACAACAACATATACCAGACACCCAACACATCATCACCACCCCAACTCAGGGAGCAGCAGCACCAGCAGCTATACCTGAAAAAAAATAGTGTGCAAATGAAAAAATAACAACCACATTCAGCATCTCGAAGAAAAGTAGCTACAGTACACCATTCAGCAAGCCCATAGGCCACGCCAGTTGCGAAGTCCCGGGGGGGGACACATTGGGACGCGTCTCCCCAAGCTCGCCTGCACAGTTCACTGTACCATATCATCCACAGAAGGGGGGGCATCATGTGGGGGGGAAGAACCAGGCACCGCAGGGACAGGAGGGGCACGGGTAGATGTCGTGGGTGCAGGGACGGACGATTCCACCACAGGGGGTGGGGCAGCGCCAAAGGAGGAGGGCAGTATGGCGCTGCACACGGCCGCCAGCTGCAGTTGTCCTTCTGACATCCTAGTCTTTGCGTGCAAAATGGGCCTTTTGGCAGGGAGATGGCGCCTGCTGCTGCAGGCCCTGCACAAGCACCCAGTGGCCACACACACAAGATGGTGTGCATCATGTTTGGCTCGCTCACATATGCCATGCTAGTCCACTGCATCTGTACCTCATGCTGCAACGCCCTCTGCATCATGCATATGATCCACAGATAGATCCACTCCAAGTTACGACAGACCATCCCCCAGGTCCATGACAACATCCATCTCATATACTGCCCTGCCCTCTATGGAGGAACTACATCCAAACTCCAAGGACACTGGTCCACTTCCAGGGGGCATCTGCACACCTCAGCTTCTACACCCTGCGCCCCAGCCACATCACCGTTTACCATAGATAGCTGCAATGGATCACTGTCTGCTGCAGGGTGTCCTCCACTTATTTTTAAGAAACAAGGTCCCATTCAATTTAAAGATAGGTATAATCTCACAATTTTCCAATCAAAAATTGGATTATATGTTTTATTCAAAAAATGATTCTGATATAGTACAGTTGCTACGAACCAAAATACATGTGGTGAAATAAGTGAGCAGCCCGTGAGTTGTAAAAGGAAATCAGCCGATTTCCTAGCCGCAGGCAAGTGACTTAAAATGTGACTTTTTGTGTTTGTGAAAATAAAGGTTATTGAAAGTCACAATTGAACAACATCTCGTACTCAAATAAGATTTACAATGTATTATTAGGAGATTAGAGATGTGAGTCGACGACGTTTCGATCCCCAAAGTATGGTGGGATCTCTTCAGGACTAACCGATTGATGAAATGCCTGGGAAAGTATGCCTGGGTAGGTAGGGAAGGAAGGGGGGGGAAAAAGAAGGGGGTAGAAGAAAAAAGAGAGGAGGGAAAGGGTTATTAAAAATAGAAAGGAAAGGCTAATATCAAAATGAAGCATTCCAGGGTAAGGATGCACTGGAGAGGGAGAGCAATGTGCATGCTAGGGATATATACGCAGGAAGGGTGAGAAGGATTGGGGTGGAAGGAAAAAAATGTGAGGGAGCAGCAAGGGGAGGAATGATACCAGAATTGGGGTGTGAGTATAAGAGATAACGGAGGGAGGAAGTGAAGGTGGAGTGGGATAGTGCCTTGGGAAGGGTGGAGGGAAGGGGAAAAGGGAAAGGAACTTACTGTGCGATATACCGCTGGAGAGCGAGAGTTACAGCAGGTGAAAGAGCTAAAAGGTTCTCCTGTGCCACAAGGGAATATCTGTTGGCGAAACAATGGGGGGAGAATGAAGGGGATGAAGTGTCAAGGAGCCGCAAGGGGACCGGAGGAAGTGGAGGGTAATAATTACCTGGAATTAGCGGAATAGGACTATAGGAACCGTCAAGATTGAGGATGGTGGAGAGTTAAGTCTAAGTGCACTCATTCCGTGTGGCCGGACAGCGGAAATCCAGTCTTAGGTAGTTGAGCAGTGGAATTCCTGGAGGCAGGAGAAATTAATTAGGGGGGGTTTGGTGTGCCGGTGAGCGGCGTAATGAGTTGTAGCAGGCCAGCGCGGTAACCGTTAATGGGGTGGGAAAGTAATTACCTGGGAATTAAGCCAGGAACTGGATAGGTCCTGGTACGGGAAAAGCGGCAGAAGATTCGCCGCGATTAAGGAATCCTTCGTGCTGGAAATCGGAGAGCCAAGACTGTTCACGTCAATGGTGGGTAATCTGTGGGCGGGAAGGGGGGGTAAGTGCTGGTAGTGCGGAGAAGGCCGAGGGTTAGTGGGGGGCCGATGAACGTTAGAGGGGCGATCACAGTACCTGAATGGTCAGCTGGTTCTCCGTCGCGAGACTGGGCTCGAGTAGAAGTTCCCGGGTCTGCAGCGAGTGTCGGACCGGAAGGGGCAGGTCATATGCATTCTCCTACGTAGGAGAGGGTGTGTGACAAGGGGGGCGTGTCCCGAGTAGTGAGTGCGATTGGAAGGGAGAAGAGACACGGGACGGGGAGAGACGGACGGCGTTGTGAGGTTTAGAATGAAGAAGAAGAAGTAAATACATACGGATAGGAAGGCAAGGAGGGGAATACATGTGGAGAGAGGGAGAGGGGGCCCGGAGCAGGGAAGCGATGAAAATCAGAATTGAAGTAGATTCGGGAAAGAACAAGGTAGGGTAATAATAGGGAGGAGTACATTAAGAGTAAGAAAGGCAAAGGTTAGCCGATCGTGCTACAAGAAGTGAGGGGTGGAAGGAGGTACAGGGGGTCCCAGGCGGGGTTGGGGGGGGGGGGGGGGTTTGGGGGTGGGGGGGGCAATTGGAAATCAGGCACTGTAGGCGAGGGGAGGTGTAAGGTTGAAGAGTGAAGGTATAGAGAATTGGATATATTGAGAAAGGGTAAAAGGAATAAAAGAGATAAAAAGAGGGGGGGGGGGGCAAGACAGTCACAGTGTATGGACAACATATTCATACAAGGATAGCTTATTACAGAAGATTGGACCAGTCCTCCTGACGATTAAGCCCGGTGTGCAAACTGTCAGTACGAATTATCCATTTTAGTTCCTCTTTGTCCAAAAAAGCAGCAATGTTAGTGTTCCTTGGGGGTTGTTGGACCACGTTAATGACTTGCCATCTGATGTCGTCCTCAGTGTGGTTCAGGTTGGTGTAATGATCCACAAGAGGCGCATTAGGTGTTTTGCAGCGTATACGGCTTCTGTGTTGGCAAATCCGGATCCTGATCTTTTGTGTCGTTTGTCCAACATAAATCAAATCACAGGGGCAGGTAATAGCATATATCACATTGATAGTGTTACAATTTGAGAAATGTGAGAGAGTGACATCAATGTTACCATGCACAAATTTTTTCGTGTCTTTAGTGAAATTGCACACACTGCAATTTCCGCACTTGAAATGGCCTAGCAGTGGTGGTAAACCCCATGCGCCTCTAAGGGATTGGTCCTTTGTCTTGTTGGAAAGTGCTGCCCTTACAAGGTGGTCTTTTATGTTTTTGCTTTTTTTGAAAGCAAAAAGAGGGCGTTCAAAATTCAAAGTGCCGGCGTTAATTGTTGGCCAGTGTTTTAGAATGCATTTCCTAACTGTGTTTGAGATGGGTGAAAAGGTGGTCACGCAAACTATCTTGTCGTCCCTTCTTTTCTCTTTGGGGCTAAGTAGAGTCTCCCTTGGGCAATACCATGCTCTTTTAAGGGCTTTTTTCACTAGTTTGCGTGGGTAGCCTCTATTGGTCAATTTTTTGGAAAGGATGGAGGCCTCCGCAAAATAATCTTTTTTAAGATAACAATTGCGGCGTATCCTAAGAAATTGTGAGTAGGGAAGGGAGTCTCGCAAGGCTCTGGGGTGATGGCTGTTGTAAGATAGTAGAGTGTTCTTTTCTGTGGGTTTGCGGTAAAGCGTAGTATAAAGACCGCCATTGTGAGCTTTGATAGTTAGGTCAAGAAAGGCAATTTCGTCTCTACTATTGTTAACAGTGAATTTGAGGCCATTGCAGTGTGAGTTGAGCCAGTCTTTGAATTCAGTGAGGTTCTCCTCACTGTTGTTCCAAATCAGGAAAATGTCGTCAATGTACCGCTTCCATTCCAGAATAGAGTTTCTGAAAGGGTTCATGGGAGATAGTATGCGGTATGTCTCCAGCCAATCCATATAAAGTATGGCAAAATTTGGAGCAAAAACGGCACCCATACTGGTACCCTTCACTTGTTGATAGTAGTTGCCATCAAATAGAAAGAAATTCTTAGTCAGACAAATTTTGAGGAGCTTTATGATGAAAGAAGTAGGGACAGTGTGGGGTTGAGGTCTAGAGTTAAGGGTAATACCAATTATGTGAATGCCATCCTCTTGAGGGATATTCGTGTATAGAGATTCCACATCAAGGGTACAAAGTAGATTGTTAAGAGGGTCAAAGGGGAGTTCTTCTACAAGATTGACCATGGCCATGGTGTCCTTAATGTAACATTGGGTTTCGGGTACAAATTCCCTGATAAAAAAGTCAATGTAATTCCCTAGGGGTTCAAGTATAGAGCCGCAACCGGAGACGATAGGTCTTCCAGGTGGGGTAGTAACATTTTTGTGAATCTTCGGTAGGGTGTAAATAACCGGTGTGCGTGGAGACTTTGTGTTAAGGTACAAAAATTCTTTTTTACTCAGGAAGCCTTGTTGAACGCCCTCCTCTGTTGCATCAAGGATTAGTTTTTGTATCTCATTGGTGGGGTCACAGGGAAGTCTTAGATAGTGTTCAGGTATAGATAGTTGTCTTAAAATCTCTTGCTTGTATATATCTATGTCTTGGAGAACAATACCACCACCCTTATCAGCAGGCTTGATAATCAACTTGTCCATATGTTTAAGTTCTTGTAACGCAGACTTCTCTTGAATTGTAAGGTTATATGGGATAAATCTACGTGTGTGTTCAAGCCCTGAGATTTCCTTAAGAATCAATTTTTCAAAGGCGATTATCTCAGCTGGAATGCTGTTGTTGGGTGGGGAAAAAGTTGAGGGGGGACGAAATGTCGTGAAAGCAGGAGGAGGGATATAAGGGGTATCTTGGAAGAATGCTTGTAGGCGTATTTTCCTAAAGAACCGTAACAGTTCAATCTGTAGTTGTAGGAAGTCAGGTCTGGTGGTAGGGACGAATGAAAGTCCTTTGCTTAGTATTGCGATTTCATTCTCCGAGAGTTGGTGATTGGAAAGGTTGAAAATCGGGATAACCTCAGGGTCAGACATGGTGGTAATAGGCACGGTGTTGTGGTGAGGTCTAGTGTTAGTAATATTGGCGGTATTGGAAGCAGGTTGAGATATCTGAAGATTTACCACTGGTAATATCTCTGGCGTGTCTGCCTGTCCCCTGGAGTGCTGTACCAACGAGGTGGTCGCGACGTACCGCGAGTTGGTTGGCGGCCCTGTTCTTGTCCTAAAAAATGGGTGTTTCCTCTAGCTCTAGATGTGCTGGGGCCTTCAGTTGAGTCTGAGTTCTCAGAAGATTCAGCTGATGTGTCTGAGAAGCTGACTATATTCTGTTGCTTGTTAAATCTCCCCCAGGGGCGCTGTATCCTGGGGCCCAGGTATGCTCTATTTGTGTAGAAATCTTCAACTAAATAGGGGTATGTTCTCTCTATTTTATAATTCTTTACGTCTCGTTTAACTTTAGTGATTTTTTTGTTCTGTTCAATTCTGTGGAATTCCGTCAAGGTTTTCTCAACTTTATCTAGGAGTAGTTTTGCGTCTGTGATGCCACTGTTTTCTTTAATCTGTTTTTCAATGTCTTTAATTTCCACCTCTAGTTTCTTGGCTTCCTCATTGGCTATATCAATGCCCAGCACCATCCAGTGCCTTGAGCAAGTTGTGCCAATGTGACTAAATCCTGTCAAATATTTTTTGATGTCTGTGAAGACCCCTGGTATGTTGCGGACTTGTAGGCCTACAGGAATTGTGTCTGACTTCAGGTATTCGGTTAACATTCGAACCATAAGTTGTAACCTTATAAATTTTTTTGTCAATTTTTCTAACTGGTCAAAAATAGTGCTCTCAGCTGCACTCGTGTTATCTGTGGTCTCGGTGAAAAGTGAAGGTCCCTCTAGTATTCTTTTAATATACTCATCGGAATATAGAGGGGCGTGTTGTGCCATACCAACTAGGGTGGTAATGGAGAGGGGAGTAAAGGGGGGGGAAAAAAGGGAGGGGGGGGGAAAAAAGGGGGGGAAAAAAAGGGGGGGGGGGAAAAAAAGGAAATGCCCACTAAACCTGGTTTAGTATGGGGGAATACGGTACGAATTCCTTGCAATCCAGCGATTGCGCTTATATCAAAAATAGAAACAAGGAAACCCTATTGATCAGAAGGGACCAAGGGTAGGAAGTTATTTTTAAGAAACAAGGTCCCATTCAATTTAAAGATAGGTATAATCTCACAATTTTCCAATCAAAAATTGGATTATATGTTTTATTCAAAAAATGATTCTGATATAGTACAGTTGCTACGAACCAAAATACATGTGGTGAAATAAGTGAGCAGCCCGTGAGTTGTAAAAGGAAATCAGCCGATTTCCTAGCCGCAGGCAAGTGACTTAAAATGTGACTTTTTGTGTTTGTGAAAATAAAGGTTATTGAAAGTCACAATTGAACAACATCTCGTACTCAAATAAGATTTACAATGTATTATTAGGAGATTAGAGATGTGAGTCGACGACGTTTCGATCCCCAAAGTATGGTGGGATCTCTTCAGGACTAACCGATTGATGAAATGCCTGGGAAAGTATGCCTGGGTAGGTAGGGAAGGAAGGGGGGGGAAAAAGAAGGGGGTAGAAGAAAAAAGAGAGGAGGGAAAGGGTTATTAAAAATAGAAAGGAAAGGCTAATATCAAAATGAAGCATTCCAGGGTAAGGATGCACTGGAGAGGGAGAGCAATGTGCATGCTAGGGATATATACGCAGGAAGGGTGAGAAGGATTGGGGTGGAAGGAAAAAAATGTGAGGGAGCAGCAAGGGGAGGAATGATACCAGAATTGGGGTGTGAGTATAAGAGATAACGGAGGGAGGAAGTGAAGGTGGAGTGGGATAGTGCCTTGGGAAGGGTGGAGGGAAGGGGAAAAGGGAAAGGAACTTACTGTGCGATATACCGCTGGAGAGCGAGAGTTACAGCAGGTGAAAGAGCTAAAAGGTTCTCCTGTGCCACAAGGGAATATCTGTTGGCGAAACAATGGGGGGAGAATGAAGGGGATGAAGTGTCAAGGAGCCGCAAGGGGACCGGAGGAAGTGGAGGGTAATAATTACCTGGAATTAGCGGAATAGGACTATAGGAACCGTCAAGATTGAGGATGGTGGAGAGTTAAGTCTAAGTGCACTCATTCCGTGTGGCCGGACAGCGGAAATCCAGTCTTAGGTAGTTGAGCAGTGGAATTCCTGGAGGCAGGAGAAATTAATTAGGGGGGGTTTGGTGTGCCGGTGAGCGGCGTAATGAGTTGTAGCAGGCCAGCGCGGTAACCGTTAATGGGGTGGGAAAGTAATTACCTGGGAATTAAGCCAGGAACTGGATAGGTCCTGGTACGGGAAAAGCGGCAGAAGATTCGCCGCGATTAAGGAATCCTTCGTGCTGGAAATCGGAGAGCCAAGACTGTTCACGTCAATGGTGGGTAATCTGTGGGCGGGAAGGGGGGGTAAGTGCTGGTAGTGCGGAGAAGGCCGAGGGTTAGTGGGGGGCCGATGAACGTTAGAGGGGCGATCACAGTACCTGAATGGTCAGCTGGTTCTCCGTCGCGAGACTGGGCTCGAGTAGAAGTTCCCGGGTCTGCAGCGAGTGTCGGACCGGAAGGGGCAGGTCATATGCATTCTCCTACGTAGGAGAGGGTGTGTGACAAGGGGGGCGTGTCCCGAGTAGTGAGTGCGATTGGAAGGGAGAAGAGACACGGGACGGGGAGAGACGGACGGCGTTGTGAGGTTTAGAATGAAGAAGAAGAAGTAAATACATACGGATAGGAAGGCAAGGAGGGGAATACATGTGGAGAGAGGGAGAGGGGGCCCGGAGCAGGGAAGCGATGAAAATCAGAATTGAAGTAGATTCGGGAAAGAACAAGGTAGGGTAATAATAGGGAGGAGTACATTAAGAGTAAGAAAGGCAAAGGTTAGCCGATCGTGCTACAAGAAGTGAGGGGTGGAAGGAGGTACAGGGGGTCCCAGGCGGGGTTGGGGGGGGGGGGGGGGTGGGGGGGGCAATTGGAAATCAGGCACTGTAGGCGAGGGGAGGTGTAAGGTTGAAGAGTGAAGGTATAGAGAATTGGATATATTGAGAAAGGGTAAAAGGAATAAAAGAGATAAAAAGAGGGGGGGGGGGGCAAGACAGTCACAGTGTATGGACAACATATTCATACAAGGATAGCTTATTACAGAAGATTGGACCAGTCCTCCTGACGATTAAGCCCGGTGTGCAAACTGTCAGTACGAATTATCCATTTTAGTCCTCCACACACCCCACCCACACTCAGGAGGCAGTCCACAAACCCGACCCCACACCAACCTTGTACGTCTGTCATCCTAGATCCCGTTGGTCCATCTCCGTGCATCCAACCTTGCCCTGGCCACCGTTCTTCACATCCACCATACTCCAGCATACAGGACATTGTGCTCCCACCTGGCCACACATACCTGGGACTCCCTCCCCGGGTACCTCCACATGGGCCATGGCCTCTACGCCTTGATGCTGATCTCCCTTATAGGTCTCTCCGCACAGTTTTGCAAGCACCCCCTCAGCAGCCAGCGCCCATCACAGGTGAGTATGGTGCTCCATGCCTACATTGAATGATACCTTGTGACCCATGTGTGTCCTGTACCAGACTCTGTTCCCAGGGTATGGATGGCAGGAGTTGGTTCAACACTCAGGCATGGTTAGACATTTCCACACACATTTGTCATAAAATAATGCAAAATGACAGCAACATCTCATGTGCAGAACAATGTGAATTTATTTTGGGTGGGGTGAGTCTTTTGGTAGATGTGCGAAGGTGCTCTACCGGGGGAATAGAATCCAAAGTTCATTGGGGGAGATGGCATCCTTGGCATTGGAAGTCATCAGAGTCCAGACCACAGTGTTGGTCATCATTGGTCAGACTGTGACCAGCAAGTCCATGTGGCAGAGAATGTCATTAGGTGAGGTGCTGCTGTTGCGCCAGAGGGCCAGGTGCCAGGCCAGGTGACCTGGGAGATGGCGATGGTCCGCTGACTCTCACGGTCTTTTACGTGGACGACCCACCTTCCTCCGGGGACCCTCAGATGCAGGCCTTGACGATGTTAGGGACGCTCCGTCAGATGAATCCTCCTCCTCCTCCTCCCTCCCTGTGTCTGGTGCTGGTCTACGCCTGGTGGCACAGGGAGGGTTTGCCAGACTTTGGGCGATCTGATGGAGTGATTGGCTCATGTCCCTGTGCACCGCCAGGAGCTCAGCCAGTCTTGCCTCCATCCGTCCTTGGTGTTGTTGATGACTGGCATGATGCTCGACCTGCTGGTTCTTTATCTGATCGAGGGTCCCCTGCATCCCGGAAAGTCTGGACACGACCTGGTCCATGCCTCTGGTGTCACGCCGGTATGACTCCAGGATGTTGCGTATGTGTGCAATACCGGGGTCCTGAGCTGGCTGGTCAGGTTCGCGCCTCCACCTGCCTCCACTCCCACCACCCCTGCCCACAGGAGCCTGGCCTGCCGTTGTGGGCACATCGGTCTACGGGACCCCTGAGGGATGGCATTGGCAGGGTTGTCTGCCTCCTCCTGGGTGCCCGCAGAACCTTGTCCCTCCTGGTCAGACTGGCTGTGTTGTTCAGTGCGAGCAGGGATCCTGGGTGTGTCCTGGGATGTGGCGGGAATGGGGGTGGTGGTTGGCACAGATGTACCTGACGCAGGTGCTGCAGGTGCTTGTACACCAGAGGGGCCAGGTTGGTCGAGGTCATCCACGGAGTGGTGAGAGTCGTCGCTGCCGGTGGGATCGTCTTCTCGCGGTGCCTGGGACTGTGATTCTTCCCCCCCAGTGTTGGGGGGAGATCGTCGACGTTGCCCTGTGTGTGAGAGAGAGACAATGTTAATGCTGTTTCATGCCACATCGATGTTTCATACATATTCAAGTTGACACAGTTGCCCCAGGTAGTTGGATGTCCCTAGCATTCCTCTCAGTGTCCACTTGGTGATGGGTATGTTGCGGGGGACAGATTGGGATGTTCTCCTGAGTGTGTGACCTGTAGATAGTTGGCTCTGATCAGGCGCGCAACACCCATTGGGCTCACCGGGCTTCAGCCCCCCCCCCTCATGTGTGTCAGCCCGGCTGGGACAGCCTCGCGGGCTGGCGTCCGCCTAATTGCAGCAGGAACCGAGTACTTCACAGGTCTTTGGAAGACCATTTACTCGTTAATGAAGCTTTTCTTGTGTTTTCACCCCTTCTTACAGCCACTCTGCGTATGGCTGGAGGATTTAGCCCCCCCCCCGAAATCTTTTCCTGCCCCCCCGGAAATTGGCTTTAGTTGCCCGCCTGGCTCTGATGCTCACTTGGCTCTGGATTGGTCTTGTTGTGTCACAAGTCCATTGTGGGAATGTGTGAATCGGTTGCCTGCCCCGGGTGTGTGTGCTTGTGTTAGGGGGGGGTGTGACTGGGCCTGCTGTTGTGTGTAGTGTGAGTTGTCATTGGGTCTCCCAGGTGATGTGTGTGTCCCCTCATGGTGTATGCTGGCATGGCAGTGTGTGTGAGTTCCTGTGCTAGATACCTGTGCTTGTGGAGTTGGTGTTTGAGTGTACAGTGGTCCCAGGAGGGCCTTGTGCTGCATACAACAGGGCCCAGTGTCAGCGACCTTGTTAGTAGTTTGCCAGTCCCTGTGCATTGTGCATGGGTATGTCCCTATGCCATATGGGCTGAGGACATTGTTGTCTGCGTCTCATTTTGACGATGTGTTGTGTGGGGCCCACCCTCCCAGCCTCCCGGACATCCAATCTTGTGTTTGTGGTTGTTGTAGCCTTGGACATGGCCTTGCCTTGATTTGTGAAGGTTGGATGGTGACGTTCGTGGCATGGGCGTGGTTATTGAGTGTGGTTGTGTGCGGTGAGTGCTTGGGGGTGGGTGCGTGCATTTGTTGTGGTTGGGGTGTGGATGCCATTCCCCCCATGTTACATGAGTTGTTTGTGTACTCACCAGGCTCTGCGACTCCTTCCACTCCGTGTAGTCCCACCGGCGGTAGCATGGCCATCACCTTCTCCTCCCAGGGATGGTAGTGTACG
This sequence comes from Triturus cristatus, assembly GCF_964204655.1. Lineage (NCBI taxonomy): Eukaryota > Metazoa > Chordata > Amphibia > Caudata > Salamandridae > Triturus > Triturus cristatus. The sequence goes on along the minus strand of NC_140595.1, from coordinate 272,122,788 downwards.
GGTCTGCGGGGCGGCCCACCTCCAGTGATGTTGGTCTGGGCATGTTCTTCATTCATCTTCCTCTTGACCGCCCTGCGCAGATCGTACCACCTGGCTTGGCATTCATGCCTGGTCCTTCGAACGGGCGCAACAGCATTCACCTTGTCGACGATCCTCTGCCACATGGCAGATTTTTCAGATATGCTGGTCTGTCTGACCATTGTTCCAAACAGCTGTGGCTCGACTCTGATGACTTCGTTGACAAGGAGCTCTAGCTCCGCCGTAGTGAACTTTGGATTCTTGTCTGTGGGCATAGTGTGGGGTGTGGGTGGTTGTGGGTGTGTGGGTGTGAATGTGTGTGTGTGTGAATGTGAAGAGGGGGATGTTTGTGGGGGAAGTTGTGTGGAGGTGTGTGAGTGGCGGTGTAGCGGTGTAGCGAAGGTATGAGTTCTGTGGGGTGGTTTGTGTGTGGGCTCTGTCCGCAGTAGGTCTGTTGCAAAGGCTCATGGTTTGTGTGTGTGGGCCCTTTTTATTGGTCAATTTTTGAGTGTGGCTGTGTTTGAATTTTGGTGGGTGTGTTATAAGAGGTGGTTGTGTTTGGGGCCTCTGTTGGCCAGTTTGGATGTGGCAGGTCAGTCATTGAGTTGTATTTTGTCGTGTAGACGTGTTTTGTGTTGTTGTGCGAGTCGCTTTGACCCTCCTTGTGCTGTTTTACACTGTCCTGGTTCGGTATGTGTCTTTTTGGCATTGGTACGATCCGTACATACGCGATGCTGGGTGAGGGTGCTGGGGTACGGTGTTGGTGTTTGGCGCGTACATGCGGGGGGGCTGGGGGCACAGTGCATACATGCGGTGTTGGTGTGCGGTGCGTAAATGCGGTGGGGGGGCTGGGGGTACAGGGCGTACATGCAGGGCTGGGGTGCAGTGCGGACAGGGTGGTGTACGGTGCTGACATATTTGGGGGTGGGGGGGCTGTACGGCTCGTACACGGGCATGAGTTTACCCGTGTACATGTGTGCTCCTGCGCTGGGTCCATACGGGCCTTTTTACGTGTGATTGTGTATTCGGACGGACGGTCGGGATCGTACTTGCGCGCTCGGACTTGTGTTTTACGATTTGTACGTGAGACTGTCCGGCTCACTTTCGTACACTTTTCCCGCCGATATTCGGACGTGAAAACTTTCCGACGCACTCTCATAGACTTTTCCCAATGCTATTCGTAGATATTTTACACGAACAAATCGTACTTGGCAGTTTGTACGGTGCTTCTACGACTCGTACGTAAAAAAATACGGATTCGAGTCGTACGCTTATTTTTTTTAATGGATCGGAATCGGCACCTGTGTGTCATCAATCGATGTCTGTCTGTTTGACAGGAACTCAGTCAGAAAAAAATCCCCTTTGGGCAAATTAATTCACCAAACCCATACATTCATATATTCATACACAAAATCATATCACCAGAACATAACCCCACCACCATAAAAGGTCAAAACTAAGCAAATACAAGTATTTTATTCAATATTAATAAAACATATAAAAAGATTAAAAAACACTTTCACAAAAGTTGTAAGCAGGTTATAGAAAGCACACAACCACATACAGTAATGGGAGAAACTGCAAGAAAAAATACAAAAATATATTTCTAATCATCTAAACAGGCCAATACATCAGACCGAAATGATTATAGTGACATTTGAATTTCGTGTAAGTAAATTCAACAATAATCGCAAATGTCTTTCACAGTCTACAGTATGCCTGTTGTCAAAGTGCGTTGACGCGTTTCTGTGGGTATCACTGCTTAAACACCACCTTCATCAGGACTAAAAAATATGTCTGCCAGAGCACAGTTAGAATCTGTACATATGCACACAAAGACATAAAGAATAATTATTTTTATAAAAATAGTCAGCCATAAACAGGCTAGTAATAAAACAGAGTTTATATCCTGGTGATACCACAAACAATCCTTTCATTCAACCTCATAAACAGAATTCTACATGTGAAAGTTACAGAGGTCGGGGACACTACCCTCTTACACCTCGAATTGTGCACACCATTCATTCCCCATGAATTTCAAGGCTACCCTTCCCTTATCATTCATGCATCCAAGAGCAGTACATATGTACCTGTTCTCCATCCAAGGTATCTGTACCGGTGAATGACCAAAATATCGATTCCAAAACATAGAATGGACAGAATATCGACTCCAAAATATAGAATGGACAGAATATCGAAAATCAAAATATAGATAGGTCAGAATATCGAAATTGGGGTACGAAATATCGATTTCCATAATATAGAATGTAAAAATATAGAATTCCATAATATCGACTTCAAAAATATAGAATCCCATAATATTGAATTTATTTTTTTTAGTGTTATGTATGGTAGTATATGTGTTAAAATTATGTATTATTTTTGTAATGTATGTTTAATTTTTTTAAACGAATGAATGTTATGTAATTTAATTTTTGCGTAATTTAATTCCGTAGCGGGTTGTGGGTTTATAGGGGAATAGGGTGGGAAGTAATTTAATTATTGTAAATTAAATATTAATTATATTTATATGTTTTGATAATTAATTGATTGCCAATTAATTATTAATTGGTCATTAATTTTTATTAATTGATAATTAATTTATATTAATTGATTAATTGATAATTATGTTAATTTTAATTTTGATTATTAGCAGCGGGTTGTGGGTTATAGGGGAATTGGGTGGGAAGTAATTTAATTGTAATAAAGTAAATATTTATTTTTATTTATGTGTATTGATAATTAATTGATAATTAATTATTAATTGGTAATTCATTTGTCTTAACGGGTAATTCATTTGTATGAATTGCTAATTAATTTGTATTAATTGCTAAATAAATTTTATTAATTGATTATAATGTTAATTGTATTTTTTATTATTGGGAGTGGGTTGTGGGTTTATAGGGGAATTGGGTGGGAAGTAATTTTATTGTAATACAGTAAATATTAATGATTTAATTTATGTGTATTGATAATTAATTGATAATTAATTATTAATTGGTAATTAATTTGTGTTAATGGGTAATTAATTTGTATGAATTGCTAATGAATTTTTATTAATTGCTAAATAATTTTAATTAATTGATTAATTGATAATAATGTTAATTGTAGTTTTTTAGTATTGTGAGTGGGTTGTGGGTTTATAGGGGAATTGGGTGGGAAGTAAATTAATTGTAATAAAGTAAATATTTTTTTTTAAAATTTATGTGTATTGATAATTAATTGATAATTAATTATTAATTGTAATTACTTTTTATTAATTGGTATTTATTTTTTTACCAATGGTAATTAATTTTTAATAATTGTAATTAATTTTAATTAACTTTTTTATTGGTATTGATAATTAATGTAATCTTATTTTAAAATTAAAGTATTACTTTCCCTACTGTTGCACTCTCAGGAGTGGGAATAGTTTTTTTACCCTCCCTCTATCCAACTCTTTCCCTACTGTTGCAGTCACTGGAGTGGGAATAGTAATTTTTACCCTTCTGCTATCCAACACTTTCCCTACTGTTGCCCTCACTGGAGTGAGAATAGTAATTTTTAACTTCCAGCTATCCAATACTTTCCCTACTGTTGCACTCTCTGGAGTGGGAATAGTAACTTTTACCCTCCCGCTATCCAACGCTTTTCCTACTGTTGCACTCACTGGAGTGGGAATAATAATTTTTACCCTCCCGCTATCCAACGCTTTTCCTACTGTTGCACTCACTGGAGTGAGAATAGTAATTTTTACCCTCCCGCTTTCCAACGCTTTCCCTACTGTTACACTCTTTGGAGTGGGAATAGTAATTTTTCCACCTACACTATCCAACGCTTTCCCTACTGTTGCAGTCACTGGAGTGGGAATAGTAATTTTTACCCTTCTGCTATCCAACACTTTCCCTACTGTTGCCCTCACTGGAGTGAGAATAGTAATTTTTAACTTCCAGCTATCCAATACTTTCCCTACTGTTGCACTCTCTGGAGTGGGAATAGTAACTTTTACCCTCCCGCTATCCAACGCTTTTCCTACTGTTGCACTCACTGGAGTGGGAATAATAATTTTTACCCTCCCGCTATCCAACGCTTTTCCTACTGTTGCACTCACTGGAGTGAGAATAGTAATTTTTACCCTCCCGCTTTCCAACGCTTTCCCTACTGTTACACTCTTTGGAGTGGGAATAGTAATTTTTCCACCTACACTATCCAACGCTTTCCCTACTGTTGCACTCTCTGGAGTAGGAATAGTAATTTTTACCCTCCCGCTATCCAACGCTTTCCCTACTGTTGCACTCTTTGGAGTGGGAATAGTAATTTTTACCCCTACGATATCCAATGTTTTCCCTGCTGTTGCACTCTGAGGAGTGGGAATAGTATTTTGTATCCTCCCGCTATCCAACTCTTTCCCTACTGTTGCAGTCACTGGAGTGGGAATAGTAGTTTTTACCCTCCCGCTATCCCTCACTTTCCCTACTGTTGCACTCACTGGAGTGAGAATAGTAATTTTTACCTTCCCGCTATCCAACGCTTTCTCTACTGTTGCACTCTTTGGAGTGGGAATAGTAATTTTTACCCCTACGCTATCCAACGTTTTCCCTACTGTTGCAATTACTGGAGTGGGAATAGTAATTTTTACGCTCTCACTATCCAACAAAATCTCTACTTTTTTTTACATTTTTTTATTATGTTTACATTTTAAGCTTTTTTATAATATTTTGGTGCCGATTCCGATCCTGGAAAAACCGGGTACGAACCGTCGGTCGGAGGGTTTTCCCCGTCCGACTCGTACCCAGTAAAAAAACATTACAAACATGGAAGTACGATTCGCACGGAAACACCATTTCCGTATGAATCGTAAAAAACACCGACCGACGAAAATATACATACAAATGTGATCCGGGAAAGCGCCGACGTGACGTCGGGACGCAGTCAGGCTCCGTTTCACGAACAAGGAAGTACGATTCGAACCGACACCAGTCCGGACGGCAATATTTTTACGTCACCCAAAAAGTGCCGGAAAAGCGAAGTACGGCGCGATGCGAGCGGAATTGGGGGCCCGGTACGCGCCGAACCCCCCCCAGACCCCGCGGATGTACGTGCCGTACCCCCACCTGTATATGTACACCCGTGTATGTACGAGTCGAACCCCCACCCTTGTATGTACGAGTCAGGTTCGACTCGTACATACACGGGTGTACATACACGGGTGGGGGTTCGACTCGTACATACACTGGTGTACATACACGGGTGGGGGTTCGACTCGTACATACACGGGTGTACATACACGGGTGGGGGTACGGCACGTACATCCGCGGGGTCTGGGGGGGGATCGGCGCGTATGCGGGCACATGTCTCCATGGTTGCTATTGCAGTTCGGTCCGTACGGTGTATTTTCCATACGGTTGTAAAATTGGAAGGACGGGACGGATCGTACTTGCGCGGTCGGACTTCATTTTTCCGATTCGTAGGGTAAATCGTCCGAGGATGTGTCGAACACATTTTCCGACCCGAGGACGTGTCGGGGAATTTTCCCAATGCGATTCGTATGTATTTTTTCCCATACGAATCGTACTTGCCAGTTTGTACGGTACTTGTACGATTCATACGGAAAAAAATCCGGATACGATTCGTACAGGGAAAGTTTCTCCAGGATCGGAATCGGCACCATTATGTATGTTTTATTTAATTGTTTTTAATATTTAATTAATTTTATATTATTTTTAATACATTTAAAAAATTCGATATTTTGGCTAACTATATTTTAACATTCTATATTTTGGAATCGATATTTTAGTACTTACCTGTTTGTAGATAGGGAGTCGATATTCTGTCCTTCCATATTTTGGTGTCGATATTTTTTGCATTCGATCTTGTGTCCCTCGATATTTAGTCACTGAACCATCTGTACCGTGTCAACTGCAAGTATCTTTTTGCAGTCAAATCTGGAGGGGTTGTAGAACTTCACTCTTAATTAGTCACCCTTATTGTAGTGGTGAGATATTCTGAAAAGTAAACCCAGATAACCTTTATGTATTAACCCTCAATAGGAATTCCTAGTCTAGGTGCGGTCAATCTCTAGAATATTGAAACAGACATTACCTACAAATATTCTATATCTCACATCCAGTGGTGGAAAGAGATTGAACCAAAAAATAGCTCTAATATTTTGCTAAGATTTTATGATAGAGAAGCAATGCTAACCAAAACAGGACAAAGAAAAAAAGAAGTGGAAAAGGTGGTCTTTGTAAGCAACTTTTCACACATTAGCAATAGAATAAAGAATGTCATAAATAGCAATTGGCATATTGTTAATGATGACGAAGATCACAAATTAGAAAGACCCATCTTTGCATTAAAAAGAAATAGGAATTTGAAAAATGAATTGGTCCACACTTACAGAGAAAGTGTCCACAATACACAACATACATTAGATGGAAGACCAGCTATTGGCATTTCCAAGGGCGGTACATCCAAAAGCTTAAATCACAATGGTTGCCATGTCGAATCAAGAACACTGAACAACTGTAGGAGCAAAAACATAGTATATTTCCTACGTTGCCCATGTGGCAAGGACTACGTGGGAGAAACACATAGGGAACTGCGCATTAGGCTCCAGGAACATCGGTCGGCGATCAGAACGAATAAAGTGAATGCCCCTTTGGTAGCCCACTTTTACGATATGGGTCATAGTGATTCAGATATTAGGTGGTTCATTTCAGAAAAGATTATTATAAATAAACGAGGGGGTATAATGGAAATGAAACGCAAAGCTAGAGCGCAATGGTACATTTCGCGATTTAACACTGTGCGAAATGGCCTTAATTCTAAAGAGGAATGGGACCGCCTAATAGGAGCAGTGTGAGCATAGGGTGGTAGTTTCTGAATTTATCTTTATTTTAGGTGAGAAAGAACGATGGATATGGTACTTCTATAGGTGTTCTTATGGAAATAGTTCCTGTCTCTATTGTTGGCACAAAAGAAGGGAATATAATATGGAGACAGCCTGTTATTTTAATACTAAGATAGGTCAAGATGGCTGCCATGGTAGTATGGATCTTTCCCACTAAGATTAAGAATGTGTTAGCTCATGGAAATACAGAACATGAGAATGACTATTAATGTATTAGGAATATGTTTTTCTTTCCAAGCTTGTTTACACGTTTTTTCAAGGAGAAAGAATTACCGATACGTAATCATCCGTTTTTCTAACAATACGACCAGGGAGTCCATTGGACTATTATTAGCGTAGTTCTGAAAATATCCTGTTTGCTTAAAATAAACACATTTTCTTACAATAGATTGTTTACAAATACGAACGCTTTTCTTCAAAAGCCACGTATTATTATAGAACTAAGGTTGGCCAAGATGGCCGACACCCGTGTATGTACCGAAATTGTGAAATGGACTACAACCAGTCAAGCGGATGTGACGCAATAGGCCACATGCACGCATGCAGAAGATTTAAATCCACCGCAAAGCCTGTTTGGTAAAAGAGATTCCCTGACTTCAGAGTGGCAGTAAGGTAAGAGATACTAACTGGGACCGTTTATTACTCATGTATACTGATAGACCGGGTAGTCTTAATATAGAAGGAGAAAAGGAGTTGAGTCTCTCAGTATTTTAGACACGGTTTTGAGAGCGAATTTCTGTGGTGGGTACCGTGTTGTCATAAGGTGTTTTAGTAACAAGATAACCCTGACTTAAATACGGGACTTTTTATGCGTTACTGATCATTGAAACAATTGATTTATGGATAAGAAATCCACTTGTTAGGTCATTTAGTAGGGAGAGAAAATGCCTTATTCGAACTGGTGTGAGCAGAACTGTAGTGAAAATATCACAATACTATAGATTACATACTTACCAAACAAAGAGGGAGACTATTTGAGTCTGAATTATGTGGCATAACCCATGTTATAGCATCAAAAGTACTTTAGATCGATTATGTCTTTTTATATCTGTTTAAAACATTGCTCTATTGCAACTGGCCATGTCGAGAGAATAATTTCTGAGGGAATTGCAGTATAGTCTTGAACCCCAAAAAAGAAAAACAGGAAGTGGTACTATAATTGAGTTCGCGAATATATAAAGAAGGTAAATAGAACAAAATATTAACAAATAGATGCCTCTTACCATTTACACAAGTTACAAGTACTGAAAATATTGTTTATATATTTTTCTATAGAGATATATTTCGGTTCAATCTCTCTCCACCTTTGGATGTGAGATATAGAATATTTGGAGGTAATGTCTGTTTCAATATTCTAGAGATTGACCGCACCTAGACTAGGAATTCCTAGTAAGGGTTGATACATTTTATCTGGGTTTACTTTTCAGAATATCTCACCACTACAATAAGGGTGACTAATTAAGAGTGAGGTTCTACAACCCCTCCAGATTTTACTGCAAAAAGATACTTGCAGTTGACATGGTACAGATACCTTGGATGGAGAACAGGTACATATGTACTACTCTTGGATGCATGAATGATGAGGGAAGGGTAGCCTTGAAATTCATGGGGCATGAATGGTATGCACAATTCGAGGTGTAAGATGGTAGTGTCCCTGACCTCTGTAACTTTCACATGTAGAATTCTGTTTATGAGGTTGCATGAAAGGATTGTTTGTGGTATCACTAGGATATAAACTCTGTTTTATTACTAGCCTGTTTATGGCTGACTATTTTTATTTAAAAAAATTATTATTATTCATGTCTTTGTCTGTGTGCATATGTACAGGTTCTTACTGTGCTCTGGGAGACATCGTTTTTAGTCCTGATGAAGGTGGTATTTAAGCAGTGATACCCACAGAAACGCGTTGATGCACTTTGGCAACGGGCATACTGTAGACTGTGAAAGACATTTGCGATTATTGTTAAATTGACTTACACGAAATTCAAATTTTTAGTTTTTTTTTGCAGTTTCTCCCATTACTGTATTATGTTGTGTGCTTTCTATAACCTTGTTACAACTTTTGTGAAACAGTGTTTTTAATCTTTTTATATGTTTTATTAATATTGAATAAAATACTTGTATTTTCTTAGTTTTTACCTTTTATGGTGGTGGGGTTATGTTCTGGTGATATGGTTTTGTGTATGAATGTATGGGGTTTGGTGAATTAATTTGCCCAAAGAGGATTTGTTTTTGACTGAGGTCTATTTGGTGCCCTACTCCTTTGGTGGTAAAGTGGCCCCTCTCACTCTTTAAGAGATGTTTTACAGGAACTAAATCAATTTTGGGAAGGAAAAAGCAACGTCCAAGTAAAACACACCGCCATTGGTGAAGTGATGGTTGTTCCGGCAATACCCGGCTGGGTCCTGAAGAGTGGGGATCTGGGCCTGGAAAAAATTGTGGACAAAAAATAATCTGGGCCTGTACCTGTCCTAGCTGTCAAAGGTACCAGAACTGTACTTCTGCCCCTTGCTGCTCGAAGAGACAAAAGGTTTGTCTCCATTGATCTGATCAAACCACATTATGTGGTTGATTCTCAACAGTATACCACCACGTGGCATCCTGGGTAGCCACCCCTCTCCTCTCTTCTCACTACCGTACAAGAAGTTCAGATGGAAGCCTTAGTAACTAAAGAAGACTCCCCTCTCCAGCAAGAGACAGTAAATAACAATGAAGTATTTCTTCTCCCTGTTGAAACAACAGCAACTGTACAATCGACTAGTACAGAGACACAAATTTCAATTCGACAACTCGAAGAAAACAAGATCTAAGTAAACATACCAAAGACTGGGTCATCTCTTGGTTCTACAAAATCTGCTGAGCTGCCAAAAATAGACCGGACGGCACCTGGCTACTTTATAGACTGGGACAATTTCTCATTGGATTCAACTGAACCTGAGCCACTATTGCCACCGCCTCTCCCTTTCAAGCTACAGGTGTGTGCTCTCTATCTTTGGCTGACAAGATATACCTTGTTGCTCCTTGGTTGCACCTTTGAATTACAATTGTTTTTTTTCTTGGTCCTCTACATTAATTTGTTGATTGTGTTTGTTCCTGCTTCCAAATGGGCATTACATCTCAGAACGCTCCGCAGTCCAACTAGTGAACTTGATATTGAAACCACATGCATCATCGCACCGTGAACAGAGGGACCTGTCCCTGGTGAACATTACAGCAGTTCCAGTTCCAGAAGGAATAGAATGGGACAGGGTATTGTATGATGTCTATGACCCCACTGAACTTTTGCAAATCCCATATTTGTTTAAAATTTCTTTAAATTATATCATCGACTCTAGTACTATTTCTGATGATTGAGACATTGATACAGTACACAATATGCTAGAAGATCTAGAGCAGTCAGCTGTGTTTTATTCTAATCAATTGCATGATGGTGCATCTAATTACGGTGATGTGTTCTATTATCAACACTATGGTCACCATTTTTGGCATAAAGCAAGTATCCTGCGTGCTGTTTATAATTGCCCCCAATGGGAACACTGCACAACACTTCCAAAGGTAATTCAAAAACATTTGCACAGAAGTTTGCCTATTTTTCTGTTTTACATTATAACCTTCTTCATCATCATAGGCTTGCACCCACACCTGCAAAGAAAAATATGCTAACAAACACTAAGCTGTTATACTCAGCTTCTAGTCTTTCCCAGCTGTCTGTACAGAGCTTCGACTTTTGGAGGGACACAATAGATACAAAACATGTTTGGATAACCAAGGACTGGAAGATTCAGGGATCAGAGGCTTGTTAGAGCATGCCTAATACCATACTAAATGATTTTCCTGAACAAAACTGTGCAACAAACTTCATGTCTTGGAATAGCCAAGATGAAGGACATGAACATAAACCGTATTGTAACATTCGCTCGTTTTGAGAAATGACAGCATTTCACACTGTAGAGTGAGGATGCACTAGATGCCATGATACGCAACGGCTCTTACAATGTGACAGACCCCAATCGGATGGGATGTTTGGTTTGGCCTTTAAACACTAATGGATGTCAGTCCAGATTCCTGGTTAATGCCAAAGGGTTTAAGATCAATAGGCCTGATCAACGCTATGTACAATAAGAACATTCAGGGGTTGTGACATCATATAATGTTGAGAAGTTGTGCCTTGATTGGCTAAAAACCTCAACACTATCTCAGGTGAAGAAACACTTTTCCCTTCTGTATGATAACATAGATTTCAGGGGTTTCTTGTTTGGTCCCCTGAACCCACGTCAAAAGCACAGCACTTCTTGTATGCAATATACAATGAACTATGGAAAGTCTTGAAACAGGAAGCTGCTGAAAGGCTGTGTGAGATTGATAGGATTATTCTAGAAAAAGCTTTGGCACTGGTTGATAATGGCATGACCACATTATCCTCAAGGTTATATTCATTGGGCAGCATAGTATTGTCTGCAATTGACATAATACAACAGGACATGTTTAAAACATGGACAGTCACAACTTTGATCTATTATGTTATTAAGCAGGACACTTCAAACCTTGCATTCAGGCTACATGCCTTGGCCTTATATTAACACATCCAATCTGTTTTCCTTGTATGATCTCTCTGAGAGACAGATATCAATGGCACGTAGAGATGCAAAGTGCACCACGTTGCACATTGAAAAATTGGAGCAATTACCTTTCACAGTTGCCAAAACGCCATCCACAGATTGGATAATCCATGAATACATCACCTTACCAGTGAAGACATTCCAATTCAAATATTGTCTACTACATCATAATTTAGGCAGAAAAGAAGCATTAGGGGAAGGATTTGCCCATGAATACTGGGACTTACCTTTCAAGTTCAGGTGCACAAATGTGGACACACACGTTTTTCTCAGCAGTTCCAACTGTGAGAATACTTTACGCTGGTTCTTGATTTGCAAGAACATTTCACTGCACAGACTTGTAATGATTCTGTTGCAAACTTGTCCTGTTAACTGAGGGGTTCTCCGGCCGCCGTGATTCATCTGTTTTTCAAGCTACTCTCTAATGGGAGTTAATTCATGCTGAACGATCAAGGCTGCTGTGGAATGGAACCAAGCATCACTTATCTTTTGATGGTTAAGTCCAGGGAGGCAATGCTGTGGCCTTACAGAAATGTTTCCGACATACGCTTTGATTCTCTGAGAAAACTGAATTTTATTAAAAGGAGGTGGCGTTAACATCCGCCAATGAGACACTTGGGTGCCAATTACGATCCGGTAAAAAAATACCCTGTACGACTCGTATCCGGTCTTTTTACCGTACGAATCGTACAAGTGCCGTACAAACTGCCAATCACGATTCGCATGGTAAAAAGTCCATACGAACCGCCTTGGGAATTATTCCCCACACGTCCTCGGGTCGGAAAATGTGTCCGACACGTCCTCGGACGATTTACCGTACAAATGTGAAAAGTCAAGTCCGACCGAGGAATCACGATCCATCCCGTGCGTCCGAAGTTACAACCGTATGGAAAAAACACCGTCCGCACCGAACTCCCATAGCAACCATGGAGACATGTGCCCGCATACGCGCCCAACACTCCCCACAGCCCCCGTACGTCTGAGACGTACCCCCGTGTATGTACACCCCCACCCGTGTACGTACACCCCTGTACGTTCGAGTCGTACCCCCACCCCTGTACGTGTCCTACCCCCGTGTATGTACACCCCTGTACGTTCGAGTCGTACCCCCACCCCTGTACGTGTCGTACCCCCATGTATGTACACCCCTGTACGTTCGAGTCGTACCCCTACCCCTGTACGTGTCCTACCCCCGTGTATGTACACCCGTGTACGTGTCGTATCCCCGTGTATGTACACCCCTGTACATTCGAGTCGTACCCCCACCACTGTACGTGTCGTACCCCCGTGTATGTACACCCCTGTACGTTCGAGTCGTACCCCTACCCCTGTACGTGTCGTACCACCGTGTATGTACACCCCTGTACGTTCGAGTCCTACCCCCACCCCTGTACGTGTCGTACCACCGTGTATGTACACCCCTGTACGTTCGAGTCCTACCCCTACCCCTGTACGTGTCGTACCACCGTATATGTACACCCCTGTACGTTCGAGTCGTACCCCCACCCCTGTACGTGTCCTACCCCGTGTATGTACACCCCTGTACGTTCGAGTCGTACCCCCACCCCTGTACGTGTCGTACCCCCGTGTATGTACACCACTGTACGTTCGAGTCGTACCCCTACCCCTGTACGTGTCCTACCCCCGTGTATGTACACCCGTGTACGTTTTGTACCCCCGTGTATGTACACCCCTGTACGTTCGAGTCGTACCCCCACCCCTGTACGTGTCGTACCCCCGTGTATGTACACCCTTGTACGTTCGAGTCGTACCCCTACCCCTGTACGTTTCGTACCACCGTGTATGTACACCCCTGTACGTTCGAGTCCTACCCCCACCCCTGTACGTGTCGTACCACCATGTAGGTACACCCCTGTACGTTCGAGTCCTACCCCTACCCCTGTACGTGTCGTACCACCGTGTATGTACACCCCTGTACGTTCGAGTCGTACCCCCAGCCCTGTATGTGTCCTACCCCCGTGTATGTACACCCCTGTATGTTTGAGTCGTACCCCCACCCCTGTACGTGTCGTACCCCCGTGTATGTACACCCCTGTACGTTCGAGTCATACCCCTACCCCTGTACGTGTCCTACCCCATGTATGTACACCCGTGTACGTGTCGTACCCCCGTGTATGTACACCCCTGTACGTTCGAGTCGTACCCCCACCCCTGTACGTGTCGTACCCCCGTGTATGTGCACCCCTGTACGTTCGAGTCGTACCCCTACCCCTGTACGTGTCGTACCACCGTGTATGTACACCCCTGTACGTTCGAGTCCCACCCCCACCCCTGTACGTGTCGTACCACCGTGTATGTACACCTCTGTACGTTCGAGTCCTACCCCTACCCCTGTACGTGTCGTACCACCGTGTATGTACACCCCTGTACGTTCGAGTCGTACCCCCAACCCTGTACGTGTCCTACCCCCGTGTATGTACACCCCTGTACGTTCGAGTCGTACCCCCACCCCTGTACGTGTCGTACCCCCGTGTATGTACACCCCTGTACGTTCGAGTCGTACCCCCACCCCTGTACGTGTCGTACCCCCGTGTATGTACACCCCTGTACGTGTCGTACCCCCCTGTATGTACACCCGTGTACGACAGAGTCGCACCCCCACCACAACCTCCTAAGTACGGAGCGCACCCCAGGCCCCAACATCACAACCGCATGTACGAGTCGTACCAAGCCACACACAAGGACAGCACTGTACAACCAAATGGCCCATGTACACACCGTACACACGCTAAAAACGCACGTACACAACCAGGACAAACCAAAACAACACAAGAATACACCATTCGAATGGCACAAAGCCACAAAACATGTCCAACAACCACTAAAAAAACACATTCACTGACCTGCAACTGCCAAAAACAAACAGAGGCCCAAAACACCACCACTCCTTATAACACACCCACCCAAACTTCAAACACAGCCACACCCACCAATGGACCAATAAAAAGGGCCCACACACACAAACCATGAGCCTTTGCAACAGACTCACTGCTGCCAGACACCACAGACAACCTACAGCACCATACTACAAGCTTCACCACACCTTACACTTGCACACCTTCACACAACCACCTTCACAAACACCCCCTCATCACATTCACACACACACACACCTGCACAACCACACCCACACACCCACAACCATCCACACACACCCCCCACCATCCACACCCCTCACCATGCCCACTAACAAGAATCCAAAGTTCAGTAACCGAGACTTGGAGGTCCTTGTCGATGAAATCCTCAGAGTCGAGCCACAGCTCTTTGGAACATTGGTCAGACAGACCAGCATGGCAGCAAAAACAGCCATGTGGCAGACCATCGTCGATGCTGTGAATGCTGTTGCGGACACCAGAAGGAACAAGCAGGAATGCCAAGCCAGGTGGTACGATCTGCGGAGGAGGGTCCGAGCCAAGATGCTGGATGAACACAACCAGGCAAACCTCACTGGAGGAGGGCCCTCCCGCAGACCCGTACACTACCATCCCTGGGAGGAGAGGGTGATGGCCATACTGCCGGTGGAGGCAGTCGAAGGATTAGGAGGACTCTGAGACCCGGGTGAGTACACAAACAACGCACCTCACATGGGGGGAACGTCATCCACAACCAAAATCACAAACAGGCACGCAACCACCCCAAGCTATCGCATGACTCAACCACACTTCATGAACACGCACATGCCACTGCCGCCACCATGCCCCATGCACCCAGCTGGACAATGTCAAGTCACAGGCCAGAGAAGACACCAACACATGACACGGTAACCCGGATGGCGGGAGGGTGGGCCCCAAAATTCACATAGTGCAACTCAGAAGCAGACAACAATGCCCTCTGCCCATATGGCCTAGGTCACAGCCAGACAAACAGTGTGTCCCCACACAGGAAAGACTCGCCAGCAAATGGCGGACGCCTTGCATCAACACATGGGGGTGAAGGCACTGTTTAGCACATGACAGCAGCTAATGAACAGCCAACATTGTGAAAGAGTGGCAGCACACACCACCACAGCAGCAGCGCAGAGACACACACTACACCCAATGGGTGCCTGGAGATCAGAAACAAACTCACATCAACAAGCCAAGGGCCATTCAAAGATCTGCTAACAGTGTGTGCCCAGGAAGCTGGGCTGAGGTGACAGAGGGTGACACACAGAGGGAGGGAGAGGGGGATAGAGAGGGAGGGAGAGGGGGACAGAGAGGGAGGGAGACACAGGGACACGGACAGAGGGAGGAGGCTGACACACGGAGGGAGGGAGAGGGGGACAGAGAGGGAGGGAGACACAGGGAGACGGACAGAGGGAGGAGGCTGACACACGGAGGGAGGGAGAGGGGGACGGAGAGGGAGGGAGACACAGGGACACGGACAGAGGGAGGAGGCTGACACACGGAGGGAGGGAGAGGGGGACAGAGAGGGAGGGAGACACAGGGACACGGACAGAGGGAGGAGGCTGACACACAGAGGGAGGGAGAGGGGGACAGAGAGGGAGGGAGACACAGGGACACGGACAGAGGGAGGAGGCTGACACACGGAGGGAGGGAGAGGGGGACAGAGAGGGAGGGAGACACAGGGAGAGCAAATCAGCCGTGTGGTGTGTGGGAATGTCTGCTCGTCAGCAGGTAGACTGCGTGCATGTAGCCAAGGGTGGCCAGTGCCAGAACCCCCCCTCTTCTCCATGGCAAAACTCAGGGCCATGTCACAACCTGTTCACGAGCACAACGACAGCTACCTGCATTATATAAGTGTGTGGATCCACTCCATGTGCACATGTACAGTGCTACACGGAAGGCGCCAATGCATGGCTCGCCACACCTGCCCACTGCACTGCTGACTGCAGTCACACTTGACGCAGCAAGTAAGACTGTGCCACACATAGTGAAAGGGGCCAAAGTGGTGCCCAAGGGACACACCCATGCACAAGTGCACTGTGAGTGGAATGCAAGACAGATCCTAAGTCCAAGAGGAAATGTGCCAACTTTGAAACTGATGAAACATGGATGTTGCATGGACCAAAATTAACATTGTCTCTCTCACACACAGGTCAACCTCGTGGTTCACCCCCCAACACTGGGGGGGAAGACTCACAGGACCCGGATCTGCAGGAGGCCGATCCCACCGGCAGCGACGACTCTCACCACTCTGTGGACAACCCCGACCAACCTGGCCCCTCTGGTGTCCAACCACCTGCAGCACCTGCGTCAGGTACAACGGGGCCAACCACCACCCCCACTCCTGCCACATCCCAGGAGACACCCAGGATCCCTGCCCCACCACCACAAAGCAGCCAGGCTGGCCAGGAGGGACACGGTGTCACGGGCACCCAGGAGGAGGCAGGCGACAACGCCAATGCCACCCCTCAGGGGTCCCGGAGACCCGATGTGCCCACAAGTGCAGGCCAGGTGCAAGTGGGCAGGGGTGGTGGGAGTGGAGGACGGCGGAGGCGCCAGCCTGACCAGTTGGCTGGGGAACCGGTATATTCCCATGTCCGTAACATCCTGGACACATACCGGCAGGACACCACGGGCATGGCCCAGGTTGTGTCCACCCTCAATGAGATCAAGGGGACCCTCGATGAGATAAAGACCCAGCAGGCCCAGCAACATGCGGAGCAACATGCCTGTCTACTGCAACACCAACGGAGGATGGAGGACGGACAGGCTGAGCTCGTGACGGTGTACACGGGAATTCACGATACACTCCGTCGGATGGCCGACAACATGGGCAACCCTCCCTGTGCCAGAAGGCGGAGAACATCACCACCCACAGGGAGGGATCAGGAGGAGGAGGAAACATCCGATGGAGCATCCCAAACATCGTCACGGCCTGCTTCTGAGGGTCCCCGCAGGAGGCCGGGTCGTCCACGGAAAGGACAGTGAGGGTCGGCGCTACATCACCATCTCCCAGGACACCTGGCCTGGCACCTGGCCCACTGGAGCAACAGCATCACAGCATCAAGAGACATTCTCTGCCACATGGCCTTGCTGGTCACTGTCTGACCAATGTTGACAAAGACTGTGGCATGGACTCTGAGGATTTCCAATGGCAAGGACACCAACTCCCCTACTGAACTTTGGATTCCAAACTCCCGGAAAGCCCCTCACGTCATACCCCCCCCCCCCCACCCCCCCACAAAAATAAAAATTCACACCATGAAGAGAAGATGCCTGCTGGTTGCATTATTACCTTACATGTGTCTTGTAAAGTCTAAACATGCCTGAGTTCTCTTTTGACTTCAACCATCCACACCCTGGGGCCTGATTCTGGCACAGGACACACGGGTCACAGTGTATTAGGCAAGACAGACATGGAGCACCATACACACCCGTGATGGGCCCAACCAGCTGAGGGGGTGGCCGCACAACCGTGCTGACAGACACATTGAGTACAGCAACAGTCATGCGCAGAGGTCAGGGATCCAGTCCAGTGTCCTGGGGGGCACCCAGGTATGTGTAGACAGGTGGCAGAACCATGTCCTGCAAGCTTGAGTCCGGTGGATGCAGAGAATGGGGGCCTGGCCAACGTTGGATGCATGGGGATGGCACATGTCACAATACCCACACAGTCATGGACATGATGCACAATACACAGTCTCAGCCCACACACACAGCATGCATCTTGCTACTCGACACATAGACACATAGCCACTATCAGGGACAACCATGCCAGACATGCTGGATGCACTGTGACAACACACCAGCATTGACTGAGAAGAGGCACCTTGGAGGCATAGGGACACCTTTATTAGTCATGTTTTCGGGATTGCAGAGGCAACTTGAAGTACACATGAACACTTCATGTGGAGTAACATGTGGGTCCAACACTGGCACCCCCCTTCTGCAGCACAAATGCGTGATAGCCATGGAACTGGCACACAATTGTCGGCCAACAGCTAAACACCCACAGCTGCTCACGGAGAGACTGCCATACACCATTGATCCGCTGATGTAGAAGTCCCACACCATGTCAAGCCAATGCAAACCGTATGTGTCCGAGGGCAGTGTTACACACATTGATGCCATCATCACAATCCACTATCCCATCACTGATGAACGTCAACCAGTCAGACCATCTATTCAGGTGTACACAGCTGCATGTCGTGTCCCATGGTGATGCTACATGGCTGCAGAGGAACCAAACATCAACAGGGGCAGTGTGCATACATCGTGAACAACTGCCACACCCAATACACCCCTGATGCATCCCTTACCCTAAGGAGACTTCCAAACTTGTCCGTGCGTGTAACGCTGAGTCAGCCCACGATGACGTGTCCATGAGGAATAGCAGTGCCACAACAATGCAACCAGCAGACGGCATGCGCAAGTACCTGGGGATGAGAGACACACAAGAAGTCAGCCACAAAAAGCACAGCCACTTGCATGTGCATGTACTCGACACATGTATGGATGACAACATGCTAGTTCACAATTATGACTGGGGAAATACAACCATCACTGGCACCATCACTCCAGTGACACACCCACACACACCTCTGACTCACGTGCCATACATGCAGGTGGAGACACACATCACAACACATGCCACACGGGGAGCAATGTGTGCACACTCAGACACTGGTACTCACCACTAAGCAAAGAAGTCGCGTATGAGCCGAGTCCGGATGTCCTCTTGCGGCTCCACATCCTCCACATCACTAGCCCCATTGCCAAGCCCTTCGTCCTCCACGGGTGGATGGTCCTCGTCATCTTGATCCAGGATGAGTGGCACAGCTTTCTCAACTGCCATGTTGTGCAGCATGCAGCAGACCATGAAGATTTTGCAGACCTTCGCAGGGGCATATGGGAGTGCGCCACCGGTCTTGTGGAGGCACCTAAATCGGCTCTTCAGCAGGCCAAACGTCCTCTCTATCACTCGCCTTGTCCGGCCATGGGCGGTGTTGTAGCGGAGCTGGGCCGGCGTGATGGGGTTGCGGAGAGGTGTGAGCAGCCATGGCATGTTGGGATAGCCAGCGTCCCCTACATGGGAAGCACATGGACATCGTTAGAACTGGTGGAGCGGTCATGCTGGTAGGCTATGCAAAATACAGGATAGACAGACTGTACCCACCAACAACACATGCTCGTTCGTTGCGCAGCTGCATCATCATTTCAGGCACCCTGCTACGCCTCATGATGTAGGCATCGTGTGCTGATCCTGGAAAACGAGCACAGACATGTGAAATAACCATGTTGGACAGACACACCACAAGGGCATTGATGGAGTGGTAGTGCTTCCGATTGCGGTACGCTACCTCCTGTGCGTGTGGTGGTACCAAAGCAACATGTGTCCCATCTATGGACCCAATGACATGGGGCATCCCTCCCAGGGCATAGAATCCACGCTTGACCCCAGTCAACTGTTCAGGGGTTGGGAACTTGATGAAGTCATCCAAGTGAATCAACATGGCCTCTAAGAAATCATGCAGCACACGGCAGAACATGCTCTGGGACATGCCACCAACATGAGCTATGGTATTTTGAAAGGTACCCGTGGCTAGAAAATGTAGGGCTGCCATTACCTTCAGCTTGGGTGTCAGTGCCGTAGGATACCTGTGCAGCGGTTGCAGGTGTGGTGCCAGTCTCGCCGTCAACTCCAGAATCAACCGTTGGGGGAAGCGGTAGCACCGGATACGATCATTCTCCCGCATGGCAGCCAAGTCCGGAATTGCTCGGGGAAGAGGCGGCGCTCTGCAGTAATTTGGAAGTGACAAGGAAGAGTGAGTGCCCCACAACAACAAATAATTTGTACTGAGCACATGTTAATCTGTCTATACACATATGCTACATACGGAGTCAGGTATGTGCCACATGCCCTGGACACGTATGGCTGGCAGCTGACACTCCTACCAAGACCCAGCTACACACAGAGATTGAAAACCTCCACATGCCATGCCATGGGATTAGCTGTGTCCCAGTGCAAGTGACCAGCCAGACGCAACACAGGAGTGACATACACCCACACATCAGCAGAAGTAGGATGTCGATTGCAGAGACTGGTAGCGGAACACTAGAGCCACAGGTCACATGACATTACACTAGGACAGCCCACACACCTTGCCATGAAGGTGCACATGTCATGACTCACCACACATTCATTGAGAGGATGCAGACATGTCCTTGTCATGCTACTCCGTGTCCCATGCATACATACGCACATCACATCCGATACCACATGTGGCATGGTGTGCGGAACAGTGTCCAATGTCAATCTACACACATACACATGTTGGTTGCTGCAACAGCTGCAGCTTTTGAGGGTGCTCCAACATCAACCTAATGGGAAGCCCCCACACATACATGACATAGTCACATCGTGCACCGTGGGTAGTGACAAGTCAGGTGTGGTAACCCCTGTACCGGGCATCAGGGGACACTTCCGTGTGTTGGTGTCCGTGCCATGCCAGTGACGCTCATCCCAAGTGTGCAGTACGACATGCACACATGTCAAAGGAGTCAAGGGCATGCCTGGCACACATTGCACCGTCACACATTACATCTGTACACATCTCATCATACATCTGGTGCCTTCTCGACTCAGGAGTAATGTTCCACATCACAGCCTGTCACACCTGTGCCCCACACATGTAGTAATGCCCAGACAATGCCTTGATGTCCATCCATGGACAAGTATGTCCGCCCTATTCCTTCCTGTGTGCTGCCTGTCACCACTGTGATGTGTGAAAACCGCCGTACTGCTGCTAAGAGGGCCTGTGTACGTTCCAATATCACTATGGGAGTGCTGCCGTATGTGTACCCATCGTGATGGTGAGCGTACAGGCATGTTTACGGTCCGTACCACTACGAGTACGCATACGCAAGAACACCCATAGTGGTAGGGCCGTACACGCGCCTGTACGCTCCCTATCAGTATGGGTGTCCTCGTTTATGCGTACTCGTAATGGTAAGGGCCGTACACGCGCCTGTACGCTCCCTATCAGTATGGGTGTCCTCGCGTATGCGTTCTCGTAGTGATAGTGAGCGTACAGGCGCGTGTACGGCCCGTACCACTACGAGTACGCATACGCGAGGACACCCAGAGTGATAGTGAGCGTACAGGCGCGTGTACGGGCCGTACCACTACGAGTACGCATACGCGAGGACACCCAGAGTGATAGGGAGCGTAAAGGCGCGTGTACGGCCCGTACCACTACGAGTACGCATACGCGAGGACACCCATAGTGATAGGGACCGTATAGGCGCGTGTACGGCCCTACCACTATGGGTGTTCTCGCGTATGCGTACACGTAGTGATAGGGAGCGTACAGGCACGTGTACGGCCCGTACCACTACGAGTACGCATACGCGAGGACACCCATAGAGATAGGGAGCGTACAGGCGTGTGTACGGGCCGTTGCTATGCATTTGGGGTGCCCTAGGGCCCCGGAGCGCACCGTACCTGTGTGTGAAGCTCCAAATTCCATAGGGGACACATGAGGGACAAGTATTAAGACCTACATGCATGCTGGTTGTCATGGAGGCCAAGTTCATATTTTGAATTTGTTCAGGAAGCTGCACGGCAGAAGTCAGTTGGAATGAATCTACTTTGTTGCAATGTGTTTGTGGGGCTGACATCATGCAGGAGAAAAAAACAGATTGAGAACCCACAGACTGCTAGGTTTGAAGGGATTGGAGGAAACATAGGATGCAAATGTGAGTGACCAATCACTCTGTACTCCTGTGCATGAGATGGGCCAGCAAGGCAGATATAAGGCAGCCAGGTCCCATGAGGGAGCACTTGCCTGCACATCTCTGTATTCCACGACCCAGCTGCTGCTACTGATTCCCTGGAACCATGTCAAGGGCTGTGGAGAGGTCACAGCCATTCACCCTGGAGGAGAACATGGCTTTGGTGGATGTGATCCTCCCACGGTACCCCATGCTGTATGGGCGACCAGGTTATCAGGTGAGTGCAGTGTCCACTGGCACAGACTGTGTCCCTTTTTTGTGACTGTGACTTCTGCCATTGTGTCCAGGTGTGACAAACATGCTATGTACTGTAGGGGGGGTCCCAGGGGGGGAATGCCTGATGTCTCCCAGCAGTGCCTAGAGACAGGAGGGGTGTGTGCAGAGTCCTCCCAGCAGTGCCCTGAGACAGGAGGGGTGTGTGCAGAGTCCTCCCAGCAGTGCCCTGAGACAGGAGGGGTGGGTGCCTAACACTCCCAGCAGTGCCCTGAGACAGGAGGGGTGTGTGCAGAGTCCTCCCAGCAGTGCCCTGAGACAGGAGGGGTATGTGCAGAGTCCTCCCAGCAGTGCCCTGAGACAGGAGGGGTGTGTGCAGAGTCCTCCCAGCAGTGCCCTGAGACAGGAGGGGTGTGTGCAGAGTCCTCCCAGCAGTGCCCTGAGACAGGAGGGGTGGGTGCCTAACACTCCCAGCAGTGCCCTGAGACAGGAGGGGTGTGTGCAGAGTCCTCCCAGCAGTGCCCTGAGACAGGAGGGGTGTGTGCAGATTCCTCCCAGCAGTGCCCTGAGACAGGAGGGGTGGGTGCCTAACACTCCCAGCAGTGCCCTGAGACAGGAGGGGTGTGTGCAGAGTCCTCCCAGCAGTGCCCTGAGACAGGAGGGGTGTGTGCAGAGTCCTCCCAGCAGTGCCCTGAGACAGGAGGGGTGGGTGCCTAACACTCCCAGCAGTGCCCTGAGACAGGAGGGGTGAGTGCAGAGTCCTCCCAGCAGTGCCCTGAGACAGGAGGGGTGGGTGCCTAACACTCCCAGCAGTGCCCTGAGACAGGAGGGGTGTGTGCAGAGTCCTCCCAGCAGTGCCCTGAGACAGGAGGGGTGTGTGCAGAGTCCTCCCAGCAGTGCCCTGAGACAGGAGGGGTGTGTGCAGAGTCCTCCCAGCAGTGCCCTGAGACAGGAGGGGTGGGTGCCTAACACTCCCAGCAGTGCCCTGAGACAGGAGGGGTGTGTGCAGAGTCCTCCCAGCAGTGCCCTGAGACAGGAGGGGTGGGTGCCTAACACTCCCAGCAGTGCCCTGAGACAGGAGGGGTGGGTGTGATGCACAGTGTGAGCCTGGATCATTGATTGTGTAGTTGCCCTCATTCCACCTGTGTCCTTTCAATGGCACGTACTGCGTTTGGCCTTCCCCCAGAGGATCATGTCCCTATGACAAAGGTGCAATGCGTTGGATGCATACTATGCCTTGTTGTAAACAGCAAATGTGTTCTAATCTGTGTCCCTGTGACATGTGCCAGGTGTATTGATGTAGTGTCACTTGTCCATCCTCACAGGTAAACGCCTCTGCCAAGGAGAAGATATGTCCCAGGTGAGGAAACGCTGGCAGGATATCCGGTGCTGGACGCGGAGGATCGCACGGGTCCTGCTGGGGGACTCACCTGAGAGCCATAAGAACCGCGGGCGCCGCCGTCTCTCCCACATCCAGAAACGTGTGCTGGCTGTGGTCTTTCCTGACTTGGACAGGCGCCTACAGGAGATGCAGCAGCCGGAAGGGGGTAGGTACATGTGTGTGTTTGTTGTGTTTCACCAGCATTTGTTATTGCACTGTTCCATGGATACACTTCCAGGGTTTATGGTGCTGTGCAGATCATGTTACCCACAGTGTTGCAGGGCTCTCCTGCCTCCCTTCCCCTCCTTGCAATGTGTTCCCTGGTCTGTGTGTAGTCACTCCATCACAAGGTTATGTAGCCTGACACCTTCTCCAAGTGTACAATGCCTGCAGCATCATGTGTGGGGGTGGTGTGTAACAGGTTTGGTGACCTTGCCTGTGCCCTGTCCAGTTCTGGACTTGTGGGTTCCATGTCAGTTGGCACTAATGCTGATTCCAGACATGGGAGTTAATCTCTCGAGTGCGAGGCCTTCCAGCAGGCATGTCCCATGTGGTGGCCTGTGACATGATGTGCATGATTGTGCGTTACGCATAGTGCAGGGATGTTAGCGTGTGTTGCAGTCATTCCCATTCAGGAGCATGGAGTTGTGTGGCCACTACTGTCCCCAGGGGCATCTTTTCCTAGGTATCATGTGTGTAATCCGAGAATGTCGACAATCTCTGTGTCTACAGCATAGGTTGTGCTCTGTGCCATTGTCCCCTGGCATCATGTATATTGACGTGAGATGTATTACAAGTGTCCACTGTCCAGCCTGACCTGATTTTCCAATTACATACTCACGGTGGCCATTGCCTTTGTGTCTTGTTGCAATCATCTGATGATGCCCATTTGTACATGATTATTTGGACAGCCGCACCTTGGGTAGTTTGTGTGCAATATTGAAGTTTTGCATCCCATGTGTATTTCACCCTGACTAAGAGATGTAAGTGCTTCCTGTGTCTCCACAGATTAGTCTCATGTAGGGGGTGGGTGGTGCGGGCATGGCCTACATGTCAAGACCTGTCATCTCCTTGCTAGGACTGGCCAGTGTGTGATGTTTGTCTGGACATACACTCAAGGTGCATTGTGCCAGTCAGGGTGGGCATGTTATCAGTATTACCTATGCTGCATGTGCCTCTAGTTCCTAGATGTGGTCCCTGCTCATCCCTATTGCCTGCCACGCTGTGTGGTGCAGATGCAGTGCTGGATTGTCCCCAGGGCCTTGCTCCTCAGTCACAATTCCATGTCATCTCATTTGCTATTGTGTCATGCTCTCCATAGTTTATCCATGGCATGGTGGGTCACACAACTGTGTCTTGCAGGGCCTACATATGTACCTTGTTTTGTAGTTGTAACTCTTCCTTTGTTTCAGGCTATGCACTGTGACCTAAGTAGATTAGACTCATGTGACATATGTATACAGGTGTATGATTAATTTCTGTCTCTTCACCCTGCCCACAGCATCGTCGGGGGACACGGAGGGAGACATGGACACAGACGGCGCGGAGGGACCGAGCACCAGTGCCAGCGGTGGCATCGTGCCTGGCACTTCGAGTGGGACAGAGGCGGAGGAGAGTGAACCCGGGGACCTGTCGACTGGCACAACAGAGTATGAAGCTGACGGGTCCGAGGATGATCTCTCCGAGTGGGCGGTGGCTGCACCACCATCTGACAGCAGCCCTACATCTCGCACCGCCCCCTCCATTGGCATCAGCCGCCTCCCACTTGCTCGTGTCCCTTCCTAACGTGCCCGGTCACCACATGTCTCCTTCCTGCCAGGCACCGCACCCCCTGCCCCTGTCTCCACTGCTGCCGCCAATGCTGAGTCTGTGGACATCCAGCGGCAGTTGCAGATTGGTCAGACTGCGATCCTTAATGTCCTCCATGCCCACAGCCAGGTCCTCAACAACATGGAGGCATACTTGGAGGGCATTCATTCATCGCAGGCTGACCAACGCAACTTGCTGAGGTCCATAGACTCCACACTGACTGCAGCAGTGGGTCTCCTGCAGCGCTACGTCCCACCCCCTACCCCTGCTCCTTCCACACTTCCCACTCCCATGCCTGTCCCACATACACACAGACGTAAGCATGCACCCACCACAACAGACACAGGCACCACACCAGCAGGGAAGGTCCGCCGCACACCTCCTGACACGCACACACAGGGTGAAGTAGGCACACCCACTGGGTCGGGGGGCAAACGTGTGACACGCAGCCAGAGTGGGAGTCCACATTCCACCCAATCCACTCCTTCCAAATCCCCTCCCCTCAGCTCTCCTGGCCACATCTCCCCCAAAGACTCCTTCATGGCCGCTCTGTCCCTGAGCCCCACAGTGACGCCACCACGCAAGCGGTCAAGGAAGTCCTCGGTCAGGGTGGTTGAGTCCCCCCCCTGTCCACACCCTCCCCCAGTGGCGCTGCGACCCATCTCTCTGACCCCCCCCCTCCTTGGGGCCTGTGGTTCCTTCGGGTGCAGGGGAGTCCCTGGAGGACCTTGCCGAGGTGTGCAGCGCGCTCCTAGAATCCACCTTTGGCCCTGCCCCACCCCCTGTGGTGGAGTCCTCCATCCCTGCACCCACGTCGCCTACCCTTCGCCCTCCTGTCCCTGCGGTGCCTGTTCCTTCCCCCCCACTTGATGCCCTCACCCCTGTGGAAGACAACGGCTTGTAACTGTGCAGGCAAGCTAGGGGACACGCATCCCACTGTGTCCCCCATCCAGCTGTGACTCCTGGACTGCCCTATGGGCTTTGTAAATATTGAACTTACTACATACCAGTTTTTGGATCATGCTGAATAAAGCTATTTATTTTTTGCCCTTGGAACACTCCTGCTTTGCTGGCATTGCTGTCGGTGGGGCTGCTACATGGTTGTGGGTGGTGTTCATGTGTTGGGTGTGTGGGAAATGTAGTAGTGTGCTGCTCATAGGGGGGACCATGGGATCTGTGTGCCATCACACGGTGTTAGCTAGCTTTCGCAATTCATGTAAGCAGTTGCTGCATGTTGCAATTGTCCCAAGGTGTTTTCCTTCCTCTGTGTACCCTGACTTCTTCCCTGCAGGGTGTTCCCAATATTTAGCGCCGAGCTGTGTGTACATTAGCTGGGTGTGTGACGGAGTCCTTCAACTTTGCACATGCATGCTGAGCCATTCTCCACCTGCATCATTCGTGGCATCCTTGGTAGTCATTGTACTTGTGTATGTGGACTATTGACATGACTTCATGTGTACATGTTTTCTTTTTGGCCCTATGCATGCGTATACTCCCAGCCTCGCACACATGTGGTACATGTACTGCAGGGTCTTTGTGCACCTGACTGACATTTGTGGGCATGGTATCTGTGGCTACTCCACCCTTTGCGTTCCATGGGCACTGCTGGGAGTGTTAGGCACCCACCCCTCCTGTCTCAGGGCACTGCTGGGAGGACTCTGCACCCACCCCTCCTGTCTCTGGGCACTGCTGGGAGGACTCTGCACACACCCCTCTCATGTCTGGGCACTGCTGGGAGGACTCGGCACCCACCCCTCCTGTCTCTGGGCACTGCTGGGAGGACTCTGCACCCACCCCTCCTGTCTCAGGGCACTGCTGGGAGGACTCTGCACCCACCCCTCCTGTCTCAGGGCACTGCTGGGAGTGATAGGCCCCCACCCCTCCTGTCTCAGGGCACTGCTGGGAGTGTTAGGCACACACCCCTCCTGTCTCAGGGCACTGCTGGGAGGACTCTGCACCCACCCCTCCTGTCTCAGGGCACTGCTGGGAGTGATAGGCCCCCACCCCTCCTGTCTCAGGGCACTGCTGGGAGGACTCTGCACCCACCCCTCCTGTCTCTGGGCACTGCTGGGAGTGTTAGGCACCCACCCCTCCTGTCTCAGGGCACTGCTGGGAGGACTCTGCACCCACCCCTCCTGTCTCAGGGCACTGCTGGGAGTGATAGGCCCCCACCCCTCCTGTCTCAGGGCACTGCTGGGAGGACTCTGCACCCACCCCTACTGTCTCTGGGCACTGCTGGGAGTGTTAGGCACCCACCCCTCCTGTCTCAGGGCACTGCTGGGAGTGTTAGGCACCCACGCCTCCTGTCTCAGGGCACTGCTGGGAGGACTCTGCACCCATCCCTCCTGTCTCAGGGCACTGCTGGGAGGACTCTGCACCCACCCCTCCTGTCTCAGGGCACTGCTGGGAGTGATAGGCCCCCACCCCTTCTGTCTCAGGGCACTGCTGGGAGTGTTAGGCACACACCCCTCCTGTCTCAGGGCACTGCTGGGAGTGTTAGGCACACACCCCTCCTGTCTCAGGGCACTGCTGGGAGGACTCTGCACCCACCCCTCCTGTCTCAGGGCACTGCTGGGAGGACTCTGCACCCACCCCTCCTGTCTCTGGGCACTGCTGGGAGGACTCTGCACCCACCCCTCCTGTCTCTGGGCACTGCTGGGAGTGATAGGCACCCACCCCTCCTGTCTCAGGGCACTGCTGGGAGGACTCTGCACCCACCCCCCCCTGTCTCTGGGCACTGCTGGGAGTGATAGGCACCCACCCCTCCTGTCTCAGGGCACTGCTGGGAGTGATAGGCCCCCACCCCTCCTGTCTCTGGGCACTGCTGGGAGGACTCTGCACACACCCCTCTCATGTCTGGGCACTGCTGGGAGGACTCTGCACCCCCCCTCCTGTGTCTGGGCACTGCTGGGAGGACTCTGCACACACCCCTCTCATGTCTGGGCACTGCTGGGAGGACTCTGCACCCACCCCTCCTGTCTCTGGGCACTGCTGGGAGGACTCTGCACACACCCCTCTCATGTCTGGGCACTGCTGGGAGGACTCTGCACCCACCCCTCCTGTCTCTGGGCACTGCTGGGAGGACTCTGCACCCACCCCTCCTGTCTCAAGGCACTGCTGGGAGGACTCTGCACCCACCTCTCCTATTTCACAATATGTACGCTCATGACATACACGGATGTGGGTACGCTCCATGCATTCGAGGTGGGGGTACGTGTCGTACTTACACTGTTGGCATGGGGGGTACGCTCCTTGCATACGCGGGTGGGGGTACGGGTCGTACTTACACTGTTGGGGTGGGGGGTACGCTCCATACGTCCGCGGGTGAGGGTACGGGTCGTACGTACAATGTTGGCATGGGGGGTACGCTCCTTGCATATGCGGGTGGGGGTACGTGTCGTACTTACACTGTTGGCATGGGGGTACGCTCCTTGCATATGCGGGTGGGGGTACGGGTCGTACGTACACTGTTGGCATGGGGGTACGCTCCATGCATACGCGGGTGGGGGTACGTGTCGTACTTACACTGTTGGGGTTGGGGGTACGCTCCTTGCATACGCGGGTGGGGCTACGTGTCGTACTTACACTGTTGGCATGGGGGTACGCTCCTTGCATACGCGGGTGGGTGTACGGGTCGTACTTACACTGTTGGGGTGGGGGGTACGCTCCATACGTCCGCGGGTGAGGGTACGGGTCGTACGTACAATGTTGGCATGGGGGGTACGCTCCTTGCATACGCGGGTGGGGGTACGTGTCGTACTTACACTGTTGGCATGGGGGGTACGCTCCTTGCATACGCGGGTGGGGGTACGGGTCGTACGTACACTGTTGGCATGGGGGGTATGCTCCATGCATACGCAGGTGGGGGTACGTGTCGTACTTACACAGTTGGGGGTACGCTCCTTGCATACGCGGGTGGGGGTACGTGTCGTACTTACACTGTTGGCATGGGGGGTACGCTCCTTGCATACGCGGGTGGGGGTACGGGTCGTACTTACACTGTTGGGGTGGGGGGTACGCTCCATACGTCCGCGGGTGAGGGTACGGGTCGTACGTACAATGTTGGCATGGGGGGTACGCTCCTTGCATACGCGGGTGGGGGTACGTGTCGTACTTACACTGTTGGGGTTGGGGGTACGCTCCATGCATACAGGGTGGGGGTACGGTCCGTACATATCCGTCCCCACGCTATGTGATGCTTGTGCGGCCCGTACCCAGGCCTTTGCCACGTGGGTACGAGCCGTCCCGCCATTGTTGGGGTGACGTAGGTGTGGGCGTGGTACGACTCGTACCCACGCTCTTAAGGCGTGGGTACGGGACGTACCTGTCTGGTTGTGTTGCCGGTTCGCGTCACCAAGAACTTCCGTTGTGGCGGTCGCTGGCTTAGCTGGACACGCCCCCACCCCCTCGTAGTGACCAGGGCCTGAGGGTCAGGTATGTCCAGGGCATGTGTGCTGTGTGACTTTGGTGGGGGTTTTGTGGCCTGCCCTGGTCCTGCCACCCCCCCCCTTTCCCCCCTCCCTTAGTTGTTCTGACCTTCTGCGGTGTCTGCGTCGTAACCTGTAGAGGAGGTCGACTGCTATGAGGGCCGGGATGACACGTAGGTTCGGGTCCATGTCTGTCCGTCGCGTACGGGTACTCCTTGTTCGCGTCGTCCTGTCTGTCCGTCGCATACTGGTACTCCTTGTTCGCGTCGTCCTGATTTCCCGGCAGTTTTTGGCAGCCGGAAAGTATTCACCGTGCGGGATGACGTCGGTGCGAATCGTAATTCCTCGTTCGTGAATGGCAGGCTGCGTGCGTCCCGACGTCAGGTCGGCGCTTTCCCGGATCGCATTTGTATGTTTATTTTGTTCGGTCGGGGTTTTGTACGATTCGTACGGAAATGGTGTTTCCGTGCGAATCGTAATTCCATGTTTGTATATTTTTGCGACCGGGTACGCGTCGGACGGAGAATATGCTCCGTCCGACGGTTCGTACCCGGTTTTTGCCGGATCGTGATCGGCACCTCTATCTCCAGGTTGCGAGGTATTCATCTGAGATACAGACGCTACTTCATACTAACCTCCCACTGCATTTTGGGGAGCTGGTCCACTGTATCTTTAACATGTCTGATACAAAGGGTGTAGCTCACTTTTTTTAAATGTGTTGGCTCTGGATTGGTTAGCACCTTTCGGACAGTTTTCAGAGTTATAGCATCATTCATGCACTCTGTACTAGGAAGCATTTTTGGCGGTCTTCTCAATGTCCTGCTACTTGTGGCGGGACTTCTTATTTTAAATTCCTGCTGCATAATGGGCATCCCAGTTCAAACTAGAATGGAGACAGAACTGGCTGTGTTGCTATGCCGTGAGCACATGATACACTGCTTCGGGACACCTTGGCTTAAAGAACTGAATGAGCATTGATTTTTCTAATTCAGGCCTGTGTGGCCTCACTGCCTACAAACTGGATTCTGATGCCTGCTATGAAGTCATGAATGTGTCCTGGATTTCTGTCTTCAATCGCAATTAGTTGCGCCATTGGACATTGAAGTACTGATGGACCCTTTGAAGGCCTAGGGGTATAGTTGTTCCCAGCATATTCCTTTGCTACTAAATGCATTCTTCGAGCCACCCTGGGATGCTTTGGCTCCTAGTGAACTGGATATTGTCTCTGCGGAAATCTTACAGGGTGTAGTCCCTCCCTTTGCCGCTGCTGCGGGAACTGGATGGAACCACCTTTGCGCTATAAACCTGCTTCAAGTTGTGCCACTGGGAACGTTGTCTGCGGTTTCTGGCAACAGCAATGTTGCGACTACTACTCGGAACACATATAAATTGGCTTTTCCGTTTGGTGGGAACTATTTGGCCTTTTTTTAAACAAAATGAATCAAAACAATGTTTTTCTGCTTTTATTCTAGGCACTGTGGCTTTCTGAGTGCTTAGGGCTTCAAACACTATACTAGCTTTTATGAGCATTTTTTTAACAGACTTGCTTTTAGATGATTTTAGGAATGGTTTTACATTTTGCAGTTTTATAAATTTTATATGACCTGCTGCTTTTTAGATAGCTTTTTTAGGTCGACCCTTAGTATGAGAAGTGGGTGTTATGTGCCCGAGTTAGGCCCATGAAGCAACGCTGCACATTTTCTAACATTGTCCTATTTTCTGCACAATAACATTATTGCAGTGGCCTTTTGCACATATTCGTGTGCGTAACAATGTTGGATTTGTTTCTCTGAAACTGCTTTGCTTATACATCTAGCTTCGCGCAACATTATCATGATGCTTCAAACACCGAGTACAAGGCATTTACGCACGCTGTATAAATATTGTTCCATCTTCATCCACGGGGCGACAGGGCAATCTGTATATCCATAACAATGCTAATCTGTGTATACGTATCAAGGGTACTTTTTATTATAAATAAAGAAGCATTTCCGGTGGTTGGCAGCGGAGACACTTCCACTGACATTGAAAGGTCCTGCATGCTGAGGCTTTGGCAAGCAGCTGCATTACATCTCCATGAGGGGTGTCCAATTAGTGACCAAGACGGGGTCCTACATTTTTTCAAGCCAGGTAATGGGGCTGGATCACCCCGAGGGGGGATTCTTGGCTCTGCACCTACATACTGTCTAGACATACACTGAGGGATTGCATAGTAGGAGTACGCCTGATTACTACCTTGTACTATATGCCTGCATATATGCACTGTCTTAGCACTATGGTGGAACTGTATCTGCTATTTACTCTGTTGGTGCTTGTAATCACTTTCATCTGCTTCTCTCTACTGATTATCGCAGTACATGTATTCTATACAAGAATAACGGTTAATTTGTGTGCGTGACAATTTTGGATTAGATGCTCTGAGACTGCTTTGCTTATGCATCTAGCTTCGCGCAACATTATCATGATGCTTCAAACACCGAGTACAAGGCCTTTACGCATGCTGTACAAATATTGTTCCATCTTCATCCACATGGCGACAGGGCTATCTGTATATCCATAACAATGCTAATCTGCGTATACATCTCAAGGGTACTTTTTATCATAAATAAAGAAGCATTTCCGGTGGTTGGCAAAGGTGAAACTTCCGCTGACATCAAAGGGTCCTGCATGCTGAGGCTCCGGGATAAAGCTGCCTGACATCTACGTGAGGGGTGTCCAATTAGTGCCCAAGAAGAGGTCCTACATTTTTTCTCGCCAGGTAACGGGGTTGGATCATCCCATTTTTTTTTTTGTAAACAATCTTTATTGCAAGTTTATTACAACAAGACAATATACATTACAACGATTACTGCAGGATGGGTCGTACCTGAACAAACCGCTCTCTCCAGGGCCCCTGTTAAGTCCCCCTGATCAAATTCGGGTATATCGACCCCCCCCCTACCATCTCCACCATAAGACAGGGTCTTTCCTAGAACTCTCCATGTTTCTATCCCGTCCTGCACCTGTGATATCAAGGCTCCCGGGAGGAGCACCCCTCCCCCTAACCCAAAACCCCCCTGCTGCTCCGCCAGCCCTCCCCTACGGCAACAGTGTCAGGTTAGGCACGGCCTATAATCCCAGCCAGAGCATCCGGGTCACCAGTGTCCTATTAGGCCTCGCTGCAAGCCTCCTCATTAAATAACAAATTAACTAAACCCCCACTGCTCACCCCCAGCCCCTCCAACTCCCCCCCCTGCCAGACATGTCGCTCCCTCCGCTATCTTCCAGTATCACTGATGAGCCCATCTGATTGGTCCACTGGTAACGTCCTGCCAAGGGTTGGATCATCCCATGGGGGATTCTTGTTTCTACACCTACATACACTCTAGACATGCACTCAGGTGCCAATTACGATCCGGTAAAAAATTTCCCCGTACGACTCGTATCCGGTCTTTTTACCGTACGAATCGTACAAGTGCCGTACAAACTGCCAATTACGATTCGCATGGGAAAAAGACCATACGAATCGCATTGGGAATTATTCCCCACACGTCCTCGTGTCGGAAAATGTGTCCGACACGTCCTTGGACGATTTACCGTACAAATGTGAAAAGTGAAGTCCGACCGCGGAATCACGATCCATCCCGTGCGTCCGATGTTACAACCGTATGGAAAAAACACCGTCCGCACCGAACTCCCATAGCAACCATGGAGACATGTGCCCGCATACGCGCCCAACAGTCCCCCCAGCCCCCGTACGTTCGAGTCGTACCCCCCCGTGCATGTACACCCCCACCCGTGTATGTACACCCGTGTACGTGTCGTACCCCCCGTGTATGTACAACCGTGTACGTGTCGTATCCCCCCGTGTATGTACACCCGTGTACGTGTTGTACCCCCGTGTACGTTCGTGTCGTACCCCCCAGTATTTACACCCGTGTACGTTCGTGTCGTACCCCCCCGTGTATGTACACCCGTGTACGTGTCGTACCCCCCGTGTACGTTCGTGTCGTACCCCCCCGGTATTTACACCCGTGTATGTTCGTGTCGTACCCCCGTGTATGTACACCCGTGTACGTGTCGTACCCCCCATGCATGTACACCCGTGTACGTGTCGTACCCCCCCATGTATGTACACCCGTGTACGTGTCGTACCCCCGTGTACGTTCGTGTCGTACCCCCCGGTATTTACACCCGTGTACGTTCGTGTCGTACCCCCCGTGTATGTACACCCGTGTACGTGTCGTACCCCCCGTGTACGTTCGTGTCGTACCCCCCCCGGTATTTACACCCGTGTACGTTCGTGTCGTACCCACCCGTGTATGTACACCCGTGTACGTGTTGTACCCCCCGTGTATGTACACCCGTGTACGTGTCATACCCCCCCGTGTCATACCCCCCCGTGTATGTACACCCGTGTACATGTCGTACCCCCCGTGTACATTCGTGTCGTACCCCCCCGTATTTACACCCGTGTACGTTCGTGTCGTACCCCCGTGTATGTACACCCGTGTACGTGTCGTACCCCCGTGTATGTACACCCGTGTACGTAAGAGTCGTACCCCCCTGTATGTACACCCGTGTACGTGTCGTACCCCCGTGTATGTACACCCGTGTACGTTAGAGTCGTACCCCCACCCGCGTATGCATGGAGCGTACCCCCACCCCAACATTCTAAGTACGGAGCGCACCCCAGGCCCCAACATCACCACCTTCACACAACATCGCGCATGTACGAGTCGTACCAAGCCACACACAAGGACAGCACTGTACAACAAAATGGCCCATGTACACACCGTACACACGCTAAAAACGCACGTACACAACCAGGACAAACCAAAACAACACAAGAATACACCATTCGAATGGCACAAAGCCACAAAACATGTCCAACAACCACTAAAACAACACATTCACTGACCTGCAACTGCCAAAAACAAAAACAGAGGCCCAAAACACAACCACTCCTTATAACACACCCACCCAAAGTTCAAACACAGCCACACCCACCAATGGACCAATAAAAAGGGCCCACACACACAAACCATGAGCCTTTGCAACAGACTCACTGCTGCCAGACCCCACAGACAACCTACAGCACCATACTAGAAGCTTTACCACACCTTACACTTGCACACCTTCACACACACACCTTCACAAACACCCCCTCATCACATTCACACACACACCTGCACAACCACACCCACACACCCACAACCATCCACACCCCCCCATCCACACCCAAACCCCTCACCATGCCCACTAACAAGAATCCAAAGTTCACTAGCCGAGAGTTGGAGGTCCTTGTCGATGAAATCCTCAGAGTCGAGCCACAGCTCTTTGGAACATTGGTCAGACAGACCAGCACTTCAGCAAAAACAGCCATGTGGCAGACGATCGTCGATGCTGTGAATGCTGTTGCGGACACCAGAAGGAACAAGCAGGACTGCCAAGCCAGGTGGTACGATCTGCGGAGGAGGGTCCGAGCCAAGATGACCGATGAACACAACCAGGCCAAGGTCACTGGAGGAGGGCCGGCCCGCAGACCCGTACACTACCATCCCTGGGAGGAGAGGGTGATGGCCATACTGCCGGTGGTGGCAGTGGACGGAGTAGATGGACTCCGAGAGCCGGGTGAGTACACAAACAACTCACCTCACATGGGGGGAACGTCATCCACAACCAAACTCACAAACAGGCACGCAACCACCCCAAGCTATCGCATGACTCAACCACACTCCATGAACACGCACATGCCACTGGCGCCACCATGCCCCATGCACCCAGCTGGACAATGTCAAGTCACAGGCCACAGAAGACACCAACACATGACACGGTAAGCCGGATGGCGGGAGGGTGGGCCCAAAAAATCACATAGTGCAACTCAGAAGCAGACAACAATGCCCCCTGCCCATATGGCCTAGGTCACAGCCAGACAAACAGTGTGTCCCAACACAGGAATGACTTGCCAGCAAATGGCGAACGCCTTGCATCAACACATGGGGGTGACGGCACGTTCTTGCACATGACAGCAGCTAATGAACAGCCAACACTGTGAAAGAGTGGCAGCACACACCACCACAGCAGCAGTGCAGACACAGACACTACACCCAATGGGTGCCTGGAGATCAGAAACAAACTCACATCAACAATCCAAGGGCCATTCAAAGATCTGCTAACAGTGTGTGCACAGTAAGCTGGGCTGAGGTGACAGAGGGTGACACACAGAGGGAGGGAGAGGGGGACAGAGAGGGAGGGAGACACAGGGAGACGGACAGAGGGAGGAGGCTGACACACAGAGGGAGGGAGAGGGGGACAGAGAGGGAGGGAGACACAGGGACACGGACAGAGGGAGGAGGCTGACACACAGAGGGAGGGAGAGGGGGACAGAGAGGGAGGGAGACACAGGGACACGGACAGAGGGAGGAGGCTGACACACAGAGGGAGGGAGAGGGGGACAGAGAGGGAGGGAGACACAGGGACACGGACAGAGGGAGGAGGTTGACACACAGAGGGAGGGAGAGGGGGACAGAGAGGGAGGGAGACACAGGGACACGGACAGAGGGAGGAGGCTGACACACAGAGGGAGGGAGAGGGGGACAGAGAGGGAGGGAGACACAGGGACACGGAGAGAGGGAGGAGGCTGACACACAGAGGGAGGGAGAGGGGGACAGAGAGGGAGGGAGACACAGGGACACGGACAGAGGGAGGAGGTTGACACACAGAGGGAGGGAGAGGGGGACAGAGAGGGAGGGAGACACAGGGAGAGCAAATCAGCCTTGTGGTGTGTGGGAATGTCTGCTCGTCAGCAGGTGGACTGCGTGCATGTAGACAAGGATGGCCAGTGCCAGAACCCCCCCTCTCCTCCATGGCAAAACACAGGGCCATGTCACAACCTGTGCACGAGCACAACGACAGCTACCTGCATCATATAAGTGTGTGGAACAACTCCATGTGCCCACGTACAGTGCTACACGGAAGGCGCCAATGCACGGCTCGCCACACCTGCCCACTCCACTGCTGACTGCAGTCACACTTGACGCAGCAAGTAAGACTGTGCCACACATAGGTAAAGTCGCCAAAGCTGTGCCCAAGGGACATACCCATGCACAAGTGCACTGTGAGTGGAATGCAAGACATAACCAAATTCTTTGAAACAAATGAAACATGGATGTTGCATGGAACAAAATTAACATTGTCTCTCTCACACACAGGTCAACGTCGTGGATCACCCCCCAACACTGGGGGGGAAGACTCACAGGACCCGGCTCGGTGGGATGAAGGAGCCACCGGCAGCGACGACTCTCACCACTCTGTGGACGAACCCGACCCTGACCAACCTGGCCCCTCTGGTGTCCAACGACCTGCAGCACCTGCGTCAGGTACAACTGGGCCAACCACCACCCCCACTCCTGCCACATCCCAAGAGACACCCAGGATCCCTGCCCCACCACCACAATGCAGCCAGGCTGGCCAGGAGGGACACGGTGTCCCGGGCACCCAGGAGGAGGCAGGCGACAACGCCAATGCCACCCCTCAGGGGTCCCGGAGACCCGATGTGCCCACAAGGGCATGCCAGGTGCAAGTGGGCAGGGGTGGTGGGAGTGGAGGACGGCGGAGGCGCGAGCCTGACCAGTTGGCTGGGGAACCGGTATATTCCCATGTCCGAAACATCCTGGACACATACCGGCAGGACACAACGGGCATGGCCCAGGTTGTGTCCATCCTCGAGGAGATCAAGACCCAGCAGGCCCATCAACATGCGGAGCAACATGCCTGTCTACAGCAACACCAACGGCGGATGGAGGACAGACAGGCTGAGCTCGTGACGGTGTTCACGGGAATTCACAGTACACTCCGTCGGATGGCCGACAACATGAGCAACCCTCCCTGTGCCAGCAGGCGTAGAACATCACCACCCACAGGGAGGGATCAGGAGGAGGAGGAGGAAACATCCGATGGAGCATCCCAAACATCGTCACGGCCTGCTTCTGAGGGTCCCCGCAGGAGGGCGGGTCGTCCACGGAAAAGACCGTGAGGGTCGGCACTACAGCACCATCTCCCAGGACACCTGGCCTGGCACCTGGCCCACTGGAGCAACAGCAGCACAGCATCAAAAGACATTCTCTGCCACATGGACTTGCTGGTCACTGTCTGACCAATGTTGACAAAGACTGTGGCATGGACTCTGAGGATTTCAAATGGCAAGGACACCAACTCCCCTAGTGAACTTTGGATTCCACACACCCGGAAAGCCCCTCATGTCAAACCCCCCCCCCCCAACTAAAATAAAAAGTCACACCATGAAGAGAAGATGCCTACTGGTTGCATTATTACCTTACATGTGTCTTGTAAAGTCTAACCATGCCTGAGTTCTCATTTGACTTCAACCATCCACACCCTGGGGCCTGAGTCTGGCACAGGACACACATGGGTCACAGTGTATTAGGCAAGACAGACATGGAGCACCATACACACCCGTGATGGGCCCAACCAGCTGAGGGGGGGGCCGCACAACCGTGCCGACAGACATATTGAGTACAGCGACTGCCATGCGCAGAGGTCAGGGATCATGGGAGTGTCCTGGGGGGCACCCAGGTATGTGTGGACAGGTGGCAGAACCATGTCCTGCAAGCTTGAGTCAGGTGGATGCAGAGAATGGTGGCCTGGCCAACGTTGGATGCATGGGAATGGCACATGTCACAATACCCACACAATCATGGACATCATGCACAATACACAGTCTAATCCCACACAAACAGCTTGCATCTTGCTACTCTACACATAGAGCTTGCATCTTGCTACTCTACACATAGACAAATAGCCACTATCACGGTAAACCATGCCAGACATGCCGTATGCCCCATGGCAACACACCAGCATTGACTGAGAAGAGGCACCTTGGAGGCATAGGGACACCTTTATTAGTCATGTATTCGGGATTGCAGAGGCAACTCGGAGTACACATGAACAGGTCATGTGGAGTAACATGTGGGTCCAACACTGGCACCCCCCTTCTGCAGCACAAATGCGTGATATCCATGGAACTGGCACACAAGTGTCGGCTAACAGCTAAACACCCCCTGCTGCTCACGGAGAGCCTGCCATACACCATTGAACCGCTGATGTGGAAGTCCCACACCATGTCAAGCCAATGCAAACCGTATGTGTCCGAGGGCAGTGTAACACACATTGATGCCATCATCACATTCCACAATCCCATCACTGATGACTGTCAACAAGTCTGACCATCTATTCAGGTGTACCCATCTGCATGTCATGTGTACCATGGTGATGCGACATGTCTGCAGAGGAACCAAACATCGACAGGGGCAGTGTGCATACATCGTGAACAAATGCCACACCCAATACACCCCTGATGCATCCCTTACCCTAAGGAGACTTCCAAACTTGTCCGTGCGTGTAACGCTGAGTCAGCACACGATGACGTGTCCATGAGGAATAGCAGTGCCACAACAATGCAAGCAGCAGACGGCATGCGCAAGTACCTGGGGAAGAGAGACACACAAGAAGTCAGCCACAAAAAGCACAGCCACTTGCATGTGCATGTACTCGACACATGTATGGATGACAACATGCTAGGTCACAATTATGACTGGGGAAATACACTCATCACTGGCACCATCACTCGAGTGACACATCCACACACACCTCTGACTCACGTGGCATACATGCAGATGGACACACACATCGCAACACATGCCACACGGGGACCAATGCGTGCACACTCAGACACTGGTACTCACCACTAAGCAAAGAAGTCGCGTATGAGCCGAGTCCGGATGTCCTCTTGCGGCTCCACATCCTCCACATCACTAGCCCCATTGCCGAGCCCTTCGTCCTCCACGGGTGGATGGTCCTGATCATCTTGATCCAGGATGAGTGGCACAGCTTTCTCAACTGCCATGTTGTGCAGCATGCAGCAGACCATGAAGATTTTGCAGACCTTCGCCGGGGCATATGGGAGGGCGCCGCCGGTCTTGTGGAGGCATCGGAATCGGCTCTTCAGGAGGCCAAATGTCCTCTCTATCACTCGCCTTGTCCGGCCATGGGCGGTGTTGTAGCGGAGCTGGGCTGGCGTGATGGGGTTGCGGAGAGGTGTGATCAGCCATGGCATGTTTGGATAGCCAGCGTCCCCTACATGGAAAGCACAGGGACATAAGTAGGACAGGAGAAGCGGTCGTGCTGGAAGTCTACGCAAAATACAGGACAGACAGAGTGTACCCACCAACAACACATGCTCGTTCGTTGCGCAGCTGCGTCATCATTTCAGGCACCCTGCTACGCCTCATGATGTAGGCATCGTGTGCTGATCCTGGAAAACGAGCACAGACATGTGAAATCACCATGTTGGATAGACACACCACAAGGGCATTGATGGAGTGGTAGTGCTTGCGATTCCTGTACGCTACCTCCTGTGCCTGTGGTGGTACCAAAGCCACATGTGTCCCATCTATGGACCCAATGACATGGGGCATCCCTCCCAGGGCATAGAATCCACGCTTGACCCCAGTCAACATTTCAGGGGTTGGGAAATGGATGAACTCATCCAGGTGAAGCAACATGGCCTCTAAGAAATCATGCAGCACACGGCAGAACATGCTCTGGGACATGCCACCAACATGAGCTATGGTATTTTGAAAGGTACCCGTGGCCAGAAAATGTAGGTCTGCCATTACCTTCAGCTTGGGTGTCAGTGCCGTAGGATACCTGTGCAGCGGTTGCAGGTGTGGTGCCAGTCTCACCGTCAACTCCAGAATCAACCGTTGGGGGAAGCGGTAGCACCGGATACAGTCATTCTCCCGCATGGCAGCCAAGTCTGGAATTGGTCGGGGAAGAGGCGGCGCTCTGCAGTAATTTGGAAGTGACAAGGAAGAGTGAGTGCACTAGAACAACAATTTATATGTACTGAGCACATGTTAATCTGTCAATACACATATGCTATATACGGAGTCAGGTATGTGCTACATGCTCTGGACACGTATGGCTGCCAGGTGACACTCCTACCAAGACCCAGCTACACACGGAGATTGTGAACCTCCACATGCCATGGCATGGGACTAGCTGTGTCCCAGTGTAAGTGAACAGCCAGACGCAAGACAGGAGTGACATACATCCACACATCAGCAGAAGTAGGATGTCGATTGCAGAGACTGGTAGCGAAACACTAGAGCCACAGGTCACATGACATTACACTAGGACAGGCCACACACCTTGCCATGAAGGTGTACATGTGATGACTCACCACACATTCATAGTGAGGATGGAGACATGTCCTTGTTACGCTACTCTGTGTCCCATGCATACATACGCACCTCACATCGGGTACCACATGTGGCCTGGTGTGCGGAACAGTGTGCCATGTCAATCTACACACAGACACATGTTGGTTGCTGCAACAGCTGATGCTTTTGAGGGAGCACCAACATCAACCCAATGTGAACCCCCCACACATACATGACATAGTCACATGGTGCACCGTGGGTAGTGACCTGTCTGGTGTGGTAACCCCTGTAGCGGGCATCAGGGGACACGTGCGTGTGTTGTTGACCGTGCCATGCCAGTGACGCTCATCCCAAGTGTGCAGTACGACATGCACACATGTCAAAGGAGTCAAGGGCATGTCCGGCACACATTGCACCGTCACACATAACATCTGTACACATCTCATCATACATCTGGTGCCTTCTCGACTCCGGAGTGAGTTGCCACATCACAGCCTTTCACACCTGTGCCCCACACATGTAGTACTGCCCAGACAATGGCTTGATGTCCATCCATGGACAAGTATGTCAGCCCTATTCCTTCCTGTGTGCTGCCTGTCACCACTGTGATGTGTGAAAGGCACCGTACTTTCGCTAAGAGGGCCTGTGTACATTCCCTATCACTATGGGAGTGCTGCCGTATGTGTACCCATAGTGATAGTGAGCGTACGCAGGCCGTACCACTATCGTGGTACGGCCTGTACACACGCCTGTACGCTCACTATCACTATGGGTGTTCTCGCGTATGCGTACTCATAGTGGTACGGACCGTACACACGCCTGTACGCTCACTATCACTATGAGTACGCATACGCGAGAACACCCATCGTGGTACGGCCCGTACACACGCCTGTACGCTCACTATCACTATGGGTGTTCTCGCGTATGCGTACTCATAGTGATAGTGAGCGTACAGGCGTGTGTACGGGCCGTACCACGATGGGTGTTCTCGCGTATGCGTACTCATAGTGGTACGGACCGTACACACGCCTGTACGCTCACTATCACTATGAGTACGCA
This sequence comes from Triturus cristatus, assembly GCF_964204655.1. Lineage (NCBI taxonomy): Eukaryota > Metazoa > Chordata > Amphibia > Caudata > Salamandridae > Triturus > Triturus cristatus. Next base: position 272,080,445 of record NC_140595.1, on the reverse strand, counting down.
TACGCGAGAACACCCATAGTGATAGTGAGCGTACAGGCGTGTGTACGGGCCGTACCACTATGAGTACGCATACGCGAGAACACCCATAGTGGTACGGCCCGTACACGCCTGCGTACGCTCACTATCACTATGAGTACGCATACGCGAGAACACCCATAGTGATAGTGAGCGTACAGGCGTGTGTACGGGCCGTACCACTATGAGTACGCATACGCGAGAACACCCATAGTGATACGGAGCGTACACACGCCTGTACGGGCCGTTGCTATGCATTTGGGGTGCCCTAGGGCCCCGGAACGCACCGTACCTGTGTGTGAAGCTCCAAATTACATAGGGGACACATGAGGGACAAGTATAAAGGCCTACATGCATGCTGGTTGTCATGGAGACCAAGTTTAAAGTTTGAATATTTGGAAGCAGGTGCACAGCAGTAGTCAGTTTGAATGAATCTACTTTGTTGCAATGTGCTTCAGGAGTTGACATCATGCTGAAGAAAAAAACCACAATGAGAACCCACTGACTGTGCTAGGTTTGAAGGGATTGGAGGAAACATAGGATGCAAATGTGAGTGACCAATCACTCTGTACTCCTGTGCATGAAACAGGCCAGCAAGGCAGATATAAGGCAGCCAGGTCCCATGAGGGAGCACTTGCCTGCACATCTTTGTATTCCACGACCCAGCTGCTGTTACTGATTCCCTGGAACCATGTCAAGGTCTGTGGAGAGGTCACAGCCCTTCACCCTGGAGGAGAACCTGGCTTTGCTGGATGTGATCCTCCCACAGTACCCCATGCTGTATGAGCTACCAGGGTATCAGGTGAGTGCAGAGTCCACCAGCACAGACTGTGTCCCTTTTTTGTGAGTGTGACTTCTGGCATTGTGTCCAGGTGTGGCACACATGCTATGTACTGTAGGGGGGGTCCCGGGGGGGGGAATGCCTGATGTCTCCCAGCCATTGCATGCTGTGGTGCATGTCTGCCGTCCTCACTTGCATTGTGTTTACTGTGACAATCACTGCATGGTGCATGCCACATTCTGCCTGTCTTGTCCTCCTGGGAATGTAGCCTCTGCAGTCCTCATGTGATTATGTGGTCACCCCAGTGTGACAGGTGACTGTACCCACAGATGTGTGTTAGTTCTGTGTACCTGTGCTGAGAGTGTCCACATGTTGTGTTCGTACCCTGGACATCGGTGTGTGTGTAAGTCCCCTGTCATGTGGGTGGGTGCATATGTGGAGTGTAGCACCCCAGCTGCATGAGGGATGGATATACCCTGCCCATGTGATGTGAGCAGGGAGCAGTGCTGTGTGTCTGACGTGCAGAGCCAGCCCCACACCTGTGAGCCCCCCCCCCCGTCTAGTGGCACATGTGCAGAGTGAGGTTTGTCGCAGCATTTGGCAATGGCAGGTGAATGTCCTGTGCCTGTGTGTGTCTTTGTACTCTGCTGCGGTAGCGTCAGTGGCCTGTGGCATGTGACTGCTTAGAGGTGCTGCACATTATCCTGGTGTACCTTCTGATGCACAGTGTGAGCCTGGATCATTGATTGTGTCGTTGCCCTCATTCCACCTGTGTACTTTCAATGTCACGTACTGCTTTTGCCCTTCCCCAGAGGATCATGTCCCTATGACAAAGGTGCAATGCGTTGGATGCATACTATGCCTTGATGTAAACAGCACATTTGTTCTAATATGTCTCTCTGTGACATGTGCCTGATGTATTGATGTAGTGTCACTTGTTCATCCTCACAGGTAGGCGCCTCTGCCAAGAAGCAGATATGGCTGACCACCGTCAGTGCCGTGAGGAGTGCGGATGGTCGCAAGCGGCGCCTGGCCCAGGTGAGGAAACGCTGGCAGGATATCCGGTGCTGGACGCGGAGGATCGCACAGGTCCTGCTGGGGGACTCACCATAAGAACCGGGGGTGCCGCTGTCTGACCCACATCCACAAGCGTGTGCTGGCGGTGGTATTTCCAGACTTGGAGAGGCGCTTACAGGAGAAGCAGCAGCAGGAAGGGGGTAGGTACATGTGTGTTTGTTGTGTGTCACCAGCATTTGTAAGTGCACAGTTGCATGGATACACTGCCAGGGTTTTAAGGTGCTGTGCAGATCCAGTTACCCACAGTATAGCTGTGCTCTCCTGCCTCCCTTCCCCTCCTTGCAATGTGTTCCCTGGTCTGTGTGTAGTCACTCCTTCACAAGGTAAAGTAGGCTGGCGCTTTCTCCACGTGAACTATGCCTGTAGCATCATGTGTGGGGGTGGTGTCTAACAGGTTTGGGGACCTTGCCTGTGCCCTGTCCAGTTCAGTGCATGTGGGTTCCATATCAGTTGGCACTGATGCTGAGTCCAGACATGGGTGTTAGTCTCTCAAGTGTCAGGCCTTACAGCACGCATGTCCTATGTTGTGGCCTGTGACATGATGTGCATGAGTGTGCGATACGCATAGTGCAGGGATGGTGGCGTGTGTTGCAGTCATTCCCATTCAGGACCATGGAGTTGTGTGGCCACTGCTGTCCCCTAGGGCATATGTTCATAGGTGTCATGTGTGTCATCACAAAACATGGACACTCTCAGTGTCTACAGCATAGGTTGTGCTCTGTGCCATTGTCCCCTGGCGCCATGTCTAATGACATAAAATGTAGTACAAGTGTCCACTGTACAGCCTGACCTGATTGTCCTTGTTCATACTCACGGTGGCCAGTGCCTGTGTGTCTTGTTACAATAATCTGATGGTGGACATTTGTACATGATTATTTGGACAGGCGCACCTTGGGTATTTGGCGTCCAATCTTGCATTTATGCAGCCCCTGTGTATTTCACCCAGACTAAGAGATGTAAGTGCCACCTGTGTCTCAACAAATTGTCTCATGTAGGGGGTGGTTGGTGCGGGCCAAGCCTACATGTCAAAACCAGAATTCTCCTTGCTAGGTCTGGCCAGTGTGTGATGTTTGTCTGGACATACACTCAAGGTGCAGTGAGCCAGTCATAGTGGGCATGTTCTCAGTATTACCTATGCAGCATGTGCCTCAAGTTCATGTATATGGTCCCTGCTCATCCCTTTTTTCGGCAACGCTGTGTGGTGCAGATGCAGTGCTGGATTGTCCCCAGGGCCTGGCTCCTATGTCAAACTCAATTTCATGTCATTTGCTATTGTGTCATGCTCTCCATGGATTTTCATTGGCATGGTGGGTCAACCAACTGTGTGTTGCATGCCCTACATCTGTACCTTGTTTTGTAGGTGTTACAGATCTTTCTTTGCAGGCTATGCACTGTAACCTATGGAGATTGGACTCATGTGACATATGTATACAGGTGTGTGATTAATTGCTGTCTCTTCACCTTGCCCACAGCATCGTCGGGGGACACGGAGGGAGACATGAGCACAGACGGAGCGGAGGGACCGAGCACCAGTGCCAGCATTGACATCGTGCCTGGCACATTGAGTGGTACTGAGGCGGAGGAGAGTGAGGCCGAGGACCTGTCCACTGGCACGACTGAATATGAAGCTGACGGGTCCGAGGATGATCTCTCCGAGTGGGCGGAGGCTGCACCAGCAGCTGACAGCGGCACAACATCTCAGCCCGCCCCCTCCATTGCCATCAGCCGCCTCCCACTTGCTCGTGTCCCTTCCCAGCGTGCCCGGTCACCACATGTCTCCTTCCTGCCAGGCACCGCACCCCCTGCCCCTGTCTCCACTGCTGCCGCCAATGCTGAGTCTGTGGACATCCAGCGGCAGTTGCAGGTTGGTCAGGCTGCGATCCTTAATGTCCTCCATGGCCACAGCCAAGTGCTGCACAACATGGAGGCATACTTGGAGGGCATTTTTTCATCGCAGGCTGACCAACGGCAGTTGCTGAGGTCCATAGACTCAACACTGACTGCAGCAGTGGGTCTCCTGCAGCGCTACGTCCCTCCCCCTACCCCTGCCCCATCCACACTTCCCACTCCCATGCCTGTCCCACGTACACCCAGACGTACGCATGCACACACCACAACAGACACAGGCACCACACCAGCAGGGAAGGTCATACGCACACCTCCTGGCACGCACACACAGGGTGAAGTAGGCACACACACTGGGTCGGGGGGCAAATGCAAGTCATGCAGCCAGAGTGGGAGTCCGCATTCCACCCAATCTACTCCCTCCAAATCCCCTCCCCTCAGCTCTCCTGGCCACATATCCGGCAAGGACTCCTTCACGGCCGCTCTGTCCCTGAGCCCCACTGTGACACCACCCCGCAAGCGGTCAAGGGAGTCCCCGGTCAGGGTGGTTGTGTCCCCCCCCTGTCCACACCCTCCCCCAGTGGCGCTGCGACCCATCCCTCCGCACCCCCCCCCCTCCTTGGGGCCTGTGGTTCCTTCGGGTGCAGGGGAGACGCTGGAGGACCTTGCTAAGGTGTGCAGCGAGATCCTGGCCTCCGCCTTTGGCCCTGCCCCACCCCATGTGGTGGAGTCCTCCATCCCTGCACCCACGACGCCTACCCTTCGCCCTCATGTCCCTGCGGTGCCTGGTACTTCCCCCCCACATGATGCCCTCCCCGCTGTGGAAGACGAAGGAGTCTGACTGTGCAGGCAAGCTAGGGGACATGCGTCCCACTGTGTCCCCCATCCAGCTGTGACTCATGGACTGCCCTATGGGCTTTGCAAATATTGAACTTTATCCACTCACAAATTTTTTCGTAATGCTGAATAAAGCCAATTTTGTTTTCCTTAGATCACTACAGCTTTTGTGGTATTGCTGTTGGTGGGGCTGCTACATGATTTTGGGTGGTGAACATGTGTTGGGTGTGTGGGAAATTTAGTAGTGTGCTGGTCATAGTGGGGACCCTGGTATCTGTGTGCCATCACAAGGTGTTAGCTAAGTGTCTTTGTTCATGTAAGCAGTTACTGCATGGTGGAATTGTCCCAAGGTGTGTTCCTTCCTCTGTGTACCCTGACATCTTCCCTGCAGGATGTTTCCACTATGTGGTGCTGAGCTGTGTCTACATCAGCTGGGGGTGTGACGGACTCCTTCAACTTTGCACATGCATGCAGAGCGATGTCTCCACCTGCATCATTCGTGGCATCCTTGGTGATCACTGTACTTGAGTATGTAGTCTGTTGACATGACTTCATGTGGACATGTTCCCTTTTAGGCTGCATGCATGTGTATACTCCCAGCCTCGCACACATGTGGTACATGTACTGCAGGATCTTTGTGCACCGCACTGACATTTGTGGGCATAGGATCTGTGGGTACTCCACCCTTTTCTTTGCAGGGGCACTGCTGTGAGTGTTAGGCACCCACCACTCTTGTGACTGGGCACTGCTGGGAGGACTCTGCACCCACCCCTCCTATGTCTGGGCACTGCTGGGTGGACTCTACACCCACCCCTCCTATGTCTGGGCACTGCTGGGAGGACTCTGCACCCACCCCTCCTGTGTCTGGGCACTGCTGGGAGTGATAGGGGTGGGGGTACGGTCCGTACATACACTGTTGGGGTGGGGGTACGCTCCATACGTACGAGGGTGAGGGTACGGGTCGTACTTACACTGTTGGGGTGGGGGTATGCTCCATACGTCCGCGGGTGAGGGTACGGGTCGTACTTACACTGTTGGGGTGGGGGGTACGCTCCATACGTACGCGGGTGAGGGTACGGGTCGTACTTACACTGTTGGGGTTGGGGGTACGCTCCATGCATACGGGGGTGGGGGTACGGTCCGTACATATCCGTCCCCACGCTATGTGATGCTTGTGCGGGCCGTACCCAGGCCTTTGCCACGTGGGTACAGCCTTCCCGCCATTGTTGGGATGACGTAGGTGTGGGCGGGGTACGACTCGTACCCACGCTCTTAAGGTGTGGGTACGGGACGTTCCTGTATTGTTGTGTTGCCGGTTCGCGTCGTCAAGCACTGCCGTTGTGGCGGACGATGGCTTTGCTGGACACGCCCCCACCCCATCGTAGTGACCAGGGCCTGGGGGTCAGGTATGTCCAGGGCATGTGTGCTGTGTGACTTTGGTGGGGGTTTTGTGGCCTGCCCCTGGTCCTGCCCCCCCCCTCTCCACCCTACCTTTGTTGTTCTGACCTTCTGCGGCGTCTGCGGCCGAACCTGTAGAGGAGGTCGACTGCTATGAGGGCCGGGATGACACGTAGGTTCGGGTCCATGTCTGTCCGTCGCGTACAGGTACTCCTTGTTCGCGTTGTCCTGATTTCCCGGCAGTTTTTGGCAGCCGGAAAATATTCACCGTGCGGGATGACGTCGGTGCGAATCGTAATTCCTGGTTCGTGAATGGCAGGCTGCGTGCGTCCCGACGTCACGTCGGCGCTTTCCCAGATCGCATTTGTATGTTTATTTTCGTCGGTCGGGGTTTTGTACGAATCTTACGGCAATGGAGTTTCCGTGCGAATCGTAATTCCATGTTTGTAAGATTTGACGACCGGGTACGCGTCGGACGGAGAATATGCTCCGTCCGACGGTTCGTACCCGGTTTTTACAGGATCGTGATCGGCACCTTAGTAGGGATTGCATAGTAGGAGTAAGCCTGATTACTACCTTGTACTATATGCCTGCATATATACACTGTCTTTTCTCCATGGTGGAACTGTATCTGCTATTCACTCTGTTGGGGCTTGTAATCACTTTCACCTGCTTCTGTCTACTGATTATCACAGCACATGTATTCTATACAAGAAAAACGTTGGTTCAATAAATATATTGAAAACTTCCCGTTGTGTATTATCTATATAATTCTCTGAGAAAAAGAGTGCCCTAGTGACTGAGCAAAAGGTTCTAGATCTCTTTCCACGATCCCTGCGATGTAAGGGTTGTCATGTTCAGTGGTTGTCAGAAACCACTCGCTACCTGTTTGGGTTAGGTGGCACTGTGAGCTAGCTAGTATCTAGGCCAAGATATACTAAGGGGGGTGCATGGAATCAGTCTAGGCGCCTTACCTAACTTTTATGTTGTCCACAAACACGCAGATCCTACAGATTAGTGGGAACTACACGACATGGCGCCACCAACGTTGGTTGTGTTCTTATTTTTGAGAAGTTCTTCTTTTTTAACAGTAGCTCTGTAGCTAATTCCCCTTGCTTTGGACAAAACCCTTAGATCACTGATTCTCAGGGCTTGTAGGACTGACAGGTCGAGAGTCTTGTCAGCCACCATTGTGCCTCACCTTTTAACTCGAAAGTTGGGACCTTCCAAAACAAAAACAAAAAAACTTCAAACCGTTTCCTAACTCTCTAGGTTTTTTGTGATACTATTGGAATGGGGATCTACACAGGGCCTTGAAATTCCAATCGTACAAAAATCGAAAACATTTTGAAAAAATAGTTTTTGAGTCTAAATTCAAGTCAAAAGAGCTTTATTTTACCACATTTCTGTGGCATAAAAGCACGAGTGAAAAATACAACACATTAAAAGAATCATACGTGCATAGATAAAAAATACATTACATCTTTTACAGTAAATAAGTTAAAATTACACAACTTAAAATCATAACGCAATGTTCAAGGACTAGCAGCAAAGATTATAAGGTGCAAGAAATAGCAATATATCAAAGGACTGCATGTCCACAGAAATATATACTATATTTCATATTACATTCAGGATGAGAAGGTATTAAAAGAGGGTCATAAGAACATATACACAGTACTCAAAAGTTCTAGCAGCAATAGATTAGAAGACCGGTAAAATCAATATATCAAGCAATCACACATTTCCGGAGTTTAACTGCCTGCCAGATAAATGAAGCTACTGCATAAGAAACCCATGGGCTATAGAGGTTATGTAAGAACAATAGCGCTGGTCTGCACTGTCTAAATTTGTACTTTCAATGAATGAGGATTAAAAATAGTTTTCAGGGGGAATCATATAATGTACAAAAGGACATAATATGCAAAGTGGATTGGATAGAAACTCCATTCCAAGGGCACAAATTCAAATCAGCGAAAGAAAAACAGTTCACAGGATACCCAATCATAAAAAGTTAAAACGGAATCTTGTCAGCCCATAACGATGTTGAGTATACTGTGAGTAAAATAGGTATGACGGAACACCCTCTTGAGAATGTAAAAGATTATAAGCAACTACTGAGGATTTCACTTTACCCCCCTGAAGCTTTTTTGACTGTGCCCTAATCAGAAACATATGGCTAGGGATAACTTGATGACTTTTGAAAATTAATCCAGGTCACTATACAGATCGACACATCCAAGCTTTGCACATACCGACTGTACATAGGAGAGCCATGGAATCTCCTGGCCGCATGCAGTTATAGACAATACTTCAAAATCAATTTAGTTAAGGCTATTTCCTTCCTTCTCCATATGGAATGCCAGAGTAACAAGGGTGCCATATTAATTTTATCTGTTATGTAAGGGGCCTGAAGTTCATCATGTGTTATAGCGTTTGAATAACTTTGTGGAACAGCCAAGAGATTTTTCAGAAACGCATTGTCTACAGACCAAATACCTTGAACCCTTCTGGATGCCCCAGATCCCAGCCCCATATGTAGCAATTTTCACACATTTACATGCGTAGATTTTTAGGATTTCCTTAACTGGTTTAGAACCCAACTTTTTCACAAATAAATGTACACCACCTATAGCCTGTTTGAGCAGGGCCACCCTATTCCCAATCATAGGTTTCAAAACATATTTGTCATCAAATAGGTATTCCAAGATACGAGAATGCTGCAGTCTCCACCACTCTACTGTTATTGCCTACTGACTGTCAGGAAGGATCTGAATGTCATTATCACAAAGCTTAAGACAGTGGGACAGCATCGGGTGTTGGTGAAACCTTCCCTCTGCAATTACTGGACTAGTGTCTAAAGGCTATGGACTCCGTTCTAAGATGGCCGCTCAATTTTCCTTACTAACCAATGAAGTTACGAAGTCTCGCGAGAGAGGAGACTTCGTTTGCTCACGGAGCGCGTTTTGCCGCGCACTTCAATTTAGTCACAGACGAGTGAGGTAGCTTTAGTTCTCGCTCCTCGACTCGAAGTTTCCCTCAGTAATTTCATGTATTTTGGTCATTGCAGGTCTCTAGGCTTAGTTTAGAGACACTAGAGAGAGTGTAATTCTGATTTAGTCTGAGCCAATATAATCCTTGGTCAAGTAGAAATTGAACCCAGAGTGGGAGAGTAACTTGACACCACCGTCTCCGAAGATATTTGAGGTAATTCCAGGGTCTCCTTACTCTGGTAGGCTTACCGTCGAGTGAAGGAGACCGGCTGCAGTATTTGAAGAAAACTCCACACAAGTAAGCAGATAGCGGAGAGACTTGAGAGCACCTGAACTACCACACAAGTAAGCAGATAGCGGAGAGACTTGAGAGCACCTGAACTTCAGTCAGTGAAAACCGTTCTTCATCTGTTTGACTCTACCCTAACCCTCCTTGCGACTTACCTACTCTTACCTTCCTCCTGTCTACCCTAGCCTGTCCCTTTTTGCGCGTAATCCAAGTAACGCAAGAAGGACACAGTGAACAGCATTCTTCACCTAGCAAGCAGCTTAGACTAAAACTTCTGTTCCGGTCTATTTGTCAACCAGAGTGGCAAGGAAGGCTGGGAGAATTGGTAAGAGGGCACAAGGGTAAAAAGAATATAAGAATTGAAGAAATGAATAAGACTTAACCAGTTCTTTTATGTGTGTATTAGGTCTTCCTGTAGAACAAAACCAGTGATCATCGAACTGGGAAAATAAAGAGAGGCATAGCTCCTGCAGAGGAACTGGTAGGGTAAAGGTCCAGGGGAAAGCACATTGTCAAATAATACCAGTTAGAATGTTGAATGGAATTTTGTTCCCTTCTGTGCATTAGGTCTTCCTGGGCAATTACTGAAAGACGAAGAGGGAGCCAGTTTTGCACGAGTGTCTCTTTTCTGTCCACTTCCCCTTTCCCCCTGCCTGGAGCAGTTGAGTCAACGCAGCTAGCTCCGGGAGGTGGGCATTGGGAATTCAGCTTCATTCTGCCTCCGTGAAGATTCCGTCTGGCCTTCCTGATAGATTGAAGTGCCCACGTAGTTCCTTCACCTGGGCAGAATGGCAGAGGGTTTCAGTTTAAAGGCTTTAGGAGAGATGTTGGAGAGTATTCAAAGAGAAATAGGGACCTTAAGTGAAGAAAATAAGAATTTAAGGCAAGAAGTAATGGCCTCCAGACAGGAGGCAATATTATTAGCTCAGAAGGTTAGTGAGATATCCTCGGGGGCTACACCCGCTCAAACCTTTCCTAGGGAAACCCAGTCCAAGCAAGACCCGCGCACAGTAGCTCAGGTTGTTCACTCTGTTTCCCCCATCATTCCACTTGCCCCTCCCGAAAGATATTGTGGCGATCCACAAAAAGCTCAGCTCTTTCTCACCCAATGTTCTTTGCATTTTATGTGTCGAGCAAATTTGTTCCCAGATGCTCAATCACGGGTGGCCTTCATCTTGTCTTACTTGGGTGGGGATGCTGCTAATTGGGCCATGCCTTTAGTTATCCGTAATGATCCCTTTTTGTATAATTTGGAACAGTTCAAGGCAGAATTCCTTAGGATTTTCGACAGACGCAGAGTTTCTCAGGCTACAGACAACGAGCTCTTAGAATTGCGCCAAGGTAACCGGGATCTGATCTCTTACCTTACTCAGTTCAATAAACTGTTGGTAGAAACAAATTGGCCGGAAGAGAAGAGATCTGCCTTATTTTATCGAGGATTACGTGATGACATCAAAGATACCCTGGCGCAGATTCCAAAACGACCTATGGAATTCTCTGAGTTGGTGGATTTGGTTTTGGAAATCGATTTCCGAAGCTCCGAGAGAAGAGGTGAAAAGAAGACAAAGGATCTTCGCTGGAATTTTCCACGCTTTGATCGAATAAAGACAGAAGCAGGCAAGTCTTCAGGTGGAACTGTTGAAAATGAACCTATGCAGATTGGATCTGTCCGGGGACCCCTAAGCAAGGAGGAGAAGGAGCAAAGGAGGCTGAAGAAGTTATGTATGTACTGTGGGGGATCGGGACACTTCGTAAGAGAGTGTCCGAAGAAGCCGAAGTTTTCGAGTTCGGGAAACTCTCAAAACCATCTGTAGGCGGAGTCGCTCAGATGGCGAAGTTGGAAGTTCAGACTCCAAAGGTGCATCAAATATCGAATACCCTTCAGACTCGGACACCACATTTAACCCTACAGATGAAAGTGAAATTTCGAAGCCAAGAGATTAAGGGAGTGGCGATAATGATCGATTCAGGTGCCACTGGCAATTTTTGCGACATAAATTTTGCCAAGAAGATGGGAATCCAGGCGGTGCGCAAGGAGCAGAAGGAATCAGTCCGGGCGGTAGATGGTACCAACCTCTCTTCGGGTCCGATCACCCATCACACTGAAATGTTGGAATTAATTCAGTCTAATGGTCATCATGAGGTCCTTCAGTTCAACTTGATCGACGCCCCTCAGTTTCAGTTAATTTTGGGACTTCCCTGGCTAACCCTGCATAATCCAACCATCAATTGGGAGGATCGAACCATCAAAATGGACTCCTCCTTTTGTGCGGAACACTGCTTCTCTTTGGTTTGTGACACCCATGAACCATCCGTGGCCACCTTGTTGTCATTCAGTGGAGAATCCATTGGGGTCATAAACACCTTAGAAATTCCCACGGAGTATAAAGAATTTGAAGATGTCTTCAGTGAACAAGAGGCTGAGAAACTCCCTCCACATCGTTCTTACGATTGTACCATCGATCTCGAACCTGGGGCAGCGCTACCTTGCAGTAGGGTTTACGCTCTAACAGAAGCGGAGAACAGTTATTTGAAGGAATACCTAGATCGTTACTTGGTGAACGGATTTATCAGGCCGTCACAGTCCCCAGTGTCGTCGCCGCTTTTTTTCATTCCTAAAAAGGAGGGATCACTGAGGACTTGCATCGATTATCGTGCCATCAACCGGGTGACAGTAAAAAACCGCTACCCCCTGCCTCTGATTTCGGTCCTTCTAGATCAGATTAAGGACGCCCAAGTATTTACTAAACTGGACCTCCGAGGGGCGTACCATCTCATTCGAATGAAGGAAGGCCATGAGTGGAAGACTGCTTTTAGAACAAAATACGGGCTATTTGAATATCAGGTCATGCCCTTTGGCCTGTGTAATGCTCCGGCAGCCTTCCAGCACTTCATCAATGACATCATGGGAGATTTGGTGGATCGGATAGCCGTGATTTATTTGGATGACATCTTGATATATTCCACAGATCCCAGAGATCACCCTGATCATGTCAAGTTAGTTTTGGAAAGATTACGAAAACACCAACTCTATGTAAAATTGGAGAAATGTGCCTTCAGTGTGCATACAGTGGAATTTCTGGGATTTGTGTTATCTCCAGGAGGGATCACAATGGAGGCAAAGATGGTACAAGCAGTGGTAGATTGGCCATCACCTAAGGATGTTAAGGAGATTCAGAGATTCTTAGGATTCGCTAATTTTTATCGGTGATTCATCCAGGGATTCTCGCAGAAGATCATCCCAATTACCAGACTGCTCAAGAAGGGAGTTAAGTTTCATTGGTCGGCAGAAGCAGAACAAGCATTTGAGTTTCTAAAGAAGAGTTTCACTTCGGCACCCATCTTGCTTCATGCAGACCCTACAGAGCCTTTCTTTTTAGAAGCAGATGCTTCGGATCAAGCGATTGGGGGAATCTTGTCCCAGCGGCACAAGTCCACCGGGCAGTTACATCCTGTGGCTTACCATTCACGGAAGTTGAATGCAGCGGAATTAAATTACACCATCGCCGAAAAGGAACTGCTGGCGGTTAAGGACGCTTTTGTGGAATGGAGACATCATTTGCTTGGGGCACGGCACACAGTTACGGTGTTCACCGATCATAAAAATCTTCAATTCCTTAAATCAGCAAGAACCTTAACTCCACGTCAATTGCGATGGTCTCTTTATTTCGCTGATTTTGATTTTGTGATTACATACCGCCCTGGAATTAAGAATGTTAAGGCAGATGCCTTGTCCCGGATCCAAACTGAAGGTACTGAACATTCTGTGGCTCCGCAACCAATTATTCCTGAATCAAAGATCGTGTGCGCAATGTCTGGAATCAACTATAAAGAAGGAATCAGGAAGATTATGTCTTTGATGGAAATGGCTGAGTGGGCTAGTCAACAGGAAGGTCGAGAGGTAGTGGATTCCTTGCCGTACCAAGATGGAGCTCTGTACTTACCTACCAAGGAAATGCAAGAACAAGTGCTGAAAGACTGTCATGATCAGCCGTTAGCAGGCCACAAGGGTGCCTTGAAAACTATAGATCTTGTTCAACGGTACTTTTGGTGGCCCAATATGATTTCTCAGATTAAGAAATTTGTGGAGACTTGTGAGGTTTGTGCCCGAGGAAAAGCTAGTAGGCAAGCTCCACAGGGATTGTTACGGCCCTTACCCACCCCACCACATCCTTGGCATACAGTCACGTTAGATTTGATTGTAGATCTTCCACTGAGTAAGGGTTATAACACAATATTGGTAATTGTAGACACCTTCACCAAGATGAGCCATTTTATTCCTGTCAAAGGGGTCCCTTCAGCTCCAGAGTTGGCCAGGCTATTCAGAGAGAACATTGTAAAGATTCATGGGGTTCCCAAGATTGTGATTTCAGACCGTGGCCCCCAATTTGTGTCACACTTTTGGAAGTCATTCATGAAGGGAATGGGAGCGGAGGTCAGGCTTTCCACCAGTTATCACCCAGAGACAGATGGTCAGACAGAGAGGGTGAATCAAGAGCTAGAACAGTATTTACGTCTGTTTCTTTTAGATCAAGGGGGTGACTGGTCAGATTTGCTTTGGATGGCTGAATTCGCACATAATAACGCCAAGAGTGTCTCTACTGGCTATTCTCCATTCTTCTTAAATTTTGGACAGCACCCTAATCCTTTCAGTAATCAGGGTGATTTTGGGGTTCCAACAGTCAACAATTTGTTAACTAACTTAAATCAGGCCCGCAAATCTGCAGAGTCCAATCTCCACAAGGCTAAGGCAGGTTACAAGAAACAGGCAGACAAACACCGGAGGAAGGCCCAGCAGTATCAGGTGGGGGAGTCGGTATGGTTGTCTTCACGGCATCTTAGGTTAAAGGGAAATAGGAAGTTTCAGCCTCGTTACGTAGGCCCCTTTATCATTGAGCAAGTTCTGGGTCCGGTAACTGTTAAGTTAAAATTACCTACCCAGTTAGGCATCCATCCTGTGTTTCACGTATCACTCCTAAAGAAAACAGCTCCTAATCTTAGATTAGAGAAACCACCCCCTCCTTTGTTGATAGACAAACATTTAGAGTACGAAGTAAAAGGAGTTTTAGATTCAAAGGAGACAAAAGGAAACTTATTCTATCTAGTCGATTGGAAGGGGTTTGGACCTGAGGAGAGATCATGGGAACCAGCAGATGATGTACATGCCCCTAGACTGGTAAAACGATTTCATGCACAGCATCCTTTGAAACCAAGACCGAGAGATCGGTCTTTGAGAGGGGGTACTGTCAGGAAGGATCTGAATGTCATTATCACAAAGCTTAAGACAGTGGGACAGCATCGGGTGTTGGTGAAACCTTCCCTCTGCAATTACTGGACTAGTGTCTAAAGGCTATGGACTCCGTACTAAGATGGCCGCTCAATTTTCCTTACTAACCAATGAAGTTACGAAGTCTCGCAAGAGAGGAGACTTCGTTTGCTCACGGAGCGCGTTTTGCCGCGCACTTCAATTTAGTCACAGACGAGTGAGGTAGCTTTAGTTCTCGCTCCTCGACTCGAAGTTTCCCTCAGTAATTTCATGTATTTTGGTCATTGCAGGTCTCTAGGCTTAGTTTAGAGACACTAGAGAGAGTGTAATTCTGATTTAGTCTGAGCCAATATAATCCTTGGTCAAGTAGAAATTGAACCCAGAGTGGGAGAGTAACTTGACACCACCGTCTCCGAAGATATTTGAGGTAATTCCAGGGTCTCCTTACTCCGGTAGGCTTACCGTCGAGTGAAGGAGACCGGCTGCAGTATTTGAAGAAAACTCCACACAAGTAAGCAGATAGCGGAGAGACTTGAGAGCACCTGAACTACCACACAAGTAAGCAGATAGCGGAGAGACTTGAGAGCACCTGAACTTCTGTCAGTGAAAACCGTTCATCTGTTTGCCTCTACCCTAACCCTCCTTGCGACTTACCTACTCTTACCTTCCTCCTGTCTACCCTACCCTGTCCCTTTTTGCGCGTAATCCAAGTAACGCAAGAAGGACACAGTGAACAGCATTCTTCACCTAGCAAGCAGCTTAGACTAAAACTTCTGTTCCGGTCTATTTGTCAACCAGAGTGGCAAGGAAGGCTGGGAGAATTGGTAAGAGGGCACAAGGGTAAAAAGAATATAAGAATTGAAGAAATGAATAAGACTTAACCAGTTCTTTTATGTGTGTATTAGGTCTTCCTGTAGAACAAAACCAGTGATCATCGAACTGGGAAAATAAAGAGAGGCATAGCTCCTGCAGAGGAACTGGTAGGGTAAAGGTCCAGGGGAAAGCACATTGTCAAATAATACCAGTTAGAATGTTGAATGGAATTTTGTTCCCTTCTGTGCATTAGGTCTTCCTGGGCAATTACTGAAAGACGAAGAGGGAGCCAGTTTTGCACGAGTGTCTCTTTTCTGTCCACTTCCCCTTTCCCCCTGCCTGGAGCAGTTGAGTCAACGCAGCTAGCTCCGGGAGGTGGGCATTGGGAATTCAGCTTCATTCTGCCTCCGTGAAGATTCCGTCTAGCCTTCCTGATACTGGCGGTCACCAGTAGGTAGTTTTAGTTAGGACCTAGTTTCCATAGGAAAAGCGTTTTTTGTTTTCCCAATAACTTTGGCGCCGGTTGACGAATCTTCGCGAAATTTTCAAAACTATTGACCCGCTCCGGTCAGCTCCTGTCTTTAAAGTTTCGGGGTGATTCGTCAAGTGGGGGCCAAGAAAAAATGGGAGTACCAAAACACGTTTTCACTATGATATTTTCCATAGGAAACTTTAGAGAAAGCTACAGCCCAAACTGCTGAACGGAATTACACCAAATTTGGCAAAAAGGTAAGTCTTGGTTCAGAAAGAGCCCTTTTTGTAAAATGGTGTAAATCCGTTCAGTAGTTCCTGAGAGATTGGAAAAAGAAAAGGTCTCAATATCTAGGGCAGCGGTCGGTTCGCGAACCCTCCCGAGCACGAGCTTCATAGTGATTGGCTGCCAACACGCCAAACCAGGAAGTGTTGGCAGCCATCTTGTGACTCGGTTCTAAAACAGTAAAAACAAAGTGAAAAATTAAGAAAAGGGGGCAGGGAAGAAACACCCTGACCCCCTAGGCCCACAAGGACCCCCAGGGCCAAAAGCAGCATTTTGGTTTTTTTATTTCGGCGGAATTCGCGTTGGGGTCACAAATCCCACTGAAATTTAAAAAAAAATAAGTACAGGCTCCCGTGCTTCATTCAAATGAGGCCGCCGGGTGGGCCAGGTCCGGAGGCATTGCCCAAAAAATAATAGTGGGGGCCCGCGGGGACCTCTGCAGCCCCGGGGACCGCCACCTCCCCGGGCTTATTATAATGTATGCGGGGAGCACTACTGCCCCTCCGCAGCCCCAGGGACCGCCACCTCCTCTGGGCAGTAAAAAAAGCGGGAGGCGTCCCAATCCCCCCACGCTGCCCCAGGGATCACCACCTCCCTGGGGCTTTGATAATAAACTGCGGGGGGCACATAGCACCCCCACAGCCCCGGGGACCGCCACTTCCCTGGGGGTCTTTTTTAAAAGATGTGTGGGGGGCTCGAGCTCCCCACACACCCTGGGGACCACCACCTCCCCGAGACACTCTATATTTAAATTCGGGGGTCCACCCCAGGGACCACCACCTCCCCGGGGCTTTTAAAATGAAGAGAGGGTGGCCGCGGCCCCCCTCCTGGAAACCTCGATGGCCCTGTGGACCGCCACCCACCCGGGACAGCTCCTGCAGTGTCCTGGGGTGCCCACCCCCAGGACACTGCTGTTTGCAATGACAGGGCGAGAGCCGTGCCTGGGAGGGGAGCCACACGACCCCCTTCACAACCCCCAAAAAAAATCCTAACGTCAGGCCGGCCCCGGGGGCCATAATTGGCCTGAGGAGAGGGGGCCTTGTGGCCCCCCCTCCCAAAAATAAGATGGATGGCCAGGCCCTGGGGGATGGGGTTCCCGGGGCCATATTTGGCCTTTGGAGGGGGGCCACGCGGTCTCCCTCCGCACAATTAAAAAAAAAACAAGGCTGCCAGGCCCCGGGGGATGGGGTCCCCGGGGGTCAAAAGTGGCCCAGGGAAGGAGGGCCACGCAGCACCCCTCTAAAAAAAATACAAACAAAAGCAAATAAAAGGAACCGGCAAATCGCCGGACGCCCCGCCCCTCCCTGCACTACTGTGCAAACACTCCCTGTGGCTCGTTTTACAGTGGGGAATTAGTTCCCCTTGAATCCTGGGAGTACCGGCTATCTAGTGCACCAGGTACCTCCATTAAATGCCACAGGGTGCGTTGTAGAGAGGTGGTCCGAGGCCACGCCCCTTTTTACACCTCTCTGCAACGCAGCTCTGTGGTGCTTACTGGAGGTACCTGGTGGGCTAGTTGGACCCTAGGGACCCTCAGGATTCAAGGGGACTTAATCTCCCAACTTAAAACGCGCAACGGGGTGCGTTTGCACAGTGGTGAAGGGAGGGGGCGGGGCCTGATGTGACAAGTGTGCAAAGGTGCCCTATGGCGCATTGTAAGTTGGGGGATTGAGTCTCCTTGGGTCCTGAGGGTCCCTGGGGCCAACTAGCCCACCAGGTACCTTCAGTAAGCGCCACAGAGTTGGTTTGCAAAGAGGTGTAAAAAGAAGTGTGGCTTCGGACCACCTCTCTGCAATGCAGCTCTGTGACACTTATTGGAGGTAACTGGTGGGCTAGTTGGCCCCCAGGGACCCTCAGGATTCAAGGGGACTTAATCCTCAATTTACAACGTGCTAGGGGGTGCGTTTGCACAGTGGTGCAGGGAGGGGGCGGGCCTGATATAAGAAGTTAGCAATCCTGCTGTGTGGGGCTTACTGGTGGTAATAAAAGGGGTAGTTGGCCCCCAAGGTTGACGTTGGGGGCTAACTACTACTCCTGTTACCTCCAGTAAATCCCACACAGTGGGATTGCTAAGAGGTGTTTTGGAGGCCATGCTCACCTTTCTCCACCACTCTGAAAACGCGACTGGTAAGTTATAGTTATAGTTAGAAATTAGCATTTAAAAAACCTTTAAAATTCACTGAAAAAAACATAGGTTTCAGGGACGTTATAGTTAGAAATTAGCATTTAAAAAACCTTTGAAATTCACTAAAAAAACATAGGTTTCAGGCACGCTATAGTTTGAAATTAGCATTTAAAAAACCTTAGAAATTCACTGAAAAAAACATTGGTTTCAGGGACATTATAGTTAGTTGGACATTTCACTCGTACAAAACCAGTGAAATTCATTAGCTATAGTTAGTTCAGCTAACTATAACTCGTGCCCCCGCAATGCACTGCTGATGTCACATATTGCATAATTCATGACATGGTCAGTGACATCACTGATGACATCTCAAATGACATCACTGATGACATCATCCACGTGAAAATCTGATGCACCTCCTCACACTCTAACATAACCTTTGATACACCCACCGCAAAATACAGACTACCATTTTCGAAACCATCGACAGACCAATACCAGTTAGTACATACGTACTCACTGATTCATTGTTCTACACACACATCCACTCATTCACCTATACAATCACTCATTCATGCAGTCACTCATCAATACAACACTATCATATGCACTCATACAGCTATACAAACACTCACACACCGCTACTCATCAATGGAGTTACTCACACACCTAGACAGTCATGCAAAGAATCAATCGCTCTCCCATTTACTCACCTATACAGTTATACACACACCACCTCACTTATTCATACAGATACTAACGCATACTTTCTCTCTTATATAATCACTGATACAAGTACACACTCATCCATACAGCCACTCTCACAATCACTGACTCTCACGTATAGACATATATATACTCCAACTCTCACATACACTGCCTTTTAAATATGTAGTTACTTGGACATGTACCACTGAGACATCCATTCACTCCCCAACACACCCATACACACACTCACCCACCCATACAGTTGTTTCCATGTGCACTCTTCAACCCATACACCCAGTGAATCAACCACTCACACATCTATGCACAGAGTCACACACCTCCCACCCACCCACACACTCAGTCTCCCATACAAATACTCAGGCAACCAATCAATAACCCATATAGACACACATGTAGATACTGACCAACCCATGCAGCAGCTTACACAACAACAGACAGACTGATACAGACATTCACACAGTTTAGTCACTAACCCATGCATTCAGTAAGTCACATTTAATCACTCACTTATACAGTCAGTCACCCACATACTAAATTCTCCATCCAGACACTTATACACCCACTCATTCTTCAATACACCTTGGCATATATATAAAACATATTTAAACTTTACAGAAACACACAGTCACTGGATGATGTCATCAGTGATGTCACTGACCATGTCATGAATGATATAATATGTGACGTCATCAGCAGTGCATTGCGGGGGCAAGAGTTACAGTTAGCTGAACTAACTATAACGGCCAAATTTCTATGGTTTTGTATGAGTAAAATGTCTAACTAACTATTACGTCCCTGAAAGCCATCGTTTTTTCAGTGAATTAATAATATACACAGGTCGTCTTCTAGGCTTTCCTTCAAATATCATTGTAAAAGTTTTAGAATTGTTAACTTGTAGATCAAGTTCATGCATAAAGATGATATAGTCATCTATCAGCCCTTGGAGCCCTTGGCCTGTTCGTGTAATCAACACTGCGCCATCCACATAAGATAGAATCGGTAGGAGGCTGGAACCAACGTAAGGTGTGTCTTGCAATCTTGAACTCAGTGCTTTTCCCACCCTATTTGTGTACAGAGAGAAGAGAAAAGGGGCGAGTATGCACCCTTGTCCTACTACTCTAAAAATCTTGAACTGTCCGCTTCATTGATTGTTTCGCCTCTAGCAAACACATGCATTTGAATCGCTATACAGTTGTTGTATAAAGGTAATAATTGTCTCCTCTATTCCTGGCTCTGCCATGATGACCCATAGTTTAGAATGTGATACAAAGTCAAAAACTGCAGACAGATAAATAAAAGAAAGTGTGCCCTTTTTTCAACAGTGTATTCCCTATAAGCAAGGATAAATTCAAGCCTTGGTACCCCATGCCCAATCCTTTTTTTAAAACCGTACTGGGCATCTGTTAAAATATTATTTTTCGTGGCCTAAGCCTCCAATCAATGCAATAAAATCCAACCCATCACTTCCATTGTTGAATCCAGGCAGAATATGGGCCTATAGTCTCTTGGGAGGGATTTATCACCTATTTTAAAAATAGTGATTATAATTGAAGTGCTCCATGTAAATGGTGTGCCTACTTTAGCAATGGCATTAAAAACATTTGCAATCAGTGGTGCCCACAGTTCTAGAGGTTCGCAAAATACATCGAGTGTGACCCTGTCGGGGCCCAGAGCTTTCTTTCTACTACTTTACTTCAGGGCCCTCTGTACTTCCTCTAATTTGAATGTCATTAAATACAATTACTCCTAGGAACACCCTGGGTGTTCAGAGGTGGAACCTGCTCCTTATTCTCCACATTGTACATACTAGAGAAATAATTCACCCACTTCTGTTCTTGTATGTGGACTTCCATATTTGGGTCAGAGGATTCCTTAAAGTAAGGGGCGCTAATTACTTTCCAAAAGGATACACTATCTTTTAATTTGCTTGCATTTTGGAGCACCTCCCAGGTATCCTCCTTTATCTGGGACTTCCTGATCCCTAGAGCCTCTACATAGAGCACACATGCTGACCCAATATATTCCGGTATTCTAGGCTTGGTGCGCAGAGTCTTATGAAGCTCCCTCCGTGCTCTGGTACAGCTCACATCAATCCAGCCTCTGTTGTCAGACTGGGTAGGACGGCTGACCCTTCTTTCTTCAAAGTTTAATCTCCTTTCCTTGAGTTCAAGTTTTCTCTCGTCTAGTGAGAGGAGGTCAACTCTTTCTCAAGGCTTCCTACAACCTTACCAGTAGTGAGTCTGCTATAGTGACTCCTGTCACTTCCCACTGGTGAAGGGGGTCTGGGAAAGGGTGGAGAGTTTTGGTCTTCACCTTCTTCTCTGTCATCTTAAATTTCAGCTAGCAAATCATTCTAATCCTCTTTAGGGTCTTCTTATGAGGAGTGACCCTCCCTCTCTAACTCCTTTTCCTCACAGGAGATGAGACATTTTTCAAGTTTCTCCTTTTTAGCTATAGCACTGCAGCTAATGCCCCTAGCTTCACACAACACCCTCAGATCACTGATCTTCAGGGTTAGGAGGACTCACAGGTTGAGAGTGTTGCCAGCCACCATCGTGCCTAACCGTTTAGCCTGAAAGTTGGGACCTTTTCAAAACTTAAAAAAACATACTTGTAAACCTTTTCCTAACTCTCTAGGTTTTTTGTGATACTATTGGAATGGGGATCTACATAGGGCCCTGAAATTCCAATTGTACAAAGATCGAAAACATTTTTGAAAAAATACTTTTTAAGTCTAAAGTCAATAGTGGATTTCTCATGCAAAGATCACTTATGAGCAAGTGGGAAACACAAGTTTAGGATCACACCGCTGTAACACCAACTTAGGAAGGTGGGGTATTATGTGGTGATGCTGGTTATGCTTCACTATACAATACTCTCACACATCCCAAAGATGGTCCTTGGATTCACAGTAATAAATCCCTAGCTCAGTCTAAGAGTGGCAAAGAGCAGTTAGGCTTTACTAGAGGAACATTTGTTAAGCATTTCAGAGTACCAACATAAAAGATAAGTAACAGATACGGCTCGAAAGAAATCTGACACCAATTTATAAAAATAAAGCAGATTTTTATATCATTTTAGACAACAAAAAACATTGCAGTACATGAAAAATATTTCTAGTGACAATTGGTCACTTGCAGGTCGAGCTGAGTGGAACCCAAAGGGGGGTAAAGGTGATGCAGGTCCCAGCAGCCGGCCATGACAGTCAGCTTGATTTTACCTGGCTTGAGAAGCCCGGTTGCAGAGTTGTCCTTGCTGTCAGTCGGGAGCCGCGGGGGAGTTGATTTTACCACTTACACAGTGCTGGCAGGGAACAGGGTGCAAAATGTCAACAACAAAGCCGTTGCCGAGTGAAGGTTTTGCGGGTTTCCCTCAAGGTGCAGCGTTGAGTAAAAGTGGTGGCTGCCGGACTGGGGACCACTAAGCCTCAGCAATGGTAAGGACAGCAGAAAGGTATTTCGATGTCCGGAGGTCTGGGGAGACATGGTAGCTGTCACGAAGCGATCCCGGTAAACACTGATGGCCTCCCGTAGCCGGCGCTACCAGGAAGTGTAGCGCTCCTTGCCCGAACTACCTTTCCATGCATGCGTAGCGTCAGCACGTCCCACGTGAGCAACGCTACGCACAAACCCGGATATAGGAGTTCCTCGCTGATACAGCGGGGCCGTTGATTCAAGTTCCGGATGGTGTTTGGATCCTGCTGCCGTTGGAGATCCTTCCGTGGGCAAAGTCTTCCCGGCGTTGAGCGGTACCGTGAGTACATGTTCCTGTAGACTTAGTCTTCAGGAGGAGAGCGGGTTTTCCCGAGAGTTCCTCTGTTGGAGAGACTGCAGGCTTGCGTCTCATGCAGAGGGACTATAACGAGCCATAGCCTCCTCCGTTGATTCCAGTGTTCCGCTAAGCCTGTGTTTAGCTTCCGGTTTCTCCGTTGGTGAGATTGCTGTCGGGCATCTTGTGCGGAGAGACATATCCGTGTACAAGGTGCCTTTGCTAGAGTGGCCAGTCCGCTCTATATCTGCCTTTGCTGATATCGCCCCTCTGTTGGTGAGAGTGCCGGCTGGCGTCTCGTGCAGGGGAGCGAGTTGTTAAGTGAACTAACAGGCTTGCTAGCATTTTTCTCTGTTGCTGAGCCAGTACTTTAAAGGCTCTGGCAGAGAAAGACTAGTGCACTGTAGAGATTCATATATTCTCTACCACCTCCCAAGGTCTTAGGATGGGAACCTCCAGTTAAACCTTGAATGTTTCATTTGAGACAAGTGTGTTAACATCGTGTACTGATTGCATCAAGAGCTGATTCGACCAGTATTTCCATGTTCTTGGGGAGAATCATGATGCCAACGAGGATAATGCATGTCTGGTAATCAGACCCTGTTTTACGTTGTTCGTTGTGTTTATTTATTCACTAGGAGAGAGAGTCGTGGGAGGGTGTGGCGATAGCCGATCGTCAGCACATCTCTGCTAGCCGTCCTTACTCAGGGGTAGGTGTCTGGAGAGGGGAACTAGGGCAATGAATAGTAGGTCCTACCCTGTATATCTAGAGGTGTAATTACTGTATGTCTTCTCTTTCGTTTCTTAGCAGTTTGGTTGGACGTGTGCTTTCATCCTCACCTCTCTTCCTGTACCAGCCTTCCGCCTTTTTTCTTTCAGGTAGGGAGAAGGGTCCCCAAAAGGTGGAGCTAGAGGTAAACAAGCAAGGCGGGTGTGGTGGCTAGGCAGTTAGGACTAATTACTGTTCTTGTGTTTCCTCAGGTCTCCCTCCCTGCAGTTCCCATCCTTTCCTTCCCCCACTTAACTATCCCACTAGTCCGAGTTTGTTGATCTTTGGACTTGGGGCAGTTTAGAGGTGGACCCCTTTGAGCATCGGCACAATCCCGAGGACTTCGTCTGGCAGAACCTGACAGAATCAACGGCCCACGAATATACTCGTCCTCTTGATTGTGCCGATCGCAGGGATGACCACCTTGGATGACGTGATGGCCGCTTTGGCTCAAGTTCAATTAGAGCTCACGGCGTCTCGTCAAGAGACCGCTGCTCTTCAAGCAAGGATAGAAAGGCTGCAAAGGAATCCCTTTGATGCCGGTGCAACGTCTACCCCTCCTCCGATACCAGTGGTAGTAGAAATGCCGTCTCAGATACCCCTAGCCCCTCCTGAACGATTTCACGGAGACAATAAGAAAGTTCAGGTGTTTATGACACAGGCCTTGCTTCATTTCAATTGTAAACCAAAGCTCTTTTCCACCAACCAGGCGAGAGTAGCTTTCGTGATCTCGTATTTAGCTGGGGAGGCAGCGCAGTGGGCAGTTCCGTTGGTGAAAAGAGATGACCCCTTGCTATATGATTGGGAGGCCTTCAGACACGAATTCGAGAAGACCTTCGATCGAAGGGCAGAAACCTTTTCCGCCGATAAAGATCTGTTGGAGCTTCGCCAGGGGAATATGGAGCTTATTACCTACCTCAATACCTTCCTCAGACTGGTGGCCAAAACTGAGTGGCCTGAATCCAAACAAGCCGCTGTATTTTATCAGGGGCTTAGAGATAAACTGAAGGACGTGCTCGCCCAGGTAGATCCCCAACCTCAGACCTGTGCCTCCCTTATAGACCTAACCCTGAGACTGGATCACCGGTTGAGAGAGCGGAAAGGGGATCACAGGCGGAAGGAACGATATACCCCGCCATTGGAGAGGTCACCTCCTCCGGAGCAAGGAGCCTCTCGACCAGAACCCATGGAAATCGGGGCAGTACGAGCCTCTTTGACTCTCAGCGAAAGGGACCATAGACGCAAACAAGGGTTGTGTCTTTACTGCGGGAGGAAGGGCCATTACCTTCGTGAATGCCCCGTAAAACCTAAGTATGGACGATCTCGGCCCGGAGAAGTAGCTACGGTAGCTGCCAAGACAGAGGCGGAAAACACCTTAGCTTGAAGGCCCAGGAAGGGGAGCCCTCAAGCAGAGTCATGATCCCTTCAGTGAACCGGTCGAACTTTCTGCAAGCGGAACACTTCTTTGTGGGAGTGGACATCGTTATCGATCAGGAGCGTAAACCAACACACGCTATGATCGACTCTGGTGCCACAGGCTGTTTTATCGACAAAGAGGAGGCACAGAGGATGGAGATCCCACTTCTCTTAAAAGACCCCCCGGAGCATGTGTATGCGGTGGATGGGAAGGAACTGGAAGCCGGTCCCATCAAATACGTAACACCCGAGTTGATCATGGAGTATGAGGGGTATCATCGCGAATTGATCCAGTTCAACGTCATACAAGCCCCTCAATATGGAATGATCCTGGGCCTCCCCTGGTTACGACAACATGAGCCTCCTATCGATTGGTCGAATGCCTCTATGTCTTTGCAGTCCCGGTTCTGTCAAACCCATTGTAACCAAACGTCCCTCACTCCGTCAGTGGTGTTAGCACGAAGACAACACATCGCTACAGCGGCAGAAAAAAGAGTCACCCTGCCTACTTGCTATAGAGAGTATGGTGATGTATTCAGCGACGTCAAAGCCGAAAGACTACCGCCGCACAGGGACTATGACTGTCGCATCGACTTGGTACCTGGGGCGGTGGTACCATGTGGAAGGATCTACGCCCTTACCGCTCCTGAGACCCTCCATCTTCGGGAATACTTAGACAAGCTCCTACAGTTGGGGTTCATACGCCCGTCCCGATCACCTGCCGCGCCGCCGCTCTTCTTCATCCCTAAAGCCAATGGAGAATTGAGGTGTTGCATAGACTACCGCGCGTTGAATGCAATCACAGTTAAAAATCAATATCCACTCCCACTGATTCCGGTCCTGTTGGAGCAGGTCAAATCGGCGGTTATTTACACAAAGTTGGATCTTCGTGGGGCATACCATCTGGTCCGAATGAGAAGCGGCGATGAATGGAAGACGGCGTTCAAAACGCAGTACGGTCTCTTCGAGTACTTGGTGATGCCCTTTGGGCTGTGTAACGCCCCCGCCGCTTTTCAGTTCTTCCTAAACGACGTTCTGAGAGACTTCCTGGACCACTTTGTTGTGGTATACATAGATGATATCCTGATTTATTCGGCTCAGGAAGAAGACCATAGGGGCCATGTAAGTCGCGTTTTACACGCCCTACAGGAACACCATCTCTTCTGTAAAATCACTAAGTGTGAGTTTCACGTGACATCCGTGGAATTTCTGGGGGTCATTCTAGCCCCCTCGGGTCAAATCATGGCCGAAAGGAAAATAAAAGCGATCCTTGAATGGCCCCAACCACAGAACGTAAAAGACATCCAAAGCTTCCTGGGGTTCGCCAATTTTTACAGGCGTTTCATTGGAGGGTTCTCGGAGAAGGTGGCACCCCTTACTCGGTTGACCCGGAAGAAAACCCCGTTTATATGGTCCCCTGAAGCACAAACCGCCTTCGAAACTCTGAAACACGCATTCACCTCTGCACCTGTTCTGGTCCATGCCAACCCGGAGGTCCCGTTTATCATAGAAGCCGACGCCTCCGACATAGCGGTAGGGGCTGTCCTGTCCCAAAGACATGCAACAACTGGACAACTGCATCCCATCGCTTTTATGTCCAGGAAGCTCAACCCCACGGAGCTCAATTATACGCTAGCAGAGAAGGTACTCCTAGCTATCAGAGACTCTTTTCTGGAATGGAGACACTGGATAATGGGGGCCGCCCACCCTGTGACTGTGTATTCTGACCACCGCAATCTGCAGTACATGCGTGCTGCTCGGCATCTCACCCCCAGACAACTCCGGTGGATGTTGTTTTTTGCCGAATATCGGTTTACCATAACCTTCCATCCCGGTACAGAGAACAGGAAGGCAGATGCCTTGTCACGACAGGAGACATCGACCCAACGAACCCCGGGGGACGACAGAGCCATCATCAAACCTAGCCGAGTGGTATGCACCCTTCCAACGGACGAATTCCTACGGAAAACCCGACAGCAAATACACTCCTTTGCTTGGAAAACGTGGTTAAAACACCACCCCGAATGGCAATTACGACAAGGCCTCCCTATTAAAAAACCGCCAATTGTTGGTTCCTACTCAGACCCTACGGAGGGTGGTGTTCTCATGGTGTCATGAACTTCCCTGTGCAGGGCATGTTGGTGGCCAAAAGACACTCGACAAGGTATTGCACCAATTCTGGTGGCCTACAGTGCGTCCCGATGTCTTGACTTGGGTACGGGAGTGTCCCGTCTGTGCCCAGATGAAGTCCGATCACAGAGTGGCACAGGGTCTCCTCCAGCCACTACCCACGCCCGAAGTCCCTTGGGAAAGAGTGTCGGTAGACTTCATCGTGGGTCTGCCCAAAGATCAGAGTTGTACCGCTATCATGGTGGTGGTGGACTACCTCTCCAAGATGGGCCATTTCATCGCTTGCCCTCAAGTCCCAACCGCAAGCCAAACGGCGAAACTGTTTTTGCAGCATGTGGTACGATTGCATGGCCTTCCGAAAGTCATAGTTTCGGACCGGGGTACCCAGTTCACCGCTCGCTTCTGGAGATCTTGGTGTTCTGCCCTCAAGATCGAGTCGTCTCTATCAACCAGCTTCCATCCCCAAACCGATGGCCAGACGGAAAGATTAAATCAAACATTAAAACAGTACTTGCATTGCTACATCGATAGCAATACAGAGGCGTGGGTGGAGTGGTTATGGGTGGCGGAGATAGCATATAACAGTCCTCAACACAACATACACCCTATTACTGCACTTATGGGTTTCATCCTCGGGTCACACACTTGATTCTTCCCAGTCACACTTCAACCCTTCCGAATCTACAACAACGCTTGTCCCACATTCGCTCCTCGTTGACAGAAGCACGGAACAACTTGCTTCAGGCCAAACAAAGGTACAAAGCTCAGGCGGATAAGCATCGCAGGCCAGGTCCTGTATACAAGAAAGGGGAGAGGGTGTGGTCGTCCACAAAACATATACGCTTTAAAAGACACAGCGTTTTTAATCCTAGGTATATAGGGCCATACCCTGTGATTAAACATGTCAACCCAGTAGTGGTGAAACTAAAACTACCAGATCACCTCCGTATACATTCGGTATTTCATGTATCCCTCTTGAAGCCCTCGCACTGCCCAGTGAGGAAGCCACCCATACCCATCTGGGTACAGCAGGACCAAGAATATGAGATAAAGGGGATCTTGGACTCTAAGTGGGTAAGGCGAAAGCTATGGTACCTCCTGTCCTGGAAAGGGTACGGCCCAGAGGAAAACTCTTGGGAACCTGCTGAAGCCGTACATGCGGCACGTTTGGTCTCTGCTTTCTTCAAACGCAATCCGTCCAAGCCAGGTGCCGATCAGTGTCTTCAAAAAAGGGGACGTACTGTCACGAAGCGATCCCGGTAAACACTGACGGCCTCCCGTAGCCGGCGCTACCAGGAAGTGTAGCGCTCCTTGCCCGAACTACCTTTCCCTGCATGCGTAGCGTCAGCACGTCCCACGTGAGCAACGCTACGCACAAACCCGGATATAGGAGTTCCTCGCTGATACAGCGGGGCCGTTGATTCAAGTTCCGGATGGTGTTTGGATCCTGCTGCCGTTGGAGATCCTTCCGTGGGCAAAGTCTTCCCGGCGTTGAGCGGTACCGTGAGTACATGTTCCTGTAGACTTAGTCTTCAGGAGGAGAGCGGGTTTTCCCGAGAGTTCCTCTGTTGGAGAGACTGCAGGCTTGCGTCTCATGCAGAGGGACTATAACGAGCCATAGCCTCCTCCGTTGATTCCAGTGTTCCGCTAAGCCTGTGTTTAGCTTCCGGTTTCTCCGTTGGTGAGATTGCTGTCGGGCATCTCGTGCGGAGAGACATATCCGTGTACAAGGTGCCTTTGCTAGAGTGGCCAGTCCGCTCTATATCTGCCTTTGCTGATATCGCCCCTCTGTTGGTGAGAGTGCCGGCTGGCGTCTCGTGCAGGGGAGCGAGTTGTTAAGTGAACTAACAGGCTTGCTAGCATTTGTTCGCTGTTGCTGAGCCAGTACTTTAAAGGCTCTGGCAGAGAAAGACTAGTGCACTGTAGAGATTCATATATTCTCTACCACCTCCCAAGGTCTTAGGATGGGAACCTCCAGTTAAACCTTGAATGTTTCATTTGAGACAAGTGTGTTAACATCGTGTACTGATTGCATCAAGAGCTGATTCGACCAGTATTTCCATGTTCTTGGGGAGAATCATGATGCCAACGAGGATAATGCATGTCTGGTAATCAGACCCTGTTTTACGTTGTTCGTTGTGTTTATTTATTCACTAGGAGAGAGAGTCGTGGGAGGGTGTGGCGATAGCCGATCGTCAGCACATCTCTGCTAGCCGTCCTTACTCAGGGGTAGGTGTCTGGAGAGGGGAACTAGGGCAATGAATAGTAGGTCCTACCCTGTATATCTAGAGGTGTAATTACTGTATGTCTTCTCTTTCGTTTCTTAGCAGTTTGGTTGGACGTGTGCTTTCATCCTCACCTCTCTTCCTGTACCAGCCTTCCGCCTTTTTTCTTTCAGGTAGGGAGAAGGGTCCCCAAAAGGTGGAGCTAGAGGTAAACAAGCAAGGCGGGTGTGGTGGCTAGGCAGTTAGGACTAATTACTGTTCTTGTGTTTCCTCAGGTCTCCCTCCCTGCAGTTCCCATCCTTTCCTTCCCCCACTTAACTATCCCACTAGTCCGAGTTTGTTGATCTTCGGACTTGGGTCAGTTTAGAGGTGAACCCCTTTGAGCATCGGCACAATCCCGAGGACTTCGTCTGGCAGAACCTGAAACTTTATAGAGGACTGGGTTACAATTACCACAATGCACTGGATGGACCATCTCCTTCTCGGCGATCACTCAGAGTGCCTGATGGCCGGCGATTGTTTAGTTCCGAGCTTTGGCCAGGACGAGTTGCTTTTGTGCAGTTCCAGGAAGGTTGCCACAGGTGTAGAGTATCACGCTTTTGCTTTGTGCAGATCCTGTTGTCACAAATACAGGTCTCTTATTTGTCCTCTTGCAAGTCAGGTCAGGAATGAGGTTCTGATGTTAGCGATGGCCCTTAAATCCTAGATTTAGAGACAATAGGGGTGTGGGTGCAATTAGCCAATGGGCTACTAGCCCCAACGGATAATCCGCCCTTGAGGTGACCACATCCGGGGTGTTTGTTACCTTTCCTATCCAGAACCATCTCTTCTACCACTATTTAAAAATGGCAGAAGGCTTCCTCATCTGTACAGACCAGGTAGCCAGGGGGCAGGAGGAGGGCTGTTTCATCCTTTGGGAGGAGCAGGTGAGGAGGAACGTTCTTTGATACCAAATATGACATATTTAGATGGTACCACAATGGAGCTCCCAACTTTAGGTTTGCCCAGGTGCCATCCCATGTTATCCTATGGATGTCTATCTTATTGTGTACTTTAATGGTAAAGGCCACTATAGGGATAAATAAGCTTGCGCTTACATGTCCACACCTTTATTATAATGCACCCTGTCTCCTGGGCTGGGGAGGCCTTCCTTAGGGATGACTGACATTTATTAAAGATAGCGCTTTGACCTTACAAAACCTGGTGAGGGCAAAGTCGAGTTAATGCAGTTTTCACTGCTCCAATGCAATGGCAGGCCTGCTGTCAGTATTTTACTTGGGTAGCTCAGAGTGGCACAAACAGTGCTTCAGGCCCTGGACACCCCTTTAACACTCATGCCTTGGGTATCACTGGTACCATATACTAGGACTTATAATGGGGTTAAAGTCATTGCCAACTGGGGTTACCTATTTACCCTTATCAGTTTTGGGGAGACATCAGTGTGGCCTGGGCAGCAGGCTCCAGTGCACTTTCAGAGTCATAACCATCAGCACTGGAGCAAATGGTGGGGGATGACCATACAAAAAGGGCACTTTCCTACATACTGTAATACTAACAAAATAATTATCCACTTTGGAAGAAAATCGAATGTTGAGGGCTTCTTGGGATCTAAAAAAGTAGAAGGCTAAATGTCAATAATCCAAAATCTGCATACACCATATCATAAAAAGAATCGTAACAGTACAGCGCCAGAATAATATATACAAGACATACATTATCTTAAGAAATCTGAGCATTTTAGAAAAAGCATAGCCAAATATAAACAGAATCTCTGCTTGTTGTTAAGACATCTGGGGTTTAAGTCTGAGAGTGAAATTATCTCTTGAGCTTCAGGTTACCTTAATGAGTATGTTAATTTACTTTCTTTTGCACATTTGTCACAGATAAGTACTGCTGTCAGCTTTTTCTCCCAAATGAGTTGCGTTTCCATAACGTTCATTCAATCACTGCAACACTGGGAATGGCAAACCTTTGGTTTGCAAACGAAGGTCCTGATTTTGATTTTGGTGGATGGAGTAATCTCCATTGCCCTGGTGGAGGATGTCTGCTAAGTCGAGGGGAGTCAACTCCCATGATGGGGGGAGCATATAGTCGTTTTTACTGCCTCTAAGTGCCATGGTTTTCCTGGTAGTGACGAGCAGTAAAAACTGACCTGTAAGTCCACCAATCTTAATTAGGTGGGTGGAATGACAGGTCAGCCTCCGATGTCCCTTCCTCTGCAGGGCCGTCAAAGGGAATTATTAATAGGGTTCTTCGCTCTGATTAATCTTAAGGTCTGCCGGGATATACATTTGGTGAGCAGACCACATTCTAGGGGTTAAGGATAATCCATCACAGTTGCAAGTAAGTATCCTTACAGGCAATAATTAAATTGAGCCCCAAGTTAAAATTTAAATTGGTAGAACCCAGTTACTAACATGATCACTGGGGAAATTAATTTAAGCTGTCAAATGTCTAAATATCCTTGCAGCTGCCCAAAGGCTGTAAGATATATATATATATATATATATTCACTGAAAAAACCATAGGTTTCACACATGTTATAGTTAGTGGAAATTTTACTGATAAAAAACCAATGAAATTCCCCCGTTATAGTTACTGTAGGCAACTATAACTCACGCGACCGCAATCCTCTGCTGATGCTAATACTGTATTTAGACACTTATTTGCCCATGTCTTCTTCCATTAAATTTTAGCTATACATATATTACAAATATTTTTTTTCATAAAGACACATATGTCATCAGCAGAGGATTACGGTCGCGTGAGTTATAGTTGCCTACAGTAACTATAACGGGGGAATTTCATTGGTTTTTTATCAGTAAAATTTCCACTAACTATAACATGTGTGAAACCTATGGTTTTTTCAGTGAATTTGCAAGGTTTTTTAAATGCTAATTCCTAACTATAACGTGTGTGAAACCTATGGTTTTTTCAGTGAATATATATATATATATATATGCACGGTTTTTATCAACTTTAATAAGCCCTGTACATTTGGTGGCCTTCGGCCACCAAAAGCACAGGGGGTGGGGTCAATGTGGATAGTGTTTTTTTTATTTCAATTTTATAATTTCATGTTGCCAAAATTTAGTTTTTTTTACCTACTAATAAGCCCTGTACATTTGGTGGCCTTCGGCCACCAAAAGCACAGGGGGTGGGGTAAGTGTGGATAGTGTTTTTTTTATTTTTATTTTTTTACCGTACGCTTACGGTAAGCGTACGGTAAGCGTACCCCGCGAAATTGCCGAAAAAAAATTAAAACCGTTTTTGCTCTTGGGGGATGTTTGTGGACTCCCTCAACATGACTATGTGGGAGGGAGTTGTCAAAACAGCCCCTTTATATGTTTTTGGGCTTTAAATCTCTCTCAGTGCGAGAGACAAAATGGCGGCCGCCGCTTCCTGGTTTCGGCTGATTCGAATGTTTACTAAGATCTAAGAGCCAATCAGAATCGCGCTCGCGCACGCCACCGTACGCTTACCGTAAGCGTACGGTAAGCGTACCGTAAGCTGGCTCAGATATATATATTGATTTAAAGGCTATTTTCTCAGAATCTACTGAACAGATTTACACCAAACCTACAAAAGGCACTTCCTTGACCTAGGGACTACCTCTCTGCCAAATTTTGAGTAATTCTGTTCAGCCGTTCGGGCTGTAGCTCGTTCTAAAGGTCCTATGGAAAAATGCATGGGAAAAACGCGTTTTGGGACCCCCCTTTTATCTCAGCCCCCGCTTGACGGATCCCCCCGAGACTTTCAGGGTAGGAGCGGAGCGTAGCGCCCCACCTATTTTGAGAAATTCGCGAGGATTCGTCGACCGGCGCCAAAGTTATTCAAAATAGAATGTTGCGGATTTCCTATGGAAACGTGGTCCTAACTATAACTATCTACTGGCGACCGCCAGTAGATAATATATATATATATATATATATATATATATATATATATATATATATATATATATATATATATATATATATATATATATTATCTACTGGCGTCGCCTGTAGATAGTTATAGTTAGGACTGTGTTTCCATAGGAAATCTGAAAATTCTATTTTGAATAACTTTTGCGCCGGTTGACGGATCCTCGCGAATTTTTCAAAATAGGTGGGGCGCTCCGCTCCGCTCCTACCCTGAAAGTCTCGGGGTGATTAGTCAAGCGGGGGCTGAGAAAAAAGGGGGGTCCCAAAACGCGTTTTCCCCATGCATTTTTCCATAGGGACCTTTAGTCCAAGGTACAGCCCGAACGGCTGAACAGAATTACTTGAAATTTGGCAGAGAGGTAGTCCTCAGGTCAGGGATGTGCCTTTTGAATATCTGATGTAAATCTGTTCTGTAGTTCCTGAGAATATTTCAGTTAAAAGTACATATATATCTATAAGCGCGCACCGTGCACGTACGGTAAGCATACCGTACGCGCACGCTGCCGTGCGCGAGCGTAATTCTGATTGGTGGTTACATGACAGTAAACATTCCAGTCGGTCGAAATCAGGAAGTGTCGGCCGCCATTTTGTGTGTCTCACACTAAAAAACAAAGGTGGAGAACGTGAAAAGGGGGCAAGGTAGAGAGTTGCAGACCCCGTAGCCTTTGTCAGGGGGGTCCAAAAAGGACCCAGAAGTGTGAAAAAGACATTTTTTTTTTTTAAATCGCGGGGTACGCGTACCGTACGCATACGGTAAGCGTACGGCGCAAAAAAAAATTTAAAAAATAGAATTAAAAATCAAAATGAAATGTTTGGATGTTGGTTGGCTCTAAAAAGAGCCGTTGTGTTCATGGAGTGTTTTTTGTACCTATAAGTAAGTACCGATGCAGAATCTAAAGTTCAAGAGGAAGACTCTGTTCCCTTCATCATTGAAATGTACACCGTCTCCTCTATAAATGTCTTGCACGTTGTAACGCAAGTTGTTGTGGTATATAGAACCCATACTATAGTCTCTGAGGAAAGCAGAAACAGACTTATTGACGTGCTTTCTTGCTTTGTCAATCTGCGGACAAAATTGGTTGGACCAGTTCCACTTTTGCCTTTGGCATATATTAGAATATACAAAGGCAGTTTGTGGAAAGAGTGACATCAATTGCACAAAGGTGTCCTTAATAAGCATTTCCAGACCTACCCCAGTTAAAGTGCCTAGGTCATTTTCACCACATTGCACAATAATAAGGTTAGGCTGTGGGAGATGTAGAAAGGTTTTCACCAAAGGCATTAATTGGTGCCACTTTAACCCTCTCTGACCAATCCATTTAGGTGCCGATCACGATCCTGTAAAAACCGGGTACGAACCGTCGGACGGAGCATATTCTCCGTCCAACGCGTACCCGGTCGTCAAAATATACAACCATGGGATTACGATTTGCACGGAAACACCATTTCCGTACGAATCGTACAAAACCCCGACCGACGAAAATAAACGTACAAATGCGATCCGGGAAAGCGCCGACGTGACGTCGGGACGCACGCAGCCTGCCATTCACGAACAAGGAATCACGATTCGCACCGACGTCATCCCGCACGGTGAATATTTTCCGGCTGCCAAAAACTGCTGGGAAATCAGGACGACGCGAACAAGGAGTACCTGTACGCGACGGACAGACATGGACCCGAACCTACGTGTCATCCCGGCCCTCATAGCAGTCGACCTCCTCTACAGGTTCCGACGCAGACGCCGCAGAAGGTCAGAACAACACCCAGGGGCAAAGGGAGGGGGGGCCAGGGGCAGGACACAAAACACCCACCAAAGTCACACAGCACACATGCCCTGGACATACCTGACCCTCAGGCCCTGGTCACTACGAGGGGGTGGGGGCGTGTCCAGCAAAGCCAGCGACCGCCACAACGGAAGTGCTTGACGACGCGAACCGGCAACACAACAATACAGGTACGTCCCATACCCACGCCTTAAGAGCGTGGGTACGAGTCGTACCCCGCCCACACCTACGTCATCCCAACTATGGCGGGACGGCTGTACCCACGTGGCAAAGGCCTGGGTATGGCCCGCACAAGCATCACATAGCGTGGGGACGCATATGTATGGACCGTACCCCCACCCCCGTATGCATGGAGCGTACCCCCAACCCCAACAGTAAGTACGACCCGTACCCCCACCCGCGTACGTATGGAGCGTACCCCCCCCTGCCAACAGTGTAAGTACGACCCGTACCCTCACCCGTGTACGTATGGAGCGTACCCCCCACCCCAACAGTGTAAGTACGACCCGTACCCTCACCCGCGGACATATGGAGCGTACACCCCCTGCCAACAGTGTAAGTACGACCCGTACCCTCACCCGCGTATGTATGGAGCGTACCCCCCACCCCAACAGTGTACGTACGACCTGTACCCTCACCCGCGTACGTATGGAGCATACCCCCCACCCCAACAGTGTAAGTACGACCCGTACCCCCACCCACGTACGTATGGAGCGTACCCCCCACCCCAACAGTGTAAGTACGACCCGTACCCTCACCCGTGGACGTATGGAGCGTACCCCCCCTGCCAACAGTGTAAGTACGACCCGTACCCCCACCCGCGTACGTATGGAGCGTACCCCCCAGCCCAACAGTTTACGTACGGACCGTAACCCCACCCGCGTATGCATGGAGCGTACCCCCCACCCCAAGAGTGTAAGTACGACCCGTACCCCCACCCGCGTACGTATGGAGCGTACCCCCCACCCCAAGAGTGTAAGTACGACCCGTACCCCCACCCGCGTACGTATGGAGCGTACCCCCCCTGCCAACAGTGTAAGTACGACCCGTACCCCCACCCGCGTACGTATGGAGCGTACCCCCATGCCAACAGTGTAAGTACGACCCGTACCCTCACCCGCGTATGCATGGAGCGAACCCACACACGTGTATGTTCTAAGCGTACATATCCTGAAATAGGAGGGGTGTGTGCAGAGTCCTCCCAGCAGTGCCCAGACACAGGAGGGGTGGGTGCCTAACACTCCCAGCAGTGCCCAGAGACAGGAGGGGTGGGTGCAGAGTCCTCCCAGCAGTGCCCAGACACAGGAGGGGTGGGTGCCTAACACTCCCAGCAGTGCCCAGAGACAGGAGGGGTGGGTGCCTAACACTCCCAGCAGTGCCCAGAGACAGGAGGGGTGGGTGCCTAACACTCCCAGCAGTGCCCACACACAGGAGGGGTGGGTGCCTAACACTCCCAGCAGTGCCCAGAGACAGGAGGGGTGGGTGCAGAGTCCTCCCAGCAGTGCCCAGACACAGGAGGGGTGGGTGCCGAGTCCTCCCAGCAGTGCCCAGACACAAGAGGGGTGGGTGCCTAACACTCCCAGCAGTGCCCAGAGACAGGAGGGGTGGGTGCCTAACACTCCCAGCAGTGCCCAGAGACAGGAGGGGTGGGTGCAGAGTCCTCCCAGCAGTGCCCAGACACAGGAGGGGTGGGTGCAGAGTCCTCCCAGCAGTGCCCAGAGACAGGAGGGGTGGGTGCAGAGTCCTCCCAGCAGTGCCCAGACACAGGAGGGGTGGGTGCCGAGTCCTCCCAGCAGTGCCCAGACACAGGAGGGGTGGGTGCCTAACACTCCCAGCAGTGCCCAGAGACAGGAGGGGTGGGTGCCTAACACTCCCAACAGTGCCCAGAGACAGGAGGGGTGGGAGCAGAGTCCTCCCAGCAGTGCCCAGACACAGGAGGGGTGGGTGCCTAACACTCCCAGCAGTGCCCAGAGACAGGAGGGGTGGGTGCAGAGTCCTCCCAGCAGTGCCCAGACACAGGAGGGGTGGGTGCAGAGTCCTCCCAGCAGTGCCCAGACACAGGAGGGGTGGGTGCCGAGTCCTCCCAGCAGTGCCCAGACACAGGAGGGGTGGGTGCCTCACACTCCCAGCAGTGCCCAGAGACAGGAGGGGTGGGTGCCTAACACTCCCAGCAGTGCCCAGAGACAGGAGGGGTGGGTGCCTAACACTCCCAGCAGTGCCCAGAGACAGGAGGGGTGGGAGCAGAGTCCACCCAGCAGTGCCCAGACACAGGAGGGGTGGGTGCCTAACACTCCCAGCAGTGCCCAGAGACAGGAGGGGTGGGTGCAGAGTCCTCCCAGCAGTGCCCAGACACAGGAGGGGTGGGTGCAGAGTCCTCCCAGCAGTGCCCAGAGACAGGAGGGGTGGGTGCAGAGTCCTCCCAGCAGTGCCCAGACACAGGAGGGGTGGGTGCCGAGTCCTCCCAGCAGTGCCCAGAGACAGGAGGGGTGGGTGCCTAACACTCCCAGCAGTGCCCAGAGACAGGAGGGGTGGATGCCTAACACTCCCAGCAGTGCCCAGAGACAGGAGGGGTGGGTGCCTAACACTCCCAGCAGTGCCCAGAGACAGGAGGGGTGGGTGCCTAACACTCCCAGCAGTGCCCAGAGACAGGAGGGGTGGGAGCAGAGTCCTCCCAGCAGTGCCCAGACACAGGAGGGGTGGGTGCCTAACACTCCCAGCAGTGCCCCGAGACTGGAGGGGTGGGTGCCTAACACTCCCAGCAGTGCCCAGAGACAGGAGGGGTGGGTGTAGAGTCCTCACAGCAGTGCCCAGACGCAGGAGGGGTGGGTGCCTAACACTCACAGCAGTGCCCCTGCAAAGAAAAGGGTGGTGTACCCACAGATCCAATGCCCACAAATGTCAGTCAGGTGCACAAAGATCCTGCAGTACATGTACCACATGTGTGCGAGGCTGGAAGTATACATATGCATAGCGCCTAAAATAATACATGTACACATGAAGTCATGGCAACAGTCTACATACACAAGTACAGTGACCACCAAGGACGCCACGAATGATGCAGGTGGAGACATCGCTCAGCATGCATGGGCCAAGTCTAACGAGGCTGTCACACACCCAGCCAATGTAGACACAGCTCAGCACCACATATTGGAAAGACCCTGCAGGGAAGAAGTCAGGTTACACAGAGGAAGGAACACACCTTGGGACGATGTCACCATGCAGTAACTGCTTACATGAACAAAGTTATGTAGCCAACAGCTTGTGATGGCACACAGATACCAGGATCCACCCTATGACCAGCACAAGACGACAATTCCCACACGCCCAACACATAATCACCACCCAAAATAATGGGGCAGGTCCACCAACAGCAATACCAGACAGACAGTAGTGTACAAAGGAAAAATAAATAGCTTTAATCAGCATCCAAAACATATGTTTTTCACTTCAAAGTTCAAAAAGTACTATGCCCATAGGGCAAACCACAGTTCCAATCCAGGTGGGGGACACAGTGGGACGCGTGTCCCCTAGCTTGCCTGCACAGTCAGACTCCATCGTCTTCCAGAGCGGGGAGGGCATCATGTGGGGGGGAAGTCCCAGGCACCGCAGGGACATGAGGGCGAAGGGTAGGCGTCGTGGGTGCAGGGATGGAGGACTCCACCACAGGGGGTGGGTCAGGGCCAAAGGCGGAGGCCAGGATGGCGCTGCACACCTTTGCAAGGTCCTCCAGCGTCTCCCCTGCACCCGAAGGAACCACAGGCCCCAAGGAGGGGGGGGGGGGCGGAGGGATGGGTCGCAGCGCCACAGGGGGAGGGTGTGGACAGCGGGGGGGACTCAACCACCCTGACAGGGGACTCCCTTGACCGCTTGCGGGTTGGTGTCACAGTGGAGCTCAGGGACAGAGCGGCCATGAAGGAGTCCTTGCTGGAAATGTGGCCAGGAGAGCTGAGGGGAGGGGATTTGGAGGGAGTGGATTGGGTGGAATGCGGACTCCCACTCTGGCTGCATGACTTACGTTTGCCCCCCGACCCAGTGGGTGTGCCTACTTCACCCTGTGTGTGCGTGCCAGGAGGTGTGCGTATGACCTTCCCTGCTGGTGTGGTGCCTGTGTCTGTTGTGGTGGGTGCATGCTGACGTCTGGGTGTACGTGGGACAGGCATGGGAGTGGGAAGTGTGGATGGGGCAGGGGTAGTGGGTGGGACGTAGCGCTGCAGGAGACCCACTGCTGCAGTCAGTGTTGAGTCTATGGACCTCAGCAACTGGCGTTGGTCAGCCTGCGATGAAAAAATGCCCTCCAAGTATGCCTCCATGTTGTGCAGCACTTGGCTGTGGCCATGGAGGACATTAAGGATCGCAGCCTGACCAATCTGCAACTGCCGCTGGATGTCCACAGACTCCGCATTGGTGGCAGCAGTGGAGACAGGGGCAGGGGGTGCGGTGCCTGGCAGGAAGGAGACATGTGGTGACCGGGCACGCTGGGAAGGGACACGAGCAAGTGGGAGGCGGCTGATGGCAATGGAGGGGGCGGGGTGCGATGTTGTGGCGCTGTCAGCTGGTGGTGCAGCCTCCGCCCACTCGGAGAGATCATCCTCGGACCCGTCAGCTTCATATTTAGTTGTGCCAGTGGACAGGTCCTCGGCCTCACTCTCCTCCGCCTCAGTACCATTCAATGTGCCAGCCACGATGTCAACGCTGGCACTGGTGCTCGGTCCCTCCGCTCCGTCTGTGCTCATGTCTCCCTCCGTGTCCCCCGACGATGCTGTGGGCAAGGTGAAGAGACAGCAATTAATCACACACCTGTATACATATGTCACATGAGTCCAATCTACAAAGGTTACAGTGCATAGCCTGAAAAGAAAGATGAGTAACATCTACAAAACAAGGTACAAATGTAGGGCATGCAACACACAGTTGGTTCACCCACCATGCCACTGAAAATCCATGGAGAGCATGACACAATTGCAAATGACATGAAATGGAGTTTGACATAGGAGCCAGGCCCTGGGGACAATCCAGCACTGCATCTGCACCACACAGCGTTGCCGAAAATAGGGATGAGCAGGGACCATATCCATGAACTTGAGGCACATGCTGCATAGGTAATACTGAAAACATGCCCAACATGACTGTCTCACTGTACCTTGAGTGTATGTCCAGACAAACATCACACACTGGCCAGACCTAGCAAGGAGAGTTCAGGTTTTGACATGTAGGCTTTGCCCGCACCAACCACCCCCTACATGAGACAAGTTGTTGACACACAGGAAGTACTTACATCTCTTAGTCTGGGTGAAATACACAGGGGCTGCATAAAAGCAAGATTGGACGCCAAATTCCCAAGGTGTGCCTGTCCAAAGAATCATGTACAAATGGCCATCATCAGATGATTGTAACAAGACACACAGGCACTGGCCACTGTGACTATGAACAAGGGAAATCAGGTCAGGCTGTACAGTGGACACTTGTACTACATTTCACGTCAATATACATGGTGCCAGGGGACAATAGCACAGAGCACAACCTATGCTGTAGACACTGAGAGTGTCCACGTTTTGTGATGACACACATGACACCTATGAAAATATGCCCCAGGGGACAGTAGTGGCCACACAACTCCATGGTCCTGAATGGGAATGACTGCAACACACGCCACCATCCCTGCACTATGCGTATCGCACACTCATGCACATCATGTCACAGGCCACAACATAGAACATGCGCGCTGTAAGGCATGACACTTGAGAGACTAACTCCCATGTCTGGCATCAGTGCCAACTGACATGGAACCCACATGTACTGAACTGGACAGGGCACAGGCAAGGTCCCCAAACCTGTTACACACCACCCCCACACATGATGCTACAGGCATAGTTCACGTGGAGAAAGCGCCAGCCTACATTACCTTGTGAAGGAGTGACTACACACAGACCAGGGAACACATTGCAAGGAGGGGAAGGGAGGCAGGAGAGCACAGCTATACTGTGGGTAACTGGATCTGCACAGCACCTTTAAACCCTGGCAGTGAATCCATGCAACTGTGCACTTCCAAATGCTGGTGACACACAACAAACACACATGTACCTACCCCCTTCCTGCTGCTGCTTCTCCTGTAAGCGCCTCTCCAAGTCTGGAAATACCACCGCCAGCACACGCTTGTGGATGTGGGTCAGACGGCGGCGCCCCCGGTTCTTATGGGTCTCAGGTGAGTCCCCCAGCAGGACCCGTGCGATCCTCCGCGTCCAGCACCGGATATCCTGCCAGCGTTTCCTCACCTGGGACAGGCGCCGCTTCCGACCATCCGCACTCCTCACGGCACTGACGGCGGTCAGCCATATCTGCTTCTTGGCAGAGGCGCCAACCTGTGAGGATGAACAAGTGACACTACATCAATACACCAGGCACATGTCACAGAGAGACATGTTAGAACAAATGTGCTGTGTACAACAAGGCATAGTATGCATCCAACGCATTGCACCTTTGTCATAGGGACATGATCCTCTGGGGAAGGGCAAAAGCAGTACGTGCCATTGAAAGTACACAGGTGGAATGAGGGCAACGATACAATCAATGATCCAGGCACACACTGTGCATCACAAGGTACACCAGGATAATGTGCAGCACCTCTAAGCAGTCACATGCCACAGGCCACTGACGCTACCGCAGCAGAGTACACAGACACACACAGGCACAGGACATTCACCTTCCATTGCCAAATGCTGTGACAACACTCACTCTGCACATGTGCCACTAGACGGGGGGGGGGGCTCACAGGTGTGGGGCTGGCTCTGCACGTCAGACACACAGCACTGCTCCCTGCTCACATCACATGGGCAGGGTATATCCATCCCTCATGCAGCCCGGGTGCCACACCCCACATATGCACCCACCCACATGACAGGGGACTTACACACACACCGATGTCCAGGGTACGAACACATCATGTGGACACTCTCAGCACAGGTACACAGAACTAACACACATCTGTGGGTACAGTCACCTGTCACACTGGGCTGACAACAGAATCACATGAGGACTGTAGAGGCTACATTCCCAGGAGGACAAGACAGGCAGAATGTGGCATGCACCATGCAGTGATTGTCACAGTAAACACAATGCAAGTGAGGACGGCAGACATGCACCACAGCATGCACTGGCTGGGAGACATCAGGCATTCCCCCCCCCCGGGACCCCCCCTACAGTACATAGCATGTGTGCCACACCTGGACACAATCCCAGAAGTCACAGTCACAAAAAAGGGACACAGTCTGTGCCAGTGGACTCTGCACTCACCTGATACCCTGGTCGCCCATACAGCATGGGGTACTGTGGGAGGATCACATACAGCAAAGCCAGGTTCTCCTCCAGGGTGAAAGCTGTGACCTCTCCACAGACCTTGACATGGTTCCAGGGAATCAGTAGCAGCAGCTGGGTCGTGGAATACAAAGATGTGCAGGCAAGTGCTCCCTCATGGGACCTGGCTGCCTTATATCTGCCTTGCTGGCCTGTTTCATGCACAGGAGTACAGAGTGATTGGTCACTCACATTTGCATCCTATGTTTCCTCCAATCCCTTCAAACCTAGCACAGTCAGTGGGTTCTTATTGTGTTTTTTTCTTCAGCATGATGTCAACTCCACAAACACATTGCAACAAAGTAGATTCATTCCAACTGACTTCTGCTGTACACCTTCCGGAAAAAATTCAAACTTTAAACTTGGTCTCCATGACAACCAGCATGCATGTAGGCCTTTATACTTGTCCCTCATGTGTCCCCTATGTAATTTTGAGATTCACACACTGGTACGGTGCGTTCCGGGGCCCTAGGGCACCCCAAATGCATAGCAACGGCCCGTACAGGCGTGTGTACGCTCCGTATCACTATGGGTGTTCTCGCTTATGCGTACTCATAGTGATAGTGAGCGTACAGGCGTGTGTACGCTCCGTACCACTATGGGTGTTCTCGCGTATGCGTACTCATAGTGTTAGTGTGCGTACAGGCGTGTGTACGCTCCATACCACTATGGGTGTTCTCGCGTATGCGTACTCATAGTGATAGTGAGCGTACAGGCGTGTGTACGCTCCGTACCACTATGGGTGTTCACGCGTATGCGTACTCATGGTGGTACGGAGCGTACACACGCCTGTACGCTCACTATCACTATGAGTACGCATACGCGAGAACACCCATAGTGAGACGGAGCGTACACACGCCTGTACGCTCACTATCACTATGAGTACGCATACGCGAGAACACCCATAGTGAGACGGAGCGTACACACGCCTGTACGCTCACTATCACTATGAGTACGCATACGCGAGAACACCCATAGTGAGACGGAGCGTACACACGCCTGTACGCTCACTATCACTATGAGTACGCATACGCGAGAACACCCATAGTGGTACGGAGCGTACACACGCCTGTACGCTCACTATCACTGTGAGTACGCATACGCGAGAACACCCATAGTGGTACGGAGCGTACACACGCCTGTACGCTCACTATCACTATGGGTACACATACGGCAGCACTCCCATAGTGATACGGGAACGTACACAGGCCCTCTTTGCGAAAGTACAGTGCTTTTCACACATCACAGTGGTGACAGGCAGCACACAGGAAGGAATAGGGCTGACATACTTGTCCATGGATGGACATCAAGGCATTGTCTGGGCAGTACTACATGTGTGGGGCACAGGTGTGAAAGGCTGTGATGTGGCACATTACTCCTGAGTCGAGAAGGCACCAGATGTATGATGAGATGTGTACACATGTAATGTGTGATGGTGCAATGTGTGCCAGGCATGCCCTTGAATCCTTTGACATGTGTGCATGTCGTACTGCACACTTGGGATGAGCGTCACTGGCATGGCACGGACAACAACACACGCAAGTGTCCCCTGAGGCCCGGTACAGGGGTTACCACACCAGACATGTCACCACCCACGGTGCACGATGTGACTATGTCATGTATGTGTGGGGGGTTCCCATTAGGTTGATGTTGGAGCTCCCTCAAAAGCAGCAGCTGTTGCAGCAACCAACATGTGTGTGTGTGTAGATTGACATGGCACACTGTTCCGCACACCATGCCACATGTGGTATCGGATGTGAGGTGCGTATGTATGCATTGGACACGGAGTAGCGTAACAAGGACATGTCTGCATCCTCTCTATGAATGTGTGGTGAGTCATCACATGTACACCTTCATGGCAAGGTGTGTGGGCTGTCCTATTGTAATGTCATGTGACCTGTGGCTCTAGTGTTCCCCTACCAGTCTCTGCAATCGACATCCTACTTCGGCTGATGTGTGGATGTATGTCACTCCTGTCTTGCGTCTGGCTGTTCACTTACACTGGGACACAGCTAATCCCATGCCATGGCATGTGGAGGTTCACAATCTCCGTGTGTAGCTGGGTCTTGGT
This sequence comes from Triturus cristatus, assembly GCF_964204655.1. NCBI lineage: Eukaryota > Metazoa > Chordata > Amphibia > Caudata > Salamandridae > Triturus > Triturus cristatus. The sequence continues at coordinate 272,036,081 of NC_140595.1, read as the reverse complement.
AGGAGTGTCACCTGGCAGCCATACGTGTCCAGGGCATGTGGCACATACCTGACTCCGTACGTAGCATATGTGTATTGACAAATTAACATGTGCTCAGTACAAATAAATTGTTGTTGTGGTGCACTCACTCTTCCTTGTCACTTCCAAATTACTGCAGAGCGCCGCCTCTTCCCCGACCAATTCCGGACTTGGCTGCCATGCGGGAGAATGACTGTATCCGGTGCTACCGCTTCCCCCAACCGTTGATTCTGGAGTTGACGGCGAGACTGGCACCACACCTGCAACCGCTGCACAGGTATCCTACGGCACTGACACCCAAGCTGAAGGTAATGGCAGCCCTACATTTTCTTGCCACGGGTACCTTTCAAAATACCATAGCTCATGTTGGTGGCATGTCCCAGAGCATGTTCTGCCGTGTGCTGCATGATTTCTTAGAGGCCATGTTGATTCACCTGGATGACTTCATCCATTTCCCAACCCCTGAAATGTTGACTGGGGTCAAGCGTGGATTCTATGCCCTGGGAGGGATGCCCCATGTCATTGGGTCCATAGATGGGACACATGTGGCTTTGGTACCACCACAGGCACAGGAGGTAGCGTACAGGAATCGCAAGCACTACCACTCCATCAATGCCCTTGTGGTGTGTCTGTCCAACATGGTGATTTCACATGTCTGTGCTCGTTTTCCAGGATCAGCACACAATGCCTACATCATGAGGCGTAGCAGGATGCCTGAAATGATGACGCAGCTGCGCAACGAACGAGCATGTGTTGTTGGTGGGTACAGTCTGTCTGTCCTGTATTTTGCGTAGACTTCCAGCACGACCGCTTCTCCTGTCCTACTTATGTCCATGTGCTTTCCATGTAGGGGACGCTGGCTATCCCAACATGCCATGGCTGATCACACCTCTCCGCAACCCCATCACGCCGGCCCAGCTCCGCTACAACACCGCCCATGGCCGGACAAGGCGAGTGATAGAGAGGACATTTGGCCTCCTGAAGAGCCGATTCCGATGCCTCCACAAGACCGGCGGCGCGCTCCCATATGCCCCGGCGAAGGTCTGCAAAATCTTCATGGTCTGCTGCATGCTGCACAACATGGCAGTTGAGAAAGCTGTGCCACTCATCCTGGATCAAGATGATCAGGACCATCCACCCGTGGAGGACGAAGGGCTTGGCAATGGGGCTAGTGATGTGGAGGACGTGGTTCCGCAAGAGGACATCCGTAGTCGGCTCATACGCGACTTCTTTGCTTAGTGGTGAGTACCAGTGTCTGTGTGTGCACGCATTGGTCCCCGTGTGGCATGTGTTGCGATGTGTGTGTCCATCTGCATGTATGCCACGTGAGTCAGAGGAGTGTGTGGATGTGTCACTGGAGTGATGGTGGCAGTGATGTGTATTTCTCCAGTCATAATTGTGACCTGGCATGTTGTCATCCTTACACGTGTCGAGTACATGCACATGCAAGTGGCTGTGCTTTTTGTGGCTGACTTCTTGTGTGTCTCTCATCCCCAGGTACTTGCGCATGCCGTCTGCTGGTTGCATTGTTGTGGCACTGCTATTCCTCATGGACACGTCATCGTGTGCTGACTCAGCGTTACAGGCACGGACAAGTTTGGAAGTCTCCTTAGGGTAAGGGATGCATCAGGGGTGTATTGGGTGTGGCAGTTGTTCACCATGTATGCACACTGCCCCTGTCGATGTTTGGTTCCTCTGCAGACATGTCACATCACCATGGTACACATTACATGCAGCTGGGTACACCTGAATAGATGGTCAGACTTGTTGACAGTCATCAGTGATGGGATTGTGGAATGTGATGATGGCATCAATGTGTGTTACACTGCCCTCGGACACATACGGTTTGCCTTCGCTTGACATGCTGTGGGACTTCCACATCAGCGGATCAATGGTGTATGGCAGTCTCTCCGTGAGCAGCAGGGGGTGTTTAGCTGTTAGCCGACACTTGTGTGCCAGTTCCATGGCTATCACGCATTTGGGCTGCAGAAGGGGGGTTCCAGTGTTGGACCCACATGTTACTCCACATGACCCGTTCATGTGTACTCCGAGTTGCCTCTGCAATCCCGAATACATGACTAATAAAGGTGTCCCTATGCCTCCAAGGTGCCTCTTCTCAGTCAATGCTGGTGTGTTGCCACGGTGCATCCGGCATGTGTGGCATGGTTTTCCGTGATAGTGGCTATGTGTCTATGTGTAGAGTAGCAAGATGCAAGCTGTTTGTGTGGGATTAGACTCTGTATTGTGCATGTAGTCCATGCCTGTGTGGGTATTGTGACATGTACCATCCCCATGCATCCCACGTTGGCCAGGCCACTATTCACTGCATCCACCTGACTCAAGCTTGCAGGACATGGTTCTGCCACCTGAACACACATACCTGGGTGCCCCCCAGGACACTCCACAAGATCCCTGACCTCTGCGCATGGCTGTCGCTGTACTCAATATGTCTGTCGGCACGGTTGTGCGGCCACCCCCTCAGCTGGTTGGGCCCATCACGGGTGTGTATGGTGCTCCATGTCTGTCTTGCCTAGTACAATGTGACCCATGTGTGTCCTGTGCCAGACTCAGGCCCCAGGGTGTGGATGGTTGAAGTCAAATGAGAACTCAGGCATAGTTAGACTTTACAAGACACATGTAAGGTAATAATGCAATCAGTAGGCATCTTCTCTTTATGGTGTGACTTTTTATTTTGGTTGGGGTGGGGGGGGGGGTTTGACATGAGGGGCATTCCGGGTGTGTGGAATCCAAAGTTCACTAGGGGAGTTGGTGTCCTTGCCATTTGAAATCCTCAGAGTCCATGCCACAGTCTTTGTCAACATTGGTCAGACAGTGACCAGCAAGTCCATGTGGCAGAGAATGTCTTTTGCTGCTGTGCTGCTGTTGCTCCAGTGGGCCAGGTGCCAGGCCAGGTGTCCTGGGAGATGGTGCTGTTGCGCCGACCCTCACGGTCTTTTCCGTGGATGACCCGCCCTCCTGCGGGGACCCTCAGAAGCAGGCCGTGACGATGTTTGGGATGCTCCGTCGGATGTCTCCTCCTCCTCCTCATCCCTCCCTGTGGGTGGTGATGTTCTATGCCTGATGGCACAGGGAGGGTTGCCCATGTTGTCGGCCATCCGACGGAGTGTACTGTGAATTCCCATGAACACCGTCACGAGCTCAGCCTGTCTGTCCTCCATCCTCTGTTGGTGTTGCAGTAGACAGGCATGTTGCTCCGCATGTTGCTGGGCCTGCTGGGTCTTGATCCCCTCGAGGATGGACACAACCTGGGCCATGCCCGTGGTGTCCTGCCGGTATGTGTCCAGGATGTTTCGGACATGGGAATATACCGGTTCCCCAGCCAACTGGTCAGGCTCGCGCCTCCGCCGTCCTCCACTCCCACCACCCCTGCCCACTTGCACCTGGCCTGCCCTTGTGGGCACATCGGGTTTCCGGGACCCCTGAGGGGTGGCATTGGCGTTGTTGCCTGCCTCCTCCTGGGTGCCCGGGACACCGTGTCCCTCCTGGCCAGCCTGGCTGCATTGTGGTGGTGGGGCAGGGATCCTGGGTGTCTCCTGGGATGTGGCAGGAGTGGGGGTGGTGGTTGGCCCAGTTGTACCTGACGCAGGTGCTGCAGGTCATTGGACACCAGAGGGGCCAGGTTGGTCGGGGTCGGGTTCGTCCACAGAGTGGTGAGAGTCGTCGCTGCCGGTGGCTCCATCATCCCGCCGAGCCGGATCCTGTGTGTCTTCCCCCCCTATGTTGGGGGGTGATCGACGACGTTGACCTGTGTGTGAGAGAGACAATGTTAATTTTGGTCCATGCAACATCCATGTTTCATTGTTTTGAAAGTTGGCACATTTCCTCTGGGAATTTGTATGTCTTGCATTCCACTGACAGTGCACTTGTGCATGGGTATGTCCCTTGGCCACAGCTTTTGAGACTTTACCTATGTGTGGCACAGTCTTACTTGCTGCGTCAATTGTGACAGCAGTCAGCAGTGGAGTGGGCAGGTGTGGCGAGCCATGCATTGGCGCCTTCCGTGTTGCACTGTACGTGTGCACATGGAGTGGTTCCACACACTTATATGATGCAGGTAGCTGTCGTTGTGCTCGTGCACAGGTTGTGACATGGCCCTGTGTTTTGCCATGGAGAAGAGGGGGGGTTCTGGCACTGGCCACCCTTGTCTACATGCACGCAGTCCACCTGCTGACGAGCAGACATCCCCACACCCCACAAGGCTGATTTGCTCTCCCTGTGTGTCCCTTTCTCGCTCCCTCTCTGTCCCCCTCTCCCTCCCTCTGTGTGTCAGCCTCCTCCCTCTGTCCGTCTCCCTGTGTCTCCCTCCCTCTCTGTCCCCCTCTCCCTCCCTCCGTGTGTCAGCCTCCTCCCTCTGTCCGTCTCCCTGTGTCTCCCTCCCTCTCTGTCCCCCTCTCCCTCCCTCCGTGTGTCAGCCTCCTCCCTCTGTCCGTCTCCCTGTGTCTCCCTCCCTCTCTGTCCCCCTCTCCCTCCCTCCGTGTGTCAGCCTCCTCCCTCTGTCCGTCTCCCTGTGTCTCCCTCCCTCTCTGTCCCCCTCTTCCTCCCCCCGTGTGTCAGCCTCCTCCCTCTGTCCGTCTCCCTGTGTCTCCCACCCTCTCTGTCCCCCTCTCCCTCCCTCCATGTGTCAGCCTCCTCCCTCTGTCCGTCTCCCTGTGTCTCCCTCCCTCTCTGTCCCCCTCTCCCTCCCTCTGTGTGTCACCCTCTGTCACCTCAGCCCAGCTTCCTGGGCATAGACTGTTCGCAGATCTTTGAATGGCCCTTGGATTGTTGATGTGAGTTTGTTTCTGATCTCCAGGCACCCATTGGGTGTAGTGTGTGTCTGCACTGCTGCTGTAATGGTGTGTGCTGCCACTCTTTCACAGTGTTGGCTGTTCATTAGCTGCTGTCATGTGCAAGAACGTGCCGTCACCCCCATGTGTTGATGCAAGGCGTCCGCCATTTGCTGGCGAGTCTTTCCTGTGTGGGGACACACTGTTTGTCTGGCTGTGACCTAGGCCATATGGGCAGAGGGCATTGTTGTCTGCTTCTGAGTTGCACTATGTGATTTTTGGGGCCCACACTCCCGCCATCCGGGTTACCGTGTCTTGTGTTGGTGTTTTCTGTGGCCTGTGACTTGACATTGTCCAGCAGGGTGCATGGGGCATGGTGGCGCTAGTGGCATGTGCGTGTTCATGGAGTGTGGTTGAGTCATGCGATAGCTTGGGGTGGTTGCGTGCCTGTTTGTGAGTTTGGTTGTGGATGACGTTCCCCCCATGTGAGGTGAGTTGTTTGTGTACTCACCCGGGTCTCGGAGTCCTTCTAATCCGTCCACTGCCACCACCGGCAGTATGGCCATCACCCTCTCCTCCCAGGGATGGTATTCTACGCGTCTGCGGGGCGGCCCTCCTCCAGTGACGTTGGCCTGATTGTGTTCGTCCGTCATTTTGGCTTGGACCCTCCTCCGCAGATCGTACCACCTGGCTTGGCATTCATGCCTGGTCCTTCTGGTGTCCGCAACAGCATTCACAGCATCGACGATGGTCTGCCACATGGATGTTTTTTCTGTAATGGTGGTCTGTCTGACCAATGTTCCAAAGAGGTGTGGCTCAACTCTGAGGATTTCATCGACAAGGACCTCCAACTCTCGGCTAGTGAACTTTGGATTCTTGTTAGTGGGCATGGTGAGGGGTGTGGGTGTGGATTGTAGGGGGGGTGTGGATGGTTGTGGGTGTGTGTGTGTGGTTGTGCAGGTGTGTGTGTGAATGTGATGTGGGGGTGTTTGTGAAGGTGTGTGTGTGAAGGTGTGCAAGTGTAAGGTGTGGTATGGCTTCTAGTATGGTGCTGTAGGTTGTCTGTGGGGTCTGGCAGCAGTGAGTCTGTTGCAAAGGCTCATGGTTTGTGTGTGTGGGCCCTTTTTATTGGTCCATTGGTGGGTGTGGCTGTGTTTGAACTTTGGGTGGGTGTGTTATAAGGAGTGGTTGTGTTTTGGGCCTCTGTTTTGGATTTTGGCAGTTGCAGGTCAGTGATTGTGTTGTTTTTGAGCTTGTTGGACATGTTTAGTGGCTTTGTGCCATTCGAATGGTGTATTCTTGTGTTGTTTTGCTTTGTCCTGGTTGTGTACGTGCGTTTTTAGCGTGTGTACGGTGTGTACTTCGGGCATTTTGTTGTACAGTGCTGTCCTTGTGTCTGGCTTGGTACGACTCGTACATGCGCGATGTTGTGTGGAGGTGCTGGTGTTGGGGCCTGGGGTACGCTCCATACGTCCGCGGGTGAGGGTACGGGTCGTACATACACGGTTGGGGGGTACGACACGTACACGGGTGTACATACACGGGGGGGTACGACACGTACACGGGTGTACATACACGGGGGGTACGACTCGTACACGGGTGTACATACACGGGGGTAGGACATGTACACGGGTGTACATACACGGGGGTACGACTCGAACGTACACGGGTGTACATACACGGGGGGTACGACTCGAACACGGGTGTACATACACGGGGGTACGACATGTACACAGGTGTACATACATGGGGGTACGACTCGAACGTACACGGGTGTACATACACGGGGGGTAGGACACGTACACGGGTGTACATACACGGGTGGGGGTACGACTCGAACGTACACGGGTGTACATACACGGGGGGTAGGACACGTACACGGGTGTACATACACGGGGGGTAGGACACGTACACGGGTGTACATACACGGGGGGTACGACACGTACACGGGTGTTCATACACGGGACGGTAGGACACGTACACGGGTGTACATACACGGGTGGGGGTACGACTCGAACGTACACGGGTGTACATACACGGGGGGTAGGACACGTACACGGGTGTACATACACGGGCGGTAGGACACGTACACGGGTGTACATACACGGGGGTACGACATGTACACGGGTGTACATACACGGGGGGTACGACTCGAACGTACACGGGTGTACATACACGGGGGGTACGACACGTACACGGGTGTACATACATGGGGGTACGACTCGAACGTACACGGGTGTGCATACACGGGAGGGTAGGACACGTACACGGGTGTACATACACGGGTGGGGGTACGACTCGAACGTACACGGGTGTACATACACGGGGGTAGGACACGTACATGGGTGTACATACACGGGGGTAGGACACGTACACGGGTGTACATACACGGGGGTACGACACGTACACGGGTGTACATACACGGGGGGTATGACTCGAACGTACACGGGTGTACATACACGGGGGGTACGACTCGAACGTACACGGGTGTACATACACGGGGGGTATGACTCGTACACGGGTGTACATACACGGGGTACGACACGTACACGGGTGTACATACACGGGGGTACGACTCGAACGTACACGGGTGTACATACACGGGGGGTAGGACACGTACACGGGTGTACATACACGGGTGGGGGTACGACTCGAACGTACACGGGTGTACATACACGGGGGGTAGGACACGTACACGGGTGTACATACACAGGGGGTACGACTCGAATGTACACGGGTGTACATACACGGGGGGTATGACTCGTACACGGGTGTACATACACGGGGGGTACGACACGTACACGGGTGTACATACACGGGGGGTACGACTCGAATGTACACAGGTGTACATACACGGGGGTAGGACACGTACACGGGTGTACATACACGGGTGGGGGTACGACTCGACTGACACAGGTGTACATACACGGGGGGTAGAACACGTACACGGGTGTACATACACGGGTGGGGGTACGACTCGAACGTACACGGGTGTACATGCACGGGTGGGGGTACGACTCGAACGTACGGGGGCTGGGGGGGTGTTCGGCGCGTATGCGGGCACATGTCTCCATGGTTGCTATGGGTGTTCGGTGCGGACGGTGTTTTTTGCATACGGTTGTAACATCGGACGCATGGGATGGATCGTGATTCCGCGGTCGGACTTGACTTTTCACATTTGTACGGTAAATCGTCCGGGGACGTGTCGGACACAATTTCTGACCCGAGGACGTGTGGGGAATTGTTCCCAATGCGATTCGTATGGTCTTTTTCCCATGCGAATCGTAATTGGCAGTTTGTACGGCACTTGTACGATTCGTACGGTAAAAAGACCGGATACGAGTCGTACGGGCTATTTTTTTACCGGATCGTGATCGGCACCTTAATGTATACATTTGGCAAAGCAAGGTCTTTCACAATACCTCTTTTTTCTGCAAACTTTTCACTCCAGAAGACATAGCTGTGACCTACAATCCACACTGTGAACATCTTTCAAGGAGATCTGGATGCACTCAGAAGGTGTCTTTCAGTAAAATGGCAATATGAAAAGAAAGATAGATGTAAAATGGAGGCTAACATACTTTTTTTTTTTTTTAAAGAACTGACTGGCTGATTCAAACCATTTTACAGTTAAAACTAGGCTGTATGTTTAGATTTTTACAAGCATGTTTTGTATTGGTTCAGAAAAATGTGTTCACACAGAACATTACTTTGGATTTGCTGTTAGGTTTGAAAAGTCAAGCACTCTTGCTCTTTGGATTAGAAACATTGTGTGCTGAACTTCTGACCTCTCTGCTCACACCAGTGTTCCATGATCTGTTGCTATGGTAGCAGTCAGAAGTCATGTTGGGGGAAGGGATCATTTGGAAAGGGATGAAATTTGCAACCAATAGAAATGTGTGTTTGCATTTGAAAAAATTGTGGGAAGGACTGTGATTTGGAGTTAACATGTATATGTGTGGAAGAAGAGAGGGAAACATTGCCATTAACTGGTTCTGGTGAGAGGAGAGAGGTGTACAGCTCAGAGATTCTGGCTCTGATAATTTGCTGTTTGAGTGCCACATTTATTTCTGAACTAACTACTTTTAAAGGTGAGTTATGAATTTGAGAGGGAATGTATGTGGAGCATTTTGATATAAATAATAGAAATAAGATTCTTCTTTTAAAGTTGTTTTTCACATTTTGTGTTTTGGGAGATATTTAACTGTCTTGAAGTTGTGAGATATTATTGAGTATGTCTTCACCATAAGTTAAGGTGTACTGGTATCACCCAGGAATAATGTTTTCTGCCTAGAATCACACCATGAGTCTGTGTGCACACAGGAATTGTTATCAGAGATTTAATTCGTGTTGCTCTTGTTCTGTTAGCCTTGCACTCGCAGGAAAGGGGCAGCTTGTTTTTTGGAACTGTGATGGTTTGTATTCAGCATAAAAAAGTTGTTTGGGCATGTGCTATTTTCTGTTTCTGAAAAATAAAATGAAAATGTGTGAGACTGTTACAGTAATTATCACTTGCTCTATCACAGTAGTAAGTGTGCTTTCAAATTGCAAATCAAAGTGATGAATGCAATTGGTTTCACAATTTGCAGTGAAATTCAAGATATTCTGAAAACAGCAAAAAAAGGGCAAAACATGTCTTTGTTAAATATGAAAATATGTGTAATGTATTGTAAAATGTATTGTTAAATATTAATACTTTTTTTCTTTTGTTACAGATTGAGAAAGAAATTTTATGAAAATTAATTCTTTTTTTCTAGCAATTTAAAAAAACAATTTAATGAAAATTATGTTGGTCAGGTAAGTTTGAAATATCTGTATTTATCACACATTTACTTTCGTAGTTCCTTGTTTCAGTTCTCCTCACTCTGCTGTTGTCATTTCTCTTGTGGTCCCTGAAGTACATTGAAGGGTGTAATAAATATTTTTTTTTTTTTTTTTTTTTTGTAAAAAGGTGCGCGCCCGTACACGTACGGTAATTTTTTTTTTTTTTTAAAACAGATGAAATAAATAAAAAAAAAATTGTGAGGTAGGGTGGCTCTTAAAAGAGGACAGAGGAAAGAAAGAATGGGAGTATTAGAAGGAACCGCACTTGTGCTGCTCATTCTTATTATCTATTAGAGGAATACTAGATTCCCCCACAGCAATAAGAGAGTAACAAGCGATGCACCTTATTTGTACCCTCTGAAACAGAGGGTAGCTGTCCAGAGGAGCAGAAGAGGGTGATGCTCCCACCGCAGAGGAAGTGCTCGGCTGAGCTGCCGAAGATATACTCGGCTGAGCTTCTGCGGATGTGCTCGGGTGACTTACTGAAGGGTTTGCTTCAGTATGTCAAGCAAAAGTCCTGGGATGTACATCCCTAATGTGTCTCAACATAGTGTGATTACCAAAGGAATACTTCTTCCTTGGATTACCTCTAGATAACACACGCTCACAAAGTGAGCAGGTGACTAATGGAGCATTTACCTTTTTCTGCCCCTCAGGAAATGTGAAATACTCCCAAACAAAAGAATTCTTCTGTTTCCTCCTTCTCTGTCTAATGATGCTGCTGCCCTGCTCACTCTCAGAAGAGGACTGCTGCTCTGCCATTGTATCCCAAAGACAATTCAGCTCCTTCTCCTAAGGAATCACAAGCAGTGATGAGGGGAATGGGTGTGGTGTTGGAAGTTTCTGGAAATGAAACAAGTTTAAACCAATGAAAAGTGTTGTTTCTGGATCACATGACCTACCGTGCGCGCTCCGTAAGCTTTCCGTACGCGCGCGGGAAAAGTACGCATGCGCGTATGTAAGACGCGCGCACACGCGCATGCGCATTAGAGGCACGCACGCACGTGCGCCTGCGCATTAGAAGCACGCGCGCACGCACGTACGGCAGTTCCGCGCGCGCATGCATGTAGGGAGCAAGCGCTTACGCGTCGCACGCAAATTACGGACGCGTACGTAAATCGCGTACGCATGCGCACATGGAGCATAAACATTACATACGCGCACCGTACATAAAACGTACTGTGCGCGTACCGTAAGCACGGTAAAAAATCCTTAAAAAAAAGGTTTGTAGAAGATATTAACTATGTTATTCAACTATATCTAACCATTTTTTTAAAAAAGGTGAACCTTTCTATATTGCAGGATACAGTAAATCAATGATTATATACATAGGTAGCATATTGTTTAAAAAAAAAATAAGAAAAAGAAAAAAGAAAAAGAAAAAAAAAGGATTTAAAAAACCTTACAAATTCACTTAAAAAACCATAAGTTTCACACACGTTATAGTTAGGAATTAGCATTTAAAAAACCTTGCAAATTTACTGAAAAAAACATAGGTTTCACACACGTTATAGTTAGGAATTAGCATTTTAAAAACCTTGCAAATTCAATGAAAAAACCATAGGTTTCACACATGTTATAGTTAGCTGGACATTTCACTCGTACAAAACCATTGAAATTCCCCTGTTATAGTTAGTTCAGCTAACTATAACTCACGCGCCCGCAATCCACTGCTGATGACGTCACATATTACATCACTCATGACATGGTCAGTGACATCACTCATGACATCACCGATGACATCTCAAATGACATCACTGATGACATCACTGATGACATCATCCATGTGAAAAATGACCACATCTTCTCACACCCTAATATAACCTTTGATACACCGACTAAAAATGTAAGAGTTCCATTATCAAAACCATATATACTGCAATACCAATCATTATATACCCACTTATTAACTCTTAGGTCTTCATATACCTCCACTCACTCACCTGTACAGTCACTCATACTTACAGTCACCACGTACAAAACTATCATATACATTTATACACTTATATAGACACTCACACACTAACAAGTATCCATAGAGCTACTCTTACACCTACTCAGTCATGCAAATATTCACACTCCCATTTACTCACCTATGCAGTTATACACACTCAAGTTCACTTACTCATAAAAATAGTATCACATTCTTACACTCTTATAGAATCATTGATACAAGCACACACTCATCCATACAGTCACTCTCACAATCACACACTCTCACATCTACCCACTTATATACTCTTACACGCATATATACTGCCTTTCACATATGTAGTTACTCACAAATGTACCACTGAGATATAGATTCAACTCCTAACACACCCATACATACACTCACTCAACTTACTGTCCATCACAGATGCACTCTTAAAACCATGCACCCATAGAATCACCCACTCACACATCTATGCATAGAGTCACACACACCCTACCCACACAAACACTCAGGAACCCATACAGATACTGAGACAAGCAATCAATAACTCATATTGACACTCATATAGCTATTCACAAAACCATGCAGCCACTTATACACCAACATACAGATACATACAAACATTTACACAGTTTAGTCAGTAGTCTGCAGTAAGATACATTTAATAGCTCACTTATAGAATCATGTTACGCACCACAGAAAATCATCCATTTACACACTTGTACACCCACTCATTCTTCAACAGGCTTTTCCCTATATATATTAAACATATTAAAACATTTCAGAAACACATACTCAATGGATGATGTCATCAGTGATGTCATCAGTGATGTCATTTGAGATGTCATCAGTGATGTCATGAGTGATGTCACTGACCATGTCATGAGTGATGTAATATGTGACGTCATCAGCAGTGGATTGCGGGCGCGCGAGTTATAGTTAGCTGAACTAACTATAACGGGGGAATTTCAATGGTTTTGTACGAGTGAAATGTCCAGCTAACTATAACATGTGTGAAACCTATGGTTTTTTCATTGAATATATATATATATATATATATATACACATATATATAATGAACTCTGGGAACTGTAGTCTATTACAGCAACTAAAGAGGGTGTGTCATCATGTGATCGTGGGGGTGAAAGCTTCAACCAATGGGAGTTCTTTACAGCATTTAAAGGTGTGGGTGGAGTAGTGCCGTGATTTCAATGGCATCTGAGAAATGCATCATGCCTGTTGCCCTATTAAAGACTTCCAAGATATTCCCCGGTGTGGCCTCCAACTTCTCTTCAAATCGGAGGGGTTTTGTTTGGATATATATATATGTCACACCAGGATTCCCACAACTCGTTCCTAAGTCGACAAGACGGGACACGGACACCAGGTAAGTGCATCGTTTTTTTCTTTATTCTTTTAGCTGAAGCTTCGGCATGGTGGATGACGCATTTCGCCCAACAAGTGGGCTTGATCACATGACGAGACTCTCGTCTCACTGGGTTTTTCAACACTTTTTTTCACACATTGCGTCACGTGATTAGTGAACCAGGAAAAAATACTTCATATACATTCTCATTTTGTGATCGGTTTAGATCCATAATTAAACACAAGGCAGCGGAGGCCGTACTTATTGATACTGGGTCAATCCAAAATATCATTTTAAAGTGCAATATGCATAATTGAAGCAACTACATCATAAATGTGGTACAAATACCTATTAGTAAACCTAACCACAACATTAAAAATAATTGATCATGTTCAAACAGCAAAATAGTCTGTTAGAAATATATAGACGTCCTGGGATCAATCCAATTAACAATGTAAAGTGCATAGTGCAAACATTTCATTGTTTCCTAAAACAACATTGCTGTCGTTCAATATATATATATATAACAATTCTCTATCCAAAGGGATGCTTCATGCAAAGTATGGTAGTTCAAAATTACTCTTATCTTGTCAGACATGATCTTATATTTTCATAATTGCTATTTTATGTATTTGTAACATACCAAACCGTTATATCTATTCACGCTCCCTTTGGAATTTGCTGTTAACTTATGAAGATATATATAAATTCATATTCTACAATATGTTGTGGATGCCTCCCATACATATGTGTTAGTGGCTGCTGATCTGTGCAATGACACCGTAAGAGAATAAATGAAGTGCTCCAAAGCCAACGTGCATTTTAAAGTGTATTGTGCATCTAAACATAAATCATCACCTTCAAATAAGTTAGAATGTGCAAATTGAAAAAATTCTATATTGAAAAATTTGAGAGCACACGGAAATCATAACAGATTATACCGTACTGCCATGTTGCATGTACGTTGGTAAAATATATACCTATTGGCTATGACTTCTCTAATTGGAAAGATGAAGTTGGACAATTAAGACGATGAATAGCCATATAGTATCTTCCTATGTTCTAACTTTGGTGGATTCTAGTGTCCAATCTGACCGGATCGAATTCAATGGGGACCATAATGTACATACGAGGGTAAGAGACATTATCTTGGAAACTCTGTATGTACTCTAAAAATCCTCTATAAAAAATTGTACAATTCTTCCCCATTGTTAAGTCCATTGGGAGTGCGAGTATCTAATTCAAGTATAAACTTCACCTCCAATTGTCTAAGAACTTTCTCCCTGTTCCCTTCCCTTCTCATTGGTGGAACTGCAGCTATGAAAAAGTGCTTAAGATCTTCCAATTTGTTCTTGTGCACTGCCTTGAAATGTCTAGCCACTTGATATGTCATGTCCTTGTTAACAATTGCTCTGAGGTGCTGCAAAATGCGTTCATGCACTTGCAGATTAGTGCTGCCCACGTATTGTAATCCGCACGTGCAGCTCAATATATAAAGAGCAAATTCAGTGTGGTAGCTATATCTGGCATTAATTTTATTCGAAGTGGAGCCATATACAATAGTGTATTGTGAGGTGTTGGCTCCAAACTTACATGCTCTGCCTGTGTTACATTTAATGAATACAAAAAATCAATGGGGAGGGAAAAATAAGCCGTGATCCATTCAGCTTCCAATGATTAGTACAAATATCAAAAATGGGGGAAAATGGACCACTTGTCCTGTGTAACCAAGGTCTCAATTAACGTGGGAAGCCATCGTTAAAAAACCCTCATATACGTACACAGGCGATGGGCGGTATATGTTGGTTCTCCGCCTTCGTGTACCGTAACAGCATGATCATTGGGTCTTTTCCTTTGTGATTATGCTGACCTCCACATGGAGGAAGACCAACTGGTTCTACAGTAGTGGTCAGAAATAAAAGAGGGCGTGTTTGTGCTAAAAATATGTGAAATTAAGGATAAAATTCCCAGTATCAAATCTCGTATCCTTTATTCTTGAGATTAATGATATGGGAAACTAAAAAGTTGTCGTGCATATAAAAACCTAGTTACTGGTTCAATGCACTGGTGATGGTCTGGTGATGGTCTACATGTTTCAGCCCCATGGAAACTCTAGAGGCTTTCGTCAGGACCGAAGAGTGTTGGGAGCACCCTATGGCTCACCAAAATTATTGTGGGATGACATCTCAAATGACATCACTGATGACATCACTGATGACATCATCCATGTGAAAAATTACCACATCTTCTCACACCCTAATATAACCTTTGATACACCGACTAAAAATTTAAGAGTTCCATTCTCAAAACCATATATACTGCAATACCAATCATTATATACCCACTTATTAACTCTTAGGTCTTCATATACCTCCACTCACTCACCTGTACAGTCACTCATACTTACAGTCACCACGTACAAAACTATCATATACATTTATACACTTATATAGACACTCACACACTAACAAGTATCCATAGAGCTACTCTTACACCTACTCAGTCATGCAAATAATCACACTCCCATTTACTCACCTATGCAGTTATACACACTCAAGTTCACTTACTCATAAAAATAGTATCACATTCTTACGCTCTTATAGAATCATTGATACAAGCACACACTCATCCATACAGTCACTCTCACAATCACACACTCTCACATCTACCCACTTATATACTCTTACACGCATATATACTGCCTTTCACATATGTAGTTACTCACAAATGTACCACTGAGATATAGATTCAACCCCTAACACACCCATACATACACTCACTCAACTTACTGTCCATCACAGATGCACTCTTAAAACCATGCACCCATAGAATCACCCACTCACACATCTATGCATAGAGTCACACACACCCTACCCACACAAACACTCAGGAACCCATACAGATACTGAGACAAGCAATCAATAACTCATATAGACACTCATATAGCTATTCACAAAACCATGCAGCCACTTATACACCAACATACAGATACATACAAACATTTACACAGTTTAGTCAGTAGTCTGCAGTAAGATACATTTAATGGCTCACTTATAGAATCATGTTACGCACCACAGAAAATCATCCATTTACACACTTGTACACCCACTCATTCTTCAACAGGCTTTTCCCTATATATATTAAACATATTAAAAAATTTCAGAAACACATACTCAATGGATGATGTCATCAGTGATGTCATTTGAGATGTCATCAGTGATGTCATGAGTGATGTCACTGACCATGTCATGAGTGATGTAATATGTGACGTCATCAGCAGTGGATTGCGGGCGCGTGAGTTATAGTTAGCTGAACTAACTATAACGGGGGAATTTCAATGGTTTTGTACGAGTGAAATGTCCAGCTAACTATAACATGTGTGAAACCTATGGTTTTTTCATTGAAAATATATATATATATATATATATATATATATATACACATATATATAATGAACTCTGGGAACTGTAGTCTATTACAGCAACTAAAGAGGGTGTGTCATCATGTGATCGTGGGGGTGAAAGCTTCAACCAATGGGAGTTCTTTACAGCATTTAAAGGTGTGGGTGGAGTAGTGCCGGGATTTCAATGGCATCTGAGAAATGCATCATGCCTGTTGCCCTATTAAAGACTTCCAAGATATTCCCCGATGTGGCCTCCAACTTCTCTTCAAATCGGAGGGGTTTTGTTTGGATATATATATATGTCACACCAGGATTCCCACGACTCGTTCCTAAGTCGACAAGACGGGACACGGACACCAGGTAAGTGCATCGTTTTTTTCTTTATTCTTTTAGCTGAAGCTTCGGCATGGTGGATGACGCATTTCGCCCAACAAGTGGGCTTGATCACATGACGAGACTCTCGTCTCACTGGGTTTTTCAACACTTTTTTTCACACATTGCGTCACGTGATTAGTGAACCAGGAAAAAATACTTCATATACATTCTCATTTTGTGATCGGTTTAGATCCATAATTAAACACAAGGCAGCGGAGGCCGTACTTATTGATACTGGGTCAATCCAAAATATCATTTTAAAGTGCAATATGCATAATTGAAGCAACTACATCATAAATGTGGTACAAATACCCATTAGTAAACCTAACCACAACATTAAAAATAATTGATCATGTGCAAACAGCAAAATAGTCTGTTAGAAATATATAGACGTCCTGGGATCAATCCAATTAACAATGTAAAGTGCATAGTGCAAACATTTCATTGTTTCCTAAAACAACATTGCTGTCGTTCAATATATATATATATAACAATTCTCTATCCAAAGGGATGCTTCATGCAAAGTATGGTAGTTCAAAATTACTCTTATCTTGTCAGACATGATCTTATATTTTCATAATTGCTATTTTATGTATTTGTAACATACCAAACCGTTATATCTATTCACGCTCCCTTTGGAATTTGCTGTTAACTTATGAAGATATATATAAATTCATATTCTACAATATGTTGTGGATGCCTCCCATACATATGTGTTAGTGGCTGCTGATCTGTGCAATGACACCGTAAGAGAATAAATGAAGTGCTCCAAAGCCAACGTGCATTTTAAAGTGTATTGTGCATCTAAACATAAATCATCACCTTCAAATAAGTTAGAATGTGCAAATTGAAAAAATTCTATATTGAAAAATTTGAGAGCACACGGAAATCATAACAGATTATACCGTACTGCCATGTTGCATGTATGTTGGTAAAATATATACCTATTGGCTATGACTTCTCTAATTGGAAAGATGAAGTTGGACAATTAAGACGATGAATAGCCATATAGTATCTTCCTATGTTCTAACTTCGGTGGATTCTAGTGTCCAATCTGACCGGATCGAATTCAATGGGGACCATAATGTACATAAGAGGGTAAGAGACATTATCTTGGAAACTCTGTATGTACTCTAAAAATCCTCTATAAAAAATTGTACAATTCTTCCCCATTGTTAAGTCCATTGGGAGTGAGAGTATCTAATTCAAGTATAAACTTCACCTCCAATTGTCTAAGAACTTTCTCCCTGTTCCCTCCCCTTCTCATTGGTAGAACTGCAGCTATGAAAAAGTGCTTAAGATCTTCCAATTTGTTCTTGTGCACTGCCTTGAAATGTCTAGCCACTTGATATGTCAAGTCCTTGTTAACATTTGCTCTGAGGTGCTGCAAAATGCGTACATGCACTTGCAGATTAGTGCTGCCCACGTATTGTAATCCGCAATTGCAGCTCAATACATAAACAGCAAATTCAGTGTGGTAGCTATATCTGGCATTAATTTTATTCGAAGTGGCGCCATATACAATAGTGTATTGTGAGGTGTTGGCTCCAAACTTACATGCTCTGCATGTGTTACATTTAATGAATACAAAAAATCAATAGGGAGGGAAAAATAAGCGGTGATCCATTCAGCTTCCAATGATTAGTACAAATATCAAAAATGGGTGAAAATGGACCACTTGTCCTGTGTAACCAAGGTCTCAATTAACGTGGGAGGCCATCGTTAAAAAACCCTCATATACGGACACAGGCGATGGGCGGTATATGTTGGTTCTCCGCCTCCGTGTACCGTAACAGCATGATCATTGGGTCTTTTCCTTTGTGATTATGCTGACCTCCACATGGAGGAAGACCAACTGGTTCTACAGTAGTGGTCAGAAATAAAAGAGGGCGTGTTTGTGCTAAAAATATGTGAAATTAAGGATAAAATTCCCTGTATCAAATCTCGTATCCTTTATTCTTGAGATTAATGATATGGGAAACTAAAAAGTTGTCGTGCATATAAAAACCTAGTTACTGGTTCAATGTACTGGTGATGGTCTGGTGATGGTCTACATGTTTCAGCCTCATGGAAACTCTAGAGGCTTTCGTCAGGACCGAAGAGTGTTGGGAGCACCCTATGGCTCACCAAAATTATTGTGGGATGACATCTCAAATGACATCACTGATGACATCACTGATGACATCATCCATGTGAAAAATTACCACATCTTCTCACACCCTAATATAACCTTTGATACACCGACTAAAAATTTAAGAGTTCCATTCTCAAAACCATATATACTGCAATACCAATCATTATATACCCACTTATTAACTCTTAGGTCTTCATATACCTCCACTCACTCACCTGTACAGTCACTCATACTTACAGTCACCACGTACAAAACTATCATATACATTTATACACTTATATAGACACTCACACACTAACAAGTATCCATAGAGCTACTCTTACACCTACTCAGTCATGCAAATAATCACACTCCCATTTACTCACCTATGCAGTTATACACACTCAAGTTCACTTACTCATAAAAATAGTATCACATTCTTACACTCTTATAGAATCATTGATACAAGCACACACTCATCCATACAGTCACTCTCACAATCACACACTCTCACATCTACCCACTTATATACTCTTACACGCATATATACTGCCTTTCACATATGTAGTTACTCACAAATGTACCACTGAGATATAGATTCAACCCCTAACACACCCATACATACACTCACTCAACTTACTGTCCATCACAGATGCACTCTTAAAACCATGCACCCATAGAATCACCCACTCACACATCTATGCATAGAGTCACACACACCCTACCCACACAAACACTCAGGAACCCATACAGATACTGAGACAAGCAATCAATAACTCATATAGACACTCATATAGCTATTCACAAAACCATGCAGCCACTTATACACCAACATACAGATACATACAAACATTTACACAGTTTAGTCAGTAGTCTGCAGTAAGATACATTTAATGGCTCACTTATAGAATCATGTTACGCACCACAGAAAATCATCCATTTACACACTTGTACACCCACTCATTCTTCAACAGGCTTTTCCCTATATATATATTACACATATTAAAAAATTTCAGAAACACATACTCAATGGATGATGTCATCAGTGATGTCATTTGAGATGTCATCAGTGATGTCATGAGTGATGTCACTGACCATGTCATGAGTGATGTAATATGTGACATCATCAGCAGTGGATTGCGGGAGCGTGAGTTATAGTTAGCTGAACTAACTATAACGGGGGAATTTCAATGGTTTTGTACGAGTGAAATGTCCAGCTAACTATAACATGTGTGAAACCTATGGTTTTTTCATTGAAAATATATATATATATATATATATATATATATATCAAGCTCCAAAGTTGCCCGCAGGCAAGGCCGCACTCCCCAGCAGCTTGTTACGAGCATATTTCTCGAAGCAATTTTCAGGGTAAAGTCAACACTCCGTCCTTCTGTGATTACAGTTCTCGTGTCAACGATAGTAGAGCCTGACGCGTTTCTGGGCTTCCGCCCTCTTCAGAGGCTCGACATGAGATTGTTGTAGTAGACACGCCCACACCTTTGTGATTAACCGCCCTCAGGTGAGCTTTGCATTAGGTGAATCCTTGCAATGTCTTATGGGAAAGGTAGTTCGTGTCCCCTACAATGATTTGACTGTTGTGATGCCCTGGATGGACCCGAAGGAACGGGTGAAAACATTAATCCCCTGCTGCTGGTCCTTCATGGCCCCCTTGGATATGGGGTGGTGCGATCCTTTACGGCCGGGCACGAACTACCTTTCCCATAAGACATTGCAAGGATTCACCTAATGCAAAGCTCACCTGAGGGCGGTTAATCACAAAGGTGTGGGCGTGTCTACTACAACAATCTCATGTCGAGCCTCTGAAGAGGGCGGAAGCCCAGAAACGCGTCAGGCTCTACTATCGTTGACACGAGAACTGTAATCACAGAAGGACGGAGTGTTGACTTTACCCTGAAAATTGCTTCGAGAAATATGCTCGTAACAAGCTGCTGGGGAGTGCGGCCTTGCCTGCGGGCAACTTTGGAGCTTGATGTTTATGCGGCGGCCCGGCCGTAAAGGATCGCACCACCCCATATCCAAGGGGGCCATGAAGGACCAGCAGCAGGGGATTAATGTTTTCACCCGTTCCTTCAGGGTCCATCCAGGGCATCACAACAGTCAAATCATTGTAGGGGACACGAACTACCTTTCCCATAAGACATTGCAAGGATTCACCTAATGCAAAGCTCACCTGAGGGCGGTTAATCACAAAGGTGTGGGCGTGTCTACTACAACAATCTCATGTCGAGCCTCTGAAGAGGGCGGAAGCCCAGAAACGCGTCAGGCTCTACTATCGTTGACACGAGAACTGTAATCACAGAAGGACGGAGTGTTGACTTTACCCTGAAAATTGCTTCGAGAAATATGCTCGTAACAAGCTGCTGGGGAGTGCGGCCTTGCCTGCGGGCAACTTTGGAGCTTGATGTTTATGCGGCGGCCCGGCCGTAAAGGATCGCACCACCCCATATCCAAGGGGGCCATGAAGGACAAGCAGCAGGGGATTAATGTTTTCACCCGTTCCTTCGGGTCCATCCAGGGCATCACAACAGTCAAATCATTGTAGGGGACACGAACTACCTTTCCCATAAGACATTGCAAGGATTCACCTAATGCAAAGCTCACCTGAGGGCGGTTAATCACAAAGGTGTGGGCGTGTCTACTACAACAATCTCATGTCGAGCCTCTGAAGAGGGCGGAAGCCCAGAAACGCGTCAGGCTCTACTATCGTTGACACGAGAACTGTAATCACAGAAGGACGGAGTGTTGACTTTACCCTGAAAATTGCTTCGAGAAATATGCTCGTAACAAGCTGCTGGGGAGTGCGGCCTTGCCTGCGGGCAACTTTGGAGCTTGATGTTTATGCGGCGGCCCGGCCGTAAAGGATCGCACCACCCCATATCCAAGGGGGCCATGAAGGACCAGCAGCAGGGGATTAATGTTTTCACCCGTTCCTTCGGGTCCATCCAGGGCATCACAACAGTCAAATCATTGTAGGGGACACGAACTACCTTTCCCATAAGACATTGCAAGGATTCACCTAATGCAAAGCTCACCTGAGGGCGGTTAATCACAAAGGTGTGGGCGTGTCTACTACAACAATCTCATGTCGAGCCTCTGAAGAGGGCGGAAGCCCAGAAACGCGTCAGGCTCTACTATCGTTGACACGAGAACTGTAATCACAGAAGGACGGAGTGTTGACTTTACCCTGAAAATTGCTTCGAGAAATATGCTCGTAACAAGCTGCTGGGGAGTGCGGCCTTGCCTGCGGGCAACTTTGGAGCTTGATGTTTATGCGGCGGCCCGGCCGTAAAGGATCGCACCACCCCATATCCAAGGGGGCCATGAAGGACCAGCAGCAGGGGATTAATGTTTTCACCCGTTCCTTCGGGTCCATCCAGGGCATCACAACAGTCAAATCATTGTAGGGGACACAAACTACCTTTCCCATAAGACATTGCAAGGATTCACCTAATGCAAAGCTCACCTGAGGGCGGTTAATCACAAAGGTGTGGGCGTGTCTACTACAACAATCTCATGTCGAGCCTCTGAAGAGGGCGGAAGCCCAGAAACGCGTCAGGCTCTACTATCGTTGACACGAGAACTGTAATCACAGAAGGACGGAGTGTTGACTTTACCCTGAAAATTGCTTCGATAAATATGCTCGTAACAAGCTGCTGGGGAGTGCGGCCTTGCCTGCGGGCAACTTTGGAGCTTGATGTTTATGCGGCGGCCCGGCCGTAAAGGATCGCACCACCCCATATCCAAGGGGGCCATGAAGGACCAGCAGCAGGGGATTAATGTTTTCACCCGTTCCTTCGGGTCCATCCAGGGCATCACAACAGTCAAATCATTGTAGGGGACACGAACTACCTTTCCCATAAGACATTGCAAGGATTCACCTAATGCAAAGCTCACCTGAGGGCGGTTAATCACAAAGGTGTGGGCGTGTCTACTACAACAATCTCATGTCGAGCCTCTGAAGAGGGCGGAAGCCCAGAAACGCGT
The DNA here is from genome assembly GCF_964204655.1 of Triturus cristatus. Classification (NCBI taxonomy): domain Eukaryota; kingdom Metazoa; phylum Chordata; class Amphibia; order Caudata; family Salamandridae; genus Triturus; species Triturus cristatus. The sequence goes on along the minus strand of NC_140595.1, from coordinate 272,013,251 downwards.
CAGGCTCTACTATCGTTGACACGAGAACTGTAATCACAGAAGGACGGAGTGTTGACTTTACCCTGAAAATTGCTTCGAGAAATATGCTCGTAACAAGCTGCTGGGGAGTGCGGCCTTGCCTGCGGGCAACTTTGGAGCTTGATGTTTATGCGGCGGCCCGGCCGTAAAGGATCGCACCACCCCATATCCAAGGGGGCCATGAAGGACCAGCAGCAGGGGATTAATGTTTTCACCCGTTCCTTCGGGTCCATCCAGGGCATCACAACAGTCAAATCATTGTAGGGGACACGAACTACCTTTCCCATAAGACATTGCAAGGATTCACCTAATGCAAAGCTCACCTGAGGGCGGTTAATCACAAAGGTGTGGGCGTGTCTACTACAACAATCTCATGTCGAGCCTCTGAAGAGGGCGGAAGCCCAGAAACGCGTCAGGCTCTACTATCGTTGACTCGAGAACTGTAATCACAGAAGGACGGAGTGTTGACTTTACCCTGAAAATTGCTTCGAGAAATATGCTCGTAACAAGCTGCTGGGGAGTGCGGCCTTGCCTGCGGGCAACTTTGGAGCTTGATGTTTATGCGGCGGCCCGGCCGTAAAGGATCGCACCACCCCATATCCAAGGGGGCCATGAAGGACCAGCAGCAGGGGATTAATGTTTTCACCCGTTCCTTCGGGTCCATCCAGGGCATCACAACAGTCAAATCATTGTAGGGGACACGAACTACCTTTCCCATAAGACATTGCAAGGATTCACCTAATGCAAAGCTCACCTGAGGGCGGTTAATCACAAAGGTGTGGGCGTGTCTACTACAACAATCTCATGTCGAGCCTCTGAAGAGGGCGGAAGCCCAGAAACGCGTCAGGCTCTACTATCGTTGACACGAGAACTGTAATCACAGAAGGACGGAGTGTTGACTTTACCCTGAAAATTGCTTCGAGAAATATGCTCGTAACAAGCTGCTGGGGAGTGCGGCCTTGCCTGCGGGCAACTTTGGAGCTTGATGTTTATGCGGCGGCCCGGCCGTAAAGGATCGCACCACCCCATATCCAAGGGGGCCATGAAGGACCAGCAGCAGGGGATTAATGTTTTCACCCGTTCCTTCGGGTCCATCCAGGGCATCACAACAGTCAAATCATTGTAGGGGACACGAACTACCTTTCCCATAAGACATTGCAAGGATTCACCTAATGCAAAGCTCACCTGAGGGCGGTTAATCACAAAGGTGTGGGCGTGTCTACTACAACAATCTCATGTCGAGCCTCTGAAGAGGGCGGAAGCCCAGAAACGCGTCAGGCTCTACTATCGTTGACACGAGAACTGTAATCACAGAAGGACGGAGTGTTGACTTTACCCTGAAAATTGCTTCGAGAAATATGCTCGTAACAAGCTGCTGGGGAGTGCGGCCTTGCCTGCGGGCAACTTTGGAGCTTGATGTTTATGCGGCGGCCCGGCCGTAAAGGATCGCACCACCCCATATCCAAGGGGGCCATGAAGGACCAGCAGCAGGGGATTAATGTTTTCACCCGTTCCTTCGGGTCCATCCAGGGCATCACAACAGTCAAATCATTGTAGGGGACACGAACTACCTTTCCCATAAGACATTGCAAGGATTCACCTAATGCAAAGCTCACCTGAGGGCGGTTAATCACAAAGGTGTGGGCGTGTCTACTACAACAATCTCATGTCGAGCCTCTGAAGAGGGCGGAAGCCCAGAAACGCGTCAGGCTCTACTATCGTTGACACGAGAACTGTAATCACAGAAGGACGGAGTGTTGACTTTACCCTGAAAATTGCTTCGAGAAATATGCTCGTAACAAGCTGCTGGGGAGTGCGGCCTTGCCTGCGGGCAACTTTGGAGCTTGATGTTTATGCGGCGGCCCGGCCGTAAAGGATCGCACCACCCCATATCCAAGGGGGCCATGAAGGACCAGCAGCAGGGGATTAATGTTTTCACCCGTTCCTTCGGGTCCATCCAGGGCATCACAACAGTCAAATCATTGTAGGGGACACGAACTACCTTTCCCATAAGACATTGCAAGGATTCACCTAATGCAAAGCTCACCTGAGGGCGGTTAATCACAAAGGTGTGGGCGTGTCTACTACAACAATCTCATGTCGAGCCTCTGAAGAGGGCGGAAGCCCAGAAACGCGTCAGGCTCTACTATCGTTGACACGAGAACTGTAATCACAGAAGGACGGAGTGTTGACTTTACCCTGAAAATTGCTTCGAGAAATATGCTCGTAACAAGCTGCTGGGGAGTGCGGCCTTGCCTGCGGGCAACTTTGGAGCTTGATGTTTATGCGGCGGCCCGGCCGTAAAGGATCGCACCACCCCATATCCAAGGGGGCCATGAAGGACCAGCAGCAGGGGATTAATGTTTTCACCCGTTCCTTCGGGTCCATCCAGGGCATCACAACAGTCAAATCATTGTAGGGGACACGAACTACCTTTCCCATAAGACATTGCAAGGATTCACCTAATGCAAAGCTCACCTGAGGGCGGTTAATCACAAAGGTGTGGGCGTGTCTACTACAACAATCTCATGTCGAGCCTCTGAAGAGGGCGGAAGCCCAGAAACGCGTCAGGCTCTACTATCGTTGACACGAGAACTGTAATCACAGAAGGACGGAGTGTTGACTTTACCCTGAAAATTGCTTCGAGAAATATGCTCGTAACAAGCTGCTGGGGAGTGCGGCCTTGCCTGCGGGCAACTTTGGAGCTTGATGTTTATGCGGCGGCCCGGCCGTAAAGGATCGCACCACCCCATATCCAAGGGGGCCATGAAGGACCAGCAGCAGGGGATTAATGTTTTCACCCGTTCCTTCGGGTCCATCCAGGGCATCACAACAGTCAAATCATTGTAGGGGACACGAACGACCTTTCCCATAAGACATTGCAAGGATTCACCTAATGCAAAGCTCACCTGAGGGCGGTTAATCACAAAGGTGTGGGCGTGTCTACTACAACAATCTCATGTCGAGCCTCTGAAGAGGGCGGAAGCCCAGAAACGCGTCAGGCTCTACTATCGTTGACACGAGAACTGTAATCACAGAAGGACGGAGTGTTGACTTTACCCTGAAAATTGCTTCGAGAAATATGCTCGTAACAAGCTGCTGGGGAGTGCGGCCTTGCCTGCGGGCAACTTTGGAGCTTGATATATATATATATATATATATATATATATATATATATACACATATATATAATGAACTCTGGGAACTGTAGTCTATTACAGCAACTAAAGAGGGTGTGTCATCATGTGATCGTGGGGGTGAAAGCTTCAACCAATGGGAGTTCTTTACAGCATTTAAAGGTGTGGGTGGAGTAGTGCCGGGATTTCAATGGCATCTGAGAAATGCATCATGCCTGTTGCCCTATTAAAGACTTCCAAGATATTCCCCGATGTGGCCTCCAACTTCTCTTCAAATCGGAGGGGTTTTGTTTGGATATATATATATATGTCACACCAGGATTCCCACGACTCGTTCCTAAGTCGACAAGACGGGACACGGACACCAGGTAAGTGCATCGTTTTTTTCTTTATTCTTTTAGCTGAAGCTTCGGCATGGTGGATGACGCATTTCGCCCAACAAGTGGGCTTGATCACATGACGAGACTCTCGTCTCACTGGGTTTTTCAACACTTTTTTTCACACATTGCGTCACGTGATTAGTGAACCAGGAAAAAATACTTCATATACATTCTCATTTTGTGATCGGTTTAGATCCATAATTAAATACAAGGCAGCGGAGGCCGTACTTATTGATACTGGGTCAATCCAAAATATCATTTTAAAGTGCAATATGCATAATTGAAGCAACTACATCATAAATGTGGTACAAATACCCATTAGTAAACCTAACCACAACATTAAAAATAATTGATCATGTGCAAACAGCAAAATAGTCTGTTAGAAATATATAGACGTCCTGGGATCAATCCAATTAACAATGTAAAGTGCATAGTGCAAACATTTCATTGTTTCCTAAAACAACATTGCTGTCGTTCAATATATATATATATAACAATTCTCTATCCAAAGGGATGCTTCATGCAAAGTATGGTAGTTCAAAATTACTCTTATCTTGTCAGACATGATCTTATATTTTCATAATTGCTATTTTATGTATTTGTAACATACCAAACCGTTATATCTATTCACGCTCCCTTTGGAATTTGCTGTTAACTTATGAAGATATATATAAATTCATATTCTACAATATGTTGTGGATGCCTCCCATACATATGTGTTAGTGGCTGCTGATCTGTGCAATGACACCGTAAGAGAATAAATGAAGTGCTCCAAAGCCAACGTGCATTTTAAAGTGTATTGTGCATCTAAACATAAATCATCACCTTCAAATAAGTTAGAATGTGCAAATTGAAAAAATTCTATATTGAAAAATTTGAGAGCACACGGAAATCATAACAGATTATACCGTACTGCCATGTTGCATGTATGTTGGTAAAATATATACCTATTGGCTATGACTTCTCTAATTGGAAAGATGAAGTTGGACAATTAAAACGATGAATAGCCATATAGTATCTTCCTATGTTCTAACTTTGGTGGATTCTAGTGTCCAATCTGACCGGATCGAATTCAATGGGGACCATAATGTACATAAGAGGGTAAGAGACATTATCTTGGAAACTCTGTATGTACTCTAAAAATCCTCTATAAAAAATTGTACAATTCTTCCCCATTGTTAAGTCCATTGGGAGTGAGAGTATCTAATTCAAGTATAAACTTCACCTCCAATTGTCTAAGAACTTTCTCCCTGTTCCCTCCCCTTCTCATTGGTGGAACTGCAGCTATGAAAAAGTGCTTAAGATCTTCCAATTTGTTCTTGTGCACTGCCTTGAAATGTCTAGCCACTTGATATGTCATGTCCTTGTTAACATTTGCTCTGAGGTGCTGCAAAATGCGTACATGCACTTGCAGATTAGTGCTGCCCACGTATTGTAATCCGCAAGTGCAGCTCAATACATAAACAGCAAATTCAGTGTGGTAGCTATATCTGGCATTAATTTTATTCGAAGTGGCGCCATATACAATAGTGTATTGTGAGGTGTTGGCTCCAAACTTACATGCTCTGCATGTGTTACATTTAATGAATACAAAAAATCAATAGGGAGGGAAAAATAAGCGGTGATCCATTCAGCTTCCAATGATTAGTACAAATATCAAAAATGGGGGAAAATGGACCACTTGTCCTGTGTAACCAAGGTCTCAATTAACGTGGGAAGCCATCGTTAAAAAACCCTCATATACGTACACAGGCGATGGGCGGTATATGTTGGTTCTCCGCCTCCGTGTACCGTAACAGCATGATCATTGGGTCTTTTCCTTTGTGATTATGCTGACCTCCACATGGAGGAAGACCAACTGGTTCTACAGTAGTGGTCAGAAATAAAAGAGGGCGTGTTTGTGCTAAAAATATGTGAAATTAAGGATAAAATTCCCTGTATCAAATCTCGTATCCTTTATTCTTGAGATTAATGATATGGGAAACTAAAAAGTTGTCGTGCATATAAAAACCTAGTTACTGGTTCAATGTACTGGTGATGGTCTGGTGATGGTCTACATGTTTCAGCCTCATGGAAACTCTAGAGGCTTTCGTCAGGACCGAAGAGTGTTGGGAGCACCCTATGGCTCACCAAAATTATTGTGGGATGACATCTCAAATGACATCACTGATGACATCACTGATGACATCATCCATGTGAAAAATTACCACATCTTCTCACACCCTAATATAACCTTTGATACACCGACTAAAAATTTAAGAGTTCCATTCTCAAAACCATATATACTGCAATACCAATCATTATATACCCACTTATTAACTCTTAGGTCTTCATATACCTCCACTCACTCACCTGTACAGTCACTCATACTTACAGTCACCACGTACAAAACTATCATATACATTTATACACTTATATAGACACTCACACACTAACAAGTATCCATAGAGCTACTCTTACACCTACTCAGTCATGCAAATAATCACACTCCCATTTACTCACCTATGCAGTTATACACACTCAAGTTCACTTACTCATAAAAATAGTATCACATTCTTACACTCTTATAGAATCATTGATACAAGCACACACTCATCCATACAGTCACTCTCACAATCACACACTCTCACATCTACCCACTTATATACTCTTACACGCATATATACTGCCTTTCACATATGTAGTTACTCACAAATGTACCACTGAGATATAGATTCAACCACTAACACACCCATACATACACTCACTCAACTTACTGTCCATCACAGATGCACTCTTAAAACCATGCACCCATAGAATCACCCACTCACGCATCTATGCATAGAGTCACACACACCCTACCCACACAAACACTCAGGAACCCATACAGATACTGAGACCAGCAATCAATAACTCATATAGACACTCATATAGCTATTCACAAAACCATGCAGCCACTTATACACCAACATACAGATACATACAAACATTTACACAGTTTAGTCAGTAGTCTGCAGTAAGATACATTTAATGGCTCACTTATAGAATCATGTTACGCACCACAGAAAATCATCCATTTACACACTTGTACACCCACTCATTCTTCAACAGGCTTTTCCCTATATATATTAAACATATTAAAAAATTTCAGAAACACATACTCAATGGATGATGTCATCAGTGATGTCATTTGAGATGTCATCAGTGATGTCATGAGTGATGTCACTGACCATGTCATGAGTGATGTAATATGTGACGTCATCAGCAGTGGATTGCGGGCGCGTGAGTTATAGTTAGCTGAACTAACTATAACGGGGGAATTTCAATGGTTTTGTACGAGTGAAATGTCCAGCTAACTATAACATGTGTGAAACCTATGGTTTTTTCATTGAAAATATATATATATATATATATATATATATATATATATATATATATGCACATATATATAATGAACTCTGGGAACTGTAGTCTATTACAGCAACTAAAGAGGGTGTGTCATCATGTGATCGTGGGGGTGAAAGCTTCAACCAATGGGAGTTCTTTACAGCATTTAAAGGTGTGGGTGGAGTAGTGCCGGGATTTCAATGGCATCTGAGAAATGCATCATGCCTGTTGCCCTATTAAAGACTTCCAAGATATTCCCCGATGTGGCCTCCAACTTCTCTTCAAATCGGAGGGGTTTTGTTTGGATATATATATATGTCACACCAGGATTCCCACGACTCGTTCCTAAGTCGACAAGACGGGACACGGACACCAGGTAAGTGCATCGTTTTTTTCTTTATTCTTTTAGCTGAAGCTTCGGCATGGTGGATGACGCATTTCGCCCAACAAGTGGGCTTGATCACATGACGAGACTCTCGTCTCACTGGGTTTTTCAACACTTTTTTTCACACATTGCGTCACGTGATTAGTGAACCAGGAAAAAATACTTCATATACATTCTCATTTTGTGATCGGTTTAGATCCATAATTAAACACAAGGCAGCGGAGGCCGTACTTATTGATACTGGGTCAATCCAAAATATCATTTTAAAGTGCAATATGCATAATTGAAGCAACTACATCATAAATGTGGTACAAATACCCATTAGTAAACCTAGCCACAACATTAAAAATAATTGATCATGTGCAAACAGCAAAATAGTCTGTTAGAAATATATAGACGTCCTGGGATCAATCCAATTAACAATGTAAAGTGCATAGTGCAAACATTTCATTGTTTCCTAAAACAACATTGCTGTCGTTCAATATATATATATATAACAATTCTCTATCCAAAGGGATGCTTCATGCAAAGTATGGTAGTTCAAAATTACTCTTATCTTGTCAGACATGATCTTATATTTTCATAATTGCTATTTTATGTATTTGTAACATACCAAACCGTTATATCTATTCACGCTCCCTTTGGAATTTGCTGTTAACTTATGAAGATATATATAAATTCATATTCTACAATATGTTGTGGATGCCTCCCATACATATGTGTTAGTGGCTGCTGATCTGTGCAATGACACCGTAAGAGAATAAATGAAGTGCTCCAAAGCCAACGTGCATTTTAAAGTGTATTGTGCATCTAAACATAAATCATCACCTTCAAATAAGTTAGAATGTGCAAATTGAAAAAATTCTATATTGAAAAATTTGAGAGCACACGGAAATCATAACAGATTATACCGTACTGCCATGTTGCATGTATGTTGGTAAAATATATACCTATTGGCTATGACTTCTCTAATTGGAAAGATGAAGTTGGACAATTAAGACGATGAATAGCCATATAGTATCTTCCTATGTTCTAACTTTGGTGGATTCTAGTGTCCAATCTGACCGGATCGAATTCAATGGGGACCATAATGTACATAAGAGGGTAAGAGACATTATCTTGGAAACTCTGTATGTACTCTAAAAATCCTCTATAAAAAATTGTACAATTCTTCCCCATTGTTAAGTCCATTGGGAGTGAGAGTATCTAATTCAAGTATAAACTTCACCTCCAATTGTCTAAGAACTTTCTCCCTGTTCCCTCCCCTTCTCATTGGTGGAACTGCAGCTATGAAAAAGTGCTTAAGATCTTCCAATTTGTTCTTGTGCACTGCCTTGAAATGTCTAGCCACTTGATATGTCATGTCCTTGTTAACATTTGCTCTGAGGTGCTGCAAAATGCGTACATGCACTTGCAGATTAGTGCTGCCCACGTATTGTAATCCGCAAGTGCAGCTCAATACATAAACAGCAAATTCAGTGTGGTAGCTATATCTGGCATTAATTTTATTCGAAGTGGCGCCATATACAATAGTGTATTGTGAGGTGTTGGCTCCAAACTTACATGCTCTGCATGTGTTACATTTAATGAATACAAAAAATCAATAGGGAGGGAAAAATAAGCGGTGATCCATTCAGCTTCCAATGATTAGTACAAATATCAAAAATGGGGGAAAATGGACCACTTGTCCGGTGTAACCAAGGTCTCAATTAACGTGGGAAGCCATCGTTAAAAAACCCTCATATACGTACACAGGCGATGGGCGGTATATGTTGGTTCTCCGCCTCCGTGTACCGTAACAGCATGATCATTGGGTCTTTTCCTTTGTGATTATGCTGACCTCCACATGGAGGAAGACCAACTGGTTCTACAGTAGTGGTCAGAAATAAAAGAGGGCGTGTTTGTGCTAAAAATATGTGAAATTAAGGATAAAATTCCCTGTATCAAATCTCGTATCCTTTATTCTTGAGATTAATGATATGGGAAACTAAAAAGTTGTCGTGCATATAAAAACCTAGTTACTGGTTCAATGCACTGGTGATGGTCTGGTGATGGTCTACATGTTTCAGCCTCATGGAAACTCTAGAGGCTTTCGTCAGGACCGTAGAGTGTTGGGAGCACCCTATGGCTCACCAAAATTATTGTGGGATGACATCTCAAATGACATCACTGATGACATCACTGATGACATCATCCATGTGAAAAATTACCACATCTTCTCACACCCTAATATAACCTTTGATACACCGACTAAAAATTTAAGAGTTCCATTCTCAAAACCATATATACTGCAATACCAATCATTATATACCCACTTATTAACTCTTAGGTCTTCATATACCTCCACTCACTCACCTGTACAGTCACTCATACTTACAGTCACCACGTACAAAACTATCATATACATTTATACACTTATATAGACACTCACGCACTAACAAGTATCCATAGAGCTACTCTTACACCTACTCAGTCATGCAAATAATCACACTCCCATTTACTCACCTATGCAGTTATACACACTCAAGTTCACTTACTCATAAAAATAGTATCACATTCTTACACTCTTATAGAATCATTGATGCAAGTACACACTCATCCATACAGTCACTCTCACAATCACACACTCTCACATCTACCCACTTATATACTCTTACACGCATATATACTGCCTTTCACATATGTAGTTACTCACAAATGTACCACTGAGATATAGATTCAACCCCTAACACACCCATACATACACTCACTCAACTTACTGTCCATCACAGATGCACTCTTAAAACCATGCACCCATAGAATCACCCACTCACACATCTATGCATAGAGTCACACACACCCTACCCACACAAACACTCAGGAACCCATACAGATACTGAGACAAGCAATCAATAACTCATATAGACACTCATATAGCTATTCACAAAACCATGCAGCCACTTATACACCAACATACAGATACATACAAACATGTACACAGTTTAGTCAGTAGTCTGCAGTAAGATACATTTAATGGCTCACTTATAGAATCATGTTACGCACCACAGAAAATCATCCATTTACACACTTGTACACCCACTCATTCTTCAACAGGCTTTTCCCTATATATATTAAACATATTAAAAAATTTCAGAAACACATACTCAATGGATGATGTCATCAGTGATGTCATTTGAGATGTCATCAGTGATGTCATGAGTGATGTCACTGACCATGTCATGAGTGATGTAATATGTGACGTCATCAGCAGTGGATTGCGGGCGCGTGTGTTATAGTTAGCTGAACTAACTATAACGGGGGAATTTCAATGGTTTTGTACGAGTGAAATGTCCAGCTAACTATAACATGTGTGAAACCTATGGTTTTTTCATTGAATATATATATATATATATATATATATATATATATATATATATATATATATATATATATATATATATATACACATATATATAATGAACTCTGGGAACTGTAGTCTATTACAGCAACTAAAGAGGGTGTGTCATCATGTGATCGTGGGGGTGAAAGCTTCAACCAATGGGAGTTCTTTACAGCATTTAAAGGTGTGGGTGGAGTAGTGCCGGGATTTCAATGGCATCTGAGAAATGCATCATGCCTGTTGCCCTATTAAAGACTTCCAAGATATTCCCCGATGTGGCCTCCAACTTCTCTTCAAATCGGAGGGGTTTTGTTTGGATATATATATATGTCACACCAGGATTCCCACGACTCGTTCCTAAGTCGACAAGACGGGACACGGACACCAGGTAAGTGCATCGTTTTTTTCTTTATTCTTTTAGCTGAAGCTTCGGCATGGTGGATGACGCATTTCGCCCAACAAGTGGGCTTGATCACATGACGAGACTCTCGTCTCACTGGGTTTTTCAACACTTTTTTTCACACATTGCGTCACGTGATTAGTGAACCAGGAAAAAATACTTCATATACATTCTCATTTTGTGATCGGTTTAGATCCATAATTAAACACAAGGCAGCGGAGGCCGTACTTATTGATACTGGGTCAATCCAAAATATCATTTTAAAGTGCAATATGCATAATTGAAGCAACTACATCATAAATGTGGTACAAATACCCATTAGTAAACCTAACCACAACATTAAAAATAATTGATCATGTGCAAACAGCAAAATAGTCTGTTAGAAATATATAGACGTCCTGGGATCAATCCAATTAACAATGTAAAGTGCATAGTGCAAACATTTCATTGTTTCCTAAAACAACATTGCTGTCGTTCAATATATATATATATAACAATTCTCTATCGAAAGGGATGCTTCATGCAAAGTATGGTAGTTCAAAATTACTCTTATCTTGTCAGACATGATCTTATATTTTCATAATTGCCATTTTATGTATTTGTAACATACCAAACCGTTATATCTATTCACGCTCCCTTTGGAATTTGCTGTTAACTTATGAAGATATATATAAATTCATATTCTACAATATGTTGTGGATGCCTCCCATACATATGTGTTAGTGGCTGCTGATCTGTGCAATGACACCGTAAGAGAATAAATGAAGTGCTCCAAAGCCAACGTGCATTTTAAAGTGTATTGTGCATCTAAACATAAATCATCACCTTCAAATAAGTTAGAATGTGCAAATTGAAAAAATTCTATATTGAAAAATTTGAGAGCACACGGAAATCATAACAGATTATACCGTACTGCCATGTTGCATGTATGTTGGTAAAATATATACCTATTGGCTATGACTTCTCTAATTGGAAAGATGAAGTTGGACAATTAAGACGATGAATAGCCATATAGTATCTTCCTATGTTCTAACTTTGGTGGATTCTAGTGTCCAATCTGACCGGATCGAATTCAATGGGGACCATAATGTACATAAGAGGGTAAGAGACATTATCTTGGAAACTCTGTATGTACTCTAAAAATCCTCTATAAAAAATTGTACAATTCTTCCCCATTGTTAAGTCCATTGGGAGTGCGAGTATAAACTTCACCTCCAATTGTCTAAGAACTTTCTCCCTGTTCCCTCCCCTTCTCATTGGTGGAACTGCAGCTATGAAAAAGTGCCTTGAAATGTCTAGCCACTTGATATGTCATGTCCTTGTTAACAATTGCTCTGAGGTGCTGCAAAATGCGTACATGCACTTGCAGATTAGTGCTGCCCACGTATTGTAATCCGCAAGTGCAGCTCAATACATAAACAGCAAATTCAGTGTGGTAGCTATATCTGGCATTAATTTTATTCGAAGTGGCGCCATATACAATAGTGTATTGTGAGGTGTTGGCTCCAAACTTACATGCTCTGCATGTGTTACATTTAATGAATACAAAAAATCAATGTGGAGGGAAAAATAAGCGGTGATCCATTCAGCTTCCAATGATTAGTACAAATATCAAAAATGGGGGAAAATGGACCACTTGTCCTGTGTAACCAAGGTCTCAATTAACGTGGGAAGCCAATACGCCTATCTGTCCCCTTCCCAATATGGCTTTTTGAGGACTAACACGCATAACTACCGTCCAAGCATAGATTTTTTAGAATTTATAACAGTCAAGTTGTTGTTAATACGTGATATTGCTCACATTTTTTCTTTACAGGTACAGATACTACAGATCTGACCCCTAAAACAAGGGTGGTGAGTACAAAACACCTACCCCACAATAATTTTGGTGAGCCATAGGGTGCTCCCAACACTCTTCGGTTCTGACGAAAGCCTCTAGAGTTTCCATGAGGCTGAAACATGTAGACCATCACCAGACCATCACCAGTGCATTGAACCGGTAACTAGGTTTTTATATGCACGACAACTTTTTAGTTTCCCATAGCATTAATCTCAAGAATAAAGGATACGAGATTTGATACAGGGAATTTTATCCTTCATTTCACATATTTTTGAGCACAAACACGCCCTCTTTTATTTCTGACCACTACTGTAGAACCAGTTGGTCTTCCTCCATGTTGAGGTCAGCATATTCACAAAGGAAAAGAACCAATGATCATGCTGTTACGGTACACGGAGGCGGAGAACCAACATATTCCGCCCATCGCCTGTGTACGTATATGAGGGTTTTTTAACGATGGCTTCCCACTTTAATTGAGACCTTGGTTACACAGGACAAGTGGTCCATTTTCCCCCATTTTTGATATTTGTTACATTTAATTAAGCCATTGCGTGGTGCTAGCCACATCGAACGCGACTGGATTACATTAGTACTAACTCTGGACTGGGCTTGACTAAAGCATTATGCATGGATTTGGATTTCCTAAAAGTCAACACTGGAGGGGTCGGGAATAACTGGTTCAAAAGCATGTCAGTTTGCACTATGGGCCAATGTTTATTTATGATGGTCCTAATTTTCTTGTGCTGGCTACTACAAGTCGTTATGAATCTCATTTTAGTGTTCTCCTCTTCTTCGTTGGAAAATTTGCCTTTTCTCTTACTGCCAGGGGTGTTCGTGTGCGTTAACAAATCCTCCCGGGGTTTTATTCTGACTTTAGTCAGGGCCGTATTGATGACCTGGTCACTATAGCCCCTGGCTAGAAATCTGAGCCTGCTTTCTTTGATGCAATCTTCAAACAATTGATAAGTACTGCGTATTCTATGCAGCTGTAAGAATTCCCCATATGGGATACTTCTTATTAAATGGGTGGAGTGAAAGCTCGACGCATGTAGCGTCGAGTTTCCGGCTGTACTCTTTCTGTGCAAGGTTGTCTCTATACCACTGTCTTCTATACAGACATGTACATCCAGAAAGTCTATAGATTTGTCATTAATTACTGCAGTAAATTGAAGATTGAGATCATTTATGTTTAGTAACTCAATAAAAGCTCTGGCCATAGTCTCAGGTTCCTTCCATACAAAGAATATATCCTCAATGAAGCGTATCCATCCTATGATGCACTCATCCCATACATCCCTGTATTTTACCCTGAGAACCTGCTCTTCCCACCAGCCTATGTGTAAGCACGCGTAGCTGGGGGAGAAGCAGGCCCCCATGGCAACTCCCCTTGTTTGGTGATATATGTCCTTATTAAATAGGTAATAGTTGTTGTGGAGACATAGTGATATTATTTCTAAAATCATTTTACCATTTTGGTAAAGCTCCATAGGTCTACTTCCTTAAAAAAACTTCACTGCATTCATACCATCAATATGATTATTGCTTGTGTATAAAGCACAAACATCAAGGGATACCAACAAAAAATCAGGTGACTATGGAATGTCTAAGTTTCTCCAGAAAATGGGTGGTGTCTTTAATATATGATGGCAGGGCAACAACCAATTCCTGCAAATGAAAGTCCACATTTTCTGAGATTTTTTCTACGACTCCTCCTCTGGCATTGATTATAGGTCTACCTGGTACAGGTGTAGTTCTTTAATGTATTTTTGGTATGAAATACATAACGGAAGTGATTGGAAACTCCGTTCGCAGATAGTTGAATTCACCGTTGGTAATCAGGTTATCTCGTTTCCATTTGTAAAGGTGTTTGAGACACAGGGCACTAAGTGACGATAGGTGTTGTGCGTTGGATTTTGAATAGCATTGAATATCCGTTAGGTGTTTATCAGCTTCAATCATATTGTCTTCTCTGGGCCACAAGACTATATTGCCCCCTTTATCAGATTGTTTGATTATCACCTCATTATGTTCCCGCAGTTCCTGATATTTTTTAACTTGAAATTTGTGCCACCTTTCCGCCTCTTTATAGCTATGCGG
This sequence comes from Triturus cristatus, assembly GCF_964204655.1. NCBI lineage: Eukaryota > Metazoa > Chordata > Amphibia > Caudata > Salamandridae > Triturus > Triturus cristatus. The sequence continues at coordinate 271,998,249 of NC_140595.1, read as the reverse complement.
AGTTTTTTGATTTCTTCAATAACGATGTCTTGATAAATATCAATTGTACTGCACGGCATGACTGGAACAAAGGTTGATTTTGGTTTAAAAGGGGATTGAATTCTACCAGACACACCGGTGCCCATTTCTGCAATCAACTCTTGCGTTAAGTCTGGGATATCTTCCTGATTGGTATTTGTCAAATCACCCATAGCCAAAAAGGTGGGAATGTCTGATATTAGTAGATTGGATACTGACTCCATATTAACAAGATCTGAATTGACTGGAGATTCTATACTTTTTTTCGAATTTTTTATAGCAAAGTACTTTTTCAATTTCATTTTTCGGATGAACTTATAAATATCCACTTGTGTTTGGAAGTAATTCAGGCTGCTTTCCGGGCAGAAAGATAACCCCAAAGCCAGTAATTGGGTTTCCGCCTAATTCATTTGGATCGAAAATAAGTTCACCACCATATTTGCTTGGGACTCTATTTTTTGATACATTTTTTCTTTCGTTGCTGCCCGATCTTGCATTGCCAGACTTTCCTTCTGGCTTCCCTTCTTTTATTGTGTTTTGTTGCGGATTCTGAGCAGGCTTCTGTGGTCTTAGCGTTTGACGCCGCACCCACTGCACAAAATCCAGTTCCTCTCCCGGTGTGAGGACACCCATGTCTTCCCTTCCTTGAAATCTAGCAATACCACTGTTGTCTGAGTCAGCTTCACTAACAGTTGAGTTAGATTCTGACAGGGATTCAACTTCCGGTTCTTGACTAATTGTACCTTTTGCCCCTCTAGACATACCTGGGGATATTAATTTCTTTTTCAAGACATCGTACTTTTTTGAGAAGGTGAAAATATGTCCGGTCTCATAATCTTGTTTGTCCCGGGCCTACTTGTATGCTTTTCGCGTTTTTATTATATCTGTCTGTTTTTTTAGACGTCTGTCAATTTCAGATCTGGTTTCATCAATTAATTCCTTGAACTCTAGTTTGGCCAAACTATCATTTGTAATTTGAATTTCTTTTAGAATTAAATCCAGGTCAATTCTGGCGTATTTAATCAATATTTGGACCATACGCATGGATGCTTCTAGGTTGCTATTGGCCCATTCCTTCAGCATTTCAGGATTTGGGTTCTCAAAACTTGGAGCAAGCAATATCCGCAACCCGCGTGGCACCCTGTTCGCCTCTACATGTTTTTCCAGAGATTTTTGTTCCCACCACTTGGTCATTTCTGACATCCAATTTCTTTAATCATATCCGTACCTCACCCTGCGGTGGAATATTAGTAGTCGTTTTGATCCATCCATTACTTTGGACTGAAGGCAGATTCTCAAACAAATCAGCGGCCGCTGCTTCCAGTTCTCTTATTATCTCGTCAGCCATGCGAGAAGCTTGATATCGCTTATTTTCAAATTGGACAACAAAAACTAACAAACAAACAGACAGACAATATATATATTAAGTCGTTTAATTATTAGATTTTCATAATCAGGGCAGACATACACAATATACATTACTGTTGATAGTGTCCATTTGATAGGCACAATAACATCAAGTATACATTCAAGCATAATTGAGCAAATCAGATCCACATTCTCATCTGCGGTGTGTATAGGCATCTGCCATATGTTCCTATGCCTTAAGTTTTTGCGGCTGGTGCTTCTGTGCGAGAACGAACCGGAGCACTCCCTGGTCCCCCCGCCTAGTGTATATTCCATACTGTCGCACATGTATGGAAATCTGTTGTGTGTTTAAGAGGCAATATTGGGCAATGCACACTTCTATTGGCTTTCTGTTTTCTGAATTCAGCTTTCTGGCAGTCAATGTCCTATCATTCTAATGTGTATCCCTATACATTGGCGTTCGCTGAAGGTGAACTTTCAGCATTGGAATTGTGTATGTTTTGCAGCTCGGCAAGTATCGCATACCCACTTGAGGCGAGTGGAGTCCTCAGGACTCCCATGGTGTGTTCCTGATGCAGTGCAATCCTCTCTGCTTTAGCCCATGTCAGTATGGAGTGTCTCCATGCTAGAAAGTATGGGGGATCCTGAGCCTTCCATCTCCGAGTGATCAGTTTTTTCGCTCCTGCCAAGCCTAGATCTAGAAACCTTGAATTCACTGTGTGTGTACGGCGTTTGCAGTATAGATGTAAAATGTATACTTTCCATTCAAATGGAACGGGGCGGCCTGTGCATTGAGCGAGAGTGTCTGCCGCCTCTGCCCAATACCTATACAGGTTGGGGCATCCCCATAGCAGATGTAATAAATCAACATCTATGAGGGAGCAGCGGGGACAAGCGGCAACTCCTCGGCCAAAATACTGATTAATTTTTTCAGGGGTAAGTTATGCTCTTTGCGTAAAGTAGTATTGTATTTGGTGTAGGCGTGTTTCTCGGGATGTGTACAGGGCTCTCCAATACTGAGGCCCACTCGGGGTCCGTAAGCGGCCGTTGCAGATCTACACCTCCCAGTGGGGTCAAAGTGGTGCCAATGTGACTGCTGTGTGCTGTCTCAGTGAAGCAGTGAACCAGTGAGTAAGGTGTCCCCCATGCCCCATTATGTGTAAATACTGTATTGTGAGATGAGTTTGGGCTCATTGGTTAAATCCCCCCATTTGGAAGCAAGGGCACCCAAATAGCAAACTGTGTAATAAGAATTGACATGGGTGTAATCCGTCAACCGCTAATGTGTCATAGGGAATGAGGACCCTTTCCGATACAGATATCCTGTATCTGGGATCCTGGCCTCCCGCCATCCCCGCAGTTAAGCTGCCACGGTCGTTAGATATCCTCAGGCGTCCCTTATAGTGGTAGAGCAGGCGCTTATGGCGGCAAAATGCCTGATAATGTAAAGCTCCTACAGTTAAAATCCATGCGCCACTCCGAGTCTTAATGAGTCAGGTGGCTTTATCTTTGCACAGGGGTGAAATAGGCTGATAAGGGCAGCTAAGGAGCAGGGTGGTTGAGTGGTCACTGTGCCACCAATTTGGTGATCCGCCAACCATCTTGCCACCGATTGCAGCTGTGCTGCTAGGCAATACTGCTCTAGGTCGAGGGCCGCTAGACCCCCCTGATCCATGGGCAAGTAGAGCTTCTTCATCATCACCCTGTGCCGGGAGTTGCCCCATATGGAGTCCCTGGCCAATTTCTCTAGTGGGAGGAAAAAGGAGGGAGGAATGAATAGTGATTGATTTACAAAATAATATAGTAGACTTGGAAGGATCACCATTTTGGTGAGTACCACTCACCCTGGCAACGATAGTGGAAGATTCCCCCAGAATATAATTTGAGATCGGACAGTTGTCAGTGCTCTTCCCAGGTTGCCGTCTAGCAAATCCACTGGCAATCTGTATATTCTTACTCATAAGTAGCGGAAGGCGTCTACTTGCCATCTCACATGTACCCCGTTAAGGGCATATGCCAGGTCTTGGCATCTGTCTTTGAAAGGGTATAGACACGATTTGGAAGCACTGACTTTTAGTCCCGCTAAGGAGGCAAAGTCCTCTAAACTATGTGCCAATCCCAGGGGGATTGAGCGCGTATCTTTGATGTACACCAGTAGATCATCCGCATACAGTGATATCATGTGTGTACCATCTCCAAGCGGGATGCCTCCGCCTACACTGGTGCGGACGGCTTCTGCCAGCAGCTCTAGCTCATCCCTTCCTAGTTCCTCTTCTAACCGGTACAGCGTCGGATATATATGGCCCACTCTTACTCGCATCGTCGGCTCAGTATATAAAAGTCGTACCATGCGTATAAATGTGCAACTTAGCCTATAACGCGCTAGCACAGCGAATAAGTACTCCCATTCTAGGGAGTCAAACGCTTTCTCGAGGTCTAGCACTAGACACCCAGAGCGGGGCCAGAAGGGCGCAGAGTATGTTGCAACTCTAAAAAAGCACCTCATATTAACTGATGTGCTTCGCAGGGGCACAAACACACTTTGGCCCGCATGCACCAGGGCTGGGACCACTGGCACCAGTTGGTCGGCTAGCATCTTCGCCAGTATCTTATAGTCTGCGTTAAGGAGGGCCAGTGGCCTTTAGGAGCCCAAGTCTGTGGGATCCTTATCAGGCTTAAGCAGAGATACCAGGCTTGCCTCACGCAGTGTGTGTAGGCGCGGTATCAGTGATGTGACATGCTCAGCTGATTGCCTGTTTGGATTGACATAGTCGTGTTCCTTTGTCCAGCAGAGAAGGCTGCCACTATTTTGTTTCTTTGCCGCCACGCCGGAGTCAGTGGGGTCAAGCACCACAACCAAGCGCCCAGGAGACTACAATTCCCAGCATTCCTCGCGGTGCGCTCGCCGCTTGCATCAGCTGTTAGCGCCGGGAGGCGCTTAAAACAAGAACAGGGCTCCCATAGCGCGGGATGCTCATCTGATTGCCTGTTTGGATTGACATAGTCGTGTTCCTTTGTCCTGCAGAGAAGGCTGCCACTGTTGTTTTGTTTCTTTGCCGCCACCACCGGAGTCAGTGGGGTCAAGCGCCCCAACCAAGCGCCCAGGAGACTACAAATCCCAGCATTCCTCACGGCACGCACACCGCTCGCCGCTTGCATCAGCTGTTAGCGCCGGGAGGCGCTTAAAACAGGAACAGGGCTCCTGCAGCGTGGGACGCGCGCGGGCGTGCCCGGTCCAAGGGCGAGCCCGTCTGCGCCCGTCAGAGGCCGAATGAGGCCGGGCAGGGCCACACCATTGATCAGAGCTTCTGGAGATTCACTGTGGAATCATTTTGAAAAGATACTGTTGCAAAGACACATTGACTCCTCCAGGAGATTACCGCCCCATGGGATCTATTGTGCTAATGTCATAATGAGTAAAAAGTTTACATCAGGGCAGGGGGTTGTTGGGACTTTGGATGCCTTCCTTACAAGGGCCAAATCTGTTTTAACACACAAGATTGAATTAGCCAAAAGGAGGTTATCCCTGGACCCCCAGAGTACACTCATATGAGATGTCCCCTCCACCACCTTGTCCTCTATTAGTGTGGAGGAAACCGACGAGGTTTCACTCCCTGTGATTGGCCTAGACACTACGACCCCCAGCACCAGTCCCAGTGGTAGTGGCAGTTCCAATAATTAATGATACTATACATAGGTCCCCAGTTACAACAAGGGGCCAGAAGGCTAAGGCTAAGTCTATGCAGGGTCATTCTCTTGCGCCTCCATCAAAAAAAAGAAAAGGGCAGAGTAGCTACAAATCAGCTAATTCTACGCTGAAATCCATGTTAAAATCTGCTGGTGGGAAACCCTGTGATCCCAATAGTGATCACAATCAAGTTAATAAATCAGTTCAGAACGAGGACGCGATTGTGGAAAACCCAAGTATCTTGATGCAAGGAGATTTTATACGTAAGATGGAATTAATTGTATTTACCCTCTTGGAACCTGTAGTTCTAAAACTCAATAATATTGAAGCAAGACTAGTTAACTTTGAAAAATCTATATTAACTCCCCTGCAATTGCCAACGGTGAGCCGGGGGGGGGGGAGTGAGGGCCCCTTATCTGTTTCTCAACCAGGGGGTAATGGCCCCGGTATAATGCGCCCCGTAGGCACTGATTCTGGTAACCTTGAGAACAGAAGAGTATCCTCCACTCCGCTCACGGGAGGGCTATCACAGAGCCAGGTCATATCCTTGCAGGAACCTTCTGGCAGCAGTATAAGCAGGGATACCGTCCTCAAATGGGGAGAGGGTTGCCCCCAAATACAGTAAAGAGAAAGTCCCCTGCTCGCGAGGATGTCCGCAGGCTGACAAGCAACCTACATTTGCCCCCTGATGCAATACCTTACACTGTGGTGTTGGCAAACGTCCCCATGTTGCCGATGGTAACAATGAGCACTGGTCAACCCTGTGGAACAAATCCCTGGGGTAGCCAGCATTTTTACCACTAACAAAATTACTGTCTGTAGCATCGTATTATGTAATATAGCAGGTTTACGATCCAAGTTTAGCAATCCTCAGTGGTTAGGATACATTCTAAAACATGAAATTATTTGTTTGCAAGAAACTTGGCTGAAGGATCCCATACATATGAACGGTTATAGAACATTTAACATCCAAGCGATAGGAGGTCGGCATGGCAGAGCCAAAGGTGGGCTTTGTATATATGTCTCTAACCAGTTAAATCATGTTAATATAAAATCGAAGTTCGAGTCTCCCTTTTATCAAGTACTAATGTTGTATTGAACTCCTTCACACCCTATGATTGTGTAATTTTTATAATAATATTCCACTCGACAGCGTTCCCAGGGTGACCGACTCACTGTACAAAGAATTAAGAATTGCGTGTACTACAAAGGGCCCTGTGAACATGCTCATTCTGTGTATGGATTTTAATTACGCTTTGTGCACGTATGAGGATGATAGGATATGTGGCTTTAATATGGACGATGGCACTCATTTCTGTCGTTCTAGTGTAGGAGAACTTTTTAATGAATTGGTGTTCAACCTAGATTTAGGTTTTGCTAACGACTTATGCACTAGACCTACACGGATGCCGCAGACTTTTAATGGTAGAGGCCTTAGTTCAACAATTGATTATATTTTGGTGTCAAACATGTGTGCGTCCAGTTTAATCACTTTTTCAGTAGACACGAATTCAGTGAGCGATCATTATCCCTTATGTATTACGGTTAAACTACCCGCGAGTAGTCAGAGAAGTGATAAGCCGATGATAGACAAGCCTTTAGCTAATTTAAGACTTGAAAAATTTAATGGGTATACCTTGCGATCGAACATGATGGACCCTGAGACAGTTAATAAACTACTAATTACAAGGTGTAGATCTGCTTTCGATACTTGCCTGAATGATCTAGCTTCCCCTGAGAATATCCTATCTGCCTTGCAACACGTAGCAGCGGCGGTTAGGGATGTCATGTTTAAATAAGGTGGGAAAAAGCAAGCCCCCCAGAGGTGGTTTGATCAAGCATGCAGTCGTGCACATTCTCACCTGAAACATGAGCTCCATAACATCCCAAGGAACATCATTAAAGTGAGAGAAGTCAGAAAGAATTACAATTCAGCGCTTTTAGAGAGGAAGAATGCCCTTAGGAAAGAATCTTGGGAGCGGCTCACCTTGGCTGCACAAACGAAAGATAGTGCCGCTTTTTGGAAGGCTGTTAAAACACCCTTCCTGACCCCGGCGTGTGGCCCTACTGTGGAGGTAGCGATCACCGAGAAGCAATGGATTGAACACTTTTTAAAGATATATAACGGTCCTGTCCCACTGATAATAATGATATCGATAGTATAGGTACACTTGACATATGCTTTAGTATCAGTGAAGTAAGCAGGGCACTTTCGCTAAGTGCAGGGGGGAAAGCCTCAGGCCCTGATAGAGTACCCGTGGACTTGTACAAGTCAAACACTACTCTATGGGTCCCCATCATCACACAAATAATCAACGCTAGCTGTAAGAACGCTTTCATATTTACTTGGGTGGAATCCACCATTGTCCCTATATTTAAGAAGGGGGACCGTCAGGATCCGACTTGCTACAGGCCCATCTCCTTACTGGATTCTATGGCCAAGGTTGCAGGGCGTATCGTTCTGGAATGCCTGCAGCTTTGGGCAGAGGAAAATCAAGTTCTATCTGAAATACAATATGGTTTTCGTGAAAGACTAGGGACTGTGGAGCAAAGTTTAAATCTAGCGATCCTTATGGGAAAGTATGTCAGGGTCAAAAAGGGAAACCTGTATTTAGTGTTTTATCGACCTCACCGCGGCCTTCGACTGCGTGAGGCACTCAAAGCTTTGGGGTATTTTGGAAATACTGGGGGTTGACAAAAACATCATCTACTTTATTCGTCGCCTTTACCAAGGTGCGAAATCATACGTTTGTTTTGGCTTAGGAGGAGAGCGTACTGCCACCTTCTCTATTGGAAGGGGGGTTAGGCAAGGTTGTGTCCTAGCCCCCTTCCTTTTTAATCTTTACATTAACGGGTTGGGGCAGGCCCTTCTTAAAGATACCCAAGATTTCCCCCAAATAGGCAATCGACCTATTCCAACATTGCTCTACGCGGACGACGCTGTAATCATGTCCCGCACCCAGATTGGCCTGAAAAAGACCCTAAATAACTTTTTTAACTACATGAAGGAGCTGGATTTTAGGATTAACATCTCCGAAACTTTTGTAATGAGATGTGGCCACGGGATTAAGAAACGCAGAGACATCTTTGTGGAGGGGAAACCGATAGCATTAACTAACAGTTTTTTTACCTAGGTATCTTATTCAGCCACAACGATACTTGGGCCCAAGCTGTTGCAGCAAAAAAGCTGGCTCTAATTAGAACAACATCTGCTCTAGCAAGCTTTGCAAAAAAATTAGGCCGCAAACCACCCTTGGAACTCCTAAAAATGTATAAAGCCAAGTGTGTTGCAACTGTTATCTATGGGGCCGGGATTTGGGGTGTTGCCAACACAAACTCTATACAATTAGTGGAGAATTATTTTATTAAATATATTTTGTCAGCATCCTCCAGCACCCCCACCAACGTTTGTCATGCCGAGCTGGGCCTCTCCCACATATCAGATCTCATAAAAATGGAACCAATCCTTCTTTGGCATAGGATTTGGTCAAGAGATGAGACTAAACTTAACAGGGACCTACTACAAGATAGCCTGAGGATGGAGGGTGTGCTAAGGATACCGTGGTTCAAGTTTATTCAAGAGCTTGTAAAAGACATGGGTAACCCGGAATACTTCACTAACCCCAGTTTTATTGCCTTGATCGCCAGGAAAAACCTTAGAAAGGAGGTCCTTTCTTTCCTGGAAAGTAAAAGGCTATCTGGAGAAATGAATAAGCCTACGGTTTTGACACATCAGATGGTCCTCACATCCTATGGTCTGCAGCCATATTTAGTTTATGTGCCAGCCGTTTTTGACAGGTTTTTAGGTCTCGCTGAGCCCAGCGCATGCGCTGGCTGAGACATTTTGTATTTGAGTTTTCAAAGTGCTGCTGGCTGGCCTAGCGCTTGCGTTCACGCGACCGTGCACGCGCGAACCGCTAACCTTCAGCAGCACTTTGAAAACTCGTGCGTCATCGTGATCACTTTCGCTTTTAGAGCGATCGCGATGAGACTCGCTTTCAATGCTTGTTTTCTATTCTTTACTTTTGTAGCAATCGCGGCACCCGCACTTTACTTTAACCATGTTAAAGGTAAAGCGCGGGTGGCGCGATTGCTACAAAAGTAAAGAAATAGAAAAAAACATCTATTTCTTTACTTTTGCAGCAATGGCGGCACCCGCGGCAATTGACGTGTAACGGCTGCTGTGATCATTTTTAAGCGCTTGCTATTACAGGTACATGGATAACCGCCGACAACTGTTTCCACTGTGCCTTTGTAGCTACTACTGCTCTTTCATTCTGCCTGTCGCTCGCCGTCCCTCTCCGCCTGTGTCTCACACCCTCTCCCCCTCTGTTGCCTAAGCATGATGGCGGAGACGCGTTTTCTCACAGCTAGAGTAGCAATGCGGCCCAGCAGCCATGCCTGCACGAGCATGGGAGCGCCTTCCACTACAAAGGAAACAAACAGGCCCCCCATGTCTCGTGGCGGGCATCGCCTCGCACCTCTGAACTCCCTAAAACCAGCGATCTGCTTTTCCGATAACAAAGCCTCCTCCCAGAAACAAACTGCGGGGTTCCTTCGTCGGAAACTGTGCCACTTCCTGTCAGCCTCACAGCCTGTCAGCACTTGCTCTTTATTAGCCCGCCGGTTTAACATCGTCTCCACACATATTCTTATCGGGCACTTTCACAGCAAATAAATGCTATCTGAGGGGGCGCTGCTTCAAGATAGGGGAAGGCAGATGCATCTTATTGACAAGACATTAAAAAGCAAGGCTGCGTTTTATAACATAGGTTAAACTGACACTGTGATGACTCAACAAGGTCATTTATTTTCTGAAGGAATCCATTTTAAATGTATGCATAGAGAGTGATACGAAACGAGTTTGTATGTTAGGGCCCACTTCTGGTCAACAAGGGCTCTTTAGGGACCGTGGGATATTTGTACACACAGGTAATCAAAAAGGTGTATAGTCGTTGGTTATTCGAGGACTCTTAACTAATCACCCCTTGATCAAGAAAATGTGATATATATATATTTAAAGGAAAAGAAAGCTTACATGATATTGTTATTTATATAGTTCACACTCTGTCCTCTTGACACAGGGCAGTGCAGCATGGGAGAAAACTCAGTGGCTTAAGCACCTGCTGTTGAGATTTATTGTTCACCTGCAATTCATAACATCGAAGCACCACAAATTTAACTGAGTTTTTCTTTTTACCCTCCTTCAGATGTCAAAAAACTCAATGTCAATAATTTTCAGAAAGGCGCATATATTTATTAAAGCACCACACGGGTTTCGAAGCACTTGGACGCAGCATGTTGGTAAGCGCTATACAGATGATCTTGCAAGTATTAGGACCAGACACCGAACACGTGCTCCTTCCAGGGAAAACACTTATTGTAGGCAATCGCTTTCAAGTGATGAAGGGAGAATGATTATTGAAGGACTTTTAACCTTGCTGTTTGTGAATAAGTGTGTGCTAATTAGCAAATGTATTTCCGTCTTGAAAAAAAGATTACATCCAAGTACCTAACGGCTGGCCACCAAGGAGACGCGATTAAATTAATCTTCCACCACGCCTACCAAGGAGTTTTTTGACAGTGAGAGACTCGCACTCAAGCACGCCCAGTGCTTCAGGGCTCACCTCTGCAAGCAGTCGAGATACAAGTGTTCGAAAAATGTTGTTCCGCTTGTGGATTTTAATAAAAGACTCCAACCTATTAGCACTAAAAGAAATATGGATTGGACAGCAGTATTTTCAGGGCTGTGCGAAATTTGTAGAATTTGCTTTTGCGTAAACATGTGAAATTTAACAAAAATCACCTGAAATTATGTGAAATGCAAAACCAGCATTTAGCGCTCTGTTCTCACATTAAATAATAGTGCCAAAAACACATATTGCGAACAGCTGATAAAATTCTGGTCATTCTCGTCATGCCCGTGATGACACTACCCTAACATTTTGGCATAATTTAGGAAAATTCGCGGAGCACATTTAAAGCGAAATTAGACGAGATTAGGCCAGGAAAACAGCAATTTCACCCTAGCCACATATTCATCTACTTTTAACACAGCATCAACTTTCAGTGGGCGAGATTAATATTTTCCTTAAATACCAGTATCTATTGAGTTTCTGTGTTCAGCAAAATGTGCATTTTGGACTGTATGTGGAATTACACTAAGGCTCAGGAAGGTTCTATGGAACTATAAGGCTTTTGCTTGTAGGATCTGAAAAGCAAGCTCTTAACTCGTGCCGTTTTGTTCGCACCCAATGCTTGGCATACGCCAGCCAGGATTGATTTAATCCTATGGTGGTTTAATGTGGGTATTGTATAATAGTGGCATACATGGGTTTTAATAGTTTTAATAAGACTCACTGACCCGTGGAGTAGGTATCAGGGATTACATCTACCCCAGGATGGGAGGGAGTCACAGAGTTCCCCTTCACATGGGGAGTCGCCTTTTTAAATTAGCAGAGAAATGTCTGTAGGTTGGTATAGTGTGCTGCCAGCGGAAAGAACTCTGATGGCAGAAAATCAGTTCACTTGTCATTTTGTCCTATAAACCTTGCCAGCTGTAAGTTATTACTGTATATAATCCCTTTCTGAACAGCAAATAGTTCCATTCCGACATAAAATCTTATGTGGCTGAACAGCCTTCTAGAAGAGAATTCTTTCTTTTACTTTAGCTTTGTATGTTGTTGATCACAACTAACACCTCTGTAATTTTATATTTCAAAAATTATATTAATGTTTATTTTTGTTCAAAATAACAGAATTCCGTTTCTTATAAAAAGATCTCTGAATTCACATTTAAAAAAAGCATTGAAAATGCAAAAGGTCTCGCCTTTGATTAAGTTAAAGCCATTTGCTTTGCTAATGGTATTGTATAGCAAAGCAAATGGCTTTAACTTAATCAAAGGCGAGACCTATTGCATTTTTATTGCTCGTTTTAAATGGGGCTCGAAACGGGTCTCTATCGGGCTCTGTTTTGTGCCCTGGCACAGGCGGTCTGTTTTTTTAGGTCGAGCCTAGCGCAGCGCGCATGCCGCTGTCTAGGAGAGGGCCTCTTGGAATTACTCCTGACTTTTCAGTAAACTCGTGCGCGTGGCTTTGTTAATTCGATGATAGCACACCCTGCAATGGATTTTGGCGGAGGCTCCTATTTAAGCCCAAATGGACAGGATAATTCTCTCTGTACACTTGAGAGGGCAGAGTACTAAGGCGAAAATTAGAAGGGGGTCGTCTCACCTGATGTTCTAGTGCTTTTTAGGTCTCGCCTGACCCAGCGCATGCGCTGGTCTGGCGAGACTTTTTGAGAGGGCTCCAAAAAGTGCTACCAGGCCAGCCTAGAGCTACAGTGCCGCTTTAATAGGTCTTACTTTTGGGACCTTATAAGTATTTAGTTATGCAACTGTTGCATGGCTAAACACTTATAAGGTCCCAAAGGCGAGACCTATTGGCTATGCCGGTGCTTGTTATTATTTAGATTCAGACTGGGGACAAAACACAGATTTGTTTCCTTCCCCATGATGAATAATTGGGCAAACGAGTTACCATCATGCCCATGCGATAACCTGTCATTTCAAAACATCAATGCACTTGGTTTTATTTTGTAAATTTTATACGGAGGCAAGAAAGTTCTGGTTGGTTCCGATCTTACAGAACTGGGGCTTGAGACAATGTCGCCCTGCTTCTATTAGGCTCTAGCTTCTAGAAAACGAACATGTCGCCTGGAGGTTATCCATATTCTTAAAAAAAATTATCCACCAGAGAAAGAGCATTATCATTTAGGATTCTGAAGGAGGCTTTTTTTTAAATTCTCTTTTTATAAACTTTAACTTGTTTTAACTTGTGTAAATATCCATCAAATGTATTTTAACATGGAATTTCTATATGTGCAAATTAGTACTTTTTTAAAATCTACTGATGATAATCTTTGCTTTCAATATGATTACTATTTTGTCACATGTGCGTTTTATGATTGTTATACCACAATCAAAATAAAGCTTTGTTTGACTGATTGATTGACATACGCTTTATAATATTCGTCCGGGAGGGTTTTGCCTGTGGCCAATGCTTCTATTGCATCTTGAATTTCGTCCCCAGAGATTGGCACGTTTACTGTCTCTCTTTGCTCTGGGGTTACCCCAGGTATCTGCACTGCATCTAAGAAGGCATTCAGTTGATGTTCGTCACATTGCCCCGAAGACTGATAAAGGAGAGCATAATGATTAGTCATTAATGCGTGGATTTCATGCTGTGTGTACAGCATATGACCCCCCTCATTTGGTATTGCGCATATGGGCTAACAAGGTTTTTTTCTGGCGCAGAAGCCATGCAAGTATCAGGCCCGCTTTGTCTGCTGTAGCATGTGTGCCAGCGGAGAGTGCCGCATAGTTGTGACATCTAAGCCTCTCTAATAACTCTGCATGTTCTGCATGTAGCTCCTCTAATCTTTGTGTGTCTCCCACAACCACTACTGCACTAGTTTCACAGTTTAGCAACTGACGTTCAATTTTATTGAGTGTTTTACTTATTTGCTTGCATATGTTCCATGTAAATCTTAAGCAATGCCCTCTGGTGGTCACCTTAAATGCATCCCATTCTAAAAGTGTTTCACCTGTGGAACCCTCATTGATCTCAAAGTAGTCCAGGACTGATGTCCCTAAAGAAGCACAAAGTGCTTGGTCTTCCAGTGCTGCTCGTTGAAGGCGCCAGGTAGGGACAGGCGGCGGGTCTGTGTCCTACTGTAATTGTAGAATCTGTGGGTTAAGATCGGAATGTGTGCACTCAAGATATTCAATCCTTTTGATGAGAGGGAAGTGAGTGTGTGAGCCCACTATGCGATCTAATCTAACATGCAGGTTATGTAATGGGGAATAGAACGAATAAATGCACGTATCTGGGTTGAGTGCACGCCATATGTCGGCCACTTGGCTAGTGTTTGTGCATTAGATGTGGCATTGGTTAGTGTCAGGGGTGGGAACGACCTGTTTAACTCTACATCTAACACTGAGTTAAAGTCGCTCCCAATCAGCCAAAGGATTTCACTCCATCGGGCCAGGACTTCAGTCAATTTGTGGAGAAACGCGGTTTGACCTATGTTGGGGGTATACACAGAATCTACAAGTAGAGTGTGACCATTTAGTTTGCCTTTTGAAAATACATATCTGCCTTCTGTGTCTATTACTGTTTCCTCCATCAAATACGGGACTCTTGCTTTTACCCATATTAAGGCCCCTCTGCCTTGGGAGAACTAGTTGGTACCGTATATCTGGCTTCGCCAGCGACAGCAAAGGCGCTCAGCTTCTACCTGGGTCAAATGTGTTTCTTGCAGAGGCCTATGTAAGTGGATCTGCGCTGTAGATATGCATATATAGATTATCTGCGTGCTGCTGTGTGCATTCCCTTAATATTCCAGTGTTAACATTTGTTTGTGCCATGTGTCAGCAGAGCTGTCTTTGTTGCAGCACAAAGTGCAGATGTCCGACAGGGGACCAGGTGGTGGTGTAGCATTCCTCTGGGTGTCAAAAATAACAACAGGACTGGGGTGTCAAATGTGATCTGCATAATCATATGAGAGCGAGCTCACAACTGGAGCTCATCCAAACAAAGATGCCAAACCATGGCAACTACTATAGTGGCTTGTGTCTGGCCATAGGGGTTGTGCAGTATGCATCTTAGGAGCTGTATCATCCCCTCGTTGTTCTGTTAGGATGTTGAGCAATCCCTTCCAAGTCGTGGATGGAAATGTGCGCTGTGTCTGAGTAAGTGGAATGCATGGCTTACTTAGGTTCCATATCTAATATTGTAAATGACTGACCTTCACTTTCAGTGCCTGTGTGATTGGAGGAATCAAACATAAAAACCAACATCACAACTTTTGTACATTGCCCATTTTTTTTAATCACTTATCAGGCTGCTATTGAGTGCTCAGATTATATCATCTGATTTTTGTGGGGTGATATCTGGAAGGTTCAGGGAGTCCAAATCTTCGGATCTTGTTGGGGGTTGAGCCATCAGCACTTATCATGTGGGTAGACCTTGTGTTGTGGACCGGATTGTTGCGGCCACATGAAGTGCCTCCTATCTCTCCATCAGTCTTGGCACCAAATCTGGGACCACCATTGGTGGCATAGCACGGTTGGGGCCCTGCCTCAGCCTCGACGCCGATTTCGTTTGTCTCTGCGGGGTGGCATGGCCTCGATGGATTGCTTAGGTCCCAATAATAGGCCTGGTTCTTCCAGCCAATCCCAAAAGTCTGAGGGCACTTCAAAAAAGCAAGTTGCACCCTTCACAGCTACCCACAGTCATGCACGGAAAAGCAAAGAGTAACAAATGTGTAACTCCCGAAGCTGGGGCTTCACTACGGTATAAGACCCCCGTCGCCTTTTTACTTGTGACCTATAGCCCAGATCCAGCATGACTTGGGCATTTTGTATTTTGATTTCGGACAGTTTACGTGTTTCCCTAAACACCGCATCTCTATCTCTGTAATTTAGCAGTTTGCAAAGGAATGGCCTTGGTCTGGCTCCTGGCAGTGGTTTACGGGCTGGTACTCTATGGGCTCACTCTACTACAAATTGCGGCGAGAGGGCATCCTCCGGAAGTAGCTCCCTCAGCCAACGTTTGACATAGGATACTGGGTCTTGTCACTCAGGAAGGCCCACCACTCGCATGCTGTCGCGGCATGAACGCCCCTCTGCGTCTTCCAATCTATCCTCATGGGAGTCCACTCGTTCCAGGAGGTCCTGTGTTGCCGCATATGGCTACAGGTGGTTGGTTGGTTGATCCGAGAGTGCGAGCTCGTTGGCCTGTAACTTGCCAGTTAATTTGCGGTGTTCTGCTCTTAGTAGTGTAAAGTCAGACGTGACCTTGTCTATTTCTGATTCAAGTGAGGTACGAGTTTGGTCCAGTGACTTGCCTAATTTCTCCACGACGGCTAGAACAGTGTCAAGTTTGTGGCTAATGTTGCGTGTGGGGTGCCCTGGGCTCTGTCATCATCTGCATGTGAGTTTTCCTGGTTTTCAGAGTGTGCAGACGCTTGCAGAGCATTTGATCGCAGGCGCCCCATAACTAGTTTCTGCGTAGAGGGCATATGAAGTTCGCGGGGAGCTTTTATCAGTGCATTGCAGAGCCTCTTGCGAATGACCTGTGGCAGCATTATGTTTTTTCTGTAGTTGCTCGCTATCTTCTCGGGGTCGGTTGGGGCTGTTCTCTGGTTTTACTTTTGTTAAGCTTTAATAGGCGCCTGTAATTACCGCAATGTGTTAATCGGCTTCTTCAGGGGTCAGAGGGCCTTCCTTTTTTCTTTTTTTTTGCAGAGTTCATCCTCTGGTCGTGAAGGGGTCAGTCAGCCTTCTCCCTGCAGATGTTAAGCTACCTAAGTTCAGGCCTACCCCTGGGCTTCCTATGCTCACCTAGGGCTTCTGTGCGACTGCACCAAGGGTGCTGCATGGAGATGTAGATAAGGCCAAAATGACCTGGTTTGCCCTCTGGTCTGTCGTGTCCGCTATCTTGAACTCCGGCACTGCCCTTGGTTCAGCGCACAGACGAGTATATCTTCCACACCTTACATGCAACGCTGTGTGTGGGCCTGGGCCCGGACTGACCCCCGTGCCCTGTGTTGTGCCGTTGTAGACAGTCCTATATCTCGCCTAGTCCTGCATCACCTTCTGCATTATGTTCGCTATATTTTGTGTGGTCCCACCTTCTGTCTGGAGTGGTGAACTGCTGAGCCGCGCGTGAGTATGTTTTCTGGCCTGGGCGAGGGCAGTCGGCGATGGAATGATCCTTCTGGCCTCACAGGTCTCCGTCTAGTTGTTGTGCTGCAGTGCCGACATTGCCTGCGGTTTCCTCTGCCACTTGGGGGTGCTACTTCTTTGAGTGTGGGATGTCTGAATCAGAATTACTACCTCTGGGCGCCTGTGCCCCGGGGCCGGTGCACGAGAATCGATGTGCCCTGCCTTGTCCAGCTAATGTGTTGCTCCAGGCGCTTCTACGGGGATTTCTCCCACCGCTACTGTCACTAGGGCCTCTGGTGTCTCGCCTCCACTAGCGCATGGATCCCGTGTTGCCTCATTCAGCAACACTGTCCCACGGCCCAAGGAACCACATGCACATACGAAGCAGGTCGTGGGATTCTTGGCTTCCCTCTGGTCACTCTGGCTTGTAGGGGGGCTTCTCCCCCACACTGCAACAATCCCGACACCTGGGCACTATCACTCCAACAATCCTGCTCCTCTCACTTGTAACCATGTGTGGGCCTGGGCCCGAACCGACCCTCGTGCCCTTTGTATCTGCTTCGGGTCACAGAGGTGATCGGGTTCTCGTGCTCCTCCCTAGGCAGCTGTCTCTGCGATTTGCTCAGTCTCACCTTCATTTAAGGGCATTGATTCCCTCGGCGACACTCAGCTGCTACATCTGCACCAGACAAATACTCACCGTGATCGGTTGTTCAATAGGGCCGGATAGTTCTGATTTTTCAGGATAATCAAGGGTGTGGGCACGGAGCTTTAGAGTCTTGTGTCCGTCATCTTGGCTTGCTAGCCACGCCCCCGTAAGATAAATATTTATGGGTGTTTTCTAAGTGTATGATGCTTGATTCTCAGTGTGTGTGTGTGTGTTTGTGTGTGTGTGTGTGTGCTTACCGTGTGTTTTATATTGATACATAGTCTGACAAAAATGTAGTATTTTGAAAAAAAACTGCCCTTAGGGAATAGATAGGATACAACGAGAATTCTTTGTAACCCTTTTTCTAGAAAAAATACTTTTTTCTAGAGACCCCTCACCCACCAGGGTTGCCTCTAGGTGGCAAGCTTCATTAATGGGGTTCCTCTCAATCCTCTATGGATTGAGGCGTGCTGGGACGTGCGAGGTACGTAGGAGCACTTTTTGTAGACTATGTGTAGTGCCGTGATGTGGAGTGGGTGGAAAGGAAAATGTAAAAATGCCTAACTAGTAGGCCACTCTTTTATTCCCGCCCCTAGTTGGCATCGTTAAAAATTAGGGGTTGTTACTGAGAGAAAATCTGATCTTAATGAACACGTAAGTTCTTCAACAGATGGTTGAGGGTGTCAGAATCACATGGAACACCAAAGCTATCACACATCCACAGTTTAAGATAACAAAGAGACTTGACTACATATCCAACAACAAACTACTGTTATCATAGCACTTGATTTTGTTAAGGTGCTTTTAAATTTCATTTGAAGCCAGCTATTGTTTCTAATGCCTTCAATATTAATTAATTAATGTTTTTATATAGCCCGTACCAGGCACAAGAGCATCAGAACACTTTACATAACACAGCAGTAGAATAACAAGTGAAACACAGGAACTGAGTAGATAATCAACATAATACACATGTAACAATAAGGCCCACTATAAGAGAGCATACTCTTGGTGAAGGGGAGATCAAAACTCAGTACAAATATCAATATCATGTGTAGATGGTGCTATACAATTAAGCAAAAATGTGTACCCACCCATCCTAGCTCCGACATAGGGAGGCTTCTCCTCTTCCTTTTTCATGATTACTGGGGTGGCCAACAACGTGCAGTCTTGGAGGAGGTTAATCCAAGTCTACAACTCTAGGCCAAAAAAAGAGGGGGCTGGATTGATTGAATCCATTGACATCCCTGCTGGTCAGTTTTGTGTAGGGCTGTAGTTGGGAAGAAACTTAATGAGAAGAAAGGCTTTGAGCTGTCTTTCAAGCAGTAAAATGGAAGAAAGCATTTGCATTTTTGGGGTTATCAAGTTCTACGTTTTGGAGCATATCAGGAAAAAGGCTAATTCAGAGTTCTTTTTTCCTGAAGCTGGGATTGCAAGCAGTAGTGAGTTAGCACTCTTCATCAATCAAGATTTTACGCAGCACTTCAGTTTCTTGGCAAGGTAGTAAGATTGGATTAGTTTGTGTACTAGGCATGCAACTTTGAACATAGATTTCCCTTCCATAGGCAGCCAGTTTAAAGAAACCAAAATCGGTGTATTGTGGTCAAACCATTTATTCCTTATGGAAAGATGTAGAACAGCATGTAGAGAGAATTAATCGGGCAGTGTGAGTGTTGGGGATCCCAGCTGAAATGGCAATGCCATAGTCTAGTCTTGATAGCACTGTAACCTCTATCATTGTCTTCAAGACTTAGGCAGGTAGGAAGAGTTTTATACCTCAGATGATTATAAGAAGGTAATATTCCAATCTTATAGTCACAATTATATGGTTACGGAAATTTTGTTTTCTATCCAGGGTAAAGCCTAGGGATTTGGTAGTCAAGGTTGTACAATCCTTGACTAACGTGTTAGTAGAGAGGAGAAGAAATGTGGTTTTCTGGGTGTAACTTTTAGGTGGTGGAATGTATTTTTCAAGTACAACAGTCAGTCTGAAGATGTCAGCTTGGGGAGAAAACTTTCAAGTATATTCATTTGTCATAGACAAAATGGTGATAGTGTATGTCAAAGTTCTTAAGTAGGTCACTTAGAGGCTTCCAGGTAACAGTGAAAGAACTAAAACAGAGCTTTGCGGACCTCACTGGAATACGTTTTTTTGAGTTGGAGAGTGCGTTTTCTGTTTTGATCTCCTTTGAACGGTTCTCCAAGTATGACCTGAACCATTAAAGAACTTTCAGTTCAATGCTCATGTGGTCTTTTAGATTTCGGATGCGCATCTCATGGTTGACAGTGTTAAATGCTGCTGAAATGTCTTTCACTATAAGCACACATGAGTCTCCAGTATCCATTGTCCGGGGGGCCCTGTTTATTATTCGTAAGAGGGCTGTCGCGGTGTTCAAAACCCTAATTGAAATTCGTGGAGGAAGTGGTTAACAAATGATTTACAGTTGCCGATCATGGCAAAGAGATAAGCCTCACATATTATTCATGTACCATATTAGTTAGAATTTTTAAAGAAGCTCAAGCACAAGGGGATTAAACACCACACTCTTCACTTAAAGGGCAACATAGAAATGTTTCCCTTATGCAGTAAAGTAAATTCACGCACTTGTTGCTCAGCAATCTATACAAGGAAGCTATACAAGTCCATAATCATGGTTCATTTAATAATAAGAAATACACAATTCAAATTGCATAATTTTTTTATTGTTTTCATACATGGGTTCTTGTTGCCATACAGTAGCTTGTAGCCAGTAGCTAACAAGTTTCATTCTCTAAAGAACTTTCTCAGGGTTACAGTCAAATTATTCATACATAATATAGCTACAAATATAATAAAAAATCATTGAACATATCAGAAACATATTCACACTCCAACAATCCCTTTTCCAGAAAATATACCACACATAGTACAATTTTTTGCAATAGATTTTAAAATCATCAAATATTTTAATAATTCCAAATTTCCTTGTTAGCACAAAATAACATTGCATGTAATGAGAATATACACTGAATCACAAAGTATCGCTCTCTAATCTATAATTTTTTCTTACTTTAAATTATCATGCTGACTTCAGAATTTTTCTTAAACGTTAATATTATTTGTTATTGCACCACTTGTGAGTTTACAAATCGAGTATTGCAAATCATTACTTCCTAGCATACCTGGATTAACACACGATTCTTTCACAATCTTCAAATTGGATCTGCAATTGTTTTTTGATTTATGACACTCCTCCACCCCCTCCTCAAGGTCCTATGTGGCTGCAGCCCCCTGTACAATCCTCCTTAGATTTTGCAGGCTGGATCTCCAGGCCAATAAAACTGGATCATTGCTGTCCTCTATCCTGACCCTTCTATATCTTTGTGTCTTTGGGTAAAGGACTACTCCCCATGCAATGTTGTTATTCTGGGTTTATAACACTGAGATGGTTATAAACAGGGGATTAGAATTTATTTAGCCCACAAAATTGTAGTTTCTGTGACTGTTGTTTATGGTTTTAATTAACTAAATATTATTTGATGATTGATAGGCTCAGTGTTTACGCACTTTGATGATACGATTAAAGAACTCTGGGCCAACCATAAACAGACAAAGTAGTTTCGATCTAGGGGATACTGCTCTGCCTGACTCATAATAGGGTGCTAGGAGAAGTTCGATACAGCGTATATGCTCGACAACTAAGCATGGAAAAATAAAGGGAATTCCTTGAGGTATTAGTAAAGCAGACCTTCAGCTTGATCTGGGTGTCAACCTAATACAGGTAAATCTTGATTCAGTGATTGGCGAACAAGACTCTCAAGAATTTACATACGGCATCTGGGGACCACTTGAATGGAGCTTAGTTGGACACTTCAGGTGAGAGGGAGTAGTTGAGGTCTGGAGTAACACATCTGGATTAGCTGCTGATAATCTTTAAAGTAGGAAGAGCGCCACAGAGGAACAGTGTCTGCAAAGTACATGTGTTGTTAGGATGTAAAGTGAGCTGAGAAGCACCGTCATAAAAATATTAGAAGTTGCAGAGAGGACCAAGTCGATCACAGGATTGTCTGTTGTCATTACATAGTGGATGCAGTTTCTGCCCTGCATCAGGAAATGGGGGTTTGATAGCAAAGTTAGGGATGGTTGGGTGTTTATTTTTAAGGGAATAAAAAGTGTTTAATTGTTTGGCTTCTGTGGACCCCGACTAAATTACTACTTGAAGTGGGCGTCCTCATCCAAATCAATTTCTCTGACTTGAAACTCAAAACAATACATAAAAATACAGAAACAAGCATGCATTAAATACAAACTCAGTAATTATGACATATTTTATTTAATTCACAATCAAAATATATGCGAAAATCGAATATTTTAACAGGAAGTTTGGAGTTTTTCAAGGTGTGGTTTTATTTCTAAAAAATGTATTCGATTTGCTAGACTCTAGTATATCACTTTTTCTGTTTTGTTCCTAAAGCATGTTATCTTTTTCTCTGCGAATACCAGTGCTTCATTTGAGGACAGCAATTGTCAATACTGGATTCTATTTGCTGTACTTGTGCTGCTCCTGCAAATCAAGCTAAGGATACCAAATTAATTTTAATCCTCCAATTTCAAATTCCTTCACCTTTACAGAGTTTTAGAATCTGCGTTTACATTTTTACTTTTTTATGTATGTAGACTTTATTAATAAGCTAATATTATTGAATTTTCTTAACAGTCACAGTAGGCGCTGTAGACATCCAAGGGACCAGGGAACACCAGGTTAAAAACCACAGGCCTAGAATGGGTTTGACTACTCAAATATTTATCTGCGAAAGGTCTTTAAGTGATGGTTTAGTGGTTGCTAATTTCAAACATCTACAATTTCCATCAGTAACCATCTTTAACTGTTATTGTCTCTCTTTCTTACTCAGGGCTGTCCTAGCAACAATGTCTATATCAAGATAAGGTGTCTGAGAAAGCCATTCCTAAAAAGTGCATCAGAGTTGGGTCTGAAAATCCTCATTGCGCAAATGCAATACTGCAGACCTCTATTGTTATCTTTATTTGTCCAAGGTTTCATTTCAGTGTTTTTCTCCACAAACTGGACTGCAGTTGGCTTATCGTGTATATGAACTTGTAAAATATTCAATATGAGAAAGTTGTAGGATCAGCCAATAACAATCTCCAGTCCTGGTCGCAATGAACTTAGGTTCTTCAGTTTCCTTTCCATTTCTGTGGTGAAGTTATTTATACCCAGCCTAGGAGTCAAAGGAGAACATTGAAGATTACAAACTGGATATTTCTGGACTACAAAGTCATCTAGTTTAAAGGTCATTAGGGTACTTTAGAAACAGATTAACTCTCATTTAAACCATCTCTACAAAGCTCTATTTTTTCAAGGGAGGCTAACATGAAGGGAACAGTGAGGAAATGGTGATAGAGCTCTGGAGTTGTTGTTGATAATCTCATATCACCTGCAGCCACATTTCCATATTTCTTCAGTGCGAAATTCCGACTCATTTAAGGAACTATAAACGTTGTACAATTATTCTGAGTAACAGCAACTCTTTTTTACAACACCCCAAAGCAAGTGGAAGGAATGAATCAGCATATGTGCATGTTTTAATGGTTTGGTTTGTAGAGGGCAAGGAAATAAAGTCGCAACTACAAAATTGCCTTAATCCATTTAATGGTCTATATCTGTAAAAGTCACCCATCCCCTGTCAGGCTGGCAAGCTGCACAGTCAACACACACTGGATCTGGGGGTGTCACCACATGCCCCGTATCTGCACCCGACACCAGTCAGATGCTCAGTCGACAATTCAGTCCTGTTCCAAGAAAGCCACCAGAGCCTAAATCTACCTGGTTTCTTTTCAATAACAAAATGGCCCCATTAACCTTACAACAGGCATAACAAGATCGGGGTATCTGCAAATCCAGTGAAGATGGAGTGGCGAAGACATCACCTCAATCACGGGGATAAGCTTTGTGAGCTGGCTGAGCATCAACAGGTAGTGTGGTTTTGATGAAGTTCCCCTTGGCTGAGCAATGTGGTGTGCGTTTTGATATTTGGACAAAATATCGAGTTGCCAATATCAGGAGACAGACATATCAGGAAAAAAAATAGTGTTACAAAAAATTGGGATGCAGAAATATTGTTGTTCAGGTAAGTAATATTGTTGTTAAGAATATCGTGGTTATTAATACCGTTTTTAAGAATATATTTGTAAAAAATACTGTTTTTAAATTACCTTAATGTGTTTTAGTTCATATATTAATTGATGTGTTACTGTTTGTATAATGGTTCATAATATTTTTCAATATAGTTTGCAATTCTAAGTGATTTTTAATTTGATAACCAACACTAATTTATAGTGTTGTAGCGGGTTGCTAGGTTTGAAGGGGCATAGGGTGGGGAAATAGTATTAATTCATTAACAATTAATTATTAATCTTTTATAATTTTATTATTTTATTTTGTAGTTATATTTTTTCCAGGCTGTTGGGCTTGTAGGGGCATAGGGTGGGAGGTTATTTAAGTACAAATTAATTAAGTATTAATATATTAATAATTATGTAATTGATTATTAATTATATAACTTGTGTGATAATTATATGTTTCGATATATTTTAGGTGTGGGTTGCGGGGTTTGTAGGTATAGGACGGGATGTTAAATAAGGTATTAATTAACAGTTAATTATTAGAGAATTATTTGACTGATTATTATTTACTTAAATTAAGTATTATGAAATAGTTGTATTTTAGGTGTTGGATGTTGGGCTTGTAGTGATATAGGGTGGGAAGTTTGGTAATAATTAGCAATGAATTATTTATAGATGATTAATTATTTGATAATTATGTACATTATGTAATTCTGATTCATTTTAGCTATAGTTTAGTTGTGGGTTCCTAGGTTTGTAAGGGTATAGGGTGGGATGTTAATTAGGTATTAATTAATTTACAAATAATTATTGTCCAATAATTAGTTAATTGATTATCAATTATGTAAATTATGTTATACTTACATAATTTAATAATATTTTAAGTGTGGGCTGCTAGGTTTGTAGGGGTATAGTATGGGAAGTTAATTAAAGTAATAAATAAATACCAATGTATTTTAATTAATAATTATTCCATTGTTTAATAATCATGTAAATTGTCTAATTATTTTTATTTGAGATATATATATATATATATATATATATATATATATATATATATATATATATATATATATGTAACGCCAGCCAATTTCAAATTCGAAATCAAAGCACGGACACCGAGGAGAATTGCAATATGAGTCGGTTTAATCGCTGCATTTCTTGACATTGTTGTAGAAATCAAAGATCAATATATGCATACTCATTTGTATCGCAAGAAAACTGCAGGGAACAGTATATTGAATGCATCCAGTGCACACCCTCCAAAGCTAGTGTATACCATTCCCTATGGAGAACTCTTGCGTGCGAA
Source organism: Triturus cristatus (assembly GCF_964204655.1). Taxonomy (NCBI): domain Eukaryota; kingdom Metazoa; phylum Chordata; class Amphibia; order Caudata; family Salamandridae; genus Triturus; species Triturus cristatus. Next base: position 271,973,364 of record NC_140595.1, on the reverse strand, counting down.
ACGCAACTGTAGCTCCGAAGACAGTTTCCTCAAAGAAAAAGACATAATGATTCAACGTTTCAAAGACAGAGGGTATCAAAATAAAACCATCAATGAGGCCTGTAAGAGAGTGGATAAGATGGCACGTAGGGACCTATTACATCCTGGTCAACATTCAGTGGAACCTGATAATCTGCGTTTTATCACGAAATATTCAGGACAAGCACAAGACGTACGCCATATTCTTAACAAGTATTGGCATGTACTGCTCACTGATAGCAACTTGCAGAAACATCTTAAAAACCATCCACAAGTCACTTTTCAGAAAAGTAAATCGCTCAGAGATGAGCTTAGCCCTAACATAATTACTGACTCTCCTAAACCTAATATGGGCGGCCGCCCGGGTTTCCGATGTTGCAAGAACTGCAAAGCATGTAAAAATAGCTCAGACTGCATTGGAGTACAATTTGCCAGCATGAGTAAGGAATTTAAGATCAGGAAAGCCCTCACATGCAATACTATGTATTGTGTGTATGCCCTGACATGCCCATGTAAAAAAGCATACATAGGCAGTACTATCCACCGTGCTAAGAAGAGAGTACTTGAGCATGTCAGGGCCATTCGCCCAATAACAGGCAGTACCCTGTGGCCCGACACTTTTTTGAGCAACATCAACAGGATGAGGGAGCACTTAGGATGGTAGTGATTGATGCAGTTTTTGACAATGTACGGGGTGGTAATAAACTACTCCAGCTCAGACAACTTGAATCCAGATACATAGTGAACTTTGATACAATGTCTCCTAGAGGGCTTAATTCCAGTGAGGAATTATCTGTACACCTGCAGACTAAATAGAATGACTTTGTCTTGTGCATTTAGTAAATGTTTGTGATTGCTGTTAACTGTAATTTTAGATTTTGACACATTTTATTGTATTCTTCTAGGAAGTGGCCACGAAGCGCAGAACAGGTCATTGTGGATTTCAAGTAATTATGTTGTTATGTATATACTTTATCTCCATGGACAATAGGGTGCTGCTCTGGCCCACTTGGGCTATATCTGCAACTTGATTTGTAAGCAGACATTACGGATCTACGGCATTATGTGATATATCTAATCCATTATTGATTGATGCATTACGCCCACTGGGGCGCTGGTTTGTTCGTTTGTCTGGTTTGGATTTTGATTTTTATTTCTGTCTAAATCTTCTGACATGGTTTGAGCAGTAGCATTGTTTATTTAATTTTTACAGTGTTAAGATGGCTGCCACTCTTCCTAAGCCTGACCGTTATGTTGTGAGTAGCCCTTCCTTTGTGTCAATCATTTTGTAAGATACTTAAACTTTATTCAAATCACTGTACGCTTGACGTGAACAAGGCGAAAGCTGAAACGCGTTGTTTTGGTTGCAGCGATTAAACCGACTCATATTGCAATTCTCCTCGGTGTCCGTGCTTTGATTTCGAATTTGAAATTGGCTGGCGTTACATATTTGGGGCTGCCGATTGCCCCAGCACGGACCGCCCGGCTAGACAGCCTCTATTATTATCGGGATTGTGTTACATTATATACATATATATATATATATATTACCTACTGGCGGTCGCCAGTAGATAGTTATAGTTAGGACCTATTTTCCATAGAAAATCCGCAACATTCTATTCCCAATAACTTTGGTGCTGATTGACGAATCTACGCGAAATTTTCAAAACTTTTGGCCAGCTCCGGTCCGCTCCTATCCTGAAAGTCTATGGATGATTCGTGTATCGGGGGCCGAGAAAAAAGGGGGGTCCCAAAACATGTTTTCCCTATGCAATTTCCCATAGGAGAAAATCAAAATCAAAATCACATATATATCTGGGCGGAGCCTAATCACACATCTCATCCTGAGATCTGATTGGCTGTCAGCACTTCATCCAAGAAGTGTTGGCAGCCATCTTGGAACCAATATACATGATAGCACCTCATTAAAAAGCATTGCAGTTAATAGAAGGTTTTAAGACTTTAGTTACAATATAAATCATTGGTTGATGGCACCATACTCATTTTAGGAATTGTGGTGTGTTCTAAGGTGATTTTACCATGTGAAAAAACCTTCTGCTGGGATATCATGAATCATGTTTGAGAGAAAAATATTTTCTCATGCTTTTCCCACAGAGGTTTGGAAGGTGATCTATAAGCTAACCGGAGAGCATATTTTCTGTAAATTCAGATTATCTTTCTCAGTCATGTAAGAATGAAGTCTGACATTCTCAGTAAAACATGTACATCCAACAACGGCAGAGACTGTCAGTTGATTCCTTTGTGTTCTACTGCAGCTTCCCAGAGTGTTCTAAAGAACGACTAGAGCGCTAACAGTCCTACTTATGACAAATGTATGGCACACCTGAAGCCATCTTGATTGGAATAAAGTGGTAACTCTTAAAACATTTAATATAAAAAGGAACAAAATGAGGGGGTTCATTTTGCCATAGTAAGTATGATTAGTCCTGCAGAAAGAAAAATTAGGGCACATTTTGAGTGACTTCTCAAATCCTCTTCTATTACATTAAAAAATTCTGACATGCAGACTGAAACATGCACTTTGAATATCAGCAGCAGACTTTCCTGGTGAGCAGTAGCTTTACTACAGTGATCTAATGAGCAACTAGAGTGCTAACATTCTGAATTTATGGCAAATGTGTGACACATCTGAATGCCTTCTTGATGGAACCAAAGTAAACAAGCATTGAAAAATGCAATAGGTCTCGCGCTCGTTTAAGTTACACTCGGGTAAAAGTCATTTAATATATGACTCGCGACTCGTTATGACCATTTTCTGGCTTTGTTTATAATTAGTTTGTTGCCCATCTACGATTAGGTTTTCAACCTCCCCTTTATATAAAGGATTCGCTTGCCATCGCCTCGACAATTTATTTATGTCCTTTGATTGATATTTCCAGTTTATCCTGATAGAGGCACTATGGATAATGATGCCTTTAATAAGTACATTGAGATCTGAATTACTTTCATTTCTCGCGGAAAAAGGTCCATATACATTTACTTTCCAGCCATAATAATAACAGGTACCTTTGTAGGGCATACACATGTCAATAGTTCAAGGCTGTTTTACTTTCGCTCTTTCTGTTTACATTACTTTTTATATTCTTTTAGTGGTCTTCAAAGTGGTTTCGACAGACTACAGTTCGGAACAGTGACTTTTATAGTCGGCATTGCCAGGTACCTTTTATTTACTAACCTGGGTTTTTTGGCTTGGTTTCAAGTCGTGGGCACCTCTTTTAAATCATTCCCTTCTTCTCTTTTCACATAGCACTACTTAAGAAAATTGTAACCAAAGTCCTGATGATGACCATTACTTAGATTGGTCGAAACGCCGTCGACTTATCAGCGTTAATTGTGACCTTTATAGGGTCATTTGTAATTAAGATTGAAATTGTATTTCTACTGACTTGATTTGTATATATTTTGACCCTTTATAATTCAGTGTTTTTTATTGTTGTTTGTCATTTCACGCTGTCTATATCACTTGTGTCACTGCGCCGTTCACTGTCACTAACACGACCAGTGCACATTTGGTTCTGTTTGGTTACTTCAATATATTTGTATTGTAGTGCTGCTTAAACTACTTGCGAATAATATATTGCCCTTTCCAATTTCCTTGGTCTCCCTTGTTTTGCTTTCCCTGTAAACTAGATTCAAGTACATTATCTAATGGTCCTTACAAATGATTACCAGTTGAGACATTATTGTTTTGATACATTACTTACCCGGTCTCAACTGGGTTGATGGGTTCACTCCTGTAATTTTGTTTCATGCTTGTTTAAGGTAAAGCAATTCTGTTTGTAATTAGGTGGCTTTTTAGCTTTGCTTGTATTAGTGTTTTTCAAACTTTCATGTCTATAACATGCATATGTATGCGTATATGTATATGTATGCATGCATTTATATTTGTATTTATATAGATATGCAGATTATACATATGTTTATATATGTATGTATATATATATACACATACATATATATAAATGCATATGCATATATATGCATATATACATGTGCATATGTGTGTGGGTAGAGAGAGGTAGAGGTGTAGAGGTAGAGAGAGAGGTAGAGTGAGGTAGAGAGTAGAGAGTGAGTAGTAGAGAGTAGAGTGGTAGAGAGAGTAGCAGTGAGTAGTAGAGAGTAGTAGAGTGAGTAGTAGAGAGTGAGTAGTAGAGAGTTAGTAGAGACTGAGTAGTAGAGTGAGTAGTAGAGAGTTAGTAGAGAGTAGTAGAGAGTGAGTAGTAGAGAGTGAGTACTAGAGTGAGTACTAGAGTGAGTAGTAGAGAGTGAGTAGTAGAGAGTGAGTAGTAGAGAGTGAGTAGTAGAGTGAGTAGTAGAGTGAGTAGTAGAGAGTGCGTAGTAGAGAGTAGTAGTAGAGAGTAGTGGTAGAGAGAGTAGTAGAGTGGGTAGTAGAGAGTAGTAGAGAGTGAGTAGTAGAGAGTAGTAGGGAGAGTAGTAGAGAGTGAGTAGTAGAGAGTAGTAGAGAGTGAGTAGTAGACAGTGAGTAATAGAAAGAGTAATAGAGAGTAGTAGAGAGTGAGTAGTAGAGAGTAGTGGAGTAGTAGAGAGTGAGTAGTAGAGAGTAGTAGAGAGCGAGTAGTAGAGAGCAAGTAGTAGAGAGTGTGTAGTAGAGAGCAAGTAGTAGAGTGTGTAGTAGGGAGTGAGTAGTAGAGAGTGAGTAGTAGAGAGTAGTAGAGCGAGTAGTAGAGAGTGAGTAGTAGAGTGAGTAGTAGAGTGAGTAGTAGAGAGTAGTAGAGAGTGAGTAGTAGAGAGAGGGTAGTAGAGAGTAGTAGTAGAGAGTAGTAGAGAGTGAGTAGTGAGTAGTAGAGAGTAGTAGAGAGTGAGTAGTAGAGAGTGAATAGTAGAGAGTAGTATAGAGTGAGTAGTAGAGAATGAGTAGTAGAGAGTAGTAGAGAGTGAGTAGTAGAGAGTAGTAGAGAGTGAGTAGTAGAGAATGAGTAGTAGAGAGTGAGTAGTTGAGAGTAGTAGAGAGTGAGTAGTAGAGTAGTAGAGAGAGAGTAGTAGAGAGTAGTAGAGAGTGAGTAGTAGAGAGAAGTCAGTCAGTGTCAGTCAGTCAGTGTCAGTGTCATTCAGTCAATCCGTGTCAGTGTCAGTCAGTGTCAGTCAGTGTCAGTCAATCAGTGTCAGTCAATCGGTGTCAGTCAGTGTCACTCAGTGTCAATCTGTCAGTGTCAGTCAGTCAGTGTCAGCTAGAGCAGCTCTGCTGACCTGGTTCTCTGGCTCTAAAGCAGCTCTGCTGACCTGGTTCTCTCCCTCTAAAGCAGCTCTGCTGACCTGGTTTCTCTGGGTCTACAGCAGGTCTGCTGACCTGGTTCTCTGGCTATAGAGCAGCTCTGCTGACCTAGTTCTTAGGCTGCCGAGCAGCTCTGCTGACATGGTTCTATGGCTCTAGAGCAGCTCTGCTGACCTGGTTCTCTCCCTCTAGAGCAGCTCTGCTGACCTGGTTCTCTCCCTCTAAAGCAGCTCTACTGACCGGGTTTTTCTGGCTCTACAGCAGCTCTGCTGACCTGGTTCTCTGGCTCTAGAGCAGCTCTGCTCACCTGGTTCTCTGGCTCTAAAGCAGCTCTGCTCACCTGGTTCTCTGGCTCTAAAGCAGCTCTGCTGACTTGGTTCTCTGGCTCTAGAGCAGCTCTGCTGTCCTGGTTCTCTGGCTCTAAAGCAGCTCTGCTGACCTGGTTCTCTGGCTCTAAAGCAGCTCTGCTGGCCTGGTTCTCTGGCTCTAAAGCAGCTCTGCTGACCTAGTTCTCTCCCTCTAAAGCAGCTCTGATGACCTGGTTTCTCTGGCTCTACAGCAGCTCTGCTGACCTGGTTCTCTGTATAAGGGAGAAAGGGTCCCAGGATATACAAACTTTTTTTTAAAAACAAACGCAAGAGCAATCACAAAAGAATGCAAAAAGAATACAAAGAAAGCTGCCGAAGTGTTATTTAATCACACTTTGGGAAAGTACACATTTGCTAATAAATACAATAGACTTTGATCAAATAGTGCAGGGTGCCAAGGAAGGGAAAAAGGTAGAAGGTGATTTGAGTGAGGTATGGGGGGTAAGTGACATATAAATTATAAACACGTCACAATTTAATTGCAAGGCAGAACAATTTCAAGCCATGAACATCCAGATCAAACTCATTGGAGTGACTAATAGAATTATTTACAACAACCATGTACAAACAAAAGCACAGTGTACATTACACTGTTGGCAGTACTGGCAATGAAGTATTGTCGACGTTTCGACCCCTGGACATAGGTAGGTAAGTCTGCTCCTTACTAACGGGGTCTTCTTCAGGACAAAGACAGTGTGACAAGGGGAGTGGCACCTAAAGAAATATATACATTATTAAAAAAATTCGAAATCCCAAATGGATTGAATCAAAGGGACTCAAAATGGGGCAAGTAACCATATTTACCCAAAACAGGGGTGAGCAAGTAATCGATAACTTCTTGGCGTCAGAAGGCGCAAGGGCTGGTGAGCTCCAGAAGGGGGTAGAGTGAGTGACACCTAGAGGGAAATTATAAGGTGTCTTAGTGGCGATCCATAAAACACATATGGGATTCAAAAATTAATTCACTAAAAATAACTTACTTAATTGCCAGTCTCGAAGTAGTCGGGGAATATAATATCTCCCGAATCAGACGCCATGGCGCATTCTCAAAGGCGACAATGGAATTAATCACAGGTGAATCCAGTCTCTAGAGGTAAAATAGAGGAGTAATAAAACTAAAGTCTTAAAAAACCCCAGCCTAAAAGAAGTACAGCTAAAAGAGCAAAGAAACCACGCCATGTCACCAAACGACATTGCTTTACAAAGTGTGCTAATGATCGACCCCTATCAAAAGGGAGTCAACGGAGAAGATAAAAATTATTTAGCCAACAAGTTACATGAAAAAAGTCAGGTCAGCTGAATACCAGAACCCACCGTTACATGCTAGGCAAGTCAGCGGATGTGGGATAATGTTAACTCAATAAACCGCCAAAGACGGGAATTACATTAAACAGTATGGGCTGGCTGCCGGAAAAGCGGAAAATATCTCGGCAACCTAGCATACAGTACAGGGGAGAGGGATAACCCTTACCGTAGGAGGCAGCGACACCCACTATCCTCGTAATTCGTTGGGAGGTCACAGAGACTGCACTGTTTGAGCACGGAAATAGGCAGACGCTCCGCGTGACGCTGGACGCGGCGCAGACGCTAGATGCCTGCGGTCTAAAATGTGTTAGAAGAAAGACAACGGGAGTTGTTTTCTCAAGACGATTTCAACGAAAGTCAATATTATGGTAATCCAGGGGGGAAGAACCGCATTATTGGTGATTCGATGTTATTGGGCTCATAAATTGTTATATTTTACACAATTACAACTAGAGCAAAAAGTGTCATATTAAATCGTTGGGACATGTACATGAATGAACATGATAGGTCTGATTAAGGAAACATCGTGCCATAAAGTACAAGGGTAAAACATGAACCCAACATCAATTGTCATGTAAGTGAAAAAATAACAATAACTGAACCTTGCCGCAATGGGTACATGGGTAAACATGAACTCAACAACAGTTATTATAGTCATATGACCAGCAATGTAAACACAGATAGACTGTATATATATAGACACATATTGATGGCCTTCGAAACATGCCAGAGATGGTAAAAGGAAGGGTCCATAGTTGAAGACAATAGACATCTGTAGGTAATTCGATATGTTGCTGAAAACCAAAATATATACACGAAACGATCATAGGTGAAATACAAAGAGTTGTACTGTGAGCTAGTACATAGATCTAAAGGGAAACCACATTGGTCCATTAAGAGGTCTAACTCAGCATCAGGCTAATTTGCAAAACCCAGAGAAGCCCAGGAGCCCAAGGTACCTAGGTGTTTAAACTGGCTAGCTGAGCATTGCTAAGATCCTGCTCATTTAAACCCATGTTGATTGTATCAAAACGAATCATCCATTTGCACTCCCTGACCGTAAGTATAGAGGATATATCTCCTCCCCTTGGCCCCAGTCTTGTTTTTTCTAACACAATCCACTGCATTTGGTCTGGGCGGTGTCCCACCTGTTTGTAATGTTCAACTAAAGGCGCCCCAATGACCTGGCATCTTATTCTGCTTTGGTGCTGTAGTATTCTCACTTTTATCTTCTGTTGTGTCTGGCCAATATACAGTTGGCCACATGGACAAAGAATCCCATAAATAACGTCAGTAGAGTTACAGTTAGTGTGGGAGTCAAGTGTGACAACATGATGTTTGTACGCAAAAGTTCTGGCTTGAATCGTTGTTGGACATGCCTTGCAAGATCCACATTTGAAATGGCCTATAATGGGTGGCAGGTTCCACAGTGACTGTATAGTTGGTTCCACTGGGTCTTCAAGAAATGAATGGACAACATGATCTTTGATACTCATTCCTTTTTTGAAAGAATGCATAGGTAACGATGGTTGATCAATCTCAGATGACACAAGGCTCCAGTGTTTGTTAATTATCCTCTTCACTGCGTTGCTTCTAGTTGAGAAAGTTGTGACGCAAATCATTTTCTGATGGGCTGAGGCGGCAGGTTCTTTGGCCGTTAGTAAGGTTTCCCGTGGATTGAACCACGCCCTCTTCTGGGCCCTTTTCACCAGACGCTTTGGATATCCCCTTGAGATAAGTCTGATGCTTAGATCTTCAGATTCCGTTAGGTAATCAGACCTCTTGGTGCAATTTCTACGGATCCGTAAGAATTGACCCACCGGCAAATTGTCTCTTAAACCTCGGGGGTGGTAACTACTGTATCTTAGAAGTGAATTCCGTTCAGTGGGTTTTCGGTACAGGGTCGTACACAGCTTGTCATCCTCACTGAAAATTTTAAGATCCAGAAATGGTATCTCCAGGGGGTCCGACTGGATAGTAAACTGAATGTCCCGATCACACTGGTTAAGCCATTCATGGAATACATTAAGTTGAGTTATATCGCCATTCCAGATCAGTAATATATCGTCGATATATCTCTTCCATAGATCTATTTTACTGGAGAAGGGGTTGTTGTTAAAGACATGACGCTGTTCAAAATTGTCCATATACAATATCGCCAGATCTGGGGCAAATGCAGCTCCCATCGCTACTCCTTTCCTTTGGATGTAGTAGTTTCCCTGAAAATAGAAAAAATTCTTTTTCATTGCAATAGCAAGAAGTGCAATAATGAAATCCGTGGGTACCCTCATTGGTGCTGGTCTGGAGTTCAAAACTTCTCTCATCACATTCAAAGCTGGTTCCTGAGGGATGCTGGTATAAAGTGATACGATGTCACAGGTGACAAGTAATTGTTCCAAGGGGTTGAAAGATTTTTGGTCAATGATGGTAATTACTTGCATGGTATCACGTAAATAAGTCGTTGTTTGCTCAGCCAGTGGTTTCAAAAAGAAATCAATATATTTACAGAGAGGTTCTAGTAGTGAACCGCATCCGGATACAATGGGACGGCCGGGTGGATGAAGAAGGTCCTTATGTATCTTTGGTAGGGTGTATATAGTGGGTAGGCGTGGGTTCTTCTGATTGAGATAGTCAAATTCCAATTTGCTTAGATAACCAGAGTCTAATGCCTCAAGAGTGATGTGGTGAATTTCCTCCGCCAAATCCTTAGTGGGATTAGACTTGAGTAAAGAATAGCTGACACCATCGTGAAGTTGTCTCATGATTTCAGATTTGTATGTCATAGTGTCCTGAACAACTATCGCCCCACCCTTGTCAGCAGACTTAATAACAATTTCCTTATTGTTCTTGAGACTCTGAAGGGCCGCTTTCTCAACTTTGCTCGTGTTAGGTATCGTATGCTTGTAGGTTGACAGTAGGTTGTTAACATCACTTAGAACCATGTTCTCATACGCCAAAATTCTATTACTCATTGTATGAGTGGGCGGTACGAACTTAGATGGAGGACGTAGTCCAGTGATAGATTTAGAGGGAGTGTCATCGGAGTTCTTAAAGAAATATCTCAGACGGATCTTTCGAAAGAAACCATGGAGTTCTGTTTTGAGATTGAAAGCATTGGGGTGGGCCGTAGGAACAAATGACAACCCTTTGGAAAGAACGGATTGCTCCTCTGTATTCAAGGTGTATGTGGAAATGTTGACTACTGGATTAATATTGGAATTCACCACCGATATACTTTGCGTCTCGTGGAGATCTCCCCGTGGTTCTCTGGTTGAAACCGGACCTGTTTGGGGATCGCCCCCCTGCCTCTGTCCCAGTTCGTGCTCCCTGGATTCTGTTGGCCTCTCGGTGGTCCTCTTGGCCAATTGCCTCGACCCCGTGGTGGTCTCCATTGGCCTTCCCCTAAAAAAGGGAGATATCCTTGAGGGGGATACCAGTTATCCTTGTAGGTATAGTCGTAGCCTGGGCCTGGTTCTCTGGCTCTAGAGCAGCTCTGCGGACCTAGTTCTTAGGCTCTAGAGCAGCTCTGCTGACCTGGTTCTCTGGCTCTACAACAGCTCTACTGACCTGGTTCTCTGGCTCTAAAGCAGCTCTGCTGACCCGGTTCTATGGCTCTAAAGCAGTTCTGCTGACCTGGTTCTCTGGCTCTAAAGCAGCTCTGCTGACTTGGTTCTCTGGCTCTACAGTAGCTCTGTTGACCTGGTTTCTCTGGCTCTACAGCAGCTCTGCTGACCTGGTTCTCGGCCTCTAGAGCAGCTCTACTGACCTGGGTCTCCGGCTCTAAAGCAGCTCTGCTGACCTGGTTTTCTGGTTCTAGAGCAGCTGTGCTGAACTGGTTCTCTGGCTCTAAAGCAGCTCCGCTAACCTGGTTCTCTCTCTCTAAATCAGCTCTGCTGACCTGGTTCTCTGCCTCTAGAGCAGCTCTGCTGACCTGGTTCTCTGGCTCTGGAGCAGCTCTGATGACCTGGTTCTCTGCCTCTAGAGCAGCTCTGCTGACCTGGTTCTCTGCCTCTAGAGCAGCTCTGCTGACCTGGTTCTCTGGCTCTAGAGCAGCTCTGCTGGCCTGGTTCTATGGCTCTAAAGCAGCTCTGCTGACCTGGTTCTCTGGCTCTAAAGCAGCTCTGCTGACCTGGTTCTCTCCCTCTAAAGAGCTCTGCTGACCTGGTTCTCTGGCTCTAAAGCAGTTCTGCTGACCTGGTTCTCTCCCTCTAAAAAAGCTCTGCTGACCTGGTTTCTCTGGCTCTACAGCAGCGCTGCTGACCTGGTTCTCAGCCTCTAGAGTAGCTCTGCTGACCTGGTTCTCTGGCTCTACAACGGCTCTGCTGACCTGGTTTCTCTGGCTCTACAGCACCTCTGCTGACCTGGTTCTCTGCACTCACGATGCATGCACCCGACTTCGCGAAAATATATTTAAAAATAATATACGTTTATTATAAGTACAAATATGTTATTTTTATTACTATCTTAGATAATCTCTTGCCCTAATATGTATATTAAAGACACATACATATTATTTTGGAACATAAACTTTTTTGCGGGAGTCGCGCCCCAGCGCGCACGTATATGACGTCACGCGGGATCCGCCACCGCGCAGCATCTCGTACCGTAATGCGCATGTGTCGCGAATGCGCGGGAGCAGGAGTCGCGGACTGGTCGCATACCAATCGCGCACATCACGTAATATTAAATGTATATGATGTAACTGAAAAACACGCTGCCGTCGCACACCATACGCGGATCCTTCATGACTTTTCTAAAATAGCGGCTAGAATCCGCGCACCCACCGTGATGTGTATGATTTGAGTAAGCAACTCCGTAATGTCATTTGAGATGTCATCAGTGATGTCACTGACCATGTCATGAATGATGCAATATGTGACATCAGCAGTGCATTGCGGGCGCGCGAGTTATAGTTAGCAGAACTAACTATAACGTAGGAATTTCTATGGTTTTGTACGAGTGACTCATAGAGGAGGGAACTAGAGGCACGGGGAACTCAGAGCAAGCTGGCCTCCAACCTAACATGAATACACAAAAGAAGCTGCTCCCAAGTTTTTGTGACTGAAACTTAACTAAAACCTAGATGAAGATGCTGGCACCTCGCAAAAAGTGAAGGACTGTCCTCACACACCACCAGGTGTCAAGCTATTTCATCAGCAGTCCTCGCTCTCTAAAAACTTGGTTTGATAGAGAGCGGGCCTTCAACTGGAGACAGGGAGGCACTTCTAAGACTAAGTGAAGGTGAGTGAAGTTTTAAATCCCAGTATAATTGCCGAATTACATTTATTCAGAAAGGCAACTATATGGTATTAAAATTACAAAGACGGTGAGAAAAGGGGCGTATTATTACCCCCTCACTGAATTGGCTAAATTTTCGACATGTTTCTGCCTTCTTGGCCCAAAGGGTCCACAGCATTCATCAGGACAAAGAAATAAATTGGGCCCGTTCTTACTAAACTTTCCGTATGAACTTTCAGTATGAACTTACCACTGGGTAGGTTGACCTGTGTCACACTCTACCAAAGAAGATTTTCAAAAAACCTGTAAACAGAAGTGAAGAAAATGGAAAACGATTGCCATAAACATATTCGGACATGAGCGAGTAATTACCCCACATGCACAAGTTAATACATAGTGGCTATTTGTGGGTAAAACGTGTCACTGCAACTGTGAACACACAAAATCTAATTAACAACCAATGTGAGACCAAACGCACAGTCTTACCCTATGGTGGTTTGCTACACGCCCCATGGGAGGAGAGTGGAGGAGAGACCCCCTGTAGTCAAATTCTGGAAAAGGGATACAAGCACAAAGCAAGTCTGCCTCCATCAGAAATACCTATTCTTATTGATGGAGATGAGAGGATGTCACAGAAATACACATTCATACTACCATTCACTCTCTTACTATATCAAGGTGCGTCTCTCCTCATGCACCTAGGTGTGTCTGCTCTTCCTTCCTGGAGTCAAATGAACAGTGGAATTATCCGGCTTTCATAATGAACTTAAATGGTAACATTCGTGGAATGCACTTCACGTGTGTTTGTAATTATAAAGACTTTCAGTGTCCGGAGAGTGCTCTAATTACTGAAAGCTCGCCTGTCTCCCGCGTCAGCAGATTCAGAAAACGTAAGGCCCTGTGTTCATGCTTAACACCTGTGGTTGTGAGGTATCTGGTGTCCGGAGGATGCCCTAGTTACAATCACTAACAGTGCGCCTGACCCCCGCGTCAGCCGGTTCTGACAAAGAAGTACCTCAATCAAGGCTGGAGACCTGTGATGGCAAGGGCTTACGGTGTCATGAGGATGCCCTTGTTATTACTGGCAGTGCGCCTGATCTACACAACAGCCGGTCCTAACAACGGAGGGGCTGAGCGCTTGTGATTGCCCAAGGTGAAGCAGTTAAATGAAGTTAAATAGAGGGCTCAAAGAAATGACACAGGGCATTGCCTAACTCTGTCCAGGTGGAGCGGCAGCGAACAGAGTGTGACATGTTTTGCTTGTGTTTACATGTGCGCGTCCGCCCCTTACAGCTTACTCACGTGTATCACTAGAATTGTGTGAGGTTTTGGATTTTTAACAATGAATAGGGATATCATGACTAATTCAAGATCGAGGGTCTATCATGATGGTACGCAGGTGCTTCCACGTGAGATTAAAAAATGAGGAAGCGCGCGGCTGAAGAGGTATCACATTCAGGTGTTCTTAATAAGTTTAATAAAACTATCAATTCAAGAATGAAAATTCAACTTTGGTGCAAGGGTCGCGCAGCACACTTATAACTCCATTTTTTCAGGTTTACAATCATAGACATTCGAGTGGTGGTAGTTGATGCAGCAGGGGACAAGAAAAGGAGGGATTACAGTAACCCAATTCCCCACAGTTAAGTTGTATTAATGCCCCATCTGGAGCCAAGGTGTCTCGTCATTTAGTCCTGTGTCCCACATGCGTAGGGGATATACCCATTATTGCTCTCTGATGTGGAGGAACCTCTGGATATCTGGGCCTGTTTTTTTTATTATCTCTAGCACTACTCTTTCAAATTTTTATCTTTGTGGTTGTGCTCCAAGTAGTGCCTAGTCAACTTTGTGTTCGTCTTTTTGCATCTAATGGTGCTTCTGCGTTCATTGATGCGGACCTTGATATTCCTTGTTGTCATACCCACGTACATCAAATTACAGGGGCACGTCAGTAATCAGACAAAATTTTCGCAGTTACAGTTGCTTAAGTTTTTTAGTATCAATGGTTTATTGGTTTTTATGTCAACCTCTTTCGTCGTACTGGTGAGGGAACATGCCACACAACCTCCACATGGGTAGTGTCCAACTGGCCTTTGATGGCCCCACAGTGTGGTTTGGTGCTGGTTCTTTGAAAGAGGTGCTTTAGCTTGCACAAGTTCACGTATGCTTCGGTTTCATTTAAAAGCGACAAGTAGGGGAGCCCACTGTTTGTTTGCCCCATTAAGGATATGCCAGTATTTTTGTAAAATCTTTTGTACTTTGTTCGATATCGGAGTGTATGTGGTGACACATACTACTCTCTCTTTCTCTTTCTTTTCCTGGTCCTCAAGTAGAGCCTCCCGGTTACTGTTTCTGGCTCTCTTTCTTGCTTTTTGGATCATCTTTTTGGGGTAGTTTCTTTGAAGCAGTTTTTTCTCCAATGTCTCAGCTTGTTCCTCATAGGTTTCTGTACTGGAGCAGTTTCTCCGGATTCTGAGGAATTGGCCCACCAATACATTTTGTCATAACGACCTAGGATGAAAGCTCTCAAACAGCAGTTGCTGTTTTTGTCTGTGCTCTTGTTGTGAGCTTTAGTTTGGATACCATCTGTCGTCATGCTTATAACTAGGTCCAGAAAAATTGTCTGTTCCTTGCTGATCGAGTGTGTAAATTTCAGGTGTTCGTCTCTCGTATTGACCCATCTCACGAAGTCCTCCGCTTCTTCTTAGTTACCATGCCAGACGATAATGACATCATCTATATATCGCCACCAGATTTTCAATTGCGACGCATAGGGATTGTTTTGATGGAAAAAGAAGTCCACTTCGAATTGGTATGCATAGAGGCACGCCATGCTGGGGGCAAAGGTGCTCCCCCATGGAAGTGCCTCTGATCTGATGATATATTGTATCTTCATATTCGAAGAAATGTTCTTGTGAGAACCAACTCAGCGCACTCCATGATAAAATGTCTTGGTGTCATGACCTCCCAATCTTTTTCTAGTAGAATCTGTTCCACTACGCTTAAGGTGCATCTCTGCGGTATGCTGGTGTATAATGCCTCTATGTCCATGGTGATGAATAGATCTTCAGCTGAGTTGATCTCGAGGTCTCTAAGGAGGCAAAGGACATCTTTTGTGTCTCTCAGGTAAGAGGCAGATCTCTGTACATTTGGTCTGAGGAACCAATCGCAGAATTGTGATAAGGGCTCAAGGACTGAGCCTATACCAGACACTATAGGTCTTCCTGGTGGGGGCATCCAGTTTTTATGAATCTTAGGTAGAGTGTAGAACCTGGGGGTGCGTGTATTGTCAACCACCAAACCTCAGCCTCAAGTTTAGTTAGCCAATCGCTCAACAGGCCCTCATTCACCATGATCCTGATTCTGTTCATAAGTCTTGGGGTGGGATCTCTGCGGTAGACTTCATAGCTGCATCTGATAGCAGTCGGATACATTCATCATGATGCATGTATTGTATTGTATTGTAATTGCATTTGTATATTGCTTACGACCCCTGACGAGGCATCAAAGCACTTTTTCAGGGAGTATCACGCTACTCCGGGATCCTTAGAGGATAAGTGTTGAATTAGTATAGTGAAACATGCAAGTAAATTTTAAGTGGTGGATAGGTTAGTCAGTTATTTGGATTCGGAAGGATCGAGGTGGAAAAAAGGTTTGTATTTATATAGCGCTTGTTACCCCTGATGGGGTGTTGAAGCACGCTACTCCGGAAATCCATAAAAGATTAGTGGTGAATTGGTATGGTGAAATTTGAAGTAATTTGAGTGGTGGAAATTAGTCAGTTATTTCGAGTGAGAAGGATAGCGGAGGGATAGAAGAGGAAGAAAGGTTTGCATTCATATAGCACCTGTGAGAAGTTGGCCTGGTATATGCTGTCCACTAGTTATAGTGGGCACCTTGCACCAGTCCAAACAACCCCTTATTGATGATAGGTTAAAGACAACCTTTATTGAAAGCTATCCTAGTGGTAGCTATGGAGAGCAGCCTTCAGGCTAAGTCTTGAAGGAATGTAAAGCAACTTGTTTTACCAGTCTATAATCTCTTGAATGGCTAAATGAAAGACAACCACACCAGGTATATATATATATATATAAAATATACGTATTTATTTCTAAACACACTCTGCTAGTCTCTTTATGAGGCTAGAGGTCCAAACACATAAGTGACACTTCAAATAGTACGGTAAAATAGCACATATACACGTCAGGCCCTAGGGGTGAACCAAACCATATACTAAAATAGTGGTATAAGAACCACGACTTAACTAGACACAAGGCCTAGAGCCTGTAGAAGCGCTGGGACCCCAAGGAACCACCCAAAGTAGTGACACAGGGGACCCACGGGGGCAGTGTACAGTGTGAGAACACAGCTGCGAGCTCCCGTTAGCTTGTATGGGGAAAGTCGCTGTTCGATTTTTAAAGATTAGGGACACTTAGAGATGAGCTAGGACCAAACCCTTTTGGACTTAGGAAGTTCTAGGATCAACACCCACGAGAGCTCCAGAGTACTCGTGCTACCTCACCCAGGGAAGCCGGGTGCGTAGGTGTCTTTTGGTGTTGGGTCGCGTCGTCGTTTTCAATGGGAGCAGGCGAAAAAGTGCTGCTGCCGGGAAGATGCGAAGTGTCCGAGGAGATCCAAGCCTGGATCGAAGTCGAGAAGAACCTGAAAGCAGAGGGGACAGAGTCTGGGTCACTAGCCCGTGACCAGGGACACGAATGGTGAATGCCCACCAAAGTCGGGTGATTTCAGGTGAAGAAGGTGAAGCTCCAAATCTGGCTCTATGTTTGCAAAAAGTCTCCGGATGGATGGACAATTCTTATTCGAAACTCAACGGAGACAAGACTGAACTAATGCTTTTGGGAAACTATTCTTATCGCACAATAGCCACTTCCTGGCCCAACTGTCTCGGCCCCCCGCCCGCTCCCAAAGCTGAAATTGAGTCTTGGAGTGTGGGTGGATCACAACCTGGACTTCAAGAAGCAGGCAGGCAACGTAGCAGCCTGCTGTTATGGAATACTAAGAATGCTCAGAAAGATCCTTCACCTGCTCCCGCTAACTGTAAGAAGATTACTGGTCCAGACACTCATCCTCTCTCGCCTGGACTATGCTAACGCTCTCTATCTAGTTACTCCTCTGTCTACTATCAAAAAGCTTCAGGTCGTTCAAAACTATGCAGCACGGTTACTCACCAACTCTTTTAAGCGCACGTCAGCTAAACCTTCGCTCTCGGCGCTTCATCGGTTGCAGATTTATCAAAGAGTTCATTTTAAGGCATTGTGTATTACACACAAAGCCCTTTCTGATAAAGGTCCCCCCCATTATCAGATCCCTTATTCAGCCCTACCGCCCTTCCAGGTCACTTAGATCTGACAAAAAGCAGCTAGCTATAGTTCCAATAATAAAGAGAGCACGAAGCGGAGGACGCCGTTTCGTGTATAATGCTGCTAAACTGTGGAACCACTTGCCTTTGTCGATCCGTTGTGAATCGAACTATCTTACCTTCCGCAAGCTTTTAAAGACCTTTTTGTTACCTTAATCCTTTACCTGCTCTAGGGGCCGCATTAGCGCTGGGATGCTTTCGGGTAGCCATGCGCTCTAGAAATGCCTTTTAATTCAATTCAATTGACTCTTCAGTCACGAGGACCAGGAAGCGTCGAGGACAACCAAGAGCTGGATTTGAGCTGTCCCACAAAGGCTGTCGAGTGCTGCAGCGTCGGTGCCCGGATTGGACCCAACAAGCCTTGGCAACAGCAACCCACGCAGAAAGGAGAAAGATGCTTCGGTGCAGACCAGCAAGGTCTGAGGGACTCGCCACGCGGTGGGGAGTCAGGGCACTTCTGGAGCAACCAGGGAAGCCCAAGAAAATCAAAGTTGCCTTCACAGGGACCCACCAGTCGACGGACCAGGGATCGCGAAGGAGCCTTGAGCTGAAATTCAAGAAGCGGGCTCACGGAACACTCGTGAAGTGTAGGCCCACAATCTTCGGTGCAGATGGTGCTCGGGCGTGGGTTATAAGTAACCCAAAGCACGACTCCGGGAGACGTCCGGAAGTCGATGCACTTGCAAATGTGCACAGTGACCAGGAGTTCCGGTTCCACGTTACTCACGAGGGCTGTGGGTCTCAGCTTTGCTGGGGACTCGGGTCGGCCTCTGAGAAGTCTGGAAATCCTCTTCCTGGGCTGCAAATACTTCGGAGTCTGGCGGGAACTTCGGAGATGCAGACCGGCAAAATGCTTTGTTGGTGCCTGCCAAGCAGGGGAATCACTCCTTGACCCCAAGGGAGATTTCTTCAGTCCTCTAGTCTTGAGTAGAGCGTTGTAGTTCCAGGATTCAGTTACAGAGTTTCGTCCAGGGATATCTAAAGTCCTGTTGCCAGGGGTTCCTTACTTATACCTAAGAAAGGGGTTGGACTAACTCAGGAGACCCACCTATGGGAGGGTTTGGAAAGAGGGGTGGCTACACCCATTTCCTTTGTCCAGTTTCGCACCAGAGCAGGGGCTGGTAGCCCCTGCAACTGGTTTGAACTGGACTATGCACAGGGCCACCAAATGTGTCCCCAGTGCAGACTTCAAAGCACTCTTGGAGTGCGCCCACCCAGCCCCTATACACTAAAGCCTGTCTGGAAGGTGGTTACACCTCTCTGTGACAGGAAACCTATTGTCCAGGCCTCCCCTGCCGGAGTTTCGGTCAGCAGCAGGAGGCCAGACTCGTGTCTGTGGCTGCAGCATCCATTTTGTGATTCCAGGGCTCTGTTAAGCTGGTACCGGGTATACTGGTGCTGTCATGTCCCTCCCTCTAGAAGGGTGGGATCATACTCCCACACCAGTTACTGGCGTCGGGGTACGATTCCAAGGTGTTTGACACCAAACACGACATGTTTCCGTGCAGCCAGTCCAAAGTTAGCATTTACCGTTATAATGCACTTAAGAGTATATGGTCAGGCTGCACTACTGACAACCCTGAAGGATAGATTCAGAAGGCTGCAGTGGGGCTCAGAGCATGCCTGGGCACCCTCTCACACATAACTAAGCACCCTGCCTTCAGGATTGATAAGGCCTGCCACAGGGGTGACTGATAGGTCTCTATGTGCAGTGAGTGATAGGTGAAATATAGTGAACCTATATCTCTGTAAGGGGTGCATGCACCACCTTATCCAGACTGCAGTAGCAGGCCTGTGGTGTCATTTTGGAGAGCTTTCCAGGGGTGGCATTATACACGCTTCAGCCCCTGGTAGGCCTCTGGGGTACCTATGCCCTGGGTACACAGTATACCCCAGAATCGAATCTGTGGTGTACCTAAGGTACAAGGATTCCATTTATGAAAGAAAGCAGATAGGCTGGGGACCTGAATAGCAGGTTTCCAGCCAAACTAAGTCAAAAACCATCAAAACACCAGGAAAAAACGGGGGCAACCATGTAGTCAGATTCCACCTTCCTACAGCACCTGTTACCCCTGATGGGTGTTTTAGCGCTTTTCTGGGGAGTAGCACGCTACACCGGAACCCATAAAGGATTAGTGTTGAAAATTAGTATAGTGAAATATGAAGTAATTTGAGAGGTGGATATGTTGTTCATTTATTTGGATAGAGAAGGGTAGGTGGCGGGATAAAAGAGGGAAAGAGGTTTGTATTTATATAGCGCTCGCTACACCTGATGGGGTTTTGAAGCACTTTTTTGGTGAGTAGCACGCTACTCTGGAACCCATAAGGATTTGTGTTGAATTAGTAGGGTGAAACATGAAATTAATTTGAGTCGTGATATGTTAGTCAGTTATTTGGATTGAGAAGGCTTGGGGAGGGGTAGAAAAGAAAAAAAGGTTTGCATTTTTATAGCGCTTGTAACCATGATGGGGTGTTGAAAAGCTTTATTGGCGAGTAGCACGCTACTCTGAAACCCATAAAGGATTAGTGGTGAATTAGTATAGTGGAATATGGAATTTGAGAAGTGAACATGTTAGTCTGTTATTTTGATTGAAAAGGATAGTGGAGGTATAGAAGAGTGAAGGATTTAAAAAAAAAAGTGTAGGTCATAGCAGTAGGAGGAGGCTTTTGGATGAGTAAAAAGGGGTTTTGTAGGGGAAGAGTCAGAGGGAAGAGTTTCGAAAGGTTTGTTTTGGGGGATCGGTATAGTAAAAGGTGTCAGATGATGCAAGGAGGGTAAATACCCAAAATATCGATTCCAAAATATCGACTGCCCAGAATATCGAAGTTAAAATATAGAGTGGACAGAATATCGAAATTGGGGTACAAAATATCGATTACCAAAATATAGACCTTAAAAATATCGAATACCATAATATCGAATTTTAAAATATAGATTACCATAATATCGAATTTTTTTTTGTGTTATGTATGGTAGTATATGTGTTAAAATGATGTATTATTGTTGTAATGTATGTTTAATTTATTTAAACAAATGAATGTTATGTAATTTAATTATTGCGTAATTTAATTCCGTAGCGGGTTGTGGGTTTATAGGGAAATAGGGTGGGAAGTAATTTAATTATGGTTAATTAAATGTTAATTATATTTATATGTTTTGATAATTAATGAATTGATAATTAATTATTAATTGGTAATTTATTTTTATTAATTGGTAATTAATTTATATTCATTGATTAATTGATAATTATGTTAATTGTATTTGTTATTAATAGGAGCGGGTTGTGGGTTTGTAGGGGAATTGGGTGGGAAGTAAATTGATTGTCATAAAGTAAATAATTACTTTTTTTATTTATGTGTATTGATAATTAATTGATAATTAATTAATAATTGGTAATACATTTGTATTAATGGGTAAATAATTTGTATGAATTGCTAAATAATTTGTATTATTTGCAAAAATATTTTTATTAATTGATTAATTGATAATAATGTGAATTGTATTTTTTATTATTGGGAGTGGGTTGTGGGTTTGTAGGGGAATTGGGTGGGAAGTAAATTAATTGTAATAAAGTAAATATTAATTTTTTTATTTATGTGTATTGATAATTAATTTGTAATTGGTAATTAATTATTATTAATTGTTAATACATTTTTATCAATTGATAATTAATATTTTTAAATGGTAATTAATTGTTATGAATTGGTAATTATTTTTTATTAACTTTTTATCAGAATTGATAATTAATGTCATCTTATATTTAATTTAAATCATTACTTTCCCTACTTTTGCACTCTCTGGAGTGGGAATAGTATTTTTTACCTCTACGCTATCCAACGCTTTCCCTACTGTTGCACTGTTTGGAGTTGGAATAGTAATTTTTACCCCTACGCTATCCAACGTTTTCCCTACTGTTGCACTCACTGGAGTGGGAATAGTAATTTTTACCCCTACGCTATCCAACGCTTTCCCTACTGTTGCACTCTCTGGAGTGGGAATAGTAATTTTTACCCCTACGCTATCCAACCCTTTCCCTGCTGTTGCAGTCTCTGCAGTGGGAATAGTAATTGTTACCCTCCCGCTATCCAACACTTTCCCTACTGTTGCACTCTCTGGAGTGGGAATAGTAATTGTTACCCTCCCACTATCCAACGCTTTCCCTACTGTTGCACTCACTGGAGTGGGAATAGTAATTTTTACCCCTGCGCTATCCAACGCTTTCCCTAGTGTTGCACTCTCTGGAGTGGGAATAGTAATTGTTACCTCTACGCTATCCAACGCTTTCCCTACTGTTGCACTGTTTGGAGTTGGAATAGTAATTTTTACCCCTACGCTATCCAATGTTTTCCCTACTGTTGCACTCACTGGAGTGGGAATAGCAATTTTTATCCCTACGCTATCCAACAATTTCCCTACTGTTACACTCACTGGAGTGGTAATAGTAATTTTTACGCTCTCAGTATCCAACGCTTTCCCTACTGTTGCACTCACTGGCTAGAACCTAAAAAGTCTGAGAATTTGCGCTCATGTTCAAGAGCGAATACATTTTGAGATGACACCTGTTAATAGATTCAAGATCAGCTTTCTGATCAGAAAGTACTGAAAAGAAGCATTGGCAAAGCCATTGGGTCTTGTTTGAATGTGCTAACCATTGTGCAGTTAGCATATTAGAGCAAAACACTTAAGAGGGAGCCAGCAGGAGTCTACAGAAAGGGCTATAGTTGTTAAGTAGTCTACCATGCAGTCCAATGAAGGGACTGCATTAGAGTGCTGGCCAAAAAAATAAAAACACCAAAACAGCTAATAGCATTAGGTGAGAGATGAATTGCTCCACGGGAGTGATTGACGAATTCTCATTTCCAGGCTGAAGGAAGCAAACCCTCCAGCTCTGTGGGCACCCAGTTACTGGTCAGAGGGATTTCCTTGTGGTAATCTGTGGGGCACAGTTCCTAGTCAGGTTAGGGAGGGGTTGGTTATTAATACTTGTTCTAAATGTCCCACTGAAGATTACTGTCTGTACCAGCTTGGGAACAATCATGCCCCATATGGGCACAGGCTATCAAAAGGTAACAATACTAAACAAGGCCATGTAATGGGATAATGTAGCAAGTAAACTGTTTAACACCCCAACCCCCGCCCTTCAGAGAGGAATTCACAGACCTTAGAACCCAGGAGGGAGGAGGACAAACAGTGGCGGGGGCTATGTTTGCCCAAAGAAAGGGACTATGAAGTGAGATGGAAGCAGTAGTTAAGGCATACAAGTACCAAAACTTCACGGAACAATGTTACATTTATGCTATGTGGGACATTAATGTTACTTCAAAATATTCCAGGATATTCCAGGGAGCTGTTTCGTCGCCACAAATACACCGGCCTACTTGCTGCACCTCGGGAGCTCAGCTGTCAAGCCACATTCAGTCAGAGTCCTCCTATAAGTTTTAGCAAACATCACGCCCATGTAAAGGGTTATATACTAATAATGGGTCCCACAATGCAAAATCTGGTTAACTAAAACTCCTGCACTAAACAAACAGGTGATGTAAGGGGCCTGTGGCTACTTCGCGATTACAGCTGTATAACTAAGTTGCCCCTCCACACTCAGGGAATTGAATTGCATGCTATCGTTCAATCAGCTGCTGCCCCACACACACTGTCTGTCACTCCCCCACATGCACTTCATTAATTGGTGCCCACCCACGCACAGCCAGTCCTTTAGTCTTCTTCACAACTCTGACCCGTTCACCCTTAACACTGAAATAGCTACATTTTTTCGAAAAAATCAAACTTAGAAGCTACTTCGAAAATTCAAGCACTGAAACATGAGATTCAGACAACACTGGACTGAGAAAGAAGTCCACTTTTGTGCCACCGACACAGTCAGTCCCATGCCATGTGCTGACCTTTGAACAGGCGGTACTGAAGGAAATAGAAACAATTGACTTCCAGAACATTAAAGGCTTTCAGAACCTGAATAAAGGTGATATCAAAGCACTCATGGACTTGAAGGAGAATACTGAACTTGTCATTAAAACAGCGGGCAAGGGCGGTGCAATTGTTGTCATGAATAAAGACATGTATCATGGTGAATGTATCCGACTGCTATCAGATGCAAACAGCTATGAAGTCTACTGCACTGATCCCACCCCAAGACTTGTGAACGGAGTCAGGATCATGGTGGATGAACGATTTGATAACTAAACATGAGGCTGAGTTTTTGGTGTATGACAATCTACGCCCCCCAATTTCTACACTCCACCCAGGATTAAAAAAAACAGGATGCTCCACCAGGAAGACCAATAGTGTCTGGTATAGGCTCAGTCCTTGAGCCTTTATCGCAATTCTGCGATTGGTTCCCCAGACCAACTGTACAGAGATCTGCTTCTTACCTGAGAGACACAAAATATGTCCTTTGCCTCCTTAGAGACCTCGAAATCAACTCAGCTGAAGATCTATTCATCACAATGGACATAGAGGCATTATATAGCAGCATACCGCAGCGACACACCTTAGGCGTAGTGGAACAGATTCTACTAGAAAAAGATTGGGAGTTCATGACACCCAGACATTTCATCATGGAGTGCACAGATGGCTCTCACGGAAAATTTCTTCGAATATGAAGATACAATATATCATCAGATTAGAGGCACTTCCATGGGGGAGCACCTTCTCTCCGAGCATGGCATGCCTCTATGCACACCAATTCGAAGTGGACTTCAACTTCCATCAAGACAATCCCTATGTGACGCAATTGAAAATCTGGCGGCAATACATAGATGATGTAATTTTCGTCTGGCATGGTAACCAAGAAGAAGCGGAGGACTTCGTGAGATGGGTCAATACGAGAGACGAACACCTGAAATTTACACACTCGATCAGCAAGGAACAGGCAATTTTTCTGGACCTAGTTATAAGCATGACAACAGACAGGATCCAAACTAAAGTTCACAACAAGAGCACAGACAAAAACAGCTTACTGCTGTTTTAGAGCTTTCACCCTAGGTCGTAACGACAAAATTTACCGGTAGGCCAATTCCTCAGAATCCGGAGGAACTGCTCTAGTACGGAAACCTATGAGGAACAGGCTGAGACAATGGAGGAAAAACTGCTTGAAAGACACTACCCCAAAAAGATTATCCAAAAAGCAAGAGAGCCAGAAACAATAACTGGGAGGCTCTACTTGAGGACCAGGAAAAGAAAGAGAATGAGAGAGTAGTATGTGGCACCACATACACACCGATATCGAACAAAGTACAAAAGATTGTACAAAAACACTGGCATATCCTTAATGGGGCAAAAAAACAGTGGGTTCCCCCGCTTTTCGCTTTTAAACAAAACAGAAGCATGCATAATGAACTGGTCCACGCTAAAGCACCTCTTCCAAAGAATCAGAACCAAACCACACTGTGGGGCCATCAAAGGCCAGTTGGACACTACCCATGTGGAGGTTGTGTGGCATGTTCCCTCACCAGTATGACGAAAGAGGTTGACATAAAAACCAATAAACCATGGATACTAAAAAACGTTAGCAACTCTAACAGCGAAAATGTTGTCTATTTACTGACGTGCCCCTTTAATTTGATGTACGTGGGCATGACAAAAAGGAAGATCAAGGTCCGCATCAATGAACACAGAAGCACCATTAGATGCAAAAAGCCGAACACAAAGTTGACTAGGCACTTCTCGGAACACAACCATAAAGATACAGATTTGAAATGGGTAGTGCTAGAGATAATCAAAAAAACAGGCCAGATATCCAGAGGTTCCTCCACATCAGAGAGCAACGATGGGTGTATCTCCTACGAATGTGGGACACAGGACTGAATGACGAGATACCTTGGCTCCAGATGGGGAATTAATACAACTTAACAGTGGGGAATTGGGTTACTGGAATCTCCCCTTTTCTTGTCCCCTGCTGCATCAATTACCACTGCTCGAATGTCTGATTGCAAACCTGAAAAAATTGAGTTATAATTGCGCTGCGGGACCCTTGCACCAACGTTGAATTTTCATTCTTGAATTGTTAGTTTTATTAAACTTATTAAGAACACTGGGATGTGATACCTCTTCACCCGCGCGCTTCCTCATTTTTTAATAACACACGAATGCACCTGCGTACCATCACGATAGACCCTCGATCTTGAAATAGTCATGATATCCCTATTCATGATTAAAAATCGAAAACCTCACACACCTCTAGTGATACACGTGAGTAAAATGAAAGGGGCGGAGCAAGCACATGAAACACAAGGAAAACATGCCCCACGCTGTACACTGCCGCTCCGCCTAGACAGAGCTAGGCAACGCCCCGTGTCATTTCTTTGAGCCCTTTATTCAACTTTATTTAACTGCATCACCTTGGGCAATCACAAGCGTTCAGCCACTTCCGTTGTTAGGAACTGCTGTCGTGTAGGTCAGGCACACTGCCAGTAATAACAAGGGCATCCTCATGACACCGGAAGCCTTAATTGAGGGCCTTCTTTGTCAGAACCGGTTGACGCGGGGTCAGGCGCACTCTGTTAGTGATTGCAACAAGGGCATCCTCCGGACACCGTATACATCGCAAGCACAGGTGTTCAGCCTGAACACAGGGTCTTACGTTTTCTGAATCGGCACTACAAGACCCACAAACCAACGCGGACACATTTGAGTTGCCCATTGGAGGGCTCATATTTTTAAGTGGGTGGTGTGGCATCTATGCCAAAATGACTGTCACGCCTCTGAAGAGTGCAAAGAGCATGAAACACGTCAGGCGTGAATCGACAGGCATGCTGTAAACTGGATCCGCCTGCCGATCCGGCTCTCACCTCATGAAGGTTGCTGTAGTGGATGTCAGAGTGTGTCTCCACAGGTGGGAACCTTGGAGCTTTGATATATACATATACATATACATATATATATATATATATATATATATATATATATATATATATATATTTATTAATTAAACATTGATATTTTTGTACGTTTTTTACAATATTAGTGTGAAACGAGATTTTTAAAAAAATTTTTGTACCTACCATTATAAGTATAGGGAAAGAATATTTTTGTAAACCAATATTTTTGACAATATATTTGTTACACAATATTATTGTTGTTGATATTGTGTCAGTAATTCCTGCTTTTTAGGTGCTTGACATCAAAGTCTCACTGACCCTAGAGAGATAGTAGTAGTTTCTGCGCTGGAGCTGTCAGTCACACAGTAATGAAGAGAGAGCAGCAGAATAAGGGATGGCAGACTTGGGTATCAATGATTCATAGCCAGAGCACTGAACTGTAGTGCACTGGAAGCAACACAGGACAGGGGCCCTTTTGGTTTAAATCATTCCATTCTGGAACTGAATATATCCAAAATGAAAGTAAATCATAAAAATGTATGCTATGCAATTGTATAGCATTGTTATTTCTTTTAAGACTAGGATGTCCACCCCGCTCCAGGTCAGCAGGGACACTGTCTCCAGTCCTGAGCTTTTCAAATACAAATCATTGCTTTCAGGTGAGCTAGTCGAACAAGTTCTATGGAAGAAAAGCAAGACTGCAAACCCAGAATGCATTAAGTGATCACACGAACCTTAAGGGCTGGAAACAGTGTCAGTAATGACTGGGAAATACATGGTCAACCTCTTCAACGCTTCAAAAACAAGTTTCACTTTGAATTCAAGCAGCCAGTAGTAACGTTACATATATACACAATGTAACTGATAATCAGGGGCGTATTTTGGTCAGAAAAGGTGGGGTGTTGAGCTTCAGATTTCCGAACAATTACACTGGCATATCCAGCTAAAATACAATAATACGACAAGCAGGGCATGAGGCGGACTTAATGGCCACTGGATAGGAAGAGAAATGTTGGTTTTTAGGTGTAGTAAGTGCCAGGAAACATAGTATATATTTTTTTTAAAGTATGTGTTTACAACAGTGTGTATATTTAAAAATCCATGTGAAATCTGACAGACTCACCATACCCAACTGAGAGTGCCTGTTCCCTACCATTTACTGCAAAATACATTTAATAGGGCGGGTGTAACACCCTAAACACCCACCTTGAAGCTTCGCCCCTGCTGTTAATTGTAGAAAAAAGATGCCCATCACGTCACTTCTGGTGAAGGCAAGATTTTCAGTTTAACACACAATACAAATAGTGAACTGGTGGTCATGGAAAAATGAGGAACTGAATACAAAGAACAGGTGAAAAATAGAAGAATGCTATAATCAACTATTCTGAGTGTGGTTAATAGAAATAGAACAAAGTACTCTTGATGCGGATTCCCATCAACTGCCAAGGGAGGCCAGTGTCATCACTTGGTAATCCTTCCTTCCTGTCACTACTCCTTTTAGCCAAGAGGCCAGTGTAGTAGGCAAGATCAGAGCAGAGTACAAGTTCCAAGGAGAAATCGACCAAGAGTGGCCATATGTATTCCTGTTGACAGGTACTATGTGTAGTGAGTGCAGTGCAAGTGAAAAAAAACTATTAAAAAGGGAGTTGGACAGGGAAAACTATGTTTATTGAATATCTCTGTTCCAATCCGACTAAAAAGAAGAATTGTAGCGGCAACTTTTAGCAAATAGGTTTCACTCCTGACTTGTGTGAGCGTCAGACCTCATGGTGAGGTCTGACGCTCACACAAGTCAGGAGTGAAATATACCCTACTTGCTGTGAGGTCGATAGGTACCAGGTTGTATCACTTAACAACTTGCCATTTTTTCCACTTTTTCTTGTTTTTCACTTGCAGTAGCAATTATGTATTGGTCCTGAAGAAAGCCGGGAAAATAGTCCCAACTGGCTGAAACTAGTTGACCCCTATATGATGCAACCTATTTGCTAAAAGTTGCCGCTACAATTCTTCTTTTTAATCGGATTGGAACAGAGATATTCAATAAACATAGTTTTCCCTGTCCAACTCCCTTTTTAATAGTTTTTTTTCACTTGCACTGCACTCACTACACATAGTACCTGTCAACAGGAATACATATGGCCACTCTTGGTCGATTTCTCCTTGGAACTTGTACTCTGCTCTGATCTTGCCTACTACACTGGCCTCTTGGCTAAAAGGAGTAGTGACAGGAAGGAAGGATTACCAAGTGATGACACTGGCCTCCCTTGGCAGTTGATGGGAATCCGCATCAAGAGTACTTTGTTCTATTTCTATTAACCACACTCAGAATAGTTGATTATAGCATTCTTCTATTTTTCACCTGTTCTTTGTATTCAGTTCCTCATTTTTCCATGACCACCAGTTCACTATTTGTATTGTATGTAAGGATAGGGGATTTGAACTGTTGTGTTGGTCACTAAACTTTTCCCTTAGACCCTTTCTTCCCCCTCGGGGGATTTATATTGATGAAGATTTTCAGTTTGCCAGCTTCATCCAACCTGCTTCATATGGAGAGCAAAGTGGTGGATGCCTGATGTACTGCTCCAGTGAATGATTTTTCTTTGAATTCTGGGACTTGTAGTCCTGTTTTATAATGAAATAAGCAAGACTACAAGTCTAAAGAGAAAACCTTAACTGGAGCATTACATCAAGCATGGACCAGGGAAACTTGGCAGGGCTGAACATCTGATGGATCCAGTGCTTCTTGCTAGCAGGTCCTTTTCTGCATCCATTCAAAAACCTTATCTCTAACATTGCATCAAACCTTAAGGAATCAGACAGCTCTGCGTACTTTGCTATTTCTTTGTTATTTGTTATTTAGTTCTAACTAATGCATCTATTCTCTGAAAATGAGAAAACTTGCTGCAAAGTTAATTTGTCATCCAACAACAATCAAGATAATTTGACTTTACAAAAGGTCTCATTCAGAATGAACCAACCCTCCCATGTGTCACTTCATTATCCCTTCAAGATCAGCCATGCCCACTTCTATTCACTACCAATGTCAAGACTATAATATAGCGTCTGCCTTTGAGGATCTCGCGAAGAGGAAAATAATTAGAAGAATGCGTGTAAATAGAGCATTAAATGAAACAGTTGTCAGATGTAGATATAATGTAATTTTTATTTTTAACAGTTTCCAAAGAAACAATGTCCACATTGCTACAATGACCACAATGAAAAAGCAACCCGCAACAGAGTATAAATTAAAAAAAAATAATAATCCCTGGTCCCAGTGAGGTCCACTTATGGGAACTAAAAAGAAAATGTACTCATTTCTGGTTGACCGAGAGTTTACATATCCGTTTTGATAGGCCCCAAACAGTTTTTAGGTAGTCTAGTGGTACTGAAACAAACAGATATTCGAAAATATAGTTTGAAAGTGAATGTATTTTACCTGATCTCGGTGAGGCTAGTACAGGATCGTATTAACCTCCCTATGTCCTCAGCACAACGGTCAGTAAGGAGGTTGGCGCTCAGGTTCAGCTTCTTGAGGGTTGTGCAGTTTTCAAGGCACCGAAGTTTGCGGCAGCTGTCATCAGCTAGACTGTTCTCCGCAAGCCTACAGAAGAGAGACAGGTCCTAAGAAAAACTGTGGTCCTGCTCTTTTTTTTTTTTTTTTTACAAATTAAAGCACTGAATCAGTAAAAGCGGTGTCAACATTAATGTTACATTTACAAAACAAAATTTTGAAATTCTTGAAAGACGGTTAGCAACTGCAATCAAACTAATCTATGGAATATGTGCCGGCCCCATAAAGATAGTGATTGCTTCAGACTCTGGTGCCTATTACATCCTTGAACATGCAGCCCTTGTAAATGGTTTGTAGAACAAATAGTTACTAAGAAAGCTCTCTTGTAAAACAAGACTTTTCACAGAATGCTGGAAGCCCAGGTGACTGGTTTCCAGTACATGTATTTGAACAATTCAGTGAAGCTTTTTTTTTAGAAACGTAATTTTTCATTTTGCAGAAAAGAAAAACAAAAAGAAGAGCATACAAATACAAGCAGGTGGAGCATTACGTGTTCGGCCAAACATTGTCTACAGAGTTGCATGGTACATGATCATACCTATGCAGTTCAAATAACACAACATGTATTACACACAATCCACTTCTAGTGCAAAGGCTTCAAGATAATTCAGGTCATCGCAGAGCGGTGATGTCTAAGTACTCCTATAGGATCTTCAATTTCGTTGGTGTTTCCTGCCATATCTGTTCATAGGCGTTACTGTCCAGAGTAAGTAGATAGGAACGCAGTGACTGCCATATATCTCAGGGTCTGGACGTAGGTGGTTGAAAAGGTTGCATATAGCTCACTGTTTGTGTTGCAGTATACCAGGCTCTTAATCCAGGTTTGTCTATCGGGCATACGTTTAGTTCCCCAGTGTACAGCTAGTTCTCTTTTCGCCAGTAGTAGTGGAATAGCCACGTATCTATGTGAGGATTTAGGGATTTCTTGGACGTAGCCTAGGAGTGCTAGCAGCGGGAGGGGTCATTGTGGAATTGCATCATATGAGAAATAATCATAAATATGTTGCACCAATATTTGGCCACTTTGCGACATGTCCAGGTCATAGGGCAAAGTCTGCCATAGGTGCCTGGCATTTGGGACAACTACCTGGGTGGTTGGGGTCTAGTCGGTGAAGTATGGCTGGTGTGACATACGCCCGCCAAGAAACTTAAAGAGTATTAGTTTGTGTCAGTGATTCAAGGATATTAGTTTCATTTGCGTGCAGCAGCTGTACCACTTCTGATCTGGTAAGATATATCCTAGGTCCTGTTCCCATGCAGCTCGTGTTTTTGCATTGTGCGTGGGGGTTAGTGCTATACTAGTGTTGTACAATTTAGAGATGAGATGGTCCCCATTGATGTCGGTGATAAGCATTGTCAGTGGCGTGAACTCTTCTGGGTTTAATTGGTAAGTAGGCATCTGATCTCTGATCGCGCCTTGTAACTGTCGCAGGACAAAGTGTTCTATTAAGGGGGCATTTTGGAAGTGTATGTCCGCGGTACGCAAGAATATATGTCCATCTGAGAAGAGATCCCCAAATGTTTTTAATGAGTATCTTGCTAAGGTGCTTTAGACTAAGGCTTCCTGTGTGATGGGTACCCAAGGGTTGGCCGCTAGGGGGATTGCCGAGGAGTATAGCAATTGTCCACCCAGCTTACGCAACAGTCTTGTCCATGCCCAGCTAGTAGTAGATACAGTTTGTATGTCTTGTGGGTCGCAAGACAAGCCTGCAGGTAGTATAGCAGCCAACACTACAGGGGAAGCCAGAACCGGATCAGGCTTGGCATATGGTATATGTACGTCCGGATGGTACCAGTGTCCCGCGAAGCTACATTGAGCCACTAAGTAGTATATATGCAAATTAGGGACTCTGAATCCTCCTCCCTCATATGGAAGAGTCAATGTGGTCCACCCTATGTGCTGTTGCTTGCTCCCCATACCAGCTTTGTAAGAGTAGAGCGGAGCGTGGTGAAGAACGCATTTGTTAATGGTATGGGGATATTCTGAAAGAGATATAAAAACTGGGGCAAAACGAACATTTTGATAATGGCGATTAGATGCGCCATCGATGGGGGAGTATGATCCATCGCTCTACTCGCTCCATCAACTTATCCATTGCCAGGCAGTAGTTCAGTCACAGTATTTGCTATTTTTCTGTGTGTGTGTATTCCCAAATATTTTGTGGAGGTGTCACAGCACACAAGGGGAAACTCACTCAATACAGGTTTCATTGCGGCTGTCAGGAGGAATAGTTTGGACTTACCCCAGTTGACATATAGGCCTGATAAGGCTTCATATTGCATTTTATCCCTAAGTATTGGTGCCAGGGTATCATTTGAGTGTCATCTGTAAAGGATAATATCGTCAACTATGCTGTAACTAATGGCGGACCAGGTTTGAATTGCAATTCCCTGTGTATATGTTTCATTTGTAATTGTCGCATAAGTGGGTTTATCGCTATAATGAATAACAAAGGTGACAATGGGCACCCTTGCCTGGTTCCCCGCGATAAAGGAAATGTTTGTGTGATCGTGCCGTTTAGCCGGATTTGCGCTGTGGGTCATGTGTACAATTACCGGATAAGGGAGGAGAATCCAAGGGGAACCTCCAGTTTTTGTAATGTGGCATGCAGAAAATCCTACTCCAGCCAATCAAATGCCTTTTCAGCATCTAATAGCGCCGCCTCCGCAGGCACCGAGGGATCAACTCTGTGTATCACCGCAAAGAGTGAGCACAGATTCAGGGCAGTAGATCTGTGTGGAATTAATCCAGACTGAGTAGGGGAGATTATTTTTTCCATAAAAAGCGAAAGACATTTTCACTAAGATTTTATTATCGAAATTCAACAGCGATAGGGGCCATTACGATCCCCATAGCGCTGGGTCTTTCCTGGGTTTAAGAAGTAGGATAATCACTGCTTCACGAAGGGTAGGTGGAAGCTCGCCCAGTTCCATCGCTTCCCTATACACCTCCAGGAGGTGGGGTGCCAGGAGCTGTTTATATATTTTGTAGAAAGTGACCGTATAACCATCTAGCCCAGGCGCATTGGGGCCATCCATGGAGTCGATGGCCTGTAGAATCTCTTCTGGGAAGGGTTCAGTAAAAAAAGGTTGGTGCACCTTAAGGAGCCACACCACTGCAATCTCCTCCATGAACTGCAGTGTAAAACCTTCAGTTTTGTTCAGCCACTGTATCATGAAATTGTATGTGAAATTGTTTGTTTTGAAAAACCTTTCTTGGAGAAGAGTCTGCCTAAAGGGAGGATCAGACACACTCACTGTGCTTCAATGATTGGAGGAGCAGCTAACTTAATATTCTTATAATACTTTTAACTACCCATCCAGACCTAAGAATCTAAACATTATATTTGATGAATACAGGCCCCAGCTAGGCCCGCAGGACACAAGGGTTCGCTCTCCTGTAATGGAATCTACAAGGAAGTTGGCACGGAAACTGCAAAGTACAAAGACAAAGTTTATTAACCCTTAAGGGTGGTCCTACAATCCATACAACACCCTTCAGTATTGCATAGAGTAGCACAAAGAACTTGCGTACACGGTCCCCTTTTATACACAACAGAGGGGCTCATAAGTGGGTGGATACAACATGAGGCGAAAAACATTACCTTTTATGGACATTTTCGATACAGAATCAATATGTGGGCGGAGTTAACACACTCCTTGAGCCCGCGAAAACATGGTCAAGCAAAGACTAACCGATAACAGATGTGGTCAAGTCTGGGCATGCGCCAGACGGACAAAGGAGCTATTTATAGACTGTTACTAGGCAGATAACGAGAGCGACTGACACGAAGGGTATAAAGATAGAATATCGACGGGAAAATATCGACTAGCATTAATATCGTGGTAAGAATATCGACTGTGAAAAATATCGTAATAGAAAATATCTTTGTAAAAAATATTGTTTCTTGAGAATGACAAAAATATCGTCAAGAAAAAATATCGATGAACGGAATATCGTTGATCAAAATGTCGTTTCATATAATATCGACAGAAAAATATAAGTTGTTATAAAATTTATAAAAAAATATGTATTATGTTTTTAAAAAACTTACAAAACTCCTACTAGTAATAATATGTGTTAAAAAATATTTTCTACAAAAGAATTGTTAACATTTTAGTAGCGGGTTATTGGTATTATAGGGGATAAGGGTGGGTAGTAATATAAAATTTGGTTTTTACAAAATTTCTAAAATATAAAAATATTAGAAAATAATTAAGAAATCGAAATTTTAATTAGAAATTTCGATTTGTTCACGAAATTACATTTGTAATTAAATTTTAAAATTCCCCAAAACTTTTTTAGGAGCGGGTTATTGGTATTATAGGGGATAAGGGTGGGTAGTAATTTAAAATTTGGTTTTTACAAAATTTCTAAAATATAAAAATATTAGAAAATAATTAAGAAATCGAAATTTTAATTAGAAATTTCGATTTGTTCACAAAATTAAATTTGTAATTAAATTTTAAAATTCCCCAAAAAATTTTTAGGAGCGGGTTATTGGTATTATAGGGGATAAGGGTGGGTAGTAATTTAAAATTTGGTTTTTACAAAATTTCTAAAATATAAAAATATTAGAAAATAATTAAGAAATCGAAATTTTAATTAGAAATTTCGACTTGTTCACCAAATTAATTTTGTAATTAAATTTAAAACTTCCCCCAAAAAATTTTAGGAGCGGGTTTTTGGTATTATAGGGGATTAGGGTGGCTAGTAATTTAAAAATGTCGTGTTTTAAAAGTGTAGAAAATATTAATAAAATAGAAATTTAGCATGAAATCAAAATTTAACTTCGAAATTTTAAATTTTACATGAAATTTATTTTTTAATATTAATAAAAAATATTAAATTAATATTGAATAAGCGTTATTTTGGTATTATAGGGTCATAGGGTATAAAAAATAATTTAGATAGAAAAATTTATATTGTTTACTAACCTGCACATTTCCTGACTTATGTTGGATTGGAGTTAGAATAGTAATTTGTTATGGTTTACTATCCAGCACTTTCCCTGACTTATGTTGGATTGGAATTAGAATAGTAATTTATTATGGTTTACTATCCAGCACTCTCCCTGACTTATGTTATGTTTGGAGTTAGAATAGTAATTTATTATGGTTTACTATCCAGCACTCTCCCTGACTTATGTTATGTTTGGAGTTAGAATAGTAATTTTTTATGGTTTACTATCCAGCACTTTCCCTGACTTATGTTGGATTGGAGTTAGAATAGTAATTTATTATGGTTTACTATCTAGCACTCTCCCTGAATTATGTTATGTTTGGAGTTAGAATAGTAATTTATTATGGTTTACTATCCAGCACTTTCTCTGACTTATGTTATGTTTGGAGTTAGAATAGTAATTTATTATGGTTTACTATCCAACACTTTCCCTGACTTATGTTGGATTGGAGTTTGAATAGTAATTTATTATGGTTTACTATCCAGCACTCTCTCTGACTTATGTTGGATTGGAGTTTGAATAGTAATTTATTATGGTTTACTATCCAGCACTTTCCCTGAGTTATGTTATGTTTGGAGTTAGAATAGTAATTTATTATGGTTTACTATCCAGCACTTTCCCTGACTTATGTTATGTTTGGAGTTAGAATAGTAATTTATTATGGTTTACTATCCAGCACTTTCCCTGACTTATGTTGGATTCGACTTTGAATAGTAAATTATTATGGTTTACAATCCAGCACTTTCCCTGATTTATGTTGGATTAGAGTTAGAATAGTAAATTATTATGGTTTACAATCCAGCACTTTCCCTGACTTATGTTGGATTGGAGTTAGAATAGTAATTTATTATGGTTTACTATCCAGCACTCTCCCTGACTTATGTTATGTTTGGAGTTAGAATAGTAATTTATTATGGTTTACTATCCAGCACTTTCCCTGACTTATGTTGGATTGGAGTTAGAATAGTAATTTATTATGGTTTACTATCCAGCACTTTCCCTGAGTTATGTTATGTTTGGAGTTAGAATAGTAATTTATTATGGTTTACTATCCAGCATTTTCCCTGACTTATGTTGGATTGGAGTTAGAATAGTAAATTATTATGGTTTACAATCCAGCACTTTCCCTGACTTATGTTGGATTGGAGTTAGATTAGTAAATTATTATGGTTTACAATCCAGCACTTTCCTTGACTTATGTTTTGTTTGGAGTTAGAATAGTTAATTATAATGGTTTACTATCCACCATTTACCCTGACTTACGTAGGATTGGAGTTAGAATAGTTAATTATTATGGTTTATTATCCAGCAATATCTATTTACTATTTTTAATAAGAATAATATATGTCATGTTGTAATATTCATTTCAACAATATAAATTAAAAAAAATTTATAACATTTTTACATACATATGACAAGTTTCTAAATTAAGAAATAACAATTTTTAGATCTTTTTTTTATTCATAGTTTAATTTGTTACTGCAAAGATTTTGAACATTTTATAAAACATTTAACATAATTTTTGTTAACAAATTATATTGCAGTTTTGTACATAAATACAGTTTCAATTATGCATACATTAGTATATTAAATTTTTATATTTTTTATAAAAATTTAATATATTACATATTTTTTATGACATTGATTTTATCACGATATGTACATAACATAAATTTACATTTTTTAACATCTGAGAAAAATATTTAACAATGAAAAACATTTTTTAATATACAATAAACAATTAATATATAATTCTATTGAACATATTAATGTATATTTTACAATATTCATTTGTTTTTTAAGAATAAAAAGTAAATTATTACTAAACATGGTAAATTTATATTTAAAGGATGGATTTAGCTATTAGGTCTAAGTATGCTAGACCTTCTATACTTGGGTACAGTCTAGTTTTTTGCTGGAGATATTCGTACATATTTAATGTTTGTTTACTTAGTTTAGGGCCAATTTTAGAAAGGGATTGCTCTATTCTGAGTTCTTGGTAGCTTTGTTCTTTTTTAATGCTTTGGATTAGTTTGTGAAGTGTTGGTTGACTACTTCCTAAAGTGGCTTGGAAGGCATTATGCCATCCTTCAACTGCGTTGTTAGTTTTAGCTTTCTGTGCTATTGTACTAGCATACACATTCCACCATGGAATTTGAAATTTAGGTTGTTTACGGTGGCCTGAACGATGTAATCTTCCAACCCAGGTATCTTCAAAATAGTCCAAGAAGGGAGTTAGTATTTTCTCATTGGTGCGGTAGAAAGGGCTGTCAATTAATAAATTGTAGTAGTTAGCTACTTCTGTTGTTGGTACATATGCCAATGCAATCAACTTTTTTATTTGATAAGCAAAGTGACTGTTTGTACAATATTCAATGCTTAAGGTAGATTTTTGTAAGTGCCTCCATATACTTTGGTTGTAGTGATAATAACAACCTTGTATTGAGGTATGGGGATATATCTTAAGGATAGCTTGAATCATGGCTATTTCAAAGTCAATTATAATTTTTTGAGGATAGTAATTATCTGTTAATTCTTTGATCTTTGTTAAAAGTTCAACGTAGGTAGTATTTGTTTTGTTTGGCAGCAGAGTATAAATTAGAGGGATATTTGTATCTTGGTATTCCCCATGGATGGTGTAAAGTTGATAGAAAGGTTTGGGACAAACTTTAAAAGTCCCGTCCATCATCCATGTTTCACATGATTTAAGTTTTTGCAAATTACTATTAGTAGCAAAAAGTAAAACTCGTTTGTCATGACTCTGGTTGTCATACATTAGGAATTTATCCTCATTATGTGTAATGGTATATTCAGGATATATTTTTATATCCTTAAAACTTTCTGGCGTTGGTGGAGTTGGATCTGAAGCACGTTTAGTTTTTGAAATTAATCTTTTTAAGTTGGGAATAGAAGGTAGCTGTCCTGTCACATGTTCTGGCACTTTGCTTAAAACATTTTTCAAAATACTAGTGCTTGTTTCTTGTGATCCTTTACTAGCATCTTTCAATGTTTCCAGTGCTTCTCTAACTTCCACTTCTGTTACATTTGGTGGGTGGTTATGCTCACGTACATTTACCACATTGTTATCAACAGTTGTTGCTCTACCATAGCATGCACTTGAGTAATATTTGCTACATTTCCAATGGGTCTTATTCGCTTTTACTCTTTCTTGGGTGTAGGTGTAACCCATGTAGTTCAGCATTAGTTTCCCTTTTTGCGAAGTAATGAAAGTAGCTCCAGTTGCCATGTCTAAGGTAGATCTGTGGAAAATATATATATGTATTTTTAAGAACATTGAAGACGATTTACAGAGATGTGTATAAGAGCAGGAAAAAGCGTGAACATATACTTACTATGTGGCTTCACTGGTAATTCTTTTATTCTTATTTCTCTTTCTGAATTTTCTTACTTTTAAGTTCTGTAGTAGTGTTAAAGAATAATGAAAGACATGATTTAGTGTTATAGGTGTTTGATTTTACTTTCAGAATTGTTATACATACAGTGACTATACTTACTTGATGTAGTAGAAGATGTTGGTAGTGTAGTTGTAGATAGGTAAATAATTTTGTAGAGTCTGTGGAAAAAATAATCATTGTGTTACTTATAGTATTTGGATGATAGTAGTTGTTAACATATGAAGTAAATATTACATTTACTTAGCAAGTTTAAATAATTTTTATCAGCTATCTAAGTAGACATGGATAAGGTAGTTTATAAATGTTTTTACATCTAATTTTTTGGTCGTTGTTGATAAGTTCAACATGTTTTGTTTTCACTCTAAAGAAGAACAGTTTTTAAATTAGGGAGTTTATCTACTTTTTGCTAAGTTCGAATGAAAAAAGCAATGGGATTTTACTTACTTGAAGTGTAGTATGACGTTTTGTAGTTGTAGTCGTAGGTTTGTATTCTCTTCTCTCAGCAAGGTAACCGTTTTTCTCCAAGTTTGTGCCAAAAATGGTAAATTACGTTAAGTGTATAATTGTTTTTATATTAGTGAGTTAATTAATGGTAGCTTTTGATTGGTTCAATTAGTGAAATTTCAAAATCATTGGTCGAGAACGTAATTTCGAATTAGAAAACCGTTATTTTCGTAAGAGTTTGTTATTATGTGGTAAATTTTAATTACCTAGACTTAATTTATGCGGTAAAATACAATACGAATAACTCAGTAAAAATAAGAGGCAGAATCCGTGGTATTCGAGGGTATAATAGGGAATTTATTCCTTACAGAGGAATGATGGTTCGAACCAGGCAATCGAGTTCCGTCACCACGAAGGTTCAGGAAGGGATCAGCAATACATTATTGACAGGTTAAAGCATATATAGTAATGCATTACAGTAAAGACAGATGCAGGAGGCGTAACAGCTGATAAGAATACACATACGTAATAGAAAAGGCGTTGCAATAGGCGTGCATAGAGGCGTATACTAAAAACGTCATTATGATGATGACACATGTGGGTGGATCCATAAGAGAATCCTGCAAAGTCAGCAAAAATACATGGCAGAGATGCGCGCGCAGCCGCATGACGTGTGATTGACGTGTAACTAGAGAGTGAAGGGAACTTGACATTTAGCCCTACATGAGGAGACAGAAGTCTGGGGTGTCAGGACAACCTAGTCCTAAATCATATCTAATATCTTGTGTTTAAGGAACTATGTTATCTGGAAGGAAAGGTCTTCTCGGACAGATCCTTATTCTATACTGACTGCTAGTGCGTGTACAAGCGTCTAAGTGTCTACATGAGATGCGAGGGGGCATGGGCCTACCATGGTAACGAGAGTCATGAATTACTTGCACGGAGACAGTAAGGCCGGGCCCTTGGTTCTGCAACTAGAGGGATGTTTACCTAAGCTACTAGACAGGAATGCATAACGGAACAGGAGCGGAACAGATAACTTGAAGGCTGAATACAGTTTTGGCAGGCAACAGGCCGGGCTAGGCACCGTTAGGCGCGCAGGGAGTAAGACAAAGTTCATGGATACAGATGCAGGTCCAGGCTGGAGCATTCAGAGGCAGAAGCAGGAAAAAGCTCGATGGCAGGATTCAGGGCCTACCTTGCCAGAGCTGGAAAACGTGAAAAGTATACCACATAAAGACGGTGGCAAGGCATACTCAGGAACGGAATATCTGGCCCATTCATGGCAGATATGAAAGAGTACATATTAACGTTGGACACAATTGTATTTGCGTCTTCATAGCTTGAAGTGGAGGGAACATACATGTACTTGTAGCATGTACATGGAGCTGTTGGGGTCAATATAGGGGACACAATTGACCATAAAAATTCATATTTCCTCATTCCCTCCTTGTCCCCTACGGACCCTCATGAAATATCGATCTTCAGGAATCCATCAATCTGTTCATGTAACATCATTTGCTCTTCTTTCTTCTTCCGGGATCTTGAATGAAAACTTGAACGTGGAATACACGATGTGGCACACAGGCCGCAAATCGCTGGTCCACATTGTAGACATAGGCAGCAACTGAATACTATGAGAAGGCCAATACCTAGGAAGGATAGGACTTTCCATCCCCAGGCTGACAACACGCTCCAGAACCAACCGGACCATGTCCAGGTGCCTGCATTCTGATGTATCTGGTTTGCAATCTTGTGAAGACGAGTTATGGCTTTATATACGGATGGCGCGTTTTCTGGGATGAAAACACAGCAACTTGATCCGATGACCCTACAAGCTCCGCCCCTATCTGCTAGGATGACGTCAAGGACAAGACGATTTTGGAGAACAACAATCCGCATCGCAGACTGCTCCTCTGTTAAGTTGCCTAGGGCAGAGGTAGTTTCATTCACTACTGCTTCAAGGGTTCTGGTTAATCTACGTATCAGTTTACTGTTTGAGACAACACCTATGTAAGGAAAGAGACCTTTATTGAAG
Source organism: Triturus cristatus (assembly GCF_964204655.1). Lineage (NCBI taxonomy): Eukaryota > Metazoa > Chordata > Amphibia > Caudata > Salamandridae > Triturus > Triturus cristatus. The sequence continues at coordinate 271,932,533 of NC_140595.1, read as the reverse complement.
TCTGTATATTGTTCCCATGCTGTTTCGGTGTAGTCAACAATCGGGATATCTCTCTGGGGTCTATGGTGTACTAGATTGGTATTTCTATGATAATCAGGAGGGGCTAGGAAAACAGGTGGCAGAAGGAATGCAATGTAACAGGTACCATCCCAATCTAGGGGTAGGCGTATATATGCGGTGTGACCACAGATGAAGTAGGAGTGACGGGAAGCTCTAAATGTAGACTTGCCTTTATCACTGAATTCGATCACAGTAGTACATTTACTATGACCCAGATGTACTGAACCATTCTTTCTTATACATAATTCACCTTTAACTGGTAATACGGACATAGCAGGCAAGACTAGTGTAGCTTCAGATTCAACATTTAGAATCATGAGGTTAAGTGTAAAATTACCTAATCCATATACTTCATTTTCTAGGTCAGTTCCTGTTCTTTTGGGAAGTCCCTCCTTGTTAGGATAACAGGCTTTAAGCAAAACTAAGTTCAGGTTTCCCCATACCCAGTTGCTCTGGTAAACTATAGTGTTTGAATCTAAAGAGTTAATCAAACTAAACCATGCTCCACAGGAACCATTGTGTGTAAATGGGTACGGAAAGAGAGGCAGAACTCCTTTGTATTTCTGATAGGGAGGGAGTCGGCCACATATCCAACAATTTGTAGCGTTGCTGGTCTGATGGAAATGGTGTAACATACTAATGAATGTGTTGTTGCGCAGCGCAAATCTATAGGACAACTCATGTGGAGGTAGTTCACTAAAAGAATGTTCGGCTGTAACATTGTAAGCACGCTTGAAAATAGGATAGTACATATGTAACAGTATACTTGCAGCAATAATAAAAAGACTTAGGAAAAACATAATCAACAATGTCACTATACAGTGGCTATGAAGTGTTTTACAGTATGCATGTTTCTTGAGCTGTTTCTGTCTATTTCTCTCTCTCATTCGGTCTAGAGGATACATGTCAAAGACTTAATTCAACCGATTCACCTTGGAGAGGACTTAAACAATCGAATTGTCTGACTTGCTAGACCTTAGTTTCAGTTTATAGTTTTGAGATTCGGTCCTTTCAACCAGGGGGAGTTTTGAATCAGTCTCTGGAAGGGGGCAGGGCTGAGAGTTCAGTTCGGATGGTAGTCCATGAAATTTCTTGATATGACTCGAGTGTAACCAACCCTTGCGACCCTCGACCTTCACTGCTGTCCTCGTCGTTAGAAGAACCAGCTTTGGTTGTAGCCAGCGAGGCTCCAACGGGCTCCTCCTGTCGAAGTTTCTGACGAAAACGAGATCTCCCGGAACTACTTCATGGGGCTTTACCTCGGTGTTGTCGGGAAAGGCTGCAGCTACCTGTGAACGGCAAGATTGTAGTGCAGACATCAAGGAAGCAAGGTAATCTGTCAGCATATTACAATCAACATCAGTTATTTTACGAGGTATAGGCGTCCCCCACATATTTGGTGGCCTACCGAAGACCACCTCGTACGGGGATAGCCCTGTGCGAGAATGTGCTACCATTCTCATGTAAAATAGTGCAACCGGTAAGGCTACTATCCAGTCGACACCTTTCTCTCTACAGATTTTAGAAAGTCGTATTTTCAGGGTCTGATTATGACGTTCCACGAGACCTGCTGCCTCGGGATGTCGGACACAGTGGAATTTCCATTGATAGCCTAACAAGAGTGAAATGTGTTTCATTAGCTCGGATGAGAACGGCTGGCCATTATCTGAGTACACGATACGGGGCAAACCATACCGTGGGAAGAATTCACGAACTAATTGTTTGGCAGTAGTCGGGGCAGTGTAATCTGAAACGGGATACGCCTCTGTCCAACGGGAAAGAGCGCATACAACTACGAGGACATATTTGAATCCTCGACATCGTTCCATCTGGATATAATCCATCTGGAGGACTTCAAAAGGGTGATCGGGAGGTTGAAATCCACCCTGCTCTACAGGTACGCCTTTACCTGGATTGAACTGACAACAAATCATACAAGTTCGGACTTTCTGTCTGGCTGCAGCTCGTAAGTGTTTGTTGAACCAAATGTGTTGAATACTGTCTAACATGGCTTTTTCTCCTAGATGAGCTGGACTATGTATTGTGTTAATGATAACTTGAACCATTGAGTCGGGGAGAAACCATATAGATTTTCCCTTCGTCATCCATCCCTGATCGGTTTGGATCCCTCCTAATTCAGTCCATTTCTTTATTTCCTCTGGTGTAGCATGTGTCTGTATGTCAATTACATCAAGAGCGGGACCCTTAACTGTCATGCAGTGTGTCGGCGTCGGAACTATTGTCTTTGTCAAGTCAGTTGTATGAGTCTGGTTCTGTGCTGTTTGCTTAGCTGTTCGGTCTGCTAGGTCGTTACCCTGGGAAATAATATCGGTGACTTTTGTATGAGCTTTACACTTCATGATGGATATTGAAATAGGCAGATGTATTGCATCTAATAAAGCATGAATGAGGGGACAGTGTTGAATGTTGGCACCGTGAGAAGTCAAATAACCTCTCTCTCGCCAAAGGACTCCAAAGTCGTGTACGACTCCGAAAGCATAACGTGAATCTGTGTATATGTTAACTTTTCTATTCTTGGCTTGAATACAGGCTTGTGTCAGGGCAATAAGCTCTGCTGCTTGAGCTGATAATGTGTCGATACAATTTGTTTCAATGACTTCGGTGTCTGTCGTGACTGCATAAGTGGCCACTAACTTTCCCGTACTTGTTCTCATACATGAACCATCTACATAAAGTGTCAGGTCTGGTTCTGGTAATGGGACATCTGTCAAGTCTTGTCGGGGTTTCGTCGTAATAGTAATGACTTCAATACAATCATGTGCCAGTGGGTCTGTTCCACTTAATGGCAAAAGTGTGGCAGGATTTAATGTACTACAACGTCTGATTTCTATGTGTGGCTGAAACAATGTGAGTTCGTAACCTGTCAGTCGTGCTATAGTCAAGTGTTGTGTCTGTGTCCGGTTCAAGAGAACTTCTACTGCGTGTGGTACCTGTACTGTCAATTGATGTCCTAATACTATGGAATCGCTTTGTCTGATCGCTAGAGCTGTCGCTGCAACTGATTTCAGACACGCAGGAAGAGCTTGAGCTACAGGATCTAACGTGCTAGAAAAGTAAGCACATGGCTTGTGTGATCCTGCTTGTTCCTGCGTGAGTACTGACAAGGCAGTACCTTCACGTTCTGTAACAAAGAGTGTAAAAGGCTTACTGTAACATGGTGTCGCTAAAACAGGTGCTTGGCATAAAGCTTTCTTTAAGTCTTCAAAAGCTTGTGTATGTTCTGGAGTCCAAGGGAGGACAGTCGATGTCGCTGCCTCCTGGGTTGTCAACTGAATGAGTGGTTTAGCTAAAAATGCATATTGGGGAATCCACTGCCTGCAGTACGAAGTGAGGCCTATAAAGGCCCGTACCTCCTTTTGTGTCTTGGGTGGTGGCATGTTTACAATTAACTGGATACGATCAGGTGTGAGCTGTCTCCCCCATTTGGACAGCAAGTGCCCTAGGTACACAACTTGCTGGGCACAAAATTGCAGCTTTGAAGGGGACACCTTGTGCCCCTTGTCGGCTAAGAAATGTAAAACCGTCAGTGATGCTTTTTCACATTCGGGTTCGCTTCGGGCGGTGATCAGCAGATCATCGACATACTGAAGCAGTGCAGTGTTAACAGGCATGTGGATACTGTCAAGTTGTCTTTTCAGTGCTTGGCTGTAGATGCTAGGACTTTCTGTAAATCCTTGAGGTGCGCGTGCGAATTTAAAACTTCGTCCATTTAAACTGAATCCGAACAAATATTGGCTTTCCGGATCGATTGGGACGCTGAAGAAGGCGTTCTTGAGGTCAATTACAGTAAAGAACGTTGCCTCTGAATCAATAGCTGTCAGTAATGAAGAGATATCTGGGACCACGGGATATTGTGGTACAATGCATTTATTCAATTCGCGCAGATCAATAACTAATCGATATACTGGGGGTGCTTTTGGATCAGTTCGTTTAAGAATCGGAACGATCGGAGAATTACATACATTGGAGTCAGTTTCTACAACCACTCCTTGTGCAATGAGCTCGTCAATGATTTGCAGTAAAGCCACTACAGCATCTGGCGGTAACTTGTATTGTCGCATTCGTGGTAGTACCACTCCTGCTTTGAGTGTAACTCGATATGGTGTAATGTGCATACAACCTACATCAGTGGGGCCTTGTGCCCATAAATGTGCAGGTAGGTTCTGTAACCGGTGATCCATGTCTCTAGACACGTAGTGACCTTTAAAGTCACGCAAAAATAGTCGTACTCCGTCCGGAGAACAACATATTATAGCTCCTAGAGCTTTCAATGTTTTTATACCTAACAAGTTTTCTGGGCATGATTTCGTAAGCAATAGATCTGTAGTCCGTGTCAATGGACCGACTGTAAATGCAAGTGGTTGCGATACTTCGTTAATAGTGGGCTTTCCTGAAAAACCAAGGGAAATATTTTGTGAGCCTGAGAGGGGTGCCCCTGGAACTTCGTCGTGACTTATAGTTGTTCTGATTGCCCCTGTGTCAAGTAGAAACTTTCTGTCTTTCCCTAATACTTGACTCTGTACATAAGGACCCTCTTGATCTATAGGAACCTCAATAAGGGGTAAGCCAACTTCCCTCTCTAGGCTATTTCATGTGTAACGCTGATATTCTGGATAGTCATTTTGTGCATACTGGTACATCTAGTGTGTCGTGTTCTGTGTTGCAGCAATAGGCTGTGGCTGTTGTTGTGGTACGGTCTGTTGTGCAGCTTGCATAGACTGTATATTCTGAGGTACTTGTTGTTGGATCTGATCCTGTCTAGGCGGACGTGGTCTCTCCTTGGTTTTACCCGTGGAGATATTATGTTTCAGAACTGCACAATCGTTTATATAATGACCTGGCTGTTTACAATAGTTGCATGTCCCTTTAACGGGAACCGCTGAATTACTGGACTGTGTCGCACCCTTTTTATGACCGTCAGCTGGAACTGACTGAGCGACAAGCATTTTCATTTTCGTGTCTTTCATACGTCTTTGTTCGTGTTCTTGTCCTTCTCTAATTCTATTCTGGTGATACTGTAACATTTGTAACATTTGTGAAGGAGTGTTAGCTTGCCAAGTGCTCTCAACTTTCAATACTCTGTTTTTAACCTGTGGCAGGGAATTCTCGACTAGTTTTGTTACAAAAAGATGTGGATATGACTCGCTATTTGCTTTCAGGCCGCTATTAATACCAAAACATTTTTCAAATCGGGAATAAAAATCACTAGTGTCTTCATCGGGTTTCTGTTTACAAGCTGAGATTGCTCCCCAATCTTCCTTTTTCGTAGTTAACAAACGTGGCAATACTTGTACTAATAAACCTGGCAATGCTTTTGTTTTGTCCCCAAGCCCTACGCCTGCAGTTCTGCTATTTTCTTCAGTTTCTAATGCGGTCCAATCAATCTTTTGGTCTCCCACCTCCCATTCTTTTTCCTTGAGTTTCTCATAAATACCGGCAGGCAATAATACTTTCAATATTTTCATAATGTCAGGATAGGTATAATCACCCATGAGTAACATGTCCTTTAGTTCACGGTGAAAACCTGCTGGATCTTTGTCATGGCTGGGCACCAATTTTTTCATTTCCAATAGTTCTATTTTAGTTATGGGCGTGTACACAAACACGCGTCTAAACGTATTGTCATCATTTCTTAACTGGGTGTACTTCGCGTAAGGGATTCTGTCTGTCTATGTAATACGTTTTTCTCTCCATGGAAGGAGCTGGATCATGTTCTGGACACAAAAAGGCACTATATCTATGTCTGTATTCTAGAATTACTTTAATTAGATCGGTACCTAAACCTCTCCATTTGTTCATGAGTAGTTCTATCAATATATCAGGTAGGGGACCAGGATCGGAGTGTTGGCCTTTATATAATATAAGGAGATGTTGTATCATGTATATACTAGCTAAACGCTGTTCGTCTGGGGCAAGATTTAGAAACGTGTGTGCTAGCGCATCATCACTGTATTTTTTAGAGCTGTCAGCCCATTGTACTGCTGACCTGGCTAATTCTTGTTCATCCATAGAATCAAGCACATGGTACCCCCTTCGTTCTCGGAGTAATTTATCAGTAGCCTGGAATAAGTGTTCAGGGGTCCTTGGATTTGTAATAACTGTTTGAAAAATTCTGTTACATTCTGGACGTATCAGACGTATTGTTTTATTAAAAGATCTTCCTTTTCCTACATAAGCTATCATTTGTTTAGCTGGTAATTCAAATTGTCCTGTGTTCATTTCTGACTGTTCCTCCTCCTCTTCCTCTGATTCAGTTTTATCTGCTTCTACTCTGCTTTCATGTATTCGTTCTACTTCTTTTCTGATCCTTCGGCACATGGCTTCTATACACTTCTGTTTATCATGTCTCCCATCTGTTATATTCTGACCCCATTTGGTAAGTGCTTGCATTTCCTCCGAATCTACCTCAGGCCTATCTCTATTTCTGATCAAACAGTTTATGAAAAAGCGTAACAATAATTTTTGTATGTCTACTTTCTGGTATTCCATGGCTTCGGCAATACTTTCAGGACCTTGCCCTGATTGGATAAAGCGATATATTTTGTCTAGATGTTCAACCATTCCTGGTAACGTCATTAAATAGTTTGCAGCTCGTCGCAAACGTACTGAAGACAGCAACATTCTGTCGTGTTTTCCTGGCACTGGATCATATCTACAATCGGAAAGAGGCTCATTTAATATATTGTCTGATATTCTTTGGGGTGTACGTTGGTATGCTAAATCCCTATAAGTCAATCTAGTTGTTGGCGGTGGCGTGGAAAAACCTCCTGTCGCACCTCCTGAGGTGCCAAGTCCAAAAGGATTTGTTGGGTGTAGGGTAGAGAGTGTGGGTGCAGGAAGGACTGTAGAAACAGATGGAATGGTTAGAACTTGAGTAGGAGTTTGTTGCTGCGGAGGTGGGTGCAGCTGATTTTGGGGTTGAGCGTCGTTGACGGGTGGTGTGCGTGGCTGCGCACCATTAGCATATTCGGGGGCTGCATCGTCTAAATAGGAAGAAAGGAAAATGTCTTTTGCGGTCTTGGGATGTACTTTAATCGGGAGTAACGGAGGTGGCAGATCTTTTGGTACCTCCAAGGTGGGATGGGAACAGCTTCCTCGAGTATCCCTTTTCTAGTTTTTATCTGTCTTAATTTTGAAAATAACGGCATCTTGAACCTTGTTACTTAATTCTTACTCGGTCTTGAACACAATAATTACAATAAACACAATGAAGATCGAACAATCACTCATACCACGACATTTAAAACATATCAAACATTTTAGAACGAACAATAATAATTAGAATAAAACTAGTTAATTGCATAATACTAAATATACTGTATGTACTGCTAAACAGCACAGATACACTGCTAAAACAGTGCAGACCAGGTCTGTGTACCCAGACCCGTCTTGACTGGCACAAACTAATGTGCACGTCTAGATGCGTCCTCAGCAACGGTACTCACCGGGAAGCACGGAACGGAAGGCCTCGGAAGTCTGGACTGGACTAGACCAAACTGGACTGGACTCGACTCGTGACTTAGATACTTCGGAACTTCGGAATCTGGTGGGCCTCTGTATACCTCGGATCTTGCTCTCTCAGCTAGGCTCTGGTCGGGATTCTCCGCACTCCTCACCGCCTCGTCTGGGTGTTGATCGCAGCCTCAGTCGCCCCCGTTGGCCTGAGGGAGATACAGGAAATCCTGCGGGTACGCGTAATTGTCCGTCCGGCTGTGGCAGGAGACCGGGTCTGCAACGCACCTCCGGCGCGTGGGGTGTGAGAGGTGTCCCTATTCGGGCGCCAATTATGTGGTAAATTTTAATTACCTAGACTTAATTTATGCGGTAAAATACAATACGAATAACTCAGTAAAAATAAGAGGCAGAATCCGTGGTATTCGAGGGTATAATAGGGAATTTATTCCTTACAGAGGAATGATGGTTCGAACCAGGCAATCGAGTTCCGTCACCACGAAGGTTCAGGAAGGGATCAGCAATACATTATTGACAGGTTAAAGCATATATAGTAATGCATTACAGTAAAGACAGATGCAGGAGGCGTAACAGCTGATAAGAATACACATACGTAATAGAAAAGGCGTTACAATAGGCGTGCATAGAGGCGTATACTAAAAACGTCATTATGATGATGACACATGTGGGTGGATCCATAAGAGAATCCTGCAAAGTCAGCAAAAATACATGGCAGAGATGCGCGCGCAGCCGCATGACGTGTGATTGACGTGTAACTAGAGGGTGAAGGGAACTTGACATTTAGCCCTACATGAGGAGACAGAAGTCTGGGGTGTCAGGACAACCTAGTCCTAAATCATATCTAATATCTTGTGTTTAAGGAACTATGTTATCTGGAAGGAAAGGTCTTCTCGGACAGATCCTTATTCTATACTGACTGCTAGTGCGTGTACAAGCGTCTAAGTGTCTACATGAGATGCGAGGGGGCATGGGCCTACCATGGTAACAAGAGTCATGAATTACTTGCACGGAGACAGTAAGGCCGGGCCCTTGGTTCTGCAGCTAGAGGGATGTTTACCTAAGCTACTAGACAGGAATGCATTTCTTGAGGAGCGGAACAGATAACTTGAAGGCTGAATACAGTTTTGGCAGGCAACAGGCCGGGCTAGGCACCGTTAGGCGCGCAGGGAGTAAGACAAAGTTCATGGATACAGATGCAGGTCCAGGCTGGAGCATTCAGAGGCAGAAGCAGGAAAAAGCTCGATGGCAGGATTCAGGGCCTACCTTGCCAGAGCTGGAAAACGTGAAAAGTATACCACATAAAGACGGTGGCAAGGCATACTCAGGAATGGAATATCTGGCCCATTCATGGCAGATATGAAAGAGTACATATTAACGTTGGACACAATTGTATTTGCGTCTTCATAGCTTGAAGTGGAGGGAACATACATGTACTTGTAGCATGTACATGGAGCTGTTGGGGTCTAGATAGGGGACACAATTGACCATAAAAATTCATATTTCCTCAGCATCACTATTTGTTTGTTAAAGTACATTGTAAAAAGTTTTATATGTGCTTTTTTGTTTTATATGTAAATAGTTTATATGTAGAAAATAATGAAATGTGTTTCACATTTAGGCCATCGGAGTGTATGATAGTATCAGTAAATGTAATTTTTTTTAACATATATTATATATTTTTATATCAATAAGTATTAGGAAAACTAAATAATTATATGTGTGAATAGTTTTGTAAAGTAAAATAGTAAAAACAAGTGAGTAAAATAAAAGAATCGTGCATATCGAGTTGGTAATAAAAAGACGATATTTTTTGTATATTTCTATAAGCAGATAGGTCGTCGATGTTAGTGTAGTCGATATAAATGTCTAAGGTAATGATATTTAAAATAAAGTCGATAATGTAGTAGTCGATATTTATGTTGTAGATATTAGTGTGAACGATATTAGGGTTGTCGATAAAAAAAAATCGATATTTGTGTGAATTCTTGTTTAAGTATAGGATGACGATATTAATGTAAGCGATATTTTAGTGACGATATTTATTTCTGACGATATTTATGTTAACGATATTCCATCATGGAACCGACACGAAGATAGGACTCTTCTCGTGCTGAGCACGTGGAGACATGACAATACAAAATGGAGTCCAGACATTAGTCAACATAAGGGAAGAAACTCGGTCCTAAAGGGGAATCCATGTCTTTAGTGAATGCCTAATCACATCGTTGTTTCAATTTTCAACAGACGACCCTTTCAGCATTTACTGACGACATCCGGTCTATTAGAATAATCATCGTATATGTCAATTTTCATCATTTCTTCTATTTCTTTAGTTAGATGTTTCTGATAAGTGACATTGGCAATAGCTTTCTTATCAGGAATACAGAATGACACACATAAGGAACAGAGTAAAGGACCACATTGGACACAAATGCAACAAGAAAACAGAACTGCTACGATAATACAGAGACCAGTTAAAACCTTCCACCCCCATGTGGTGATCAATGCCCAAAACCATCCAGAAAAGGTCCAAGTGCCGTTTTCTGTATGGATTTCAGCTGCAATTTTATGTAACTTACTGATAGCATTATAGACTGATGGCGTGTGGTCAGGGATGAACACACAACAACTACTTCCGATAATTTTACATGCTCCACCTCGGTCAGCTAACATAACATCTAACACCATACGATTCTGTAATGCAACAATTCTAGTAATTTGCAATTCTTCAGTAAGATTCCCAAGTGCAGCAGCAGTTTGATTTGTCACAGCCTCTACAACTCTTGTTAATCTTCGAACTTTCCTACTATTGAGGGCAGCTCCAACAAAGAAAAACAATCCTAGGTTAAAATCAATATACTGTTGCAAACTAGAATCAGTTTGGTCGACATCATCAATAGATAGAGTACGTTTATACCTATTTACAGTCACATTATTCAACAACTTCAAATCTTTATGATAAGATGCAGGTGCCAAGAATACAGGAGGTAATAGGAATGCTACATAACATACTCCAGACCAACCGGCTGGCAAACGATAATAACCTTTATTCCCACATACGAAGTATGTATTATGGGATGCTAAGAAGGTACTATTATTCAACCCGTCAATGTTCAAGGTAGTGATACAGTCACTAACACCAACAGGAATATAACCCACACTCTGGACGCACAGGTCCGCTTGAGCTTGTGCCACTTGAATCACTTTCCCCACAGTGTCTCTAGTGTTCGTGAAAATATAGGGAATCAATTCATTGTCTGGTCGATACTCTTCCCATTCCCAAATTGTCCCATTCGCTTGTGGATAACCATCTTTATCTTGATGACATTCCCTATTAAGTCTGAAGAGTAATCGTCCCACTGTAGGTTTCCGTGTGGCAAAAAGCAAAGTGTACCATGCTCTACAAGAGCCATTATGAGAAAAAGGAAGAGGTATGAACGGAGTTCCTCCTTTCTTCTGGTGAGCTGGCATCATGCCACATATCCAACAGTTCGCAGCATTAGTGGCAACATGGGTATGATGCAACATCTGGATGAAAGTGTTATTCAAATAAGACTGGCGATGCTTCAATTCTTGATACGGAAGGGTATAAAAGTAGTGCTCCTCAGGCACTGGAGTAGTCAAAACAAGCAACTCTCGAGCAGGAGTCACATCTTCAACAAACCATGTGGTTATCCCAACAATAGCTACTGTAATAATAAAACCTGTTGCGCAAAGAATCTTCTTCTTCTCCATTTTAGAATGAAAAATCAATATCTTCCTGAAACTAAAAGGTTGTCAGAACTCTTCCCCTTAGGTAGCGGTTGATTTCTTCACCAGCGGGCCAAGACGGGTGTCGCTACACTAATGCAGGGCTGATCCCCCCCCTTGCCACATCGGCTCTCCGTTTCACTAACCTAAGGGCCGTTCTGACAACTTGTCCTGATACTGAAGAATTCACTTCCTTGGTCTGAGATGATATCGTCTTACTTCTGGAATCGTTTGGTCCGAGAAGAGCTCCTCGCTGTCGTTCGGTTCCACAACACGGCCTTTCTGGGTAGTCAGGATCTCCCGATGGTCGGTCAACACAGCAGGCTCCACCAATCCGGGCGGCACTTTCCGACAGTGCGTGGAATGAATCCAGTTCTTCCGATTGGAGACTCGCACCGCTGTCCTTGTCGCCAACAACACCTGCTCAGGACCCGACCACCTCAGCTCCAGACTGTTCGTCCTCTCAAACGCTTTTATTAGGACGTAATCTCCAGGTTGAAGAGAATGGCCTTCACCAGTGGATCGGTCAGAGAGCGCTTCTCGAACCTGTTGATGAATAGAAACCAAATTATCCGTCAACTGTGCCAAGTAATCGCTCATCATTACACAAGGTATATCATACACAGATTTAGGCCTTGGTGGACCCCAAATATTCATTGGGCGTCCAAAAACAATCTCATAAGGCGTGAGACCGGTTCGAGAATGTGGTATCGATCTAATTGACAATAATGCCAGCGGTAAAGCATCTGGCCAAGTCAAAGAAGTCGAGGCTTGGATCTTAGCGATCTTGAGCTTCAGCGTACCATTATACTTCTCAACCAGTCCTGCAGACTGAGGGTGAAATACTGCATGAAATTTCTGGGAAACTCCGAGCCCTTTCAGTACATACTTAATAACGTCTGCTATGAAATGGGGTCCATTATCACTCCACAACAGTCTGCAAACGCCATATCGAGGGAAAAACTCCTTCAATAGCATCTTGGCTGTAGTCATTGCAGTATTGTCTTTCGTAGGGTAGGCCTCAACCCATTTGCTGAAGGCACAGACCACTACTAGAACATACTTCAGATTGTTACAGCATTCAAGCTGAATGTAATCCATCTGCAATACCTCAAAAGGTGCAGTGGGTGTTACAAATCCTCCTGCTGGAGTTCGAGTACCCTTTCCTGGGTTATACCTCAGGCAAATCATAAAGGTCTGCATTACCCTCTTTGCCGTGCTAGCTTTACAATTGCGGAAGCTCCAACATGTGCTAGCCCATGTGCCATCTGAACCATAGGTTGTACAAAAGCTGTGGGTAACTTCCATCTATCCATCTGCTTATTTCTCCAACAACCCTCATCATCCAATTCTCCATCATTAGACCATTGCTCCCGTTCTTTATCAGAAGCGGTCCTCTGTATTTCCAGCACTTCTCTCCTTGCATCGTGCTATCTTTCTACCTGCGACTTCACTACGTACATGGCAGTAGCACCAGGCTGCATCGCAGTCTCCCGTGCCACCCGGTCTGCCAAAGCATTCCCTTCTCCAACTTTATCAACCACTTTCTTATATGCACTACATTTAATTATAGCAATCTTCTTCGGATATGTCAATGCAGTCAAAAGGTTATGAACTAACTCTCCATGCATTATCTGTACTCCATGCGACGTTAGAAACCCTCTCTCCTTCCAGAGTAGGCCGAAATCGTGAGCTACTCTGAAGGCATAGCGGCTATCTGTATAAACATTCACACACAATCCTGTACTGAGCTCACATGCTCGTGTTAATGCTATCAGTTCCGCTGCTTGAGCTGATTTCTGTGGTATGCGTGCTGTCTCCACTATTGTTTGCAGTGTGGTAATTGCATACGCTGCTGAAGTCGTACCATCTGGTAGCTTCAGGCATGATCCGTCCACCCACAATTCTCCATCTACATCTGGAAAGGGTGTATCCTGGAGATCAATACGACCCTTTGTCTGTTCTTCAGTCACCAGAATACAATCGTGTGCTTTTCGTGCTTCAGACTGAGTTTCCGGGAACGGCAACAATGTGGCCGGATTTAACGTTACACACCTCTTTAACGTAATATGAGGAGCCAAAAGCGTCAACTCATATCCCGTTAAACGGGCACTGGTCAAATGCTGCGTTTTTGTCTGATTAAGCAGGGCATCAACAGCATGGGGGACTAATACCAACAGTTTGTGAGATAACACAATTCCCTCGCTTTGGCGTATTGACACAGCTGTCGCCGCAACCGAGCTAAAACAACCAGGCAATGCTCGGGCAACAGGATCAAGTACAGCCGAAAAATATGCACAAGGGCGCTGCTTGCCGCCGTGCATCTGCACTAAAACTGATAATGCACATCCATCTTTCTCATGCACATACAGCGAAAAGGGCTTTGTATAATCAGGGGTCCCTAACACTGGTGCTGAACAAAGGGCCTGTCGCAATTGCTGGAAGGCAATTTCACACTCATTTGACCAGGGAAGCGGAATAGGTGTGTCTTTTGTCAAAAGGGCTAATAATGGCTTGGCTATGTGTGAAAACCCTAATATCCATTGCCTACAAAAAGAAACAAGACCCAAAAATGCACGCACGTCTTTCTGTGTGGAAGGCACTGGCGTGTCCAAAATTGCTTGAATACGATCTGGTGTGAGTGCACGCCCCTCCTTAGACAAAAGGTGACCCAAATAGGTCACCTTTGGTCTACAGAATTGCAATTTCTTCCTCGACACTTTGTGATTGTGAGATGCCAAAAAGGAAAGCAAGGATAACGTACTCTTCTCACACAGCTCAGGAGTGTCAGCCGCCAACAAGATGTTATCGACATATTGTATAAGGGCGACACCCTGGGGCAGAACAAAGGAATCCAATTGCCTTTTCAATGCTTGACTGTAAATGCTAGGGCTTTCTGTGTAGCCCTGAGGAACTCTACAAAATCGATAAGACCTATTATTCAGAGTGAAACCAAAAAGGTATCGGCTGTCAGGATGAATAGGGATCGAAAAAAAGGCATTTTTCAAATCAATAAAGTGAGCAACGTCGTGATATCAGAAACCACTGGATACTGAGGTATCACGATCTTGTTCACTTCCCTCAAATCAATGATAAACCGATAAACTTTGGCATCCGTATCTTTCTTCAAGATGGGTAAAATAGGACTGTTGCAGACGTTGTAGGGAACTTCCTCCACTACTCCCACCTTAATCAAATCCTGCACAATCTGTATAAGGGCCTCCTCCCCCTCCTGGGAAATACGATACTGAGGGAGGCGTGGTAACACCGCCCCCTCCTGGACACTAATATGGACAGGCGGAATCACCATCTGTCCCACATCAGTATCCGAAGTGGCCCACAAAGTACGAGGGAGAGAAGCTAACACAGTATCCTCTGCAACCACACACATCCGTTCTGTCAGAGGGTGATTATCATTTAATATCACACGTACTCCAGCGGGGGAGCAGCGGATCGTAGCTCTGAAGTGCTTGAGCATATCAAGACCCATAATGTTGTCAGGCGTGTTCGGGGCAAGCAAAAAAGGACAGGGTGCAGAAAAGGGATCAACATGGAATGCAAGGGGTCGAGAAAGAGGGCTTCGAGAGAGTGTACCATCAAACCCTACCGATGTAACCATTAAGCCAGATGGGGGAGCCCTCGGAACCAATTGTTTGGACAGCGCACTACGAGTCGCTCCTGTATCAACTAGGAACCGATCAGTAGAACCCAGAACCTTCGCTGAGACATAAGGACCCTTCTGATCAACCGGCACTTCAACTGATTCTAACCCCCATCCAGCGCATTCCTATGCATGCTGCGAATCATGGTACCCAGAGCAGTCAGTCCCTGACACTTGATACTGGTGCTGTCGATCAAATACATTAGGTCTATCTCGCTGCTGCACGGTAGGTTCAAAACGAGCACGATCATTAGAATTCCCTCTCGAGAAACCCCCTCTACCTCTCGGTGGACCTTGATTACGCCCCTGACGAGATGCATACAACGCCGGACAATCTCTGGCCCAATGACCCGATTGTTTACAATACGCACATTGATTCCTATTCACATCTGATCGACCCGAAGGGGGACCATAGAATCCTCCCCTACCTCTATCGGCACCCCGACGAGGCGGACCATACACTTGCGCTAACATCACCTTCGTTTTTAAATCTTTCGATTTCTTCTCCTCCTGCCCCTTCGCTTCTTGTTCCTGACGCTCATAGTACTGAGCTATAGTCAGGAGGGATGTCGGAGACGCGGTGGACCAAGAACTTTCACTCGCTTTTAAACGAGCTGCTATTTCCGGTAATAAATTCGCCACATATTTATCAGCAAAAAGGTGTCGACCCGTATCATCCGTAAGTGACTGACCACTAAAATCATGAAATGTCTCCTCAAAGCGTGTAAAGAAATCTGCAACTGATTCATCAACCTTCTGTTTACACGAGGCTAACATGTTCCAATCAATCTTTTTAGGGGGGATAATTGTTTTCAACTTGGTCAAAATAGCAGCGGGGAGATCTAAGATAATCTGAGGCGGTTTTTGCGCGGGTTTCCTCTCCCTATCCTCATCCTCAATCTCAGACCACCTAGCCTTAAAAGCGGCTTGATCATCCACCTTCCGCACAGATCGCCACATATCCGGTGGTAAGATAAGCCCAAAGAACAGATCTATATGTGCTAAGGTCATAGTACAAGAATTCAAGGCCCCTTCGACTTCTTCGTAAAAGGCCGCTGGATTCTTGCGGGGGTCAGGCAATGCATTCTTTAATGCCATAACATCAGCCCTATGCCAGGGAGTATAAACCCAATTATACACAAAATATCCCTTAGCATCGGCAGAAGTAATATCCGAACTAGTTCCCGCTCCTTTAGGAGGAACATACAAAGGTGCCGCCTCTCGCATGGGTTTAGCATGCACTAGTTCGCCCTTATCTGACTGGGAGGAAGACGGCTGCTGGTCGTCCGCCTGCAAGGTCAAGCTCTCCTCCTCCTTGTTCCGGCGCGCTTTGTCCCGCAGTTGAAGCATCTCATCCCGTAGCGCAAACAGCCGTCGGACCGCATCAGGCACCTGAGAGGGAGAGAAAGTACCATTACGTAGTGCTCTAGAATCCGACACTATCTCCTGTGGCTCAAAAACATCAGAATATTTTCGAAAGGCAGCAACCACTTCATCAGAGAAAATGGCAGCAAAATACAACTTCTCCCTATCCTGCCATCCTTCCAGAATCGGTAATAACTCTGCAGAAGATATCTTATTTGAGACTGCACGATAAGAAAGTTTCCGAAGCTCACCCGAGCGCTCAAGAGATAACATGGATCGCGTGTCTATCTTATCTTTACCCGATCCAGAATCCTGAACTGCCGGAGCAGACGCACCTACATAAGGTGGAGGGGAACGATCTAATAGGAAAAAATTATCATCAAGATTAGTAAGGACAGGATAAAGAGGCTGCCGAACAGCATATTGACCCAACACTTGCAGCCTACGCTCTTTCTCTTGTCTCTCCGTCTGTTCTCTTTCCTCCTGACGCTTCGCTTCCTGTGCTCGCACATGATCATTCTTCCGTCCTTCACCCATAATCGCACACACTCAAACATATCTTGACGAGCACGCCGTTTACACATACACTGTTCCACATACTCAATCTTACGCATATCAAATGATCCATACAAAGGCCAGCGCAACTCAGGATCCTTTTTGGTGTATTTCCTCCATAATGTGCTGTACATTATAGAAGAAAGACCATGCTTCACATACATATCCCTATTAGGAGTCCCTTCTGGGGGGGCTGGAGCAGATTCCTCGAGGTTTAACCGGTTTCCAAAGCAGCAGCACCACTTACGGAGTGCGCTAAAAGCAGGCATGCTCAAAAATAATGCAAAATATGCAGTATTATCAAAAAAATGGCACTTAAACTTTGCGCCGTTCAAATTTACACAGCTCCGGAGAAATATCTCCACATTAAATGCCTATATGTGTTGCAACGCATATATTCTCACAGTAATCAATACAAGATATGACCGGTCATCACAAATCAAACTCAAATAGCCAACCCAGGCTTCAAAAACTCGGGGCAAGTACCGTACAACGGTTCTTACCAATCAAGAGTGTCCAGATTCCAACTGCCAAGCTCCAAAATTCGCCCAAACGGCTGTCACGGCAAAACCGACAGAAGAGGTCTCAGTCGAGGACCGGCGCCACCCAGATGGTCAGTTCGGAAGGGAAGGAAGAAAACCTCGGGATGCCAGGACTAAAATGCCTCTGGCAGTGATCACATTCCCGGCCAAATTCCTCACCTTCGTCACGACCAGTCCTTCGAGCATCCGAGTCGCCGATGAGCCCCACGTGACGGGCGCCAATTGATGAATACAGGCCCCAATTGATGAATACATGCCCCAGCTAGGCCCGCAGGACACAAGGGTTCGCTCTCCTGTAATGGAATCTACAAGGAAGTTGGCACGGAAACTGCAAAGTACAAAGACAAAGTTTATTAACCCTTAAGGGTGGTCCTACAATCCATACAACACCCTTCAGTATTGCATAGAGTAGCACAAAGAACTTGCGTACACGGTCCCCTTTTATACACAACAGAGGGGCTCATAAGTGGGTGGATACAACATGAGGCGAAAAACATTACCTTTTATGGACATTTTCGATACAGAATCAATATGTGGGCGGAGTTAACACACTCCTTGAGCCCGCGAAAACATGGTCAAGCAAAGACTAACTGATAACAGATGTGGTCAAGTCTGGGCATGCGCCAGACGGACAAAGGAGCTATTTATAGACTGTTACTAGGCAGATAACGAGAGCGACTGACACGAAGATAGGACTCTTCTCGTGCTGAGCACATGGAGACATGACAATACAAAATGGAGTCCAGACATTAGTCAACATAAGGGAAGAAACTCGGTCCTAAAGGGGAATCCATGTCTTTAGTGAATGCTTAATCACATCGTTGTTTCAATTTTCAACATATTGATGCCTGCTTTTCAACTATGAAGCATTCGGCATAGTCTGGCCATGGAGAAAGATGGCCATGTTCGAATTGAGCTGCGTGAGCCTGCAGCAGATTGGACCTGTGGAGTGGTACACTGGTGTCTATAGTTGTGCCTGTCTGGTGGGATGTGTGCTGCGGCAACAAGAAGTAACAACTACCCAGATCACCTCCGTTCACCAGGTGAGCGGGTACAGGAGGAGCACGGATCAAAGACTGACTGGCTTCCCGTACAGAAGAAATGCCAAATCAAGCTGCTGACCCACGCGCACAAGACTCTACACAACAAAGGACCTGCATACATTAACCATCGCCCGAACTTCCAGCAACCGTCGAGAAGACTGTGCTCCGCATCGCTTTCACTTGCCCTTACGCCCTGCATCTATCGAAGCAGAAGTGGAGGGCGCTCCTTCTTCCACATCGCAGCAAAGACCTGGAACAGCCTCCCCACGCACATCCGGACCATCGCTTCACTTCTGGATTTCCGAATGGCCCTCAAGACCTGGCTGTTCGAATAAGCCTCCGGGCTTGCAAGTGCTTAGATACCCTGTAGGGTAATTAGCCATGCTTTACAAATCCTGTTTGATTTTTTGATATCACTCCCTACAGGAGCACCACCACCAGCAACAGGTTGCACGCAGAAGCTGGAACAAGATCACAGCCAATCAGGTCGCGTCCTCCCTGAGCATGAACCCCCCCCCACCAGCACAACGGACCCAAGCCATGCGGCCACCAACCTCACGAAGTGGATCAGCGACTGCGCAGACGACCTCGCCCCCCTGAGGACCCCGCCTAGCAGACACGGCAGCAAGAAGGCCCCATGGTTCACCGACGAAATCAAGAGCTCCAAGAAGCACTGCCGAGCCCTCGAGAGAACCTGGCGCAGAGACCCAACCCCGGACAACATGGCGGCCCTCAAGCTCGTCACCCGAAAGCACCACCAACTCATCCGCACCACCAAGAAAACTGCATTCAAGGACCGACTGGACAACAACGCACACAACAGCAAGGAACTCTTCAACATCGTCAAAGAGCTCTCCAACCCCAACGCCGGAAACAACGACATCACCCCTTCGCAAGACCTCTGCAACTCCCTCGCCTCCTACTTCCACAACAAGATCGCGGACATACACAACAGCTTCAGCACTCAACCGATGCACGCCACGACCAAACCTCTGCCCCCCACCACCACCCTCCGCGCCTGGACCCCGATCAGCACCGAAGACACCGTCCGCACGATGAACTCCATCCACTCCGGATCTCCGACCGACCCCTGCCCTCACCACGTCTTCAACAAGGCCGACGCTATCATCGCACCCCACCTGCGGGACATCATCAACACCTCCTTCGACACCGCCACCTTCCCGGAGAGCTGGAAGCACGCCGAACTCAGCGCTCTACTGAAGAAGCCTTCAGCCGACCCCACCGAACTCAAAAACTACCGCCCCATCTCGCTGCTCCCGTTTCCTGCTAAAGTCATCGAGAAGACCGTCAACAAACAGCTGGCCGCCTTCCTCGAGACGAACGGATCCCTCGACCCCTCGCAGTCTGGCTTCAGGGCCAACCACAGCACCGAGACCGCCCTGATCGCAGCCACCGATGACATCCGAGCGCTGCTCGACAAAGGAGAAACAGCGGCCCTCATCCTCCTAGACCTCTCCGCGGCCTTCGACACTGTCTGCCACCGTACACTAGTGCAGCGACTCAGCAACGTCGGAATCCAGGAGAAGGCACTGGAGTGGATCATCTCCTTCCTCGCCGGAAGGACACAGAGAGTCCGCCTCCCCCCGTTCAGATCTGAAGCCACCGAAGTCATCTGCGGCGTTCCTCAAGGCTCCTTGCTCAGTCTAATCCTCTTCAACGTCTACATGAGCCCCCTCGCAGACATCGCACGCCAGCACAACCTCAACATCATCTCCTACGCCGACGACTCCCAGCTGATCCTCTCCCTCACCAACGACCCCGCCACCGCCAGAGCCAACCTTCACGAAGGGATGAAAGAGGTAGCCGAAGGGATGAAGAGCAGCCGCCTGAAACTGAACTCGGACAAGACGGAAGTCCTCATCCTGGGATCCTCACCCTCCGCCTGGGACGACTCCTGGTGGCCCCCCACCCTAGGCAACGCACCCAAACCAACAGACCACGCACGCAACCTGGGCTTCATCCTGGACTCCTCCCTCTCCATGACCAGACAAGTCAACGCCGTCTCCTCGTCGTGCTTCAACATCCTGCGCATGCTACGTAAGATCTTCCGGTGGATCCCCACCGAGACCAGGAAGACGGTCACCCAGGCCCTCGTCACCAGCCGTCTGGACTACGGCAACTCCCTCTACGCCGGAACCACCGCCAAACTCCAGAAGAGACTCCAGCGGATCCAGAACGCCTCAGCACGACTCATCCTGGACATCCCCCGTCGCAGCCACATCTCCGGTCACCTGAGAGACCTGCACTGGCTCCCGGTCAACAAGAGAATCACCTTCCGACTCCTCACCCACGCACACAAAGCCCTACACAACCAAGGCCCAGGATACCTCAACAGCCGCCTCAACTTCTACGCCCCCAAACGCCAACTTCGATCGACCGGCCACGCCCTCACCGCCGTCCCCCGCATCCGAAGAGCCACCACAGGGGGACGGTCCTTCTCCTTCCTCGCCGCCAAGACATGGAACTCCCTCCCGACCCACCTCCGCCTGACCCAGGACCACCTCGCCTTCAGGAAGCAACTCAAGACCTGGCTGTTCGAGCAGTAGCGGACCCCCCTCCCCCAGCGCCTTGAGACCCTCTGGGTGAGTAGCGCGCTATATAAATGCTTTGATTGATTGATTGAGCAGCGCCAACGAAGGCTGCAATTCACCCATGGCCTATAAGAAGGTGTGGGACCTTGATGTAAATTGAGGACAGAAACATGCCCAGTAACTCACAAAAACACGGGAGGGGGGGTAACAACCAAATCAAAGTCCCGCAGCGAACTGAAGGTGGGAGTATGGACACAACTGACATTGAGACTCCTGGGATCCCTGACCAATCCCATACACACACTACTTCATGCAGACGAACTGGCACCCCACCACTAAAGGCTTTTTGGGGGTGGGGGGTTTGGACATGCTCCAAGAAATGAAGAGCACAGGACGAGGAAATGGGGTGGAAGTTCAAGATACAAAGCTCTTTGCACCCAGAACTGCCATATTCCATAGTTTAAAAGATGGGGGATGGACATTGATTAATTGGGCATAAGTATGGCACATGACTTCGAATCATCAACCACCAGGAACTGCTACTAATCCAGGCATCTGAAGGAGATAAACCTTAGTGGTAGGCCTTATTAGAGATATTGACCATGGCTTTCTTGCAACAAAATCCCAGAAGTAAAGCACTACTGACCTACAAAGCCCATTTACCGCCTAAGCACTAATGCAAAAATTCAGTTTTTACTCCACCTGTCTTCCAGCTAGGCCTTCACCTTCAACCCCGCCCCCACACCAGATCCCTGTGGGGAGGATACTACGGAAAAACAGGGAGCAAATACAGAATGCAGATCAGAGGCAACACTATAAAGGGAGCAGTGAACGAGTTGTGCCAGGACCACACCGGTGGTTCCTTGAAGAATACCTGACCAAACATCAAACAAGTGATACCTGGACGACCACCAACATCATTATCCAGTGGGCTGAAAATGACCATCCTCACGGTAGCCCACACTCAGACAATGACAAATAATACACCTGAATCCTCACATACAGATGGACCACCGAATCCTTGCCCTATTCATGACTACCTCTATGTGGTGTCTATCCAAGAAACCCCAAAGTCCACACAGTCAAGGTATTAAAAAATTAGAAGTGTATTTGATGTAAAGCTGCCACAACTGGATAGTGTCAAGCAGCAGCCTTGAGCATCTCTTCAACTGACAAAATTCACTACCCCAACCTTCCAGCATTGACACAGTTAAATTCCAACATTGACATTGTAATATTCTATCCGTATCTAAACCCACCTATCCGCATGAGAACACTACACTCTACTGCTGCGAAGGCCAGTGACAAAGACATCAGACAGCTAATCTTCACAGAGGTTATTGAGGGGCCCAGAAAACTGGCAGCCAATCCACTCAAGAAGCATCCAAGGCCCTGATCTTGAAAGTAATTTTGTCAGAGGGCACCCAGTTGGGGGGCATGGACACAAAAACATTGGATGAAGATACTATGTGCCGATATGGGATTCTTCCATCACAAAGTAGATGGCTTAGAAAACAGCATGAGGTCAATAAAAGACAAGCTAGGCAATACCGATTCTTGGGGACTGGATAGATGGCACCTCAAACAGAAAGCGATCAACTGGGAGGCTAGGTCGAGACGTGACAATCTCTGATTTTATTGGATCCCCGAAAAAATGGATGGCTGCGACATATGCATCTTCTTGATACAACTTCTCCCCCGCATCCTGAACATGACCTTCACACTGCCATCAGAGCTACAGCAACAACAAAGAATACAAACACTGAGTACCAGTGAGTTGGATAACAATAAACATCTTTTATTTAGCGCCAAGATAAAATTCTGGGTGAACGTATGTTATGTTATGTTACTATCTGCCACCGCGGAAAAACGTAGATTGATCATAACCTATTTATTTAGACATGAGCAAGACTGACAGGATCTAACAGCAACCCGAAAGTAGGGCCCATTCACCCTAGAAGGTCTAAACATACAGACTGTATTCAGACTTCTCAAAAACAAATGTAAGGCCTTCTTATCATTACTTCCTAAACTTCAAAAAATGGGATAATATTAAATACAGCATATTAGAGACAGAAGGGTGTGCATAACAATATATAGGAAATTAAGGTATTATAAATAATACCAGGAAGAGCTAGAACAATTCATAGACAGTATAGATGACCAAAGGATGGACAGTGCCACATCGCATCCGAAGGACAATAAATCACCACAGCATGCTGGAGCACCTTCCCAACGTCAAGGCTGAATGCAGGACCACATTCCAAGCAGATGGAAAGGGAGAAAGTAATTGCAACAGTCCATTTTTTGGCCTCCAGACAGGCAAACATCGCTTTCATACAGGAAACACATTAAACGTAAACTGAAGCCACAAAACTTAAAAGAGATTGGATGGGGAAGGTGCTATATGACTATAGGGACCCCCAACATGAATCAACTGCAGGAACCCTTTGCCCTGGCTCCAGGAAATGTGAGGCTGTCATTATGGTGAGAAAATTGTTCTCATGCTTGATGATTTAATCGTAGTCAGAAGAAAAGGGACTAAATCAGAGTCATGGGGGTGTGGTCAAAATATGCCCCAGCTGACCCATGCCTCCAACACATCTACAACCTGGGGACATCACTAACCAACACCACCCTGACCCACATCATCAACACCTCCATTTGCCACCAATGGAAACTTGCAGAAATCAACACCCTACTCAAGAAGCCCACAGCCGACCGAATGAACTGAGCGACTTCCGACCCATCTCCCTGCTTCCCTGTCCAACCAAAGTGATGGAGAAGGCCATTAATAAGCAACTCACAACCCACCTCAAACTTTATCATCTTATAGATAACACACGATCAGGATTCAGAAAAAAACCACAGCACTTATTGCGGCCACCAACAGTATTTGAAACATCTTGAACTGAGGAGATAGAGAGGCCCTCATCCTGCTCGACCTCTCCATGGTTTTCGACACTGTCTCCCACAACAACCTCAAGAGAAGACTTCTCGAGATTGGCATAAAAGAATCCGCTCTAAAAGGGATTTGTTCCTTCCTAACGAGGAGAACTCAAAGGGTCAGGCTGCCACCCTTTACATCAGATACCAAGAAACTGATATGCGGTGTCCCACAGGGATCGTCCCTCAGCCACGCAATTTTGAACATATATATGACAATGCTTGCCAACATCATCTGATCACAAGACATCACCATCGTCTCCCGCGCTGATGACACCTAACTCATCCTCTCCCTGATGGACAAGACAAATACCACCAGAACCAACTTCACCAACTGCAAGACCATGATAGCAGACTAGATGCGAGCCAACTGTCTGAATCTCAACTCTGACAAGACGAAAGTACTGTTCTTCGGCAACAAGACCATCCCATGGGATTCCACATGGTGGCCGTCAGAGCTAGGGCCAACACCCACACCCACAGACCATGCACACAATCTAGTATCATCCTAGATGACAAGCTCAACATGACAGCTCAAGTCAACACAGTGTCCACCTTCTACTTCCACATTTTATGAATGCTGTGAAAGATCTTCAAATGGTTGCCTTAGAACACCAGAAGGAGCATCACACAAGCAATCGTCACCTGCAGGCTAGACCAAGGGTCTACACCCGAATCTCCAAATAACTCCTACACAGACTCCAGACCATTCGAAACACAGCCGCAAGACTCATACTCGACCTCCCATGTTGCACCCACATCACACCGTACCTGGGGAAGCTTCACTGGCTTCCTATTCACAAGAACAGTCAATTCAAACTTCTCGCATACACATACAAAGCCCTACACAGCACAGACCAAGACTACCTGAACAGCCGCATACACTTTCACCAACCCATCAAACACCTACACTCTGCCTCACTCTCACACAAGCCTGCACCCACAAAAGCAAAACTGATTGTTGCTCATTCTCCTATATCTCTTACATTGCCCCCAAGACATGGAACAACCTCCCTCAACACATCAGAGCCTCCTCCTCACATACTGAGTTCCAAAAGAAGCTGAAGGCGTAGCTCTTTATATAAGCACCTTGGGACCACACACCTACACACCTTGCCCAAGCACCTTGATACCCTCTCAGGTAATTAGTGTGCTATTCAAATCAACATAACATAGCATAATATACCAATTTTATAAAGACCTCTAAAGCTTGGAACCAGCTAGCAATGGAACCCTTGAAGATGACGTTTTTGAAAATGTATCACTTTCCCACCTCAAAGATAAGGGTAGCTTGATCTTGGAAGGCAAAATAACAAAAGAAGAAATTATCCATGCAATTTATGAACTTCTGTACAACAATGCACCAGATGAGGACAGCTTCCTGGCTGATGAGAAGGGAAGCCTTTCGGTCCTCTTTAACACAGCACCAATAAGGGATCTCCACAAGCCTGGGAAAGACGTGCTGCTATGTAACAGCTATCGCCTGTTAGCTCTTCTTACTGTGGATATAAAACTTTTGGTGGGGATCCTGGCTTCTCGACTTGAAAAAAAGTAATACCTGCACTTATCCAAGGTTCCCAAATGGGATTGTAGTTGGCAGAGCCTCCTGTAACCACATGCGTACTCTTATTAAATGTCCTCGGTTTAGCCAAGAAGATAGGATAGCACTATCTCTTGATGCCGAGAAGGAGATCAATAAGATCTAATGTAGCTACATGTTTCGCACCCTCCGGAGGCTAAGAATATCGGAAGACTTCATCACCAAGGTCTGATGGCTGTACAAAACCCCTTAAGCACAAGTCAACTGTGGGAGTTCCGATTGAAACCTTTTCTGATACTGAGGGGCACCGGCCAGGGATGCTCTTTGTCACCCCTCCTGACACTATCAGGCCTGGAACCCCTGGCAGCAGCCATACAACAAAGTGCAGAGATAACAGGTATAGCCACACCAAAATTCTTCTGTATGCGATGAAATATTACTCAACCTGACAACCTTACCACCTCATTGCCAACCCTTATGTTAACCATTTTAGCTTTCTCTGCATTATCAGAGTATAGGGTCGATTGGAATAGAATTATCGCCCTACCACTATCCCAGGTGACAACAAAAGCAGGTACAGCTCAATACAAGCTCCAGTGGCACTCTGAGGAACTTAAATACCTAAGGGCGTATGCTAATAAGGGCCAGAAGAAAATTGTCACAGAAAACTTGCAGAATATGCCAAAGAAACACCATTCAATGTATTACTGCGGGAACAGCTGCAAGCCTTGAAGTTGGTGGTAGTGTCCCACATTTCTTACGTGCTAGGCATGCTCCCCTGACAGTCAAGATTTCCATATTACAGACAATCGACAAAGTAACAAGGAATTTTATATGGGTACCTGTGAAACCATGTCTAAGGATCTCAAAACTGAAAATCCACAGACATCTGAAAGTAACAGAAATAATGATAAGACTTTTCCTAATACTGTAACATGCTATGTGTTCCCTTTCTAAACCAATAAGAATTACACATTTTTCTTTTAGCATTATTATTTTACAATGTTTTAATGCCTTATTCTCTGATTAGATATCCTAAATTATACGAATATGGTGACCTTAGTTAAAGGGTGAGAAACATCTGTTCACCCTGGAATGTTTATGCAAAACTGTGGAACATTTCTTTCAATTTAACCTGCAAGATGTGCTTATATGGGCCTAAATGAAGCATAAACATGTACAAGGGCAACTCAACTAAAATGTCAACCTGCCAGGCCTGTGAAAGCTTAGGTGGGTGGGGGCAAAAAATTGCCTAGAAGGCCAGTCCTCATAGCCAACCCCATAGTTGTGGCCCTGTCTAAAAAAAGACACACACTGTAAACATGAGTGCAGAGACACCCGACAAGGAACCTTTTACAGTGTTGCAGGGTAGCGGGCAGCTGCTGTCAAACTAGGGTAGTAGCAAACACTCCTCTCAGCTCGTTGCCTACCTTATTTACCTTGACAACAGTCCTGTTTTAAGCATGTGGTACATGGGTATGGATTTGAGCCGCTTCGTTCCCTAGAAGACAAAGTAATTAAAACTCGGACCTGATATTACCCAGTCTCCAAGTAAATCCCCATTCTGGGTAATACTGGAATTCAGGTATGAGTTAATGGCCAGAAATGCAGATTCCAGCCCACCAGTCTCCCCATACAAATCTGGGGAACTCAAAATGAGAGCTAATGTGCTCCATCTTATGTTCAATGCTTTGGACAGTGTCAGATATGCTTTTTGAAGATTAACTCAAATTTGACTTCCATGGAGGTTTTCCACATCCAGTTCTATTGTTGCATTTATATATTATTCCAAGCACAAGAGTTTTAGATGACTTTCATTAAGTGATACTGTTTGTAACAATAGTGGGTTTTGTCAAAGCCCAGAAGGACTCCACCAAGGTTGGAGGACTTTTAAAATCATTCTTCACTTAAAAGTGACACCCATCACTGCAAACTTGAAAATAAATGTGCCATTGTAGCTCAATGCATAATATCCTTGCTGTACTATATTTGGTTGTGAGTTCAGTTGTTCACACAGACAGCAGTAAGGCAATGACCTCAGTGGCTCAAACAGAAGTAAGGAAATGACTTATCAACTAACCAATAGGATAGTCTCTTAAAATGGTTTGATGAAAAGAAGGTTTCCTTAACTACTTTTTTTAGGGAAATTACACTGCTAGTGGCTTATTTATGAAGCCATCTTGCAGTTCACACGCTTTGTGATGAAAAGAGACAGATGATAAAAGAAAGGAAGGAAACTGACAAGGCCTAAAAAAGAAATCATCAAGGTACAGTGATGTGAGTAAGAAAGAACAGTTCCTTAGGAGTGTATGCTTTTACACATTAAGACATATATAACCTTCGTTTAGTTCTCACCAAGCTCTAGCTGTTGATGAATCGTATCTCTGCTCGCAATGAACGCACACAAATTTAAGGGTTGGGAGACAGAATTAAGGTAAACAGGGTAACAGAGGACTTTACTCCATCCGCCAAATTGACAGATATCCAGCGGCCCACAAACATCTCAATAAATTGGCTAAAACCACCGTCAAAGTGGTTTCTATCAATGTTGGAAAAGTTTGACGAATGGCTCTGTCAAACCAGACGGCCAGACGTTTAACTTTACCAAAGATTTATATTTTTCAAAACCAAATTCCAAAGCCGGAGTTTCTTTTTAATAAATATAAAACTGATGGTACCCACACCATGGGAGTTTTTTCCTGTGGGGTTGGAGGGCAATTTTTATGGTCTGACTTGACAGCGCACCTGTCGCCAGACAATTATGTCGGTATCATCAGGAGAGGGGCTTTGGCACATGTTGGGAGCCATAAGTACATGTTTTGATTAGTCGGAGTTGTGTGCTTCCACAAAGTGCTTGCCCTCTACACAGCACAGCTGAGATCATTTTGCTCTTTATCTCGATGCCTGAGCTTGTACTATCAGGGATACATAAAGACCATTGCAAAGCTATTAAAGTGCCTTAGATAACTAGATAATTTATGGCATTTTTCTATGGCAGCAACATAGATGGAAGGAGGACAGTCATTAACGTACATGGATTTTAGGTCTGGCTTAGCAGTGCATTCATAAGCCAGATGTATTGGCATTTGCCAATGCTTGTTTTATTTTTTCTGTTCCTCACGCACAGCAAAAAGCAAAAAAAAAGCAACCAGACCACACACCCTTATTTCGGTGGATGGTCCGATGGCTTACCTATGACAGCTTGTACTCCATTGTGCTTTTGGGGGATTATGTAGGCGACAGAGGCAGAGACAGGTTCCATCGTCAATATACTTTGGTCGACCTCATCCTAAATCAGATGGCCGAACCATCAGTTTGGCAGTGCAGATAATCCGTAGCTGCTGTGATGGAGTTTCCTCTTGGCCAAATTCTAAATCGGGTCCTAAATTTGTTATTGTTTATTACACACACACACAAAGACCCGATTTACTCAGAACAGTTAACTGTATTTTTAGGACAAAGGGGGAGCTTTTAACAAACATAAAACTTCCCTCACAGGACAGGCTCACTGCCACTGACCTGCTAGTCCAACTGTTTAATTTAAAAAAAAACATCAATGCACCACATTCCATACAAGCTTCAAGAGGAAATTTGTAACCACAAAGAATTGTGACCAAAATTGGTGAAAAAGTGTGAGAAAGGTCAGAAAGTACCTCACGTTAGCATCACCGGGGGGGGGGGGGGCTGCTGGTAGGTACTTACCAGTTTGCCCACGTTATCATCATAGATAACCTTCTTGACCGGAAAAGAAAAAAGTGTGTGTTGTCAAATTCCTCAGAGGTGAGAAATCAAAGAAAGAAAATCAGTGAAAGTGTGTACAAGTGCACTGTCAGTGCGAATGTCACTCAGTACCCAGCTGGTCCCCGTGAGAAAAGAAATGTAATCCTCAGATTTAAATGGGGTACGACTCACCTGCGAAACGTTATTTTATTAGGTGCCGTGACTGTCCTCAAATTAAAAGAATGGCGTATGCTTGGCCATTTGGAAACGAAAGGCCAACATGTTTCCTTGCCTTATCATTTATGGCAACTTCATCGTGGCTGATGGGTAAACCAGTCTTCACCTCACTTGTCAGTCACAACAGACCGAGTGGTTGCTGTCATCCTTCGTACCTGCAAACCACTCATATGGGAGTAACGCCAACTGGCACGTATCCCAATGATAACTGCAGTCATCAGTATCACCGCATCCGCTGAGTGGCTGCAACTTGGTGCTCCGTTGTTTTTTACACCAAAAATTAGCCAAGATTCATGGTTTCTTTTTGCTTGTACTGCAGCACCTATTTTGGGATAATGCGCATGTTGAGAAGAGTATTCCAATGGTTGCCTCTCCACACAAGAAAGGCTCTCACACAGGCTCTTGTGGTTAGCTGCTTAGACTACAGAAATGCCCTACCAGTAGCAGCTAATGAATCTCTCTTGTCAAGACTACACGTGGTTCAGAATACCGCAGACTGTCTTGTTCTCAAGCTCACACCTTGCACTTTCTCAGAACCTATTCTCAGATCACTGCACTGGCTTCCTATTAGGAAGCAAGCTAAGTTTAGGTCGAGCATCAGCGCACATGCGCTGTATGCAAGACCTGCTGTAATCGCTCTACGGAGTGTAATTACACCCGGTGCTTCCCATTGTTTCAGAATCCCATCTCTCTTATTTCCTCGCCACTTATTGGCCAGTGTTCACAATACATCACTTTCGTTTTAAATCAGGAGTACCGGCCAACTACAGTTTCCTTTCACTGTAGTCCTTTATCACTTTCTTTGGGGACGACTTTTTTTTTTTTTTTTTACAAGCGCCACGTTCTGCACTTTCAAGTATTGGCGGCCACGCTACTTTCTTCAGACGCAGGTCATCAAAAAAAGGTGCATGGCTGCTATTAAAATGAAAGCGCGGAGTGAGGCGCTTGTAAAAAACATATATTTTACACTCAGTCGGCACATGCAGAACGTGCACCTCCACAGGGTCGTCTCGATTCCTTCTGTTCTCCCTGTTGCCCAGGAGCATTGCAACTCCCTTCCTAGACTGAAGCTCCATCGAGTGCCGCCGCAGGAGAGTGCCCCTTATGTTTCGCAGGGTTCAGGTCCATCTCTGCGACTTCCATGTGGAAAGGTCTTCTACTTTGACGCTTTATCTTGAAATATGGTGCCCTGGGGAGAGCATTGGAGCGCCGGGAGCATGGCTCCATTATCGGGAAAGGAGCAGGCATGAGCTTATCTTTTACTATTTAAGTTATTTCTTTGGTTGCAGCAACGTAATTTTGTTGCAGCTCGCATGCGGCCTGGGGAAAGTGTTCCAGGTGTGCGCACATGGAAAGGAGCACAGTGCATTGCAATTTAAGCACAGCCGGGAGGTTTGCAATCTCGGATTAAAAATTGGAGGTGTGGATGGGGTGCGAAACATCAGCAGACTTTTACTATGTATGTATTCATAATGTCAAGAAAGCAGTCGAGAGGCAGGTATGTGGCCGGTCCATTGACGATTTTTTTCTTTTTTTACACAAGTCACGTCTGCACAAGAAGAAACATTTGCTTTCCGAATGTGCAAAGGGTCCTGTGACAAAATATGCACGCTAGCTATCCAAAGTTGCTAGCTCTTGTGAGGGTTTACAGCTGGCCTCATACAAAGAAGGGCAGGATTGTTGTTCATGTTTCTTTACTCCCCGCACCCGGTTGTTGATGTTTCTTTAATGCTGATCGTGTTTCTTTGTCCCACCCCCCCACCTACCCGTTGTTTGTTTCTTTATTCTGTTTCCTGCATGTTGCCCGTGTTAATTTATCTATTTACCCCCCCCACCCCTGCACGCTCTGTCTCCCTTAGAGCCGGTGGTACTCACTAAAGAGTCTAAGTAGGTATCATTTATCTCACTGTACAGTTTAACCGTTAACTTTATGCAGGTTTTTTATACCCATTAATGCAGTCTATGTACCGTACTCATTATTGTGCATGGCATAAGAGAGGTGTTACTGCAGGTGGGACCAATGTGCCATATCTACTCAACGGTACATTCTCCACATTCAAATAATGTTGATTAATTTGCATATTTGCCTCGTGAATAAAGTTGCCCTCTAGTCCTTGTTTTTCATACATGTACCGAAGTAACACAACGTATCAAAACAGCACACTACTCTTAACTAATTGACAATTTCTACGATGCACATTTAATAGGCAGGGTCTTTCAAACTTTTTTCTATTTTAAAATGTCATCAATTTTAGAACAATGTAACAGTGTAATCCCTCCACCATCAAAAATAAATTAAAATGTGTATATATTAGTAATTCTTTTATCCGTAATATGACATTTAAGTATATTGGCATTTATTTGAATACAAGAAATCACATTTATTTGCATTGTGCTGTTCTTAATCGAATATCACAAACGGTTTGAGTTTATATTTAAACATGTTTCACTACATAGAAAACAAAATGCTGCATTTTAAAGGTAAATTTCATGTTCTCTGATGAAAATAAAACGTTTCAGCATGTAGTGGTTACAAGCCATGGTTTCTGTAAGCCATTGCACCCATGTCTGTCTTCTATTTCAAAGAACCGGCATGCAACCTCCTACTTAGTAAACCTTCGGGATGTACAATCCTTTAAGTAACACGCTGTACAGGTTGACGTCACGTTTTCACGGTGGCTTGTGAGGTTCTGTTCCAGCATAGCTTATTTTGTTGTCAGTGCTGCAGCAGCTTCTCTGGTCTCATTGGTAATTCCTCTTTCTAAGACCTCTATGCAGTGCTGCAGCTTTGTTAACACAAGGAGATGATGGACGAAGCGCTGAAACTTCAGACACTCACCCCCAGTCACAAATCTGGGTTGAATTCATCATTGTTCTTTAGCTCACTTCGCCACCCCAGTCCAGACACAGCTATATGCAAATCAGGCTTGACCCTGTGCCTCATGGGAACAGTCCAGCCTGAACTGCCAAGCCATGTCTTCCCTGGACCGGAAACAAGCATCCTGGGACCAGTTACAGGCTAACAGCCCTCATCAGCCAGGCTAGCTTGAATCCAGTGGCAAAGTGAGCAAGGGACCCACATCTGGGCATACCCTGCCAACTTAGGGCGAACAAAGCAAACACAAGGAGATGATGGAAGGAGCGCTGAAACTTTTCAGACACTCACCCCGTCACAGATCTGGGTTGAATTCATCATCATTCTTTAGCTCACTTCGCCACTTTAGTTCAGACACAGCTATATGCAAATCAGTCTTGACCCTGTGCCTCATGGGAACAGTCCAGCCTGAACTGCCAAGCCATGTCTTCCCTGGACCAGAAACAAGCATCCTGGGACCGGTTTCGGGAAACAAGCATCCTGGGACCGGTTTCATGGAAACAGTTGGGGCTGGACTGTTGGGAGGGGGTGGGGAGGGGTGACCGGTGCCCCGGCGGCACTAGGGCTCCGACCGCTGTAGTGGCCCCCTGCGGGGACCGCGGTCGGCGTCATAGTACCGCCAAGGGCACCCCTCTGTCCACCCTCCCCCAAAATGCATACCCAAATAACACACACACAGACTGTTGAGTTGGGTAAAATTTGCTGCAGGTTTATTACATATTACAATATGTAATGGGTGGGTTATCTTACGGGCGATCCAAGGGCAGGCAACCAACTGGGCCACCTGCCCGCCTGATGAGCCGGGCAGCGTGGGAGCGAACCCCGTCTTTGCTGCCATCCAGGTGATTCTTTTCTAGGATCACGTGCCGTTGGTAACTTCTACTCATGCCCCCCCTCTCGGGGCGGAGCGTCGCATAGCAAACCCCCTGGTTGTTCAGGCCCACAACCGCCCGCAGGACTAGTGGGGCGCCGACACGGCTTCCGGGACCCTCCCCTGAGGCTCCTCAGTTTTGGCTCAGGCACCCCCTATGGTGCCGCGCAGAGGTACCCTTTGTACCGGCCTGCTTCCAGATCGCCCTGTAACTCCGTCTGCAACGAAAAAAGAAACATTACAACGCTCTGAAAACCCCCCCATCCGACCCCTATGCCGGGTAAGCGGTAGGGAGGGATGCGGCGTGGTGGGCGACAAAGAGGTCGCCAGGAGGGTGGGGGAAGGCTAAATAGCCTCCCCTTCCCCACAGGGGCCAGGAAGTGACGCGCTTGTGCGTCATATCCGGGCAGCACGAGGAGAGGGGGACACCGGTCGGCGTCCCCGCCCCCTCCCAAGGGGAGGGGGAGGGGAGGGGTGACCGGTGCCCCGGCGGCATAGCTGCTGGTAAGTGCAGGACAACCTGACTTCCACGCAGCCCCAGTCTGCCGCCCCCGCCTCTGTGTGCATAGAGTGCACATCCCGGCAGTGCTTTGTGCTGCTGCACACCGCTCACCCCGTCAGCTTGTGTGGTGCCTCCAGTATTAACACAGGCAGCCTCCATAAATGGGTAAAGAGGGGTGGTGAAGTAGGTAGGAAAAAGGGCAGGAGAGCAGTTGGAGGAGCCTGTGCGCGGGCGAAGAGAATGAAAGGGAGTTTTGAATTGCTGGTGTCTGAGAACTTAACGGTATGTAGTTGCAAGGGAGGAGGACCCCACCATCACTAGAAGTGTTCACATTTGCCCATGTTGGCTCTCATGCCAGCACCACCTCATCTGGTCATGAAGTGGCTTATTCGTTATCACGGAAAGTCAGCCGACTGTTTTGTTTTTGAGGTAGCCATTACTAAATGACATTTGCCTCTGTGCAGAGGCTACAACAGCCTTACGGTTTACCTTACTACTTCAACCAATGTGGGTTGGCCTGTTTGTATTTTGATTTCTAACAGCTTTAATATGCACAGTCATAAATCCGGGCTCCGGTCTTTTCGCTTCGGATTGCATTCAGATTGCTCTGCTCTGGTTAGCTCAAATTTTGCATTAAAGGTTTTTACTCTTCTTTTCAATACTTTGCAATTCGCTTTTTCTTGGTGGTGTTCATTAAAATTTAAGTAACATACTGTATAACAGAGTCTCTTATTTACGCATCAGACTGTCCAGATCCAATTCCAATGTTTCTTCTTAGTATTTTGTTTTGATTATGAATTGAGCAATGGAAAATAATAAAAACATGTTTCTGTAAATAAAAAAAAAAAACAGGCAGCCTCCATTTCCAACACTAGAACATTGGCCATTTTTCGCTGCTATGTCTACCTGTATTTCAGACACTGTTTCACTTTTAATTACATTCTATGTAGACTGCATAGGCCTATGTCTTCCCTCCAAAGAATGTCGTGCCTTTGTGTGAGTGTGACGGAACGGCAATTATTAGGCGTCTGTAATTGGCTCTGTTGTAAAAGCCAGGGGCCCAATTTCCTTTCAAATTATAGCCCTGGGGAGAGAGCAGTGGAGGCAGTGCTTAACTTGATAGCTAAAAACAAACCCCCATTAAACTCCTCCAGTGATTAAGCCACAGTGATGCATATCCACCAAACTTTTTAGTTTAAGTTAGGTTTGTGTGCCTGCTCCTCCAAGGTCGTGACCTCTGATCTTCAGGGTGAAACATTTCTGACACTTCGAGCAAACTATCCCTTTCAGGCAGTTGTACGCCTACACGGTCCCTTTGGTTACGTGTGCAGGAGTTCTTTTCAGGAACAGGTAAACTAGTGACTGGCTTCACTGGGTAGTGCTTTAAAATAACGACACGACCAAGAATGCATAAACAAAGTATTAAACATCTTGAAGTGCCTTGACTTTATTTGAAAAAAAAGTTACATTCATTAAAAAAATTGAATAGTCTACACAGGAGCTGTCACAATACACACCTGTGTCTCTCTTGGAAAGTAGAGTTGTCCCAGGTTGTAATCTGCTGTCCACTATTTTGCTTTCAGACAGAGCTATCCCTCCGAGTCAAAAAGGGATTCAGGAGTGCTTTTTCGCTATTTCCTCACTATCCCCTTTCCTTCCTATCTCCTTACATAGGTTGAATAATCACTCCACTGCAAACAAAAAAAATATAACTACAAAATATTATCATTTGTAACGCCAATAAATCTAGCTTTCACAAATGCAAGACCGATTGCATTGCAAATGCTTGTTTCCTCTTCCCATGTGTGCTGCAGAAAGGAAAACACCTCTCAGAATTGTTTTTGTGCAGGAAGGTTGACCCTTCATGCACAAAAACAATCGTGACAACAACACAGGCATGATTGCACCATGGTTCAAGGGGGCCTGCGCTAGCACTAGCCTACCGAAATGGCACCAGCGCAGAGGGAAATCACAGGAATGCACCGTAGAACAAGTTAATTACCTTCGGTAATGATATATCTATATGAAACATAGGTTAGTTATAGATTCTACCGTAGAATTACCCCCAGGCGTCAGACTGGATCCGGAGAATTTTTGTCAGCAGTACCCATGCGTGTCAAAAGGTGGCGTCGGTCGACTCTGCGTTTGCCGTTGGCGTCATGGTCGCCGGGATGACGTCGTGGTAGCTACTTAGACGCCACCCTCGCGCACTGACGTCAGTTCTGTAACGACTTTCCACGGCAGAAGCGCAGAGCCATGCAAGACACTGACCACTGGTGCACAAAGATAGGGCCCCGAAAGGAAGTCCTTGAAGTCAGTTTGCATATCGGGGAGGATGGGTGGGGCGGTAAGCAATATATAACTAACCTATGTTTCTTACAGATATATCGTTACCGAAGGTAAGTAACTTGTTCATCTGAAAGAAACAGTTAGTTATAGATTCCTTACCTTAGAATAGATACCCCAGCAATACCAACCCCGGAGGTGGGTCTGCGAACTAAGTTCACACCAGAAAGTCCTGGAGAACAGAACGGCCAAAGAAGCTGTCTCTCCGGACTTGACTGTCCAGGCAGTAGTGTTTGGTGAACGTGTGCAACGATGCCCACATAGCTGCCTGACAGATGTCATTAAAGGGGACT
Source organism: Triturus cristatus (assembly GCF_964204655.1). Taxonomy (NCBI): domain Eukaryota; kingdom Metazoa; phylum Chordata; class Amphibia; order Caudata; family Salamandridae; genus Triturus; species Triturus cristatus. Next base: position 271,896,181 of record NC_140595.1, on the reverse strand, counting down.
CCTCGTCCCAAAGCAGTGGTAGCTGCTGTTGCCCTGGTGCAATGGGCGCGCAGTCCCACTGGAGGCTCCTTCTTTGCCAAAAAAAACCAGGCTTTGATGCACAGAACAACTCACCTGGAGATGGTCTGTTTGTGCACGGCCAGACCTTTCTTAGCGCCCACGTAACCAACAAAGAGCTGATCGTCCACCCAGAATTGTTTGGTGCGATCCAAGTAGAAGAAAAGTGCACATTCTGGATCCAGACAGTGGAGCCTCTCTTCCACTTTAGAAGGATGCAGAGGCGGAAAGAAGGTGGGAAAAGTGTGGTAAGAGGTAACCACCTTGGGAAGAAAGGAAGATCTAGTTCTGAGGATGACCTTTTCCGGATGAACAGCCAGAAAGGGGGGCGTGGAAGAAAAAGCTTGTAGCTCACTCATCCTGCGCGCAGAGGTGAAGTCTGAGAGGACAGTTATGTAGCGCCTCAAAGAGAGCGCACATAAGATATGTAAGAACCAAGTTCAAGTCACACTGGGGCTTTATGAAGGGAACAGGAGGAAAAAGGCGAGTAATGCCCTTAACGAAACGATTTACAACAGGGGACTTGAAAAGAGAAGGCTGATCAGGAAGCCTAAGGAAGGCTGAAATTGCAGAGACATAGCCTTTAAGAGTGCCCAGTGCAGAGCCCTGCTGAGGCCTGCGGGCCTAAGAAAGAAGGAACAAGAGTACTTCAGAAAGAGGGGCAGAAAGGGGATCCACAGCCTTTGCGGGGCACCATGCCACAAATTTGTTCAATCTGCAGGCGTATACCTTCTTAGTGGAGGGACGCCTGGCTGCCAAGATAACATCACCTACTTCGGGAGGAAGTTCGAAAGCTGTCAACTGTTGCCGCTCAATCGCCACGCAAGGAGGTGGAGGCTGGACAGGTTCGGTGGAGGACCGTACTCTGCTGCTGCGACAGAAGATTCTCCCGAAGAGTCAGTCAGATCAGAGGATCGATGGCCATGTGCAATAGCTCGGGTTACCAGGCTCTTCATGCCCAATCCGGAGCCACAAGAATGACTTGGGCCCGGTCGCGCTTGATCTTCTTCAGCACTCTGGGCAGAAATGGTATAGGCAGAAAGGCTTATAGAAGACTGCAGCTCCACTCGCAAAAGCGTCGCCTAGCGAGTGCCACCTTGGAAGTTCCAACGCGCAGAATTGCTGACATCGCGCATTCTCTTTGGTGGTGAATAGATCTAACCAAGGCTCTCCCCGCTGCTGAAAGAGACCTTGCGCCACCTCCGAGTGAAGATGCCATTCGTGATCCATCATGTACCAGCAGCTGAGTTTGTCTGCACTGGTATTCAGTGAACCTGCCAGGTTTTGAACAACCAGGGAAATGCCCTGATGTTCCAGCCATGTCCAGAGACGGAGAGCCTCTTGACATAGGGACCACGACCCCACCCTACCCTGTTTGTTGCAGTACCACATGGCGGTGGTGTTGTCCGTGAACGCCTGCACCACTTTCCCCCGGACAGAGGGAAGGAATGCCTTTAGTGCAAGACCGATCGCCCAAAGCTCCAGAAGGTTGATGTGGAGCCCGGACTCCGCCGGAGACCAGAGGCCTCTGATCACCGCCTCTCTCATGTGGCCGCCCCATCCCAGCAGTGATGCATCTGTCACCACTGTGAACTCCGGTTGGGGAAGGGAGGGGGACCTGCCGTTGACCCAATCCCGGTTCGTTAGCCACCACTGCAATTGTGATGTAGTGCCCTCCAAGATCTGGACGTAATCGGACAGATTCCCCATATGCTGTGCCCACTGGAACTTCAGGTCCAATGCAGAGCCACCTGGCATGATCCACCAGCAGGATGCAGAAGGCCATGAGGCCCAGCAGCCTCAGGGTCTTTCTGACCGAAACCCGAGATAGAGGCTGAAAGATCGGAATCATAGCCCGAATATCCAGGACTCGCTGTTCGGGAAGATAGACCAGAAACTGCATCATGTCCAGAACCGCTCCGATGAAAAGGAGCTTCTGAGAGGGAGTCAAGTGTGACTTCAGCACGTTGACAGAGAACCCTAGCGAATGCCGGTGGAGGTGGCAGATGACAACCTGGGGCGAGCCAGTCCTCGTGATAGAGGAAGATTGGAACCCCTGATCTGCGCAGATGAGCTGCGACCACCGCCATCACTTTCGTGAACACCCGAGAGGCGCTGGTAAGGCCAAAGGGGAGCACGGTAAACTGAAAGTGGTCATGGCCTACCGTGAACCGCAGTAACGCTGGTGGGCCGGCAGGATGGGGATGTGGAAATAAGCGTCCTTCAAGTCCAATGCTACCATCCAGTCTTCAGGGTCTAGGGCAGACAGGACCTGAGCTATTGTCAACATTTTGAACTTCCGGAGGAGGAAGCGGTTGATGTTTCTGATATCCGAGATAAGACGCAGGCCTTTGTCCTTGTTGGGCACCAGAAAGTAGTGGGAATAGCAACCACGACCTACTTCTGGGACAGGAACTCGCTCGATGGCTCCCTTGGCCGAGAGTGTTGAAACTTCCTGTTGGAGAAGGGCCAGATGATCCTCTGACAAGCGATGGTACTGAGGTGGCATGGCGGGAGGGGTAGTCTCGAAGGGGAGGGAGTAGCCCCTTCGGACTATTTGCAAAACCCACCTGTCCGACACAATGGTGCGCCAGTGGGGGAGGTGATGGCAAATCCTGCCGCCCACTGGCATTTGGCGGCCCTTAAAGGTCGGACTAGGAAGGTTTGGAGGCTGCTGCAGAGGGGACTGTGGTGCACTGGCCCGCCCGCTGGCCCCCATAACCATGGCGGTGGTTCCCATGTCCTCGGCCACACTGAGGCTGAACAGCTTGTGCCGGCCTGTGGCTCTGGGCCGGACTTGGCAGGGCACCCCTTCCGTAGCCACGAAAGGGGTGAAAGGCAGACTGCGCAGGGTGGGTGGTGGAGAGGCCCAAGGACCTGGCCGTAGCCCATGCGTCCTTAGAGTACTCCGGTGCGTTGTCTGCCTTGTCGCCGAATAGACGACGGCCATAAAAGGGCATGTGCATAACAGTGGATTGGACATCCCCTGAAAAACCAGTCGACCTCAAACAGGTGTAGCGTCGTAGGGCTAATGACATGGAAATCGTCCTGCCTAGTGAGTCGGTGGAATCCAACCCACAGCGGATGGTAAACTTCGCTGCATCTCTCCCTTCAGCAACTGCCCGGGAGAGTACGGCCGGGCCTCCTCCGGGCACTGAGGCAGCACTTGCGCAACCGCATCCCACATGGAGTGGGTGTAACGGCCCAACAGACACGCAGTGTTTACCAACCTCAGTCCAAGCTGGAGGAAGAAATTATCTTCTTCCCAAGATGGTCCAGCTGTTTGGATTCCCTATCTGGGGGAGCGTTAGGGAATGCGCCTTTGGAGGTGGAGGCTTGGACCACCAAGCTATCAGGGGTGGGGTGTTGGGAGAGGAAAGTGGGGTCGCCTGGGAGCGGGCGGTGGCGTTGGGTAATCAAGCTATCCACAGGAGCCCCTGTGTTGGGCCTGGACCAGGTGCCCAAAAGGATGTCTGTCAGGGCTTCATTAAACGGCAGCAGGGGCTCCGAAGAGCTCGCTGCCGGTTGAAGCACCTCTGTCAGGAGGTTAGTCATGACCGCCACCGTAGGTAGCTCGAGGCTGAGAGCCTCAGCCGCCCTACGCAACACCATTGCGTCCGGCGCTCATTCCTCCGCAGCCATGGTAGGAGGAGACAACATGCCAAGGACTGGTGAGGTATCCAAACCACTGGTTTCCCCCAGTTACTCTCTCCAGTCTGGTTCATAACCTAACTGGTCTGTTAAAAGGTCTCCAGATCCCTCCCAGCCCTCCTCACTCCCCTCTGGCTGCCAATCTGTTCTCAAAGAGCCTGGGTAGAACAGAGGCGCAAAAGTACCCATTGCCGCCAGATCCGGCATTGGTCGACGCCGGTCCGGCTCCGTGTCTACCTCGAGGTGGGGACCGGGGTCGACGTCGGCTGGTGACACAGAGGGCGCCGGTGCGGACGTGGTGCTGGTGGGATCGGCGCCGTGAGAGGTATAACAAGGTCGACCGGCGCAGATCCTTGATCCAGGTCTGGATCCAAGGGGACCCTGCGGTGCCGGAGCTGGCGGTGTTGTAGGCCCAGGGTCCCCAGCCGAGTCCGCAGGGCCAGAAGGAGCGCCAGCAGAGTTGGGCTGCCCAAAGATGGCATGCATCTCTTCGTAAAATTTACAAAGCTGGGCAGGGGTTGCTCCAGGTCCCGAAAAGGGAGGGAAGCCCTGAGTCTGCCCTTCGGGCTCCGCACGCGGAACCGCGGGAGAGGCACCACTCGCATCCCTTGTTGTGTCGGTCGACGGACAGGGACAAGTCGAAGAGCGACAATGCTTCTTCTTGTGCTTCGACTTACCTGACCCCGAGTGTGAAGACTTGGATAAAGAGTGATGATGGCTCCAGGACTGGTCCCTCGACCTCCTACTTGACCGGGACCTCGAACGGCGCGGAACCGACTGCCGGGCCTCAAGAAGCTTTCGGGACCGCTTCCGCAAAGACTTCGGATTCATCGTCTGGCAGTCGGAGCACGACGGTGTCGTGGTCGCGTGCCAGGCAGAAGAGGCCCATGCGGTGCGGATCTGTCACCGACATCAGTCGGCTACCAAAACCGCAAGCCTTGAATCCCTCGTGCACCAGGCGTCGATTGATTCAAAAAACAATGTCGACAAAAGTCGACAAAAAGTCAGTCAAAAAGTGACTGGAGGTACCACTCTCTCCAGATCTACGCTTGCTGGCGCGGAAAAAGAAAGAACTGACGTCAGCGCGCAAGGGCGGCGTCCAAGTAGCTACCGCGACGTCATCCCGGCAACCACGAAGCCAACGACGAACGCAGAGTCGACCAACGCCACTTTTCGACATTCAGGGGTACTGCTGATGAAAATTCGCTGGATCCAGCCTGACGCCTGTGGGTAATTCTGAAGTAAGGAATCTATAACTAACTGTTTCTTTCGGAGTTGGATAAATACAGTGCATTCCTGCCATTTCACTTTGGTGTAGGGCAGTGCCGTAAGGTGACTTGCTGCGCTGCCCTACGCCAAAACCCCCAAAATGCGTCCCAACATTCTTAAACTTTGCTGGATGAGTAATATTTTTTGCAGCGCAATGAAGTTTCATAGGAGACTGAAATTTTTACTCTGATTTTCCTCTCCTTACTGCGCAATAGCACTTTCTTCTATTTCTGAATCAACGGAGAAAGCCTCTGATAAAATATTAATAGAACTGGAAACTTCTACAGTTTGACCTTCTGTTAACTTACGTTACCACCCAGGACTGAAATCAGACACCACAATTCTCTTATGTAAGTCTTAAATGGATAAATGTTATAGTGGCATGTGGACTACAGTGAAACACCAGAATTGTCTGCTTCTAATAGTCATTCACAAAAGGTAACGTTGTCTGCACCCCTTCACAAATGACTCTATTAAAACTATCCACCAAATTGTTGCATGATGTACATGTATTCAATTTAATTCAATTAAATAAATCTTTATTCGGATATAAAATATCCATAAAAGCACAGGTCAAAATACCAGCAGAAATACATACATTTATAAAAATACAGAGTATGTAAAGTAATAGCAGCATGGAAAACAGTGAACAAATAGGGGCTTGTGTTTCGTAGCAAAAGACAACAATAAAAATACATGTGTTATAAAAGAAGACATGATGTGCGAGACAGCAGCTTCATGAGAACATGTAGAGATGTACATGTAATAATGACACATATCGTAAACACTGTTAACCAATCAAAAGAACCTACGAAATCCAGGGCTGAATTTTGAACTAGGCCATGTGAACATGGAACGGAATGCAAATGGCTAGAGTAAAAGCTCCACGTCGTGTGGTTCATTACGACGCTAGCACAGCTTGGCATATTGCTTTAACCTAGTATCATCAGCTGCTAGTTTGCAGATACCTTCTTATGTAAAGTTTCATCCAAATTATCCTTGTGATCTACGTTAGTAATGCTCTCTCACCTGTGTTGAACCAGCTTCGCATCACTATTATCTCTGTCCCATGATAATCTGTCCTTAAGCTTCCAAGATACTTGAGGATGTACAACTAAAGCACTTTCATGATGCTTTCACAAGAAAAAATGATGCAAACAGGTTCACAGTATGTTCCTGATCCCAAAACTATCCTCGGTCTCCAAGGACTGAAGGATACGGAGGGTAAGTCAGGCCCATACGAGGCATCAGCGCCAATAGCTCCACATTTTCAGTAACGTGCTATTGTTTTCAGCTCAGCCAGGGTGCAATCTCTCTTTGTTTCTATTTAACAATATGAAGTGTGTCCATCCCCAATACATTTTGAAGTAACGTCACTGCATACTGACCCAGCCTTGCACATGCAACTGTCAGTTAGGTACATTTGAGATTACTGGCAATTCACTACTTACGATAATGTTTCTATTTGGCACCGAATGCTACCAAATGCTGCAAGCAAGGTTTCCAATCCTTCATCTCGAATTTTGTTTTTTCCTAAGTCAAGACTTGAGAGGGAGTTATTCTTCTTGAGAGCAGAAGCCAGACTTTCACAGCAATTGTCCGTGAGGATGTTTTTCCTTAGGCTGCATATAGAAGAACATGGTGGTAAGGGTAAGAAATGATACATTTCGATGAAAAAGTGATATGATACAATGTAGATGAACATTAAGATAAACTACCAGGAACAACAAGGCAATGGTGAATGAAAATAGTTCAAAACTATATATGAGAGGGGGAGGGAGAGTGAGTTGGGCACTAAAAACTACACGTCGGAGGGTGGCACCAGTCTCTTGAATATCTGTGGTTTATGGTGCACTGTAAACCACATCTTTAAGATGGAAACATCTTTAAATAATCATGAGTCTAAGATTCTACTGTTCAAGACAAAACAAAAGCAGACAGGTACTTACACTATTGTAATCCTTAATTGATCAAACTCATTTCTGATAACAGCACTTCGCTTCCCTAGTAGGTCCATGCTTGATTCATCTGCTAGGCTGATCTATTTTTACATTGAACTTCATATCCTTCCCCGGGACACAACGTTGTGTCTAGTGTCTACCCTGCATAACATTCAGTGCTTCTAGGTCTTATCCCTTCAGGGGCATTCCCTGTCCACTGAAGAAATAATCTCTCAGCGCTCTTCCTTCTCGTCAGCTGTGAGGGTATTTGGTATCACAGCCAGTGAGATAGTATTCCCCCCATTCTGATGGACTGGAGAGAGTGCAGCCACAAGACGTGGTTTTAATTCAAGATGTGTCTTTCACAGTTCAAAATGTGTTTCTTGTTCATGAACTCTTATACTACTCAAGAGGAGGAAATCGATTGGGAGCGATTGAGCGGGTCTAACGCGCTCGCTGTGGAGTCAGCAGCTGTTTGCAGAGCGGAGCGGAGCAGGAGAGGCGGCGGCGGCGGTGGTGGAGGCTGGTGCTTGCGGCTTGATAGTAGTGAGCCGAGCGTAGGACCTCCCGCAACCATCCCGTAGCCATCCGGAAGCCCCTGCAAAATATTTGTGAATTCAAGTTCGGCAGCGGCGGCAGTTAGTAAGTACGGTTTGCGGTTCAAGGAGCGGAAGCCCGAGCCGCAAGAGGAACCTCCCACGGTTAATGTTCATCGGCAAGCACCCGTGAGTGTTTATGAAACCATTTGAGGGTGGTCTGCGGTTGTTTTTTCACCTGCCTATATTGACCCCTATCGACAGTTACATGACTACCTGCCTTCCCGTTGGAACCTGTGTGATAGAGCCCTCAGTGTTCTACTAAATGAGTTGTAGGGCAACTGCTGAACCTGCATGAAAGCGTGAAGCATAGCATAGCATAGCAGTTTTGCCCCCCCCCCTTGGCGGGGTGCAGGTGAAAGCAGCCACACAGGCATTTCCTAGGCATCTCCCCTCTCTAATTTGGTGCAGGAACAGGAACAGAGAACAGGGAGGAGGACTCTGCACATTTCATATTTTACACTTTCTTTTGAGAGGGAGTGGGGTACCGCGGGTGTCAGCGGTCCCACAGGCATTTCCAGGTATTTCCAGGCATTTCTCTCTTCATCTTGGAAAAAAATAGGAGCAGCGAGGAGGAATCTATATTTTGCACTTTCTACGCCTGTGCCTGCAATTGCAATTGTTCCCTGTGTGTATGGTATTATACCAGCTGTGGTTGGGGATTCATCACTGAGGTAGATGTGGTGACAAAGTTAATGATATGAGGGCGGATTAGACAGTGTGCGGACGTCTGTGGCAGTATTGACTCAATATTGTCTCTGCGGGGATACATCTAAGAATTACATTGTGACAGATACGCTGATAGCAGCATATAATTACAACATACTAGTGCTATAAAAATACTAAGATATAACTGACCACAATACAAACAAACAAGGTAAATCATTGGGAATGCGCTCAGGGAAGGAAAGAACACTGGGCCCTCCTACTAGACGAGCACGTAAAATGCAAGCACCTAAAGTGTTAAAAAAAAGCTAAAGCACAGTTAAAAGGAGCAAGTCAAACTTTAATTTCTCCAATAGCACGGATGTTCGAAAAATCTATAAAAATACCACAGAAATTTGATTTTAAGAGATCCAACAGGAGCACTTATGTCAATGGAATCAAATGTAGAAATAAAGCAGTTACAGACACCGATTAAACCAACCAACATCTTGGAAAGAAATACACTAGTAGTTGGTATAGAGTGCGAGTGCGACTATGTGTCACGAGCCAAGACCTGGACCACAGGGGCCGAAGATGAGTCCCAATGCCCTACCACCGGCTCGCCACCCGAAAACTACAACCTTCCGGGTAGCGCACCAATAGGGGGGAAAGGGGAAGTGGAAAACAAGAGAGACAGTCTGGCGATGATGATAATGTTGTTCACGCTGTTGGATCAGCTGAGTCTGGGAAGTTCTACACGCTGTGCCTGCAGTGGATAAATAAGTCTCATAAACAACAATACTTCACAGTACAGCAATCTATGTTTTTAATTAATGCACATTTGCTATTACCCATTGGCCCAAGGCTATTGCATCTCTCTATCTACGTAGTTGCTTGGTGGAAGTATTCTGCACCCACAATAGAAGTTAGACTATGAATACATTTCCTGTTTTTAACATGAATTCTGCTTATTTTCGTTTATCTAAGATATTTACCCCAAGGTACAATTAGCTGTTTATAAATAGTTCTTGACAATTAGATTTTCTGCTTTTTTACGTGGAGATAAGGAATGAATTGTTCTATTTATTTTCATAACCACAGGGTGGACAACGCAGAATATTAAGCAGTCACTGTAGAGTGTTTTTCTTAACTGAATAATGGCAATGTTGGGTAGCCGTGCTGGTGTCACAAGACACCTCTTACCACCGCAACAACCGGAACTAATCTCTGCTACTTAGCGCTTTAAATATTTAAGTTCTTGACACGTAGAGAATTTTCGGAGCCTTCTAATTGCCGCTTCTGAGGAGGATAGTTGGTTCGTCCCACGTAGCGCATGCGTGAAGAATTTTCACTACACGGAGGTTCTCTTGACAAAACTTGAGACGCAGACACGACTCAAAAACTAATGCTATGAGTAACTAAAGTTCTGTGATAATAACGGAAACGCGCGAATACGAAGCAACCTGCTTCGTCACGCAGACGGTTGGAGTGCGCAGTTCTTTTCCAGAACCCGCGCATTAAGCACCTGGGTTGCCGCGAGCCTGGAAGGTCTAGACCGCTGACTCAACTCACTGATGGAGCCAGCTTCCGCCATATTGGATTTCTGCAACGTAATAATACACTGTTTCAGGAACAGTCTGGTAATTAACAATTTGTTCTTTTTATGATAACATCTCTTGCCAATTCTCCAACGAGTGTTTATCTTCTTTTTCAATCTTACAGGATGGTGAGTGGTCAGACAGACCTTGACACATAAGCTATCCCCCAGTACTCCTGTGGGACCTTGTGCATCCTCAATGCTACCTCAAAAGCAGAAAAACACCTAGTTATGTCATCTCCTACCACATAATTGGGCACCAGGTCTGGTAATATGTGGACCCTCACATCTCCTGTGGCAACTGGGTTAATGTTGCCATCAATTCTGCTGGATTCTGAGTCTTATTTCAGCTTTAGGTCCAGCTCTCTTAGACTCAGTTCATGAGCGCACAACTGTTTCTTTTTTTCCAGAGCTAGTTGTTTCTCTTGCGTGCTAGGGCTCTCTTCGTTTCAGTCCTTGCTGCTTGTGCAGCTAGTACGAGCTGAGCCGGCAGCAGCTGTCACTCTCCTATCCCCCAGGTCCTTACGGGACAGGGCTGGGAAACACACACTGCTTCTTGTGCTGGGCCCAGCAGGGGACTTCACTCCTGTGGGTAGCCCACTCTACTCTGGTTCTCGGGCCAAGTGAAAAAGTAGCTTCCCAGTCTCCAGCCCCAGAGCTGTTACAAAGCAGACCTCTCCAGCCTCTATGTCCTCCTCCAATACATCGTCCTCATCATCATCCTGCTGTGCTGCATCTTTCTTTATGCAGACCTCCACCCAACCTCCTAGGACTATCTGATTCTCAAACTTTGGATAACCCTTGGAGAGTTTCAGTCCCCGCTCCCTGCACAACTTCCTCACTTCAGACATGCTATAGCTCTCAATGGTGTCAATATCTAACTCCATATTGGAAAGCAGGAGTCCAAGGCATAAACAATGTGAGGCAGGAATCACATTTGGAAAAGGAAAACCAATATGGCCAATAAAAGACAATTTAAAAAGAGGTCAAATTATTTAACTGAGATTTTCACAAATCACTGTATGGTACTGCATGAACACAAGTCCTGATCCATATCAATTCTTCAAGAACAACACCTCCACATGGAACGACTATTTGTGTTTCCAACCTAGGACAGCAAGCTCACCATAAAAAAGCAGATCAATGCAGTCTCCTCCACCTACTTTCTAATCCTTTGCATGCTACGTAAGATCTTAAAATGGCTTCCTGTCAACACCAGACAAACCGTGAGTCAAGCCCTGGTCACCAGCCGGCTGGACTATAGCAACGCACTCTACGTAGGAATCGCCTTCACCTCCTGAAAAGACTACTGACCATACGGAAATCAGCCTCGACCTCCCCAAGCGAACCCATATCAACCCCACCTCAAGAAGCTCCACTGGCTCCCCATTCAGAAGACATGTCAATTGAAGCTGCTGATCCACACCTACACATCCCTACACAATCGATAACCAGCATATCTCAACTACTGCCTGAACTTCCACCATCCCTCCAGACACCTGCACTCCGCCTACCTCGCTCACCCCCCGCATATGCTGATGAAGGAACACATTGCTGCGAAGTCCTGAAACAACCTTTCCCTTCAACTTCAGACCTCATCCTCTCTGTGGGAATTCAGGAAAGAACTCAAGACCTAGCTGTTCAACTAACCCTCCGCCTGCAGCAGGGTTCTCAGCATCTTGATACCCTATCGGGTAATTAGCCACTCTTCATAAGTCCTGACTGATTGATTGATTGACCACTGAACACCAATGTGAAAATTAGGTCATTGGTTGACTGGGGTGGGATCCCTGGTAAAGCAAAAGCCACAATCCCTTGCAGGGTGAACTACAAAAAGTCACTATATTAAACTGTGCTTAACCCTGGGTAGCTTGGCCCAAAAAGCAGTCAGGCTTTTGTGTACGTTCATTCAAAAAGAACTACAGAAAACAGTGGTCTCCACTTTTATTCTCTCGAAAATGGATTAATGCAATGCTATATTCACTAACATTCAAAATAGACTTTTGACGAAACAACAGGTTCTGCAGAATGTGGCAGCCCGCTTGCTCTTGGGGATTCTCAAACACAAGTTTGAGGCTCAGGCTCTGTTCCAGCTTCACTGGTTACATCAAACAACGCATTGACTTTAAAGCCCTCTGCAGTACCTTCTAAGCATTGCATGACTCAGGACCTGAATATCTTAGACTGCACTTTCAGCGCTATTATCCCACTATATTGTTTCAGTCTTCGCCATTGGATTTAGTGATACCAAAACCCAAAAAATCATCCTATGGTGGCAATAGCTTTATTACATACACCTCCAATATGTGGAACTCCATGCCACTCGATATAAAGAAAACATCAGACGTATTTCTTTTCAGAAAAGCCTTAAAATGTGGCTTTTTAATCATTAGGCTCTGACAAGGTTTCTCTCTCTGCCTAAGGATACCTTCCAGTAGTTAGCACCCAGACACCTATGGATAGTAGAGTGCTTTACAATTGTTTTTCTTCATTTCATTCCAAGTATTTATACAGTACACAAACAGTAATAGAATCAAAATAAAACACAAGAAAAATCCCTCACCAATTCAGAAAAGTAGAACACATTTTAATGAAGAATTTGACAGCAAACTGCCAAAATTCAATCAGGTGCTTTACAATTTTTTAAATTTCGTTTCAAGTATTTATAGACTACACAAACAGTAATAGAATGAAAACACAACACAAGAAAAATCCCACACCAATTCAGTCAGTCAGTCAAAGCACTTTATTTCGATTAATTAAAATCATAAAAGCAGTGGGCAATCACACAAAATTACTAACAAATACAATTCATTAGTAAATAGCATATAAAAATTAGAATAAAACAAGTATGTTAAAAACAATAGTAAAAGGAGTTATAAAAGTAGGAAGTCATTCTATGTGCAAGGAGCAGGATTCATACGGAGCCACAAAATACAATTAAAAGAAATACAAAAACCCCAATTGTGCAAATTAGCAATCAATCTCCCCAGGGGATGACAGTTTTTTATTCTTAAGCCTCACGGCTGCCACCAAGAAGCTGGCCACATAAAAAATATCGCGGGTGCTACTCAGCATCTGTAAATGTATTAGAGCTGGTCTAACTTGAATAAAACCTTTCGCTTTTAAAAGTGGGAGCAGATATTTTTTCCTCATTTCAGAGTAAAAACTACAAAACATGATAAAATGCAGGGTATCTTGGGTTGAAAAATTGTCGCACCTGCAGGGCGTACTACATTCAGGTTTGGCCCACACAGGGAAACTCCCCAGGGAGTAGTGAATTAGGTTAAGTCTAAACCTGGTCAGTAAAAATCTATGAAAAGGTTTAGTTACGAGCTGTAAATATGGCTCCAGGGAGGGCGAGGTGACCAGAACATAGTTCTGTCTCACAACTGGTCTTTTAAGCTCCATCTCCTCCCGGGTCAACCTTGCCTCTTCTAAAAAAGTAGCCCTGATCCATAGGACGTCCTTCTTTTTTTTCTTTTTTTTTTTAAACCGTTTATTACAGGTCTTAAAAGTATACAATTATGGGCCTACAACCTTCCGGCCGGCCGCTAGCAATGGTAGGAACATACGACATACATTTATGGAACACGTGGTATTACGGAGGAGCATTTCTCAGTAGGTAACAATGTCAAAAGCCACATCATCCAGACCCCATTATGCGGTTTCATTTTAAATTAAGAACAACAAAAAATAAAACCACACCCACAAGGCAACCCACAATCGAAAATAGCAGCACGTGCTCCCCTAGAGGGGGGATCCCAACTATACATAGGACGTCCTTCTTAACAATATTCTCCGGGGACGTAAAGAGCTCTGGACGACCTAGATCAGCAAAAGTCTTTCTCACATACTCAACCCAGGGGATCCTTTTAGCATTTTCCATGGCAATAATATCTGTAAGTATGGCATGGTTCAACGTGATTTCCTATAACCATGTTTTTGCCCAACAAACCAAGGGGGCCACCCTCAACTTGTCCGTAATATATCCAATCCCCACCTCTGTATGAGTACTAAATGTGGGGGTGGATTGGGGGACAGACAGGAGGGATCTCAAAAACCTGTTTTCAACTCTTTGTATTTGAACTTGGGCTACGTGGCCCCACAACGGGGCACCATATAAAACGATGGACAAACATTTAGCATTGTATACTTTTATCAGTGCCTCCATGGGTCTCGCCCCCAGCCTTTTAGAGAAACCCAAAAGAGCACTGGTGGACCTTGCCATAGAAATGCTTTTTAACTTAATTTGGGGGCCCCAAGAACCCTTATAGTCAAAGAGAACGCCTAGATATGGAAAGGTACGAACCCTTGTCACCTCCGCCCCCTTACAATGAAAGGTTTTTAGTTTACAGCTGCGGCTACTTCTGCCCACGACCATGGTGTGAGATTTGTTAATGTTCACCTTCAGGTCTAGCTGGTCCATAAAAGAAGCAAAAGAGTCCAGCATCCTTTGCAGACCCACCCCAGTGCGGGCCAATAAGACAGCATCATCCGCGTATAGGAGAACGGGGATTGATAAAGCTCCTACACGCGGAAAATCTGCCCTAGTGGTACCTAAGAAACTATCCAGGGCATTTATATAAATAGCAAAAAGGAGGGGGGCCAAAATGCAACCTTGTCTAACCCCCCTCTCTGAGCTAAAGTGTCGAGTGCATCTTCCCTCTTGGTTTACCCTAATGGTGGCAAAAAGATTTTCGTGTAGGGCCACTAAAAAATGAATCAGTGGGGGATCAATGGCAATATCATGTAGGATCCTCCAAAGCTTGGCCCTATTCACCATGTCAAAGGCCGAAGACAGGTCCATGAATGCCATAAATAAGGACCCATCCTTTGCCACTGTGTACTTGCTTATTAAAAGATGTAAGTTTAAGCATTGGTCCATGGTACCCCTTTTTTCTCGAAAGCTATATTGTAAATTAGAGAGCACCCCTAGCCTCTCCACATTTTCCCTGAGTCTAAATAGTAGGACTCTGCCCATGATTTTAACGGCAGAGTCTAGCAGGGAAATGGGCCTGTAACAAGAGGGGTCCATGTGCTGACCTTTTTTAAAAATCGGGACTATGACCGAGGTAGGGAAAGGATTACAAACAGATGCGTTAAAAACATTAGTTAAAATTTTTGCCCAAAAGGTCGGTGAATTCATATATAGATCAGTGGGGACACCGCCTGGGCCCGGGGCTTTATTCTTTAATGTTTCTTTGATTGCTTTTTCAACCTCCCCCCGATTAAAAATTATTGGGGTCGTTGGGTGAGATGTTTCGGGAGGGCCCTCGTTACTCATGCCACCAACACCGTAAACTTCTTCAAATTGGTGAAGCCAACCATCATACTGAATAACACAATCGGTGTTAGTATTCTCTTGGCCAGAGAGAAAAGGGTCATTAATGGTAGCCCAGAACTTGGCACTATCCCGCAAAACGTCTATAGACAGTAATTTGTCCCAAGCCTCCTTTTTAATTGACTTCTTTCGCCCTTCAATTGCTAATTTATAAGCCTTTCGTAAATTGGCTACAATCCCCCTATCTCTAGGACTTGTTTTTAATGCTTGTAGTAGCGCCCGATGTGCCTTGGAGCAACTACTATCAAACCACCTAGGGTCGGAATTGCCACTATTGTTATTCGTATTAGTGAGATCCGCCGCGATCCGGGAACAGATTATCTCGAAGGCGCTTATCGTTTCACTATCTATTCACCAATTCAGAAAAGTAGAGCACATTTTAATAAAGAATTTGACACCAAACTGCCAAAAATTCAATCAGTAGAACCAGAGTTATGATTTATTTAAGTTTTGAATAAAAACTAGTGCCTAAAAGATCAAAGCATCAACAGGGACATCTAGTCGTGCAAAACCAGGTCAAAATTCATGCCATATGGACGCCCTTCCAGACCTGGTGCAATAGCTTTACCTCCGAGTTCGCCGTGAGGGGAACGGATTGACCCACGGGCTTTAACTGCTTGCTTCCTACATTCGCTGTCATCACCGTCATCATTGACGTGAGGGGAACGGCTCTAGGGAACTTCAACTCCCAGTGTCCTTGGTCCGGGGCGCTCACTGCTGATGTCATCGCAGCGCCCGGGCTGCATTTAAGCCTCTCGAGCGCCCCACGGCGCGGGACGCTCTTCAGACCTGGTGCAATAGCTTTACCTCCGAGTTCGCCATGAGGGGAACGGCTTGACCCACGGGCTTACCTGCTTGCTTCCTACATTCGCTGTCATTACCGTCATCATCGCCGTGAGGGGAACGGCTCTAGGAAACTTCAACTCCCAGTGTCCTTGGTCCCGGGCGCTCACTGCTGATGTCATCGCAGCGCACGGGCTGCATTTAAGCCTCTCGAGCGCCCCGCGACGCGGGACACTCTTCCAGACCTGGTGCAATAGCTTTACCTCCGAGTTCGCCGTGACGGGAACGGCTTGACCCACGGGCTTACCTGCTTGCTTCCTACATTTGCTGTCATCACCGTCATCATTGCCGTGAGGGGAACGGCTCTAGGGAACTTCAACTCCCAGTGTCCTTGGTCCCGGGCGCTCACTGCTGATGTCATCGCAGCGCCCGGGCTGCATTTAAGCCTCTCGAGCGCCCCGCGGGCGCGGGACGCGCGCGGGCAGCGCCCGGGCCAAGGGCGGGCCCGTCCTTGCCCGTCGTGGTCCGGAGGAGGCTGGGCTGGGCAACCCCTTTAACATTTGCCGCTGGACCTTCGAACTGTTAGTGTTGTGGTGTGGATGTTTGGACTTGGGATTTGCCTGCTTGCCCTTGCTGGTTATTGGAGTATATTAATCAAATTAGCCACTTTTGACTGTCAGCTGCTCACGCTATTCCTTTTGGATTTGGATTTGTGCTAATTGTCTCTCTTGGACCTGGCCATACATTTTTGTCTCGTGGCATAGGTCACGCAGCATATAAGTTGATATTCATCTGTGGGTTGCAGAAACCTGGTCTGGGCTACCCCCCCCCCATTGTTTTTAACAAAAAATAAAAAAAAATAAAAAAAATAAAAGTAATTCAATCTTGACCCTGCTCCTCATGGGAACAGTCCAGCCCGAACTGCTAGGCCAGGTCCTCCCTGAACTGGAACACAAGCAAGCTAGAACCAGTTTCGCTCTAGTTAGGGCTCTTCAGCTAGGTATAGCTACGTTCAGGTGGCACAGTGAGCTCCGGACCCACATCTGGATGTACCCGGCACACTCAGGCCCAGGTCTCAGACTGGATGTGAATGTTTGACATTGGTCAGCATTCTGTCCATCAATTGTCCTTTTAGCTTTTGTCACCCTGAGTGGGATGGGAATAGCCAGACGTGGGTTCCGTGCTCACTATGTCACTGGATTCAGGCAATCCTGGCTAACGAAGGGGGGATAACTCGAAACAGGTCCAAGGATGGTTGTTTCCGGCCCAGGGATGACCAGGCCTAGCAGTTCAGGCTGGACCGTTCCCATGAGGAGCAGGGTCAAGACTGATTTGCATATGGTTGGGTCCAAACTGGAATGGCTTGGTGTGCAGAAAAACAATGGATTTAGGCTCAGATCTCTGACTGGGGTGACTGTTTGACATTTGCGAGCATTCCTTACATCAATTGTTTTTTTTTGCAACTTTCTAAAAGTGGCGTTTTTAAAATTGTAATCAAAAACTCAATTTTACCAATCCATAGGGGTTTTCATTACAATTGCAAATACACCAAACATAATATAGCTGCCTGCTCCCAATTGGAAATTATAGCTTTTTAAATGTGATAATGAATCCCACATGTTATCCTATGGTAGGGATAGGCCTCACAGTAGTGAATAATGAATTTCTGAGTTTTTCACTACCAGCACATGTAGAACTAAAAAGTACATGTCCAACCTTCTAATTGAAATGCACCCTGCTACCTAGGGCCTACCGTAGGAGTGACATATATATGTAATAAAAGGGGAGTTTAAGGCTTGGCAAGGGAAATTAATGACAAGTCAACATGGCAGTTTAATACTGCATTCAGGCTGCAATGGCAGGCCCGGGACATGTTTAAGGTGCTATTTAAAGTCTATCTGGTGCTTAATTGATTATTTTAAAAATAAACTTTAAGTACCTTTCACCTGACTCGCCGGGGGACTGCTGTGACAACTAGTGGGGTGCAGTTATAGTTTCTTTGACCACCCGCTCGTGTTACATGGAGACGGTGGCCATTTTTCCTCCTGGGGCTGCTAGAGCGGCCATTCTGGGTCAGTGCGCGCTCTAGCTCTCCAAAACAACCTATGTATTTAAACCGGGCCGCTGTGCGTACACTGCGCCGGCCTGCTGAAGGCGCGCCAAAGACAAGCCTGTCTGCGCCCGTCAGCATCCCAGAAGTGCCCAGTGCCCACCACTATGCACAATTGAGCACAATGGGTAAGTCTCGCTCAACCTACAGCACAGGCCAACTCCTCGTTTATAACACCTCCTCGTGTTGTACTCCTTCGAACCTGGACACTCGTGGTCCCTCGGGAGACTTATGTACATCTTGTAATTTCTCTCTTAAAACTAATTAACCTGTCCTCCGAGGTCACTGTGAACAGCTCCCTTCATTTAAAGCAGCACTGATTAATGCACGCTCTCTCCCTAAGCATGCAATGGATATCCACGACTTGTTAGGAGAAAAAGACTTTGATGCAATGATCAGGGTACTCCTTATCACTGCATAACCCCCATCCCAGTTACATGCTTTTTTCGGCGAATCTCTTCCAAGGCTGCTTTCAAACTGGAAGCAAAAAGATTACTCATGAACAAGTTCTTACCTTAACATGAGGGGCAATTTTTATCTCTAAGCACATTGGACATACTATAGTATCGGTTATTATTCTTGTATATGATCATTATTTTTGTTTTGGTTATTATTCATGTACATGATTATTGAATTTACTCCCCTTAAGTCATTATGCTCCATCGCATAGCCCATTCCTACTCATTCACTCAGGTTTATAAATGAGCTGTTATGTGTGTACTATTTGATTCAATACCTATTAGATTCCCCATGTTAGACTCATGTTTTGATTTGCTACCTTTGCCTCAAATTGTAAAGCGCTCTGATATCCTTCGGGATCAAGTTCGCGCTATATAAAACTTTATAAATAAATGCTCCTTGAACTTCTTTGACCCTATCGCCCTAGAAGACTCTCTTGGGGCCTTAAAAGGCCTTAAGTCGGGTTCTCCTATTCTAGTCCTGGGTGCAGAAACCATAAATTCAGCTATGAACCAACTTTTGAATTCCTCCCTTTCATTGGCCACGGTTCCTCTTAAATGGAAACAAGCAATGGTCATTCCACTGTTAAAAAAGGTGCAGGCTAATCCTTCGGATCCTGCCAACTATAGCCCCATCTCCCTTCTCCCAGCCTTTTCTAAAATCTTGGAGAAACACGTTAATCAGCAGCTATCCTCCTTTCTTTAAATAAATGGCCTACTTCATCCAATTCAGTCTGGTTTCCGACCTCGCCATAGTACGGAAACTGCCCTTTTGGAGTTAGCTGACTCCATTCGGCTGAGCCTGGAGGCAGGTGAAAGAGCGCTGTTGGTCTTGTTAGACCTATCGGCCGCTTTTAACACGGTCTCACACCATATGCTTCTGTCTTGGTTCCATTTGATTGGCATCAGGGAATCTGCCTGGAAATGGATGGCATCCTTCCTTAAGGGGAGGGGGCAAGAGGTCTGGCGCCATCCTTACTCTGCCGCCTCGTGCCAGTTGAAGTTTGGGGTCCCGCAGGGTTCGGCTCTGAGTCCGACCCTGTTTAACATCTACCTCACACCCCTTGCCACACTGGCGGAATTGCTGGGAGTTAAAATTGTGTTGTATGCCGATGACACGCAGCTGCTGTTAACATGGAAGAACAACGAGCCATGTCCTGGGTTGTCTATCAGAGCCTGTCTTTCAGCAGTTTGTGTGTGGCTGGCTGCAAATCAGCTGAAGTGTAATGCAGGGAAGACAGAGTACTTTTCTTTGGCATTGGTGCTGAGACACCGCTGCAAGTCTTTTGGCCACCTGACGCACCAGCCCCCACGGCAAGCAACAACGCGGCAGTGAAAAATCTGGGGTCTTAATGGACAGCCAATTGCTTTTCCACACCCAAGTCAATGCGGTGGTGAGCACCTGTTTTTTCTTGTTACGTCTCTTGCGGAAATTTGTATTTTTTCTATCTAGAGTGGCCAAACAACAGGTGACCCTGATCATATCCCGGTTGGACTACAGGAATGGTCTTTATCTGGGCAATTTGCTGGACAGACTTCGACTTTATAAAATGTAGCTGATGGACATAATCTCTGGCCTACCTTGAGTATTATGTATATCCTTATACACCTGAGGTAAGAAGTATATTGTAGGCAAAATCAAATGACCCATTTTATGTATCTAAACCTCTCATGTTCCAGCACCTCTCATACTTTCATATCTTAAGCTGATTATGATATTCTCCTGTGATCTTCTGGACAGGACACTTTTCAAGTTTTTTTAAAAGGTGTCTCTGTGACTTCTTATGCTAGAAGACTTGTCCACTATCACTGTTTCCACTTTTATCTGAGGCATTTATGACAATACTTCTATTCTTCGCCAGTTCATCTACAGATCCAGTGCCATGTTTGTCTTGTTTCTTGAACTTCATGTTTCTGGATATAGTTTATGTAGGTATTCCAATATTATTTTATGGAACCAGTTAATCATGTTACTAGGTGCTAACTGCACACAGAATATATTTTTTACTCCTTAGACGACTGTATTGATGTGTGGCTAATCTCAATCCCAAATGTGCTCACAGTGCATCTGGTGTCACTGTTCCCTGTCAGGCTTATATCTTCCTCAATTCTTCTAATAGGGCTACAATTTGATCAAACCTGATATCTATTCAATCAATAAACTTTTGCTTTCTTCTAGGAAGCTGGCTTTTTAGGCACTGATGCCAATGTAAGGGCAGACCATGCAAAAAGTCTACATGACCATTATTGGTTTACAAGGCTTACTTTAATAATCTCAAGTGCCGTTTTTGTCGAAGTGTGGTCGAGCAGCTTAGTTTATTATAGAGAAGTTTTAAGCATTTGTTGTACCAGTGTCAATAAATGGTTCACACACTCAATAACAAATCTGAGACCAATTTATAAAAATTAAGTAGATTTTAATATGAATTCAGACACCAAGATCTTTAGAATAACTTAAGTACTTTCGGAGATATCGATTTTGGCAGAAAACACTCAAACAATTTGGATACCGGTTTTAAGGGATGAGCCTCAAACTCTACAATGTTAACCTATGGGAGGATAAACACATACAGCAAAATGGTACTTGCAGCTGGAGTTCAGAGGTGCCCTTTGGGACTTAGGTGATAGGGGGCCAAGGTCCAAAGTACTTCCAGCAGCCCTGGTGTGTCCGGGTGCAGAGGTGCTGGTTGGGATGGTAGCCTCGAGCTCTACACCAGTAAAGTCAAGGGGACCTGATACAAAGAGGCTGCAATAGGGGACATGGTAACAAGTCCCACGAAACCCCAAGAAGGCCTCAGATCATGGGAACCCCTAGGCCAAGGGGATGTAGCTAGAAGTCGTGAACCTGGGCTGGGGAGCACAGGTGCTTAGATGGCTGGCCACTCACGTTTAAGGCTCTCACAGTTGTCGGTAGATCTGCAGTGGGGAAAAAAATATAACAGCAGGGCCACTATGGTCGTGGATCTCGTCTGTCCTCAAGCCCCTCAACATGCAGGAAGGCTTCCAAGGAGGTGATGTCCAGGCTAGATGAAGAACTAGCCTTGGCTGGTGCAATTGACCCAGTACTCAGGGTATTAATACAGGGGGGCTTTTGGAAGGTCTAGTGTCTCGAAAGTCAACACAGAGACGGGGCTGACCTCCTAGAGGCAGGAAGATCTCCTCATGTCGTGATGATCCCTCGGTGGGCCTTATGGCCAGCAACACAGTGAACCGGAAGGATGTGGTTAGTGCCTGCAAATGCAGGGGGGTGGCTCCTCCTCCACAAGAGAGATGACTGCTAGTTGTTGAAGTGCTGGGTAGGATGCACAGCAGCAGGATGAGTCGGTCTTTGCCATTGTTAATGAGAAAGCAGCAAAGCAGAGTTTGGCACCAATTTCCCTGCAGGGCCTTGGCTCCTGTGGTGTCAGCTTTTCTTTGTCCTCTTGAGTTTCCAGGAAGTTATTATGGGACTCAGGTGTCAGGGGGAATCCCTAAATACTTAATTTAGGGACATTCAGGGGAGTATATGGTAGTAGTCAATGGGCTACCTACCACTAAGGCGACTACACCCCCTACATGGCCACTTTCTGTGGGAAGTGGGCATAAACCTGACTCAAGTCCCTAGTTCATCAAAAATCAAGAATGTGGAACCCTTCTTTGACTATTCACTTCATGTAGCTCAGCTTAGGGGTATGGCTAGCTTGTGGATGCAACACGCCTCCTGAATATCCAATTTCCCACCTGCTCTGGTGCCAAATGGGCCCCAGGGCATAGGGTGGCAATCCCCAGGTCTGGGGGAAAGTCGGGGGCGCATATCAAAGGATTTGAAGCCTCTGGCCTTGATATGCTGATTTGATAGCCATCCAGCTGGAGGAGGTGGATCACCTTCTGATAAGCAGGCATTATTTCTGACCTTTTAGAGCGTGGGCTCTCCCTTGCAGGGGGTCAGAAACTCGTCTATGGTGGCAGGCTGGAAGGTACCAGGCAGCCAACATGCTAAAAGACTAATAGGGCACCTTTAAGGTGCCCTCTGGGTGGATGTCTTCATAAATCTGATACTAGCATTAGTTCAGATTTATTAAGACAAGGTGATTGACACCAAACACCATTATTTCCAGTAAGGCCATTATGTATCTGGGGAACTCGTAATGACCAGTGTCCAGTACACACCTTTAAAATGGCTACCTGGTCGACTAGCAATGGAACTAGGCATCACAGGGGCAAATTTGCTCATGTAAATGTGCCCTTGCATGTAATATAATGCACCATTCTTTAGGCTTTAAAGGCCTGCTGTAGCGGGGACTTATATATAGTACATGTAGTGTATTTTGGCATTGCACACAGGGAGAGGGCAATGTTGTATTTTCAATATGGTTAAGCACCATTCCACACACCCTGCAATGGTAGTCTGCGTGTAGATCGTGTATGGGTCCCTTTGGGTGGCATAATACATGCTACAGCCCTTAGGAACTCACTTCAGGAACTATGCCCTGGGTACCAAAGGTACTAGTTACCAGGGTCTTACAAGGAGGCTAAATTCCTTGCCAATTGGGTTACAATCAACATTTGTTTCATTTTAGGAAAAGATCAGTGGCACTGGGGCCTAGTTAGCAGGGCCCCAGTGCACTTCCAATCAAAAGGATCAGTACTAATGAGCAAAAAGTGTTGGTGACCATGTCAAAAAGAGGCACTTTCTTACATTTATCTTCTAAATTGCTTTACCATAGAGAAGTTGAAAAAGTTTAAGCGTTTTAACTTTCTCACAAATTTGTATAAGTACTATTGTGGTGGTAAAGACCACATTCACCTCTACTCAAAAGGATGAATTTTTTCTATGTGCTTGTGAGCTCCATGGAGGAAATATAATGACTGTGTCCTTAATGATCATCATCATTGTTTCTGGGTCTTTCCCAACCCTTCTTGTTTTGGTTGCTGTGAACCTATACACATTCCTTTTCCCTACACAAGACAAAAACTTACTATAGCACACCCATTACTATGTAAATCAATCAAAGAAAGTATTGGACAAATACTAATCACAATCTAAATCAATATATTAGTGAGCACATGAGGATAATATAGTGAGACAAATGCTATGCAGCGCATTTAAGATAGTCCACGAGCGTCATGGGTTGATAATTCTTTTTATTGGTTTCTTAGAGATTCCCAGCACACGATTTAGCCGACAGGTGTTTGGGCTGTACTCAGACTTTTTCAAGGCAAAATGGGAATATTGGAGCAGTAAAATCCAATACTGATCAGTCCAATTAGCACGTTCGATTGCGTGTTCACAAGTCCAAAATGTTCATGTGGTATACCCGATGGTCCAAACGGAACAACTGTACTCAAGTTTATACGATGTGATAATAGGTCACAAATTCCAAATGATGAGCTGTGCACTGCTAAGGTATCATCCCATGAGTATTGTCGCTTGTGCTTCAGAGCAATAAAAATATTATTATTCCTCCCTTTTAACTTTTATATGCCAAATGTAACCGTCTCTGCAGTGCGCTACATCTTATGATAAATTGCAAAAGAGGGGCACGACCATGACAAATCTGCAACCCTATATGAGTTGGTGTCTCCACACCAAAAGCACGTGTGTCCGCTCATAGTGTAGGTAAGGTCCTTTTCCCAAAGTATTTCAGACTTTCTCTTCCACTGCCTTTTTCTGTGTATCCCCTTTTCCTTTTTGTCTCCATATGGAAGTCTGATTTCGTCTAAATAATTTTGTTTTAGAAGTGTTTGTCTTCTGCTAATGAGTCTTGGTCCGAACTTTCTTCCAGTTTTCTGTTATTATCTTTCCCCTTTAGGTCCTTATCATTCTGTTTTCCACTGTATAGGGTTCAAATCTCTTTGCAGAGGCGTAAATTGTACCATGTGTATGATCAAATGTGTCCCAATTGAATTTTCTTTCTATTTTCTTTCGGATGTATCTGAATTTTTCATAATATTTTTGAGAGCATTTAGAATTTTTTCAAGCTCCTTCATCATCTCTAGTTATTTTTGTAATTGCTCAATAATTTCTGCTTTCCTCTTCACACTGCTTTTAGCATATCTACCCATTTTGAGCATCGGTTTTATGGAGAAATTAGTTAGGTAGGTTTGCCATTCCTCCACCAAATTTTCATCTGTATCATCAAAAGCTGGCACTAGTAACATTCTGAGAGCCCTCTGGAGTTTTTGGACTCTGTATTTTTATTCAATTATTTGATTTTTAATCCTTTGATTGTTACTATTCTAAAAGCGTTTTCCAGTTACCACAGGTTTTTCTGAGTTGTTCTTTTTCCTCTTACTTGAACGTATTTGATAAACCTCATAGTCTTCCCATCCTCTTAGAAGATTTGCAAGGTAGTCTGAACTATTTTTGCTGCTCCATCATTTATTTTGATAGCTCTCTTAAATTACTGCATCTTGTGGCTGTAGTTTATTGTGTACACTTTCCTTTATTATTTGTTGTTTTATTTATTGTTGCTTGAACGTACCGTGGGACCTTATCTGGAAGTAATTATTCTTACTGACAGGAGGAATGCAATTAATTTTGATTTATTTTTTCCATGTCCCAGCCCTGCGGATGCTGTTCATTTTATTTGTATTTATAACGTTTTATATAGCGTGAACATGGGCCACACAGGTATCAGAGTGCTGTACAAATGGTCATGTGGAAAAATACAATTAACCAACTCAAAGACGACATAGGTTGCAGCAACTCATAGCGTGCGGTAAGTTGCAATTACAAGGCCCAAGGTAACAGATATACATTCAAGGTAGTAACCGTCAAGTGAGACCATGGATGATAAAATTGCATTGAAACAGTGCTCAGGGAGCAGAGAATAGATTCAAGAATATAGATTTGTTTATCAATAACATTTTAACTTCTTTTTTGAAAGATGTAGATGATGGGTTCAGTCTGATTGCAGGGGGCAGGGAGTTTCAAATTAGCGGGGCAATACCCAAGAAGCCTTGGCTGTAGGTTTTCTTTTTATGAAATTTCTGTGGTTTTCAACGATAAAGTACTGGTGCTTCCAGAGGATCTGCAGCCTCCCGGGTATTATCTTTTCTAGCCTAAACAGTTACAATTGGCTGTAACACCACCCAAGAATATAACCTGGACTCACCCAGATGCTTTGGTTTGAAAGTTCAAATTAACTAAAAATAACTATAATCACTCTTTGATGTAACCTAGATATGGTCCTAATGATGTTCTTACTTTCCCAGGACCACAGTTCCCAGTATGCACATTAACAACTTGCTTCACTCGTGGCGAGAGCCTGCAAATCCCTACACCCCCACCAGAGCGCTAGGAGACAACTCACATCTCGACTCATGACCGGGCCCTCTAACTAATAATCATTCTGAAAAGGTTCTTGGGCAGATGACTGTAGCATGTTTCTTCTCCACTACTGTAGTCTCTTGATTTCTGGCAACAATCTGGTTCAGGTGCCTGTCCTTGAGTGCAACGATCTTGCACATTCCTTCTGCTTAATAAGTTCCTTTTCAGGAAGATGAGGATGACACACACTGTTTTAATGTTATTTTATGCATGGTTCTTGCCCCATGCTTTTACAAATATGAAAAGATAGCCAACTTGTTTTCACTAACCTACCTTCAACTGGAAAGTCAGATAGGTTCTTTTTTTCCTGCTTAAAGGTAAGTTTGTTCTGGTCTGACATTCGTTAGTCTTTTTTCAGATTAAAATAAAAACTAGTGCATGTTTCAAGCCAACTTTGTTAAAAGGTAAAAATAAAAAGGGAAGACAAATGAGAGAGTTTGCATGATGAAGTGATGCTTGATGTGATTCTGATGTAGTGACATTCATTTCTAGGTGGTGGGCACAGACAATGCCTCTTAAAGGTTCTCTGGTGTGACTGGGTTTCCATAATAATTAGTGTCTTCCACCCAAAGCTCAGCCTGCCTAATGCCATGCTAAAGTTCGCATCAATTTAAGTCATATGACACTACGGTTCTGGTATTACGTGCAAATATTTACATCACATATGCCTGTCAGTCACACAGACAAAGTTGGTAGGAACAGTAAAACAAGTAACACTAACATAAAAACTAAATTAGGGTCACACTTTAATGTGCAGTTTCACAAATTCAACCTAAAATGGGTGACCCTGACTCTAGCATATTTCAAGACTCTGCTCCCCTCAATTTGTTTACAAATTAATTTTCTTGTTCTTCCCAAATATTGCCCTGTTATTTTCTTCAGTTATCGAAAGGAGATGTATTGTAACTTTTATCCTGTCGGTATACTCCCTCTGCTATGGTTCCCCTACCCTCCTCTGTATTTGATTCTATCCCTGGAATCTTCAGGTAAAGCTTATTTAGAATGTTAAGAATCACTGTCAGAGAGAGAGCTGCCTAGCAAGACAGGAGATGCATCTTTGAATACTATAATAAATACTTCAACCTACACCTTCCCTGCATTCTCATTTCACATTCTAACCTCAAAGTAATAAAAAATACATATAAAAACTCACCATTACATTCTAACATTATGACTACAACATATGAACTTTAGAAACATTTTATACTTTGAAAGATTCAGATTTACTATATCCACTTCTACCTGAGCAACAGTAAGGAAAATGTTGCACTTTAGATGAGATGGATTTCCTATTCTGATTAAATAATGATCAACAGTACTATTCTCACTCAGTCTAAAAACACAGTAGGGAAAGTGATGCTCTTTGGAGGGATCAGATTTAATATTCCTACTCCAACCTAGGTAATAGTCTCCTAATGCTAAAAAAAAGATATCTAAATATAGATTAAAAAAATAGACACGCATTTCAGCAAATAAAATTAAACATGTAAAGCATTTATGAAAGTATATACTTAGATATATAACTAAAATGATTACATTACTATAATTAAACATTAGGCGCAAGTTATTACCCTACAAACACAACCCACGAAAAAATAAAAAATAATACTAGAAAGGAATTAATAGTACATAATAATTTAATAATTATACTATAAAATTGATTTTCTAAAATATCTAAAATATAATTTATTCAAGCAATATTTTAAAAAAATAATTAGAAGAAAATAAATAGTTTATGTAATTAATAATCTAATTTGCCGAATGACAGTTAGGGATAATTACAGTTTGTAAATAATTATATTATATGTAATTGTCAAATAAAAAAAGTGAATAGGTAATAATCAAATTACCAAACTCAAATGTATAAAATAAATGACTTCTTTATAAAAAATATAAAAAATACTTAATACAAACACTTCCACCTATCCTGCTCGACAAACCCAACACCCCAAAACAATAATGCTAAAAAACAATATTACACAATCAACATGAAATATAATCAATAATATACTAAACCCATGAAAAGAATCATATTATATTACATGAATGTAATCATCTAATTAAAACTATTAAATACTTTACATAATTAATAATCTAATTATCTGATTCATCCATATAAAACAAATGAATGATTTAGAAAAACTTTAAAATGTATATGAAAACATTTCACAGCCTACTCCCCTAAAAACACAGCAACTTGCCAATTAATAACTAAATCTAAAATAAAATCAATGTTTAACTATATTACCAAAACACAAAAATAAATCTATTAAAAATCATTACACATAATTATTCTTACAATAACATGTAAAGTAATGACATATTAACAAATTATGAATTATATTATAAACAACTATATTTAAAAAACAATATCAAACACTTAAAAATAAATATTCTTAACAGCAATATTGTATTCCACAATATTCTTGACATTACAATATCTTTGACAGGATATTTGTGTTGAAACATATTTTTGTAACAATATTAAGCTAGAGGAGTGTACAGACAAAATTAATTACCAACACCGTGTTATTGTTGTCTATTTTTGTCTTTTCTCCTACTCTTTTCCAAATTATTGCTTTTGGGCGTTTTATGTTTTTTTGGCCCATAGACTAAAATCAACAGAAGGTATGATATGGATAGCATAATGTTGCTTTCTCTGTCGGATTGTGTTGACTATATTACAGTACAAGTTGATGCTGTGTGATTACATCTAACATAATTCTTATGTATATCTGAAATAAAAGTAGTCATTTGGACCACATAAGGAATACAATAGGTGATATAATTTAATGAGAAGGACCCGATACAGAACTACTGATCCTCGAGCCATATTGTTCCACCAGAACCTGCAGGATGTGTGTGCTCTGCTCTGAAATTGTATTCTATCCTGATTTACAGAGGTTAAGGAGCACTCCAGAATACTAATTTTGAATCAGTTTTGCACTAACTCCTCACCTGACCCTACATGACAGTTACTTTAAAATTGATCTACTGGAAACTTTAGTATTTTTAACATGCATACTAGACAGTAATGAGGATGATTTACCTTATGAGAAATATCAGTAGTTTTTAAATAATACCTTGTTAAAATGTAATTACCAGAATAATTTAAATTTGCCGCAGGTGGGTATATCCCCTGCTGCAGCAAGTTTATAGTTGAGCCAAGGATCTACAAATTTACTTTATGAAGTTGTTATAATTAGTGCCATTAAATAATACTACATATCTTTTTGTAAAAGCCACAGTAGAATGTGTTTAGATCCACTGTTCCAGCAGGAGTTGATTAGAACCATCAGAGTTGTGTGTTTTGTTCTTTGATATGCCATAAGCAGCATAAATCAGTTTTTTTTAGCACACTACCTGTAATATATATCGGTCTTTAGGAAGAGAAAGCACACTTTTTCTACTTTTCACTCAGTGTCTACTTTTCCATGTGGGATCTACAACAATAATTAGCACCTAGAATTTGACATTTTTTAACATGCAAGCAAAGATAGCTTTCTCAATCTTTTTTAGTCTGAGCCTATAAAAACTATCACTGGGGTCTAGGTTGAAACATTAGCTGTGGCTGTTGTCTTCTTTTTTTCAGTTTATTCAACAATGTAGGAAAGAAAAAAACAGGCCCAGAGCACCATATGTACAGATTTCATGAATAATAGTTACCTAATTGCGATTTTCGGCGAATAGCAATTAGGACATTGTTATTTCTAATGTAAGAAACACATTAGGTTTCATTTAGCAATTCCTGATGGGGATGCAAAAAGGCCTACATCGTGAATATTAATGAGGTAGGTCACAATTTACGACCCATTTGGGATCGCAGCCATCACAGGGATAGTGGCCTGCTGGGGTCAGCAGACCACCATGTCGGTGATTGCTGTTTAATAAAGAAATCTTTTTTTTTTAGGCAGCCGGTGTGCCTAAAGGAAAACAGGCTGCAGTTCCTTAAATTACTTGGGGTCACATGTATCAAAACAGCATTCTGCGATTACCAAATAGCGATTTTTACCGAATAGCTATTTTGGTAATCGCAAAATACTATGGGCCCCATTAGGATGGCCGGCAGACTTCAGTCCGTCCACCACCCTAGCAGTGCTGGGACCGGCCGCCAAAGAGGCATGTGGTACATTTCCATTCACAATGTGGCAGGCACCGCGCGGTGCCTGCCACCTTGTGCATGCCAATGAAGGGGGGTACCATAGGTACCACACAAGTGGAGCCACCCCCCTCCCGGGGGCCGCAACGGACCCCCAAAGCAATTCACCGCCAGCCTTTCCATGGCGGAAAGGCCTTGATAATCCGGCATCGTGATATGGATGGCACCGCCACCATATCATGCCCAAGTTCCGCCCGGCCGAGCAGCGGAAAAGCGGCGGACAGACTTTCCGTCCGCCGCGGTACGCCCTGCCATGGTAATGTGCCGGGGGGTAAATCATGTTGTGATGGTGGGCGGATCGCCACCACCGGCCGGGCGGTGGCGATCTGCCCGCCATCATAATGACCCCCTATGTTTGTAAGGAATCGCCAAAGATGTTGCAATTCTTTAATATTACCTAATAGTGATTCGGTAAATAGTGAATCGCTATTAGGTCAATTTACTCCATTCGTTCCTATTGGCCCAAAGGTGAGAATGGCTTTGCATTAGCTAATTTACGATTACCTAATTGGTTATAGCAAATTAGCGAATGTAAAGCCAGGGGTGCCGGGGGCCTAAGGCCCCCCCTCCCTAAACCACCCCAAAACATGTAGGTGCACATGTAAAGGGCACACGTGGCCTACGGATATAAAGGCGCTACATGGCACTTTGAAAAACTCAGTTTTGTGCATTTTTCTATGTTTGCACATTATTACCATTGACTTGAAGTCGATGGTAATTGCATTTTCCTAAATGCACAGTTTGCTTTTGGAAAATGCTTCATACATGTGCATACAGAATCGCTAATTGCGATTCCCTATTTGCATTCGCAATGTTAGGTAATCGCAAAAAATTGCAATTACGTAAATTGAGAATGCCAAAGTCTTTCATACTTCATGAAAGGCTATGTTATGTTATGTTATTTATGTATAATATAGAGAACAAATCACCCAGGAGCGTCTCAGTGCTATTACGGAAACAAGTATCAGTGGAGGGGGAAAGGATTCAGAATAGATGAGATTTTAGTAGTTTTCTGAATTTACAATAGTTCGGACAAGAGCGAACATGAAGTAGAAGCTTATTCCAGTAGTAGGGAGCAAGGTAAGAGAAAGCTATTTTGCATTTGCAAACAGCCTAAGTTTGCGATTCGCACCGTTTGTGAATGCAACATTTTTTCATTCATGTGGCCTTAGGTGAATATTCTCGCCTATGAACCTGTAAAGCAGTCAGCTCCCTTTTGGCTAGGATCGCCTTATGCATATGGCAAAGACATACAAATACCGACATACAGGATCGATTCGAGGGTCTTTATGTCTCTGGGTATGTTAGAATGCATCTCCAATAACTTTAGAAAACAAAGTTGTTCTCCTAAAGCTCTTGATACCTCATATACTGTTCACCAAAGAGCTCTGTAACACAATCTGACTCATTTTATGCAAAACGTATGTCACATACCCGTTCACTACATTTTGGGGCAGCTGTGCAGTTGTGTACACATCTCGCGGGCACGTTATCCTAAGGAGGTTTTTAGTCACACAAATTATTTAAATATCTAGAGCATTTAATTAACGGCTCACTATTTTATTAATACGCAATCACTTTTCTAAAATGCTGTATTTTAGAGTTGTCACAATGTATTTTTAGAGTGCATTCTTATCAACAAACGATTATGAGGAAGAAAATGATTCACCAAATGAAGAATTACCTCAGGGTCTGAATTCTACAATCTCGACGAATCAGCGCCTCACAAATAGAAGCAATCCCAGAATCCTTCAGGTCATTTTTTCCGAGCCTAGTGGACAAAGCAAGATAGGTATTTATATTCACAACAAATGAATGCTGTCCAGAAAGAGCCCTAAGAAAGCTGGCAGATTATACTTTTATTTTTTGCTTACCGAGGCGAGTTTGTTAGGAGGGCATTATTTTGAGCAGATGGACATAGAAGTGGATGCAAGGATAGGACAGGCTAATAGGTAGGTTCAGGGAACCATGGACAGATAGATGGAAGAATGAATGGAAGACAGGCCCATGAGTAGACCGACACATGGAGAATGGAGGAATACGTGAATGGATGGCGAGGAGCATGGACGCCTATGCAGACGTGAGCAGATGGATGAGTAAAAAGAAAGGAGATTGAGTAAAACAATAGATGAAAAAGTGATTGAGTGGTGCAGTAGATAAATGAGTAAGTAGCTGAAAGGATACATGGCTGGGATAAGTCAATGAGTCATGCCTCAATGGCTGGAACAGTGAATACATGTATTATTAGTTGACTACCAAGGGAGTGGATAGGTGGATGACTGGATGGCCATCTGGGTGAGAAAATTAAACACAGTTGTATATTGAGGAATGATGATCTAACAATAAGGTGAATGAGTGACTGACAGGTACAGTAGGTGGATGAATGGATTGGTGAATGCTGTGGGCCACAAAGCACAGGGATAGGCTGTGAGAGCACACTGCACAGTAACAGGGCATAGGGTATACTGATAGTATGTGGTAGCACAGTAATGACGGCCTATTAAGGCGACAGCACAGTGACAAGCTCTGAGCAGCACAATATAGAGCAAAAAGCAGTCAAGGGGCTGTGCATTTGGAGAGGCACCCAGTGAGTTGCACAGTGACAGGTAGACCAAGCACAGTGGAGCTGTAAGGACTTTTATTAAAACTCTGCAAGAGTGTACGCCTTAGCCATTACAGGGCAGAGCTGTAGCGATTATACTTTTAACAACTGACTTAGGGAAACATCATTTTACTTAAGAACCAGGGTGTTGCCCCGGCGGTGACGTGTTATTTTGGGTTTAATTACCATGGGTAATTTAATCGAGATAACAATAAAATCGAAGTATAAATAACTGAACAGATAAGGGAAGCAGTGAATCGAAAGGGTTAAGAATTAGGGACAACAGGATTAGTTAATAATTGAAAAGAGACAGGAGGTAACCGGGGATGGTCCACGTACAGAAACTTCAAATAAACAAACAGCATACAATCTTTATAAACAAGCATTCGCAAAGCTAGTAGGTCTCCACTTTACGATGCACGTGGTGGTCTGTTGGTTTTACCAATGTTTGTCTGTAAAGTATTTTTAAGAAACTGGTTTACTGGTTGACTCAATGGCAGCTGACACAGGAAAGAGCGGTGGGGTGGGAGGGAGTCGACAGGAGACAGGAAAGGTAAAATTAAATAAAAAAATTAATAAAACCACTTACCTTGAGGTCGCCGCATCGTCAAGTCGGCGATGTGGCGAGCGCAAGGTAAGCGGTTTTATGTATTATTTTTATTTAATTTTACCTAACCCATCGTCTGTCAACTCAGCCCCAGAGCTCTTACCTGTGCCGCCTGCCACTGGGTTGACCCCAGCAACTACAAATCTTGTCAAGGGGAAGTCACACGCAAACCCTAAAGTAAACTGGGCTCAACAATCTAGTAGGTTGGCACCAATAGGGCTAGACTGGGAACACAAACCAGCACTGTCAATTCCGCCGGCATGGGGGGAGGAGTGGGGGGTTGCTAGTGAGAAGCACCAGCTGGAGGGGGGTGCTAGTGAAAAGCATTGCTGCTGCTTCGCTTTTGTTACGAGGGGCCAATATTGCAGCACTGCTGCAAAACTGGCCCTCTGTAACAGAAGCAGACCCCACCATTCGAAAACCGGCCAACACCCTTCCAGCCCACAGGGAAAGCACCCAGTGCCCGCTAAGGCCAGTCCGGTCCTGGTCACCGAGCAGTCAGGCTTTAGAAGAGTACATTTTAATAAATTAGTTAAAACCAAAATTACATGATCTAATCTGTAGAACCGGAGAAATGCTATTTTTAAGGTTTATGGGCCAAATTTATCATTATTAGACATAGAGATTACCTAATGAGATTCTCTTCGAATCGCAATTAGGTTATCGTCATTTGAATGTATGAAACTCCATGAGTTTCATTTAGCATTTCGACCTACACCATTAACATTCATGAGGTAGGATGCAATTAGCGACCCATTATGAAAAGTAAAAATCACAGGGATGGTGGCCTGCTGGGATCAGCAGACCACCATGTTCGTGACTGATTTTGAATAAAGCAGTCTTTTTTTTTTTAAATGCAGCTGTTTCCCTTATAAGAAAACGGGATGCGTTAAAAAAAAGAAAAATGGAAAGTATTCTTTTCATTTTAAGAGCAGGCAGTGGTACATGGGACCACTGCCTGCTCTGGAAAAAATGCTTTCCCTACCATTCACAAAGGGGAAGGGGATTCTTCGGGACCCCTTCCCATTAGTTTATGAGTTACCACCTTCTTGAAGTAGGTGGTAAAATGCAAATGTTTTGTGACCTCATTTCAGTCACAAAACATTCCTACATACCGCTGCGATTCAGTATTAGGAAGGGACGCTTGGAACATGCCCCTTCCTAATACCAAATCAGTATGTATTCGCAATTCCAAATTGCGATTCGGTAATTGGAATTCATACATAGCCAAATGCATTTTTGCGGCTGCAAAAATGCATGATACATATGGCACTAAGTGAAATTTTGCCTGAAAGCACAAAATGCCAACTGTGGTTATCTGGTCGCGCCGGACCAAGACAAAGTCACAACCTCAAGCCGATGGCTCATGGGCCAACGACAGGGACCCAGTTAGGCGCCCTGAAGAGAGAATGCCCTAAATCCTGGTTGCGGAGAAATTATGAGTCATGTGTCAAGGATGTGTCATGCACCGGCGATTCCTAGGAGCTGTGAGGCAGCAATGTGAGGTCTGCATCATCCTAGAGGATGCTATCGATGAGGGGCTTGTGATGTGAAGTTCTGCATCGAGATATGTTGTGCACCGGCTGGTTCTGAAGATGCTGCGGGGCCTGTAGTACGGAATGCGCCATTGTCGAGAATGCCATTGACAAGGGGATTGTGATGCAAAGGCATGATTTATGCAGCGTTGGTTTCTGGAAGAAGGTGGGCGGTGATGCGAAGTCTTGTGCCAGAGACAAAGCACGTACAGGCCCGATGCTTATTTTGGTGAGGCAAAGCATCGCACAGGGCAGAGATGCGGACTTTCGGGTCAGCGACGCTTCGCGCTCCTGCTCCAATGCATCAGATCTGCTGGGACCACAGTTGGCCCCACTTCCAAGGGTCAAGGACTGAGGTGGCACCACTTGGGTGGGTAGGACTCACAGCAGAGTCCAGATGCTGGGTTAAAGGTGGTTGCAACCTTCTGTTCCTAAAGCTCTGGTCAGGAGGCTGGCCAACTAGCCCTTGGAGTCACTCTGGTGGTCCTGAGTCCAAGATGCTAGTCCAGTCCTTCACTCAGGCAGCCGAGTGGCAGCCCTTCCTACACAGCAGCACAGCAGTTCTTCTCTGAGTCTTTCACAGGTCCAGATGAGTACCCAAGAGTTGGGGTCTGAGGTCCAATATTTATACCTGGTGCCCACTTTAAAGTTAGATAAGCTTCTATAGGTTTTTACCTCCCTGAGGTGTCAGGAATCCCCCCCTTGTCCCTGCCCTGGCCCCTGCTTGTCTGGGAGCACAAAAGAGCAGTATCAGTCCCTTTGTGAGAGTACTCAAGCCGAGCCTATGCTATGTGCAAGTGGGGTAGGTTACAGCTCCTCCCCTTATTAACTCAGAGGGGGAGGAGCTCATCCTGTCGACATCTAGCTTCCTTTTGTCTCAATGTGTGGGAGCAATACATAAAGGCCAACTGCCAGCTACACCTAGTCATGTGACCAAAGGACAGGCTGCAGGCACCAAATGGCTAGGACAAGAAAATGCCAACTTTCTAAAAGACATTTTCAGAATTGTGAAGAACATCCGACTTTACCATTAAAGAGGGCTTTTCATCAAAGTTTCATAGGCACCAAACTCGACCAGTCTACTTCTCCCAATTGAAAGTTATCATAAATATAATAAGGTTACCCAAGGTTGTCCTATGGGAGAGTAAGGCCTTGCAGTAATAAAAAAACAAATGTAGTACTTTTTCCACTATCAGGACATGTGAAACCTAAAAGTACATGTCCAACCTTTTAAATACACTGCCCCCTGCTGTTCAGGGCCTACCCTAGAAGTTTTACCTAAACAATTAGCATTGTCCAGTAGGGTTCCCCAAGTGTATTTCCATCAGAGGCCATCCTTTGAGTGTATGATAATGTACCTTTAATAATGCAGTTTTGGGAAATTTGTCTAGAATAAGTGCAATCTTAGTTCAAGATATATTAGGAGGGAGAGTTGAGGTTTGAGCATGTTCACTGACTATGGTATGACGGTTGTATGTCGGAACAACAAGTTCCTCTACCCTGCATACCTTAACAACGCGGTCTCTATAACGACCGCGTCTTAACCACGAATTGCTTTACCATGCATGCCGTTACCACAAATCTCCTTGTTAAAGGCATGCATGGTAAACGGCTGGGTGTGGCTAAGGTTACCACTCCCTCCCCCTGAGCCCTAAATAAAACCCCACCCTCCCATAATCGCTAAAAATTACCCCATCTCGATCCCTGTGCCCTAAAAACAACCCCTTTAAAAAATACCCCAAACCCCACTCTGAAAAGTTTCATGAACCACCATCCACCCCCTAAAAACCCTGAACCCCCACCCCAAAAAATACCTGAACCCTCCACCCCTTAAAAACTACCCCAAACCCCCACGTAAAAACTACCCGAAAACCCCCGCCCCTGCAAACTACCCTAATTCCCCAACCCCAAAAAACTACCCCTTAATTACCCTGAACCCCCCCTACCCTTGAAAACTACCCCACACCCACCCAATCCCCTGAAAACTACCCAAACCCCCACCCCTAAAAACTACCCCAATCTCCCAACCCCTAAAAACTACCCTGAACCCCCACCCCTGAAAACTCAGCTGAACTCTCCCACCCCTGAAAACTACCCCAATGCCCACAACCCCTAAAAACTACCCCTGAATTGCCCTGAAACCCCCACCCCTAAAAACTCTGCCAAACCCCCACCCCCTAAAAACTAACCCGAACCCCCATCCATAAAAACTATCCCAATCTCCCAACCCATAAAAACTACCCCTCACCCCTGAAAACTACTCTGAACTCCCACCCCTGAAAACTCCCCCGTACCTCCCCCCTGAAAACTACCCTGAAACTCCACTTCCCTGTCCATGTCTGCTTTCCGACGCTCCTCTATCTCCCCGCCCATCCCGAACACTACACCGACTGTGCCTTAACTACGCACATGCGTGGTTAAGGCAAAGTCGTTGTTCGGGCAAGTTGTCGTTCGGATTGCAGGCTTCCGGAACTCATGGCTCTGGCCTCGTTGTTCCGGAAGTTTTCCTGGTATGAGGGATGGTTGGAAGACAGTATTTCAATATAACCCAACTGTAACAGACTAGTTTCCATTGAAGGTCAGTTTTGAAGGAGGCTGGGCTGGAGGGCTGACTGCCAGGTGAGGATGGAACCGTAAATGAAGCAATCTGAAGTTGTGTAATTCGTGGAAGAAGCACAAGTATTTAATAAAAATCCTGACTGTATGCTAAAAAACACAGGCCATGCTAAGGGTTGGCAGTCAATAAGATTCATTGAACTGGGAACTGAGCAGGGACATGTACAGCATGGGATATAAGAGTCGGCAAATGTGGATAAATAGTTACATTTCTTAGATTGCCTGTGACAAATATGTAAAGTGCAGAAGAAAGTTGACATACAGCTGGCCTTATGATACAAATATGAATGCCATGAGAAGCGTATGTTCTGGACATACCACATAAAACACTGGCAAAAAGTGAGATATTCATCACATCATAAACATGGAATTGGGTGAAGAAGGTAAAATATTAATAACAAGTGGAGTTCTATCATCTCAGGGAGTATCAATAATCAAAGCGCATGGCTGTGATATAGGTTCGCCGGAGTTCTCAGCAAAATGTTTACTGGATGAGAGCGCTCAGTGAAAAATAAGTGGCTTATAAAGAGGGTTACTATTTGGACAGTGGCCTGGAGACATCTGCTAGCACAACTTTTAGGCTGTCCAGAACTGCAATA
Organism: Triturus cristatus; assembly: GCF_964204655.1. Taxonomy (NCBI): domain Eukaryota; kingdom Metazoa; phylum Chordata; class Amphibia; order Caudata; family Salamandridae; genus Triturus; species Triturus cristatus. Next base: position 271,858,301 of record NC_140595.1, on the reverse strand, counting down.
GCTAGTAAAATGTCTCTTAGGGAAAAATTACTTCCTTCAAACAAGAGTTCATCAGTTATGGAGACTACCCACATTCATGATATGAGAATAATTCCGGTCCACAATTTGGACCTCGAAAATACCAATAGAATCAGCTCTTGGGTTTAAACAAACCTTTCTAAAGTCAACTTTTGAACAATTGCTTTAAGAATGACAAAAACAAATTAATCATTGGCACAGTTAATATATCTAACATTTTGTTACTGGGAGAATTTGGTAATTGATGATTGATTTTGTCTGTGTTGCCCGCAGCTGTTCAGAAAATAATTCGCGCAAAGAAGCAGCATCCTGGGCTATAATACGAGAAGCTTAGAGTGAGGCGCCTTTGTCGAACAGACTCCATTAGCACTTATGCTGTACCTTCTCGGAAAATTTTTATGAAAAGAAGTCAAAAGATGAAGTTTGCATTTCAAGTGGTGTACTTAATGGCATACATAACAAAATATCTCATGCTAAATACTTTCGACAAAGAGACAGTTTTTTGTTTCCTCTTTTAAAAAGCTTATGTGTGCACATTCCGTTTTCCACAAACAAATAAGAAAAACACATTTATGCCCAGATTATGAGTTACACGGTACTGGCACAGTGTAAACTTTGCACACTTAATACCTGTTACCATGCGATACAACCCCGCCAGTACCATGCAACTGCAAGTTAAATCATTGGGAACGGAGAAAAACTACAGTCACAGATTTACTGTGTGCTATTCCGCTTGGAAATACCTATTCTGAGGTGTTATTGCTGGAGCAGGTTTAATATAAAACCAAATACCTGTTTCATTTTCGTATGTCTTTATTAAAAATACTACTGATTAATTAGTAATGATTAACGGTTTGCTGTGTTTTGTTTAAATAACATTTTTAACGGAAGAATTACACGTGGGAATGCATCTGCATGGCTTAAATAATAAGTGAACTAAGTTGGTATGCAAACTGACAAAATAGATGTTGCTTATGTGATGTTATTGAGTTATGCGCTTAAAATAAATATGCACTAATGGCTTTAGATGTCGCAAAAGGCTAGATAAATACACACACATAAGGGTATTAGCAGGGGAATAACACTGTTTTGATTATTTCCATGTATTAATTATGATTTTATGTCTTTTTGGTTAAGTTGACCATTGTGGCCTGCTATAAAATGGCCACCAACCGCAGCCTATTCGCGAGTAGATGAGAATATGAAAAAGATGCTTTGCACTAACTGCGACCCTGTCCTCTGTGCGACCTGGAAGGCCATGTTGATGACAGCTTTCTGGGAATCCTGCCAGACCCCCTGAAACATGCTGAATTTGTACTGATTAAAGAACTTTTTAAAAATGGTGAACCGGACCTGTGCACAAGAAAACTGAAACTTTTTGTCAGGGTCATGTCCCTTTTGTAACAAACTTTGATACTATAGACTATGCCAAAAGAAACCTTTGCACATTCAATATGGATGGGGGAAAACACCAATGTTGCCGTGAGATCCGGACTTCCAATTTTATTCAACCAATGGGATTTATGAAAATATGGAAATGCAACAATGTGAAAATATTAATTGGTATAAATATTGGTAGACTAGAGAGGTTTAGCGCCACCTTCTTCCTGAACTGATGATCAGAGGTCCCGACGCTGACGGAGAGGACGGTGACTCTACATGACGGCATAGAGAACTTTAATAGATTGCTGAGGACCAGATCTGACTTAGAAAACGACTATTAGCCAGAATAGGTAAATATGACAAAGATGATCTTGCATTTATTAGGTTTTACTTGCATTTGATTTAGATAAACAATATTCTGTTTGAATTACTGTGTCGGGTGGTTATTTCATTGATATGTTTATTGAATCTTTAGAGTATTAAGATTGTTCGCTAAACCAAACAACTTGATGGTTCGATTGACCTCAATATAAAAGCAGATCGGTTAGGAACAGAAGGGGTTTCCCCTTTTACATGGCACGGATAGAGGGGTAGAATGAATGTTGGTGATATGGGCCCCACCAGCGTATGATGTGTGTGTGTGCGTGTGACTGTGAAATCACTCCGTCCGTGGAAGTAGAGGGGATTCGGAAGCTCCGATCTGCACCAGTTTCTTGGTAGCAGAAGAATGGTTATCTATTGTCTTGGTTTGGTGAATTTGCATGTATATAAGCTTATTGATTATTGATTGGTATTGATATGTGTACTAACACTATATGTTGAAGTCGTATTGAGTTTTATGTAGTGTGTACGGCTTCTGGGACGTAGGAAGTCGGTGACAGTTCCGTAGTAGGGCAGAGGCAAGCGCTGCTCTCGGGAAAGGCGGAACTGTTGGCCCTGTATGTAGACAGGGGAAAACGTGTGACAATTGAAGTTGCGCGTCGCATTGTCTGGGTTCGATGAGGTAGCATCGCCGTGTGTTGCCATTAGAGACGTATTTTCTGTGTGAGAGAAGTGTATATGATAGCGAAGGTTACCTGTGAAGTTCTGGTCTTAGGTACCAGGGATCCTTTTGGCATTCCGATAACGCTTATCACTAAAAAGGTAATAGGTACTCTCTGAGCTTGTTAGAAGGACAGAGCAGAGGTAAGTGCTGCTTTGTTAACGTGTGTTATAATTCTGTAGTAGGACAGACAGTTCGCTGTTCTCGGGAAAGACAGGATTCTGTGTAAATGTGCTACATTTTCTGGTGTGAAAGTGTGTGAATGAAAAGGCATTCTGGTTAATCGTGAAACTCTTAGGAGCATTCCGGAGAAAACAGTTAATTGATACTTGCTAGAAGGGTAGAGTAGAGGGATGTGCTACTTTATCAACGGAAGTAACGATTCCGTAGTGGGGCAGAGGTAAGCGCTGCTCCCGGGAAAGGCGGGATTCTCGTGAGAAAGGTCTTTTGATATTCTTTGGTTAGCGAAGCGGACAATGGAGATGTTTATATGTTGTAACTAACAGACTCGTAGAAAATGAAACAAAGTCTACCGAGTAGTTTTGTAAAGGAGGGGTAGACGAGAGACAAGAGACAGGAGCAGGAGCTGCTGCAGCGACTGCTGACGTCAGGAAGACCGCGCTGTGATTGGACAGTAGGTTAGAACAGTGAAAGCACTGTGATTGGTGTGCTAGTGTACGCCGCGCAAGGATTGGGAGACGTACAGGGTGACGTAAACGCTCCAGGATTGGTGCGTTAGTGTGAGTCGCGCTGGGATTCGTGGACTGAGACAGTGACGTAAACGCTCCGGATTGGTGCGTTAGTGTGAGTCGTGCTGCAATTGGACAGGAGATTGTACAGTTGTAGAAAGGACTAAGCGGTTGCGGAAAACGAGAACATTTATTATCACGCTGAAGAAAAGAAAAAGAAGTCTTTGTTTAGTAAAGTCAAGACATGGTTTGACAAGGACAAGGAGATTGTGACTAGGGAAGGACAGTTACTTCCTCCGACAAGAACCCCTGCATCCTTCATGGTTGCAAAATATGGGTATCATACTTGTATTTGGTTAGACAACTGGGCAAAATATACAAGAGAAGACAGAGTTTTAGCTTTCCCGGAACATGGCTCATTTAATCTGGCCATATTAAAAAACCTGCGGGAAAAGATGATGAGTCTAGAGCCTCGGCCTAGGCCGACGCAGTTTGAAGCGTTGACTGAATGGGAAGATGAAATGCATGAGCGAGAAAAGGAGAGAAGCGGGGAAAGTACCGGTATATGTTTGGGCGACAGTATGATCGAGAAACTAATCATGTTCGGATGAGAAGATGGCGAGATGCTAGCATGACTGAAGGATTATATCCTGTAAGAACCGCAGGGGAGACTGAAGGGAGAAAGTGTACAGAGAAAGAACATAATGTAGAAACCAGGAGATATGGGGCGAATGAGTCTGAGGACGATGTTCTTCAAGAGACCACCTCCGTATAGACGGGAACCGGAGATAGGGACATCAGTTACCCCAATGAGAGATACCCTGCGAGTTATAAAGACAGAGGTTACGACACCTAAGTTGAAAAGCAGTAATTCCCTTATGGAGAGAGAGAGAGAAAGGGAAAATGAGGCCGAGGATGAAAAGACAAGGGAACTAGCAAGAACCACATTTGAATTGACAGAGAAAATAAGGGAACTGACTAAAAATCTTGAAGCAGTTACGGTGCCTGTAACAATGGGTCCCGTTATGCCTATTTTTGAGAAGCAAAGAACTGGTGAACATGTTCTAACAGTTCCGTATGTGAACAATAGGCTGGTTGTTCAGCCAGAACAGACATTAATGAGAACAGGAGAAAATCAGTGGAGACATACCATATGTGGAGGAGAATTGAATGTACAGACTAACCCGTTTTTGAATCCCGATTGTATGGAAAGGAACAGGATGACCGGAGGATCAATCTTAGAACCCCAAAGGGTGACAGAACCAGTGAGTGTAGAAAAATCTATGGGGATAACTGCTGAAGAATTGAATGATTGGCTGAAAGGTGTGAAGGGGAAAGAAAAAGAATCCCAAACAATTGATGTGGCAAAATTACGCATGGTATTGGAAGAGCTAATAGTAGGGACAATTCCTGCAGAAACGCTGAAAAATTATCAGGATGAAGAACTGCTAGAGTGTTTAAACCTTTATGACGGAAAACCCAACATTAACAGGAGAAGGTTCAAACGAAAACGAATTAAGATAAACTTATGTTGAGTAAACAGGATATCCACTAAATACGAATAACCGCTGTCTACCAGGGAGGGAACCAGTTGATAGGTGAGGACCGACTGTTTGGTATAGTTCATCTGTGCTCTAAAATAATAGGCCCTCTTAATAAAAATATCCACCAATTTCCCCCGGATATTTTTTTTACAGGACAGAGAATCTAAAAATAATTCTATTTGACCCATATTTGTCAGTTGCCGCTCTACATAAGTTAACCATTTAATTTTGCCACGGTTCTCTAATTTTAGACAATCTTTGATGATATTTTGTGTTAAAGACAGAGTGTCCTGGTTCCAAATAGAGCGCCAGAGGAGAATTGGAGCCAGCTTGGTCGAGTCGGTAATGTAAGGTAAATCCAGCTCAATGTGAGCAATATAAAACAACCAAAATGTCGCAAAGGAGCTGTAGCGATGATTTTCCTCACACGAGGCCAGCGATGCATTGAATCCTTGCCGCAAGGGAGGATGATGCGCTGATCTACAGATGCGTGCGGGGCAAAACGAAAAACTTCTCCGCGCTAAGCCGGCGATGCGTTGAACTCCTTGCCACAAGGGAGGATGATGCGCCGAGCCTGTTGTGTGTGCGACCCTGTTGCGATGAGAAGAAATGGCGCTCCACGAGAGAGCGATGATCCGGGTGCGATGCGATGAAAATGGCGGACGCCCGGCGTCTGCGCTGCGATGTCGTGAAGCGATAAACTTGATGCGATAATCTTTGGTTAGCGAGCACTTGGAGGCCCGCAAACGTGTGATGCGATGATCTTCGGGTTAGCGAGCCTTTGGCAGCCCGCAAACGTGCGATGCGATAATCTTGAGGTCAGCGAGCATTTGGCAGCCCGCAAACGTGTGATGCGATGATCTCCGGTAGCGAGCACTCAGTGGCAGCAGCGCGATGATTTTTCGTACGCGCTTCAGCGGCTCGCAAATGTGCGTTAGCGACGATTTTCAGCACTCTCTTCTCTGTAGTAGAACTAGAGGCCCTGGAACTCACAGAAGCCTCACCTGCAGATAGAAATCCTCGCTGGGAGGAAACAGGAGGCTGGTGGTGGAGTCTGATGTGCCTGAGACTCCAGCAGGAGGCTAGCTCTCTTCTAGCCCTTGGGTGATTGCTTTAGCAAGTTGAAATAAAAGTTCTCTTCAAAGTCCTTTTCCTCTTCTTCCAAATCCAGTGAAAACTACTGCAGGCCAATCCAAGAAACAGCACACAAGCACAAGGACAGTCACCTCCTGCAGATTCCTTCAGTTACACAGACAGAGGTTCCCCTTGTTGTCTAGGAGCGATACCAATTGTAGGGGTTTCAGCACAGATATTTATACCCCAAAAGTCTTTGTTCTCAGAAACTACAAGTCACTGAACCCAGCCAGAACCAGTTCTGCCCAGTCCTGGAGCACTTTGATTACCAGGCTGCATCCTTCCTTTCAGAAAGAGGGGGTCTGCCATCAGACACACAGTGGGAGGAGGAGCCAGCATTCACCTTGCCAGGCACAGCCCTATTCAGGTCAAGGAGGTACCCCTCCCCATACTCCAAAGCAGATCTCTCTATTCAACCCAGGTCTGACTCAGCCTGCCCTGTCCCTCCAAAACCAGACAGCCAATACACATAACAACAGAGCACACTGGAAGGCTTAGGCAAGAAAATACCTACTTTCTAAAAGTGGTATTTTCAAACACAGAATATAAAAATAAACTTCACTAAAAGATGTATTTTAATATTCTGAGCTCGGGCATACTAAATCTGTTTTTCTACCCTGTTCTTTGGGTCAGTTAGGACTATAGAATGTAATAGTCAAACTGCCCATTCTGGCCTATGGAGAACAGGTAGCCTTACAGTAGTGAAAAACGAAATTGGGTGTAATTTACTACCAGGACATGCTACACACATCAGGGCTTGTCCTACCTTACACATACAATGCACCCTACCATAGGGGTGACTCACATGATGCCAAGGGAAGGTTCAGGGTCAGGGAAGTGGGTGCACTTCACACCCAAGATGGCAGTTCTGGACTGCACACAGACTCTGCAGTGGCAGGTCTGAGACACACTTTACAAGCTGCTTCTGTGGGTGGCGCAAACCAGCGCTGCAGGCCCACCAGCAGCATTTGGTTTACCAACCCTGGGCACACACAGGCCACGCTACTAGGGACTAACAGGTAAACCAAATAAGCCAATCATGGATATACCAATTCACATGTCATATTTACATAGGGAGAGCATATGCACTTTAGCACTGATCAGCAGTGGTAAAGTGCCCAGAGTCATGAAGCCAACAAAAACAGGTTAGAAAAAATACAGGAGGAAGGCAAAAAGTTTAGGGATGACCCTGCAAAAAGGGCCATTTCCAACAAGGGGCATTTGCAAGATGAGTAACTGGGGCTGGACTAACGCCAGCCCCAGTGCTCCCGAATCAGAGACCTTCCTCATTGCAGCTACTGGACTTAGCTTATCAAAGTCTCCCCATTGCGAAGTACAGTCACTGACTGTCTAAAACTAGGTCAAGTCAACGCTATGGTGAAAAAAAGGGGCCATCCTGTGGACCAGTTAGGATAGTTACCGAGCTCTATAACACCTTCCCCTCCTTTCAGCATACCTAGAAACTCAACTAAAGCAACTTATTAACATTACTGCAATGCTCCAATATGTGGATGGTGCATTTAATGGACAAAGGAGATGCATGTATCCTCATTCTGCGACACCTGCCAGCAGCTTCTGAAATGGTTAATCACAGTATTCTACCCTAAAATACTTCAGGCATCCAACAGTATAGCATATCTATGAATAGGGTTGTCACTGTAAGAAAGTGCCTCTTTTTGCATGGTTGCCCCCACTTTTAGCTAAACTGCTGATGCACTTTGACTGAGTGTGCCCTGGGTTCCTGCCAAACAGGTACCCCAGGCCTATGTTCTTTCCCTAAACGGCATTAAAACAAAACCCAATTGGCACTCTTTTGCCACAGGTCAGTCCCTTGTAAATGGTACCACAGGTACCGAGGGCATTGTGGCCAGGAAGGTCTCTAAGGAGTGCAGCACTTATTGTGCCACCCTTAGAGACCTTGTCCCTTTACACACACACATGGCCATTTCAGGCTGCATTTTTGGTGCAGAACAAAGTGAAGAGTTGACATGGCACACGTGTGCCATGCCTACAACCCACTACCCTGGCATAGGTCAGCCACCCCTCTAGCTTGGTGCACTATACCAGAGGGGAGGGTACAGGTGCATGAGCCATGTACCCCTACATAGTCTAAGCCAATTCTTAGACATTTTAAGTGCAGTAATGCCATTAAGAGTATATGGTACTGGGAGTGTGTCATTACGAACTCCACAGCACAGTAATGGCTTTACTGAAAACTGGGAAGTTTGGTATCAAACTTCTCAGCACATTAAACCCACACTGATGCCAGTGTGGGATTTAATGAAAAATGCACATAGAGGTCATCTTAGAGATGCCCCCTGAAAAACGACTTCACACTAGAGTTCAGGCTGAGTGGCTGCTCGCCAGTTGCCACCACCAGACATGTTTCTGGACCCCTGGATCGAGAGCCTGCTGCACTCGGGGGTCTGAAACAGTGCATAGTCTGGGAAGTGGTGCAAAGCCTCCTCCTCAAGGATGGGCAGGGTCCACGAAGGGGAAGCTTCAAAGGCTTGCTGCCCTTGTGTGCTTCCCCAGGGCTTTGCTGCTTCCAGCAACTGGCCCCCACTGGTTCTGAACCACACTTTATGTGGGAGAATCAGCAGGGGAACCAAGTGAGGAGGGGAGGTGTGCCCACCTTTTCCAACCCCATCCCTCAGGTGGGGGAGGCGAGGTAAAGCAAAAAATCAGTCCCCGCCATCTTGCAGATGGGGGGACCCAGCCAACCAGAGTGAGGCATATGCCCCCCTCTCCTACTGGAGGGAAGCCAAATAGGGGGTGTGTCTACCCCAGGGAAGGGACCCATTGGTCCCAACCTTTACTTACCTGTAGCACCCCTAAATCTAGTATTTAGGGGCAACCCTGAACCTTGCCTCCTCAGACAAGAACCGACCAAGAAGAAGGGAAGAAGGACTGAAGAGCCGTGCTGAAACTAAGAAGAGGAGGACGCCCACTGACTTTGCCCCAGCCCTACCGGCCTGTCCCCACCTCGAACCTACCCCAGCGAAATCCCTGTGTGTCCTGCAGCCAGCAACCTCAAGAACCCTGAGGACCTGCCCTGCCTTCCACAAGAAAGACTTTGTCTCCCATGAGCACTGGATTTGCTCACCCACAGACTCTGGCTCCAGCCAAATCTGCGACGCTGCACCACTCTGCACCCGACGCCCACGGCTCGAGTGGCCCAACACCACGAGGAGGTCTCCCCGGCAATTCTGACCTGAGATCTGTGATCTCTGACCTGCCTCGAATCTCCAAGCGAAGCCTGCAGCCTCTTTTATGAGGATCCCCAGAGCGCAACCAGAGCTGGTAAGAAAACCCGACGCCTATAGACACCCCTGCACCCGACGTCCCACGGCCTTGGCTGGCCCAACCAACGGTGTCCCAGTATCCCCAGGCATCCCAACTTACCTCTCCAACCGGAGAGACACCTCCAGAAGATCTTTGTCCCCAAGCCTGCAGTCTTTGTTACAACCAGAGAATCCCCATTGAAAACAAGAAGGCACCTGATGCCAAAACAGCACCCTCCACCCAGCAGGCCCTGCGCCGCTGTGGGTGTTCTTTGTGTTCTAACTCAGATCCCCCTTTGCCCTGAGCCTAACACCAGGAGCTTTGCTCTCACAACCTTGTGGCCTGCTCGTGAGCAGCCACCACCCATAGGCCCCCTATTCCCAATTGGATAACACTGGGCCTCAGCACTCCGCCCTAGTGCCGCTGAGGGTGTTTCAAGAGTGCATCCTTGATCTTGGGGGAACCCTGGTTCTAATCCCAGAATACCAACCCCACAAACGTTTACTTACCTGTAAACCGATAACCCAATTTCCTTCCATAGGATTGCATTGACTGCTTTTCTCAAAAATGTGTGGAGTTGGTTTTGTATGAGAACTTGAAGAACTGCAATTAACTAAAAACTGCTTTAATTACCTTTTATCCAGGAAATGTCCCAGTGCGATATCTACAAAAACAACAGTTGACGGACAGAATGCAGAACAATGTCATACATTCACCCCAGTACAGAGATCTGGGCCCAAATCCATCGTTTTTTTGCTCACCATGCCGTTCCAGGTTGAACCCAGCCACATGCAAATCAGTCTTGACCCTGTGCCCCATAGGTACAGTCCAGACCGAACTGCCAAGCCAGGTCCTCCTCGGACCGGAAACAAGCACCCTAGGAACAGTCCCGGTGTCTCACCCCTCCCCAGCTAGGATAGCCTGACTCCAGTGGCATGGAGAGCACGGGACCCACGTCTGGGCATACCCTTCCCACTCGGGGTGACAAATGCAAAAACAACAGTTGATGGACAGAATGCAGAACAACGTCATACATTCACCCCAGTACAGAGATCTGGGCCCAAATCCATCGTTTTTTTGGCCACCCTGCCGTTCCAGTTTGAACCCAGCCACATGCAAATCAGTCTTGACCCTGTGCCCCATGGGTACAGTCCAGCCCGAACTGCCAAGCCAGGTCCTCCCCGGACCGGAAACAAGCACCCTAGGACCGGTCCCGGGGTCTCACCCCTCCCCAGCCAGGATAGCCTGACTCCAGTGGCATGGAGAGCACGGGACCCACGTCTGAGCATACCCTTCCCACTCGGGGTAACAAATGCAAAAACAACAGTTGATGGACAAAATGCAGAACAATGTCATACATTCACCCGAGTACAGAGATCTGGGCCCAAATCCATCGTTTTTTTGCTCACCATGCCGTTCCAGTTTGAACCCAGCCACATGCAAATCAGTCTTGACCCTGTGCCCCATGGGTACAGTCCAGCCCGAACTGCCAAGCCAGGTCCTCCCCGGCCCGGAAACAAGCACCCTAGGACCGGTCCCGGGGTCTCACCCCTCCCCAGCCAGGATAGCCTGACTCCAGTGGCATGGAGGCATATCACACTGAGTAGAAAAAGTAATCCATAAAGTAATCAAAAGTAATATAACAGTAATTTCCACTGTATTGAAAAGATATACATACTTGTAACAATTACATTTTCATTCAGCTTGCTTCTATTGTTCAACCTGCCTTGAAAAGTACCATTTACACTAAACTGTGGCAGGCTTGCTTGGTTCTAGAAAATAAATACAACTAAATAATATTTGGTCTGAGATCAGTCTTTGAGTGTGTGACATCATTTGCTGATTATGTACAACAAATGCTTAACACTACCCTCTGATAAAGCCTTACTGATCGCCCACACTACCACAAATAGAGAGTACCTCTGCCTACCTCTGGGGTTCCACTGGACTCTGTGCACACTATATCTCATGTTGGTATAGTATATACAGAGCCAGCTTTCTACAGGTACTCAAACAGCTATCATCTTTTCTTAAAACCCCCACCCAACGTATAACAATTAAACTCTCCAAATGTCCTGGGGTATACTTAAAGGACTACCCCAAAGTTTGACGCACTCTCCAGCTCTCTTTACATTTTACAAGGAGTGACCAAATCTCTTCTCAAGTGTGTGTTCCAACATCTCTCACCAGTTCTTTGCTGGTGGCACACTGCTGCATTTGAAACTTTCTTCTCCAAAACATATTTCACACATTGACCAGACTCGCAGAGCCATTCGATCATGGATGACCCTCCATCATCGAAAGCTTATCCCTATCAAAATAGCGTTGGTTTTCATTCTGCGGCCAAATTCCTACCTTGTTGCCCAATTTCAGCTCAACACACTTACACTGCTAGACTACAAACTATACAAACGCTACATAGTTGAATTTGTAGAATCCTTTGGAATCACCTTGAAAAAGAACCTGAATCATCAAGGACACATTGATTTCACCTACAAGTCCCAGATTGGAAACAGTGCCTTACTGACCTAGAAGCAGCGATTCACTCTGGCTGAAACTGATAATGTTTAGTATGGCAGTTGGCTGTGAAGTGGCTGTGGACGGCAATTAAAGGTCATATTGCAGACAAGCACTAGTGTATTGGTAATTAGACACTCCAAATGAATACGTCTGACACTACCTTTAAAATATTTTATAAATGGTGTGTTATTTTCTGTTGATTTTCCAAAATAGGAACCTGTGAAATTGTCCTTCCTTAGTGACATTTAGGATCGATTTAGAGGTGTGTGGCTTATGACTCGATATATACCCTTTTTTCTCATCTACCTCAGACTTCTCTTTTTTGTTCTCTTACTTTTCAACAGTGCGATCTGATGGTTATGACAGCAGGTATTCACTTTTCTCTTTTCTTCAGTGATGGTCTGGTTAGCAATGCTTAATTTACAGCTTCCTCTTGTCTCATCTCTCTCTCTCTATCTCTCTCTCTCTAAGTGTATCTTGGTGTCCAAGTTTCTCTCTCTCGCCTCGTCTCTTCCTCTACACATCACCTACCATTGATTTCCACTGACAGTCCCTTTACTATTCTACCTACTATTCCCACTTTGGTAATCAAGAAAGTTATAAAATTAGAACAAAGTCCTGCATCAACCCCTTGAAAGATAACACACTTTTAATCAGGGAAATACTGTAAAGTACTACGAGTTTTGTCTACACAGCACACTTATGTCCACGAAAGGGGTCCTTGACTGCATCTCCATAATAATCAGGTCCCAGGTACCTATAATGGTATCCTATGAAATGTGTATAAATATGGAAGGAAAATGAATAGGGAAAAGGTAATGCATAGTGATTTAGGAAATTTCACAGCCACAAAACAAATGTATTAGAATACTGAGTTGTTCTCATTATGTAAGGCGTTCAGGATGGCAACAGTCACTCCCAAGTGGTTATCATGAAGATTAACCTTTCAATTCTATATTCACTCACTGCTTTGGCAGTGACCAAATCTATATTTTGACAAATCTAAAGTACATCTGAATCAAGAGTCTCAAACCTTGATGAGGCATATTTATTTAAATAAATATCATGGTTTAAACCTTTGCTGCTGAGGCATGTCAATCCTCAGTGCTAAGCCTCTTTGATGTTTGAGGCATAACGTTTTTCCACAAAACGCATCCAGGCCAAATGTGTGTCCTTTTTCCCTCATCTTCGGGAGTCTAAATGTACCCAGGGTTTGTGTATCACCAGGAGGGAACTGAGAAAATAGCTCAAATATAGCAACATTTTTGTTGGAAAAATTGGGCAGAAGTTCAGTAGAAGACAGCACGTTTTTCCCTAAAAAATTGGATTAACAAAAGGTTTGCTAAGCTAAAGCCACATTCATTTCAGGAAGTTTCAGAGTTGTAAAACAAAACTATTTTTGTAACTGATTTTCTATTTTTCCTATGTTTTGCAGTTTCAAACTACCTGTATTTTGTGGTGGAAACAAAACTGAAACTCATGGGTGAACCCGGATAGCTACACACTTCGGAAAAGTAGACTAAGTTCCAAATTCAGCAAGGGATCTTTTGTGTAGATTGCTCATTGTTTTCTAAAAGGAACTCATTATTGAAATAAAAAATGAGAAGAAATAGCAATTGGTGACAATTTTTTCATAGGAATGTTTTTTTCTCAATGGTCAATTTACAAAAGTAACATACCTTTTTGACCGTTAATCAATCAATCAATCAATATGAACTTTATTCGGATAAAAACAACATATCTATAAAAGTACAATTAAAAATATAATACAAAAAGAAGTACAAATATTTCAAACACTTCGAATAATAAAAGTTAATCTGGGTACATGGTATTGCGGGTACGAACCGCCATTTTTAAAAACGATCCAACTCGGAAGCATAATTAATCATTGTTAATGGCTAGCACCATCCCGTAGGCTACCTTATAATCCGTAACACATCGTTTTTAAAAATACGGGATCAGAAATTTTTGGGTGAGAGATAGATAATAGGAGCAAAAGAATAGGAAGTGTAACATTGATTGTTTTTGAATATTATTACATGGACAGATGAAAAGATCGAGGTTAGCAGAAAAACCAGTAGGGAATGACAACAGATATTTCATTGTGTCTGTCCTTAACCTGAAAAATAAGCCCCTTTCCCAGCATCCAACTGGTTTTAATAGGTATTTGGGCATGGCTGGGGTCGCGTACTCAATTTGCATATATGTAGTGACCGAGGATTTTTTACGCTCAGTGGCTAATCTTGTTTCTTTATAGGAAGCGTAACGTGATTTTTCCAGGATTTTAATACTGGTAGAGCTATGATCTAGAGGGTTTAAAAATAAATGTTCCAGATTCAAGCTGTTTAAACTTTTGCGAACTCCTGCCAACCACGGTATGTCCATCCCTCTGTCACATTTTAAACAGTCCAAAATTATCTCCCTAGTCAATTGTGCGGCCGAGTTCTTCCAGATTCTTAGCCAGAACAATGTCGGGCGAGCCTTAAAAAAGTCCTCTATGTAAGGTAGATGAAGTTCGCTATGACTAGCGTACGTAGAGGAAAAGAATGGAGCACCCAAAATTTTGCGACAAAACCTATTCTCTTCACACTGGATAGGTGTGCTGATGGTATTCTCCCATACCTCAGCCCCATATGTGGCGGTTGGTGTGCATTGTAGTCTGTAAATTTTAATAATGGAAGACACTACCTCTATGTTTTTTGGCTTAGGTAGCCTAAAAATTGTGTTAATAGAGTTGATGAACTTCCTTTTACAGTGAACTACATGGTCATTCCATGATCCATTGGATGCAAATACCAGCCCAAGATACGGGAAGGTGCGAGTACTTAACAATTGATTAGAATTAGAATTTATAACAATTGAGAGATTGGAGTATTTCTTGGACCCACACGACATTAAAAACGATTTATTAAAATGAGTACATAAGTCCAAAGTTGCCATAAACTCCACAAAACCATGGACAAGGGCGCGTAAAGCTTTAGGGGTGCGCCCCATTAACACTGCGTCATCAGCATATAACAGTGCAGGAATCTTATTTCCACTAATGTTTGGGACATCTTCGGTTGAGATCAGAAGAGATTTGGTCAAATCATTAATGTATAAAATAAATAAGAGGGGGGCCAGAACGCAGCCCTGTCGGACCCCCCCTTCCAATTTCAATAGCCTTAGATGTCTCACCGTTCCTACCGATGCGCACCCTAGCTTTTAGGTCTCTGTGCAAATATGCTAAGAAGGAGACTAGTGGATCTTCCAGACCAAGATTTAAAACAGTTTGCCACAGCCGTGATCTGTTTACAAAGTCAAAGGCTGACGCAAGATCCATGAATGCCAGGTACACTGGTGTTTTCTTAGCTATATTATATTTGCTAATAATCAGATGGAGATTAAGGCACTGTTTCACAGTGCCGACCTTACTCCTAAACCCCAGCTGAGATGGATGCAGAACCTGACTTTCCTCAACCCATTAATTAATCCTGTTAAATATCACCCTGCCCAAAATTTTCAGAGTGTTATCGATCAGTGAAATTGGCCTGTAGCAACTCGGGTTTGACCGGTCCCCCTTCTTGAAAATTGGGACTATGGTACTATAGGACCATGTGTCAGGAATGGATGAACTGGTGAGATTGTTAAAAACATTTGTGAGGAGTGGTGCCCAAAAATCGGGTTTGCTTTTAATAAGGTCAATCGGAAGACCATCCGGTCCGGGGGCTTTACCCCCCATACTTTGAGTTATAGCTTCTTCGACCTCCGATAATTCAATCTGAATCCCAATGGTGTATGTATATTCTTTTTTGGGTTCGTTAGAGGCCGGGACAGCGTAAATCTTGCTAAAGTGAGCCTCCCAAGATTCGCTAGAGATATTACAGCTAATCGGTGAGGAAATATTTCCCACGGATTTCATGTCTTTAACAGCCCTCCAAAAATTCTTTCCGTTTTTCAAGGCATTTGCCTGCACAAGGTTAGCCCAATGGTCATTAATAAGCTCCTCCTTCCTACGTGTAATGGCTTTTTTGTAACTACTTCTGAGGGACGATACAAGAGAACTGGCTCTAGGTTTACCTACAAGAGCCTTTCTTAATGCTCTGTTAGCCGCAGAACAGTCAGCGTTAAACCAGCCAGGATCTGAATTTATATTCCTAATCGGTTTAGATAGTATATTTTTAATGCCAGAGCATAACCCTGAAAAGGCGACAACTACCTCTGTGTTATATGTGCTAAATGTCAGACAAGTATTGACCAAAATCAAATGAGATTTTATCATTGTTTCAAATAATACTTTATTATCAATATTACGCCAAACAAGTCTGAGTTTATCGGTTGATGTCATTAAATCACATGCCCCATACGTACGGTCATACACTGGGCGGCATGAGAAACTTAAGATGGTGCTAATAGGGTTATGATCTCCTTGTATTGTTGGAATTACCTCAGCCCTTAAGACATGACTTTCTAAGGAAGCAGTTACAAAAATATAGTCTATTGTGGAGGTAGAACCTCGGCTTCTATAAGTTGGTATTATACGCCCATCAATGAGAGGGGCTGCTGCAATCTCCATAACATTTAGGAGGTTATGCGAACTTAGAAGATTCACTAGCTGTTCCCCTCTTTTACTCAGTGATGCATTGGTAACAGGCCGAACGGCAGAGTAAAAATCCCTTGGGATTTTAACATTGAAATCACCACCTAAACATATGCCCTTAATTTGGGAACCATAATTAGCTAATTGCAGTTTTGAAATGTAATTAAACAACAAGGGGAAGTACATATTGGGAACGTTTTTAAAATCATCGTTATAAAAATTAATCAAATAGATTGAATCCCCCCCGAGTATAGAGGGTTACTTAAAATTTGTCACTATTTGTAGACAGAGTTCTAGAACGGCCGCCTGCCTTAATATTTATCCAGGTTGAGAGGCCGCCTGCAGGTCTACCTAATGTATGAATGGGGGACAAAGTGTTAAAACATTCAAAACCCTCCATATACAACTCCTGAGTCGCCCAAGTCTCTTGGAGCATCACAATATCCTGACGATTAATTAGCTCTTTCCAGTCTGGTAAATTCAGCTTAGACGCCAGACCGGCAACATTCCAACTCAATATTTTGAGTGTCTGTTCATCATTCCTTGTAATTAATGTATCAGGTTTAATGGCCTGTGAACTTTTTAGGATTGGGTCTGAGGCTGATGCATCATTTTGTGCTTCACTCATTGCCAACGTAGGCAGTCAATCTTGACAGTCCAGACCAGATAGTGATATGAATCTATTAGATGTTGAAATGTGATTGTGCGGGTTACAAGGTGATGTCTCAAATGTAGGTTTATAAAAATAACCTAAAGGTAATGCCCATATATCAGTGTTGTGGCCTGACTACTCCATCTGTCGTGAAAAAATAGTTTTTACCACTGATTGCCTGCGAAAGTTAATGATTATACAGTCCCCCTTGATGGTTTTGGGGGATATTCCCAACCAGCCCACTCGTCGTACCATAATGATGTTCTCAATTAGCGATGGTCTAAATCTTCTATGTTTAGAGAGCCAATCAACGCACTTACAGCGTAGTTGCTCCCAAGACTCTATCTGGTCTTTCCTTAGGGGAGGAACACCTGCTAAGATCACAACATATGGGCACGCCTCAGGAGGAAGGTTTAATACCACATTGTTGCCCTCAATGTGGTTGGTGGGGATTAGATCAATATCAGCTTCTTGATGTGTCTTATCCCTGCTGTCACTATGGGATGTATTAGTGGGTACATTGGTAGCGATTGTCATATTATTTGTCAAGTTACCTTCATTAGTTTTAGTAATAGGATCCAAAGGCCTTCTTGCCCCCCTAATGCCCCTCATATCAAGGCATATACGAATTCTATTACAGGTCACACAGTCATTAACTCCCTGAGTTGGATTATGTGGTACATGAATATTTTGGTGAGAAGTGGACAAGCTATTAGTAGATGCATTTTGGGTTTGTATACTGGTGCTAATAGGATCTAGTACCTTAGCGACAACTTAGGGGACAACGTTCGCAGTTTGCAGTGCAGGGTGTGCTTGCTGGACAAGCTGAGAATTAATAATACGATCTTTTAATGAAGATAGAAAATTGTCAAGAACGGGCTTAATGGAGTCAGTGATAGCAGTAATTAAATAGCTAATATCAACTGCCCTACCCTGATTGTCACTATCAATAATAGGAGGCAGAAAGTCATTCTCGGTCTGAGTTCCAGTCGTGTGAGAGAGCAATTCAGTCGGTGGAGCATGTACAAGGGCCTCAACAGATGTTTGGTTTGTTGATGAGTGAATCCACGAGTTTAAAGTCGAGCGAGTGGAGCATGGGCGCGTGGGCTGTTTCCTCTTCACGTTCACTGGCTTTCCTACTTTCCTTTTACGTTTAGCCCCTAGGGTAGAAGTAAGAGATGTTGCAGAATTTGGCTCAGATGGATCAAGTGTAATAATATCATGAGCCTCTTCACGGGCCAAAACAGGAGCGTCAGAGTCACTTACAATCAAATCAGGTGTTTCGACGATAGGACCAGTGAATAGTACAGATTGCCCTAAACCAAGAGCCAAACGCCTCTCAGTGAGCTCGATCTCATTGCTTACAATGCTAACAGCCCTCTCCAGCATACTTTCAATACTCGTTGTTGTCGATTTAGTGGCCGGTGCTATTGTACGTCTTCCCATGGTTTAGACAAGGGTTAAAAAAAATACTATGGGGTGCAACACAAATAATGTCTGTATGTGGCAATAATCTGTGCTCACCTGGAGAGTAGCCTTGACATGTATCCAAATGAAAGATTTGTGGCCCAGTCCAGTCTCCTCCGGGCTCCTCCGGGCAAGGACGGGCCCGCCCTTGGCCCGGGCTTTGCCCGGGCGCGGCCCGCGCTGCGGTGGTACTGTGGGCCTTAAATGCGGCCCGGGCGCTGCCTGATGACATCAGTGGCAGGCGCCCGGTGCTTCGCGTACTGGGAGTTGTAGTTTCCCTGAGGCCGTTCCCCTCACGGCAGCGGTGATTGATTTCCAGTATTCAGGTCAGATGAAGACCCCCAGACATGGCTGTTTCCCTCACGGCTGGCTCCTGGTTCAAAGTAAGGCACAGGGTCAAGAAAGCGCGTCGCGCTGCGGTGGTACTGTGGGCCTTGAATGCGGCCCGGGCGCTGCCTGATGACGTCAGCAGCAGGCGCCCGGTGCTTCGCGTGCTGGGAGTTGTAGTTTCCCTGAGGCCGTTCCCCTCACGGCAGCGGTGATTGATTTCCAGTATTCAGGTCAGATGAAGACCCCCAGAGATGGCCGTTTCCCTCACGGCTGGCTCCTGGTTCAAAGTAAGGCACAGGGTCAAGAAAGCGCGTCCCGCGCTGCGGTGGTACTGTGGGCCTTAAATGCGGCCCGGGCGCTGCCTGATGACGTCAGCGGCAGGCGCCCGGTGCTTCGCGTGCTGGGAGTTGTAGTTTCCCTGAGGCCGTTCCCCTCACGGCAGCAGTGATTGATTTCCAGTATTCAGGTCAGATGAAGACCCCCAGAGATGGCCGTTTCCCTCACGGCTGGCTCCTGGTTCAAAGTAAGGCACAGGGTCAAGAAAGCGCGTGACCGGTAAACCCTTCTGGTTGCAGAGATATACTGGGACACATGTATCAACAGCAGGAAGAGCGATTACCAAATTACAATTTCCTTAGAATCGCAATTAGGTGATCGATAGTCCTAATGTATGAATCTCCAATAGTTTCAATTAGCCATTCCTAAGGGGTAGCAAATCGACGAACCTCATTAATATCAACAAGGAAGGTTGCAATTCTTGACCCCCTAGGAATCGCTACTATCACGAGGATGGTGGCCTGCTGGGGTCAGCAGACCACCATGTCCGTGATTGCTTTTCAATAAAGCAATATATTTTTTTAATGCAGCCTTTTTCCTTAAAGGAAAACGGGTTGCGTTTAAAAGAAAAAAATGAAAAGTTTTCTTTTCAGTTTTCAAGAGCGGGCAGTGGTCTGAGGGAAAGTCTTTGTCACCATTCCCAAAGGGGAAGGGTCCCTTGGGGACTCCTTCCCATTTGCGAATGGGATACCACAAACTTGAAGTTGGTGGTAAAATGCAATTGATTCCCGACCGCACAGTGTTTGCTGGTTATCCAAATATACGCAATATCCAAAACCAACAACTGAACTGCAGCTTGTAGTGATGTTTGACCTTGCAGCAATTAATATGGTAACATCTAATTAATTAAAATGGTATATTAAGGAAACCTATGTATATTTTAAATGTGCACAAGAGAGTTTAGCAATACTGGGTACTTGAACGCCTCTGAATTTGGGGTTACCCATTTTATCATGTGAATCAGAGGAAAATTTGCAAACTGCAATCTTTTTTGCACACTGTCTTACATTTGGAAGGCAATAATGAGGAGACAGTCACTTCATAGTAAGAAATGTATACTATTCTGTGATCCCATATTCTCCCAATAAAAACACTACCCTACTTGTGAGGCTGGGTCTAGCCTAGTGCCAGTGACATGAAAAGACTGAACCAAAACGCAACATGGAGATATCTGCATTTCTGGTCAAAACAATCACCTGTTTTGGTGATGGGGGTAGCCGCTATATTTGAGCCTGAGCTTGGCCACCATCCAAGATAATTCACATACACAGAAATTTATGAACATACTTTGCCTAAAATCATGCATTTTCCTCATATTCTTGTGATCGAAACGTTCAGAATCTGCGGGGCCCACAAAATCCCTATGATTCAGTGTTCCCATACTTCTGTTAAAAATGGTTCTCACTTGTGTGTCCCCCCATAGCACAAGAGACAAAAGAGGCCCCAAAATGCAATATGAACATATCAACAGTTCCTGACCAAATAATGACCTGTTTTGCTGACTGGTGGGGCCTGAGCTCAACCGCCATCCGGGGAAACCTACCAAACCTAGACATGTTTGAAAACTAGATGCCCAGGGGAATCCAGGATGGTGTGCCTTGAATGGATCCCACTATGTTTATTAACCTGCAAACCTCAAACTGTGAATACAATCTTGCACTTTCCTCACATTTCTGTGACTAAAATGTCTGGAAAATGCAGGATCCACAAAATGACTAACATCCAGCCTTCCACACTTCACTTCTCCCAATAAAACTGCTACCCCACGAAGCCACCAAAATGCAACGTAGAGACATGAACATGTCCTATGAAGAATATGCACTGTTTTGGGGATGGGGTAGCTGCAGTAATTAGGCTAGGCTTGGCGATCACCCAGTGAAACCTACCAAACCTAGACATTTTTTTAAATTAGACACTAAGAGGAGTTCATGGTGGTGTGCCTTGTCTGGATCCAACACTGTACCTTACCCACAATGCCCTGCAAACCTCAAACTTTGACTAAAATCTCACATATGCCTCAGATTTCAATGTTGAAAACTTCAAGAATCTGCGAAGATCCTCAAAATTCCTATCACCCAATGTTCCCACACTTCTCTCAATAAGAACGCTACATCACTTGTGTGGCTCCCCCTAGCACCAAAAACACACCGTGGAGGCATCCACATCTCCTGTAAAATAGGAAAATACAAAACAAAGGGGTAGCTGCAGCATTTGGACCTGGGCTTGGTGTCTACCCACGAAAGCCTATCGAATCCAGGCATTTTTGAAAACTAGACACCATGGGGAGTTCAGAGTGGTGTGCCTTGCATGGATCCCACTAT
Organism: Triturus cristatus; assembly: GCF_964204655.1. Lineage (NCBI taxonomy): Eukaryota > Metazoa > Chordata > Amphibia > Caudata > Salamandridae > Triturus > Triturus cristatus. Next base: position 271,837,001 of record NC_140595.1, on the reverse strand, counting down.
GTTTACTGACCCACAGTGCCCTGCAAATCCCAATGTTTTCCTAAAAGAACAAGTTACTTAACTTTGGTAATGATGCTCCAGGTGGGTAGAATATCTAACCGGAGATTTCTCACCTTGTTAATCATCCAAAGACATCAGACTGGATCCAGAAACGTTTAGGGCAGTTCCCCTGCATGCCTCTAGGTGGCATTGTGCAAATCTGGTCAACACTGTTCCATTTCGGAAGGGATGAGTGTATTCACATGTAAGCAACATCTGTGTGTGCTGACGTCAGTTGCTTTCTAGGCAGTCTGTGCCCTTCACAGAACAGGGAGGTGGAAGGATCAGTGAGGAATCTGTGGGGAGATAGGGTATCCACCAAAAAGATAGTTCCTGAAGGATAAGTAACTTGTTCTTCTGAATAATTCTTCTAACTACAGATTCCTCACCTTTTGAATATATACTGTAGCAGTACCTCCCATGGTGGTAGGTCTGTGACCTGACTCAAACCAAAAAGCCTTAGAGGACCAAGCTGACCAAATGCCCCTCTCAATGGACCTGACTGTCGAAATACTAGGGTCTCATGAAAGCATTTACTAATGCCCATGTAGTCTCTTGACAAATGCCCAGCACAGGTACTCCACCTGCTACCAAAGTGTAGCAGCCTTAGCTCTGGTGATATGGTCCTGTAAGCTCTTTGGAGGCTGTTTCTTCACCAGTGCACAGCAAATTTATATGCCGAGAACTACCTATCAAAATATGGTCTGTTTTTGCACTGGTTTGCCTTTTTTTGCTCCAGAAAATCCTACAAAGAGTTGATCGTCTACTCAATGGTCCTTAGTACACTTGATATAGGAACTATTTTAGGGTCTAATCAATTTTGTCCCTCTACCTCCTTAGAGAGGTGAGGAGGAGCAAATTACACCGGAGGGGTGATAGCCTGACCAACAAGAAAAGGAGTGACTACCTTGAATAGAAATGAAGCCAGTGTCCCCAGAAAAAGCTCACACGTCTAGCCAATCTTATGGCAATGAGAGAGTGTTTTTAATGTAATAATTCTCAAGGTACAACTGTGCAGTGGTTCACAAGGGTGCACATCAAGAATGAGAGGACTAAATTCAAGTCCCACTGGCACATCCCAAAGGGTTTTGCTGGAAGCAAATATTCCAAACCTTGCAGGTGATTTGAATAACTAACGCTAATCCGGCAGCCCCAAAAGGCAGAAAAAGCTAACAAGTAGCCCTGAAGAGTGCCCAAAGCAAGTCCTTGCTGGGCTAGGGACAGGCTAAACAGTAACTGTTAAGATAACTGTGCCTGTAGATGTTGCGTGTTGCACCCAATCCACAAATTTTCCCTAACAGCTGTTATACACTGATTTTGGAGAGGGATGCCTCACAGTCAGGATGACATCAACACCTCAGGGGCAGGTTGAAGGAGATCACCTGTTGCTGCTCAGCGTGGAGTCGGAAAGTGTGCAGGTCCGGGTGCAATAACCTACAGCGACAGTAGATCCTCACAAAGCACCACCTTGATTGGAGGACAGATAATCATGCCCAGGAATTCCTGATACTACACACTCCTGGCCCAATCTGGTGCCATTAGGATTAGTTAGACCATGTTGTTCCTGATCTTCTTAAGAACTCGGGCTGGAAAGGTAGCAGTGTAAAGGCATATAGGAGTCCTGAGCTCCACTCTAGATGGAAAGCATCTTAGAACGAGAGCTGCCTTGGAAACTCCAGCATGCAGAATTGCTACCATTGTGAATTATCAGTGGGGGTGAAAAGATTGAGCCATTGTCAGAAGACTACCTGTCCCACCTTCAGGTGCAGCTGTCATTTGTGGTGCATCTTGCTGAATTCGTCCACCCTGGCATATAAAGATCCTGCTAGGTATTTGACCACCAGAGAAAATCCTGGGCGGTTCAGTGCCTCCTTAACCAGGGCCGAAGACCCTGCCCTATTGTTGCAATACCACATGGTGGTGATGTTGTATGGGAGCATCTGCACCAAATCTTCCTTTCATGGTTGGCAGGAAGGCCTTAAGTGACAAGCGAATCACCCTCAACTCTTAAATGCTGGTGCAAATTTGAGTCTCTGCAGGAGTACAGAGGCCTCTGAACTCCATCTCTCGCAGATGGCCTCATCAATTCAGCAGTGATGCATCTGTGACTACTGACAGTCTGGGTTGGGTAGGGAGAGGGGCCTCCCACGGACCCAATCATGATCCAGTAGCCACCACTGCAGATCTTTGTAGTCACCTCCGAAATATGCACATGAACATACAGATGTCCTGATGTTGTGCCCACTGTGATTTTAGGTCCCACTACAGAGCCTGCATGTGCCATCTGGCATGAATCCCCAATAGGATGCAGGAGACCAACAATCCCAACATCCTCTACGTCATCGGCACGGAGATTCAGGATGGAGCCTGAAACATCCAGATCATAGCCCACATGGCCAAGAGTCTGAGTTCTGATGGAAACGTCTAAAACAGTAACATATTAAAAACTGATCCAATCAAAAGGAAGCATCTGGACAAGAGTCAAATGTGACTTTGGCTTGTTGATAGATAATGAACACCAATGATGTTAGGAAGCTCTCCATCCTTTGGAGGTGTTTAAAGACTGCCCGGGGATAGCTCGCCTTCACCAGCCCACTGTTGAGGTAGTAGAAAGCTGTAATCCCCAACCTCTGGAGGTGTGCTGTGACCACTTCCATCACTTTCATGAAGACCCGAAGAGCGCTGTTGAGACAAAAGGGGAGCACTACGAACTTAAAATGCTCCAGGTCCATTGTGAACCACAGGTATTGCCTGCAGGCCAAGGATATAGAAATGAGCACCCTGCAGGTCCAACACCACAACCAGGGTCTAGGGCAGACACAACTTGGGCTAGCAAGAGAGTCTTGCGTTTATCCTTAAGCAGGACGGCGTTTAAAGGGCGAATATCTAAAATAGGATGAAGGCCTCTCTCCTTCTTCTGCACAATTAAGTAGTGGGAGTAATACCTGAAGGAACTCCACTGGCTCCACATTTACAAACAAGCACAATTCAAACACCTCACCCACACTTTCAAGGCAATACATTACTCTGGCCCAGCATGCCTCAACAATCACATCTGCTTTCACAAACCTTCCAGACAACTCTGCTCGTCCAGACTCCTACTTGCACAAATTCCACACATATGGAAAACAAGATCCAGTGGTCAAGCCTTCTCCTACATCGCTCTTAAAGCGTGGAACAACCACCCACAACACATGAAAGCCTTCTCCTTGAATTCCTCTATAAGTTAAAGACCTGGCCTTTCGAGTAGTTCCACAACGCCTTAGGTATGTCTAGACTCATGCCTGCTCAGCGCCAGAATGTCCTTACAGGTTATAGGGTGCTCTACAAATCTGCAGCCCATAACATAGCTAGTTCCCACTTCTGAAGCTGAAAACTCTCTATGGCCCCTCTGGCCAAAAAAGCCTTTACTTCCTTCCATATGCCAGACAGCTGGTCCTCTGTCAGCCACCCTGAAGGCAGTGGAAAGTATGGTGATGTAGAAAGGAATGGCAGGGCATAGCCCCGATTAACAATTTCAAGGATCCACTTGTCTGTTGTTATAGATTGCCACTCTTGGAGGAAAGAGAGGATCCTGCTTCTGACAGGGTGGCTGTGTGCAGGCAAGGACATCCTAAAGTGCTTTTGGTGTTGCGGCCAGGGGAGGTACAGAAGACTTGGCCGCATGCTGTCCCTGGCATCAATGTTGCTTTTGAGAGCCACGGTCTTTACCACAAAAGGGTTGAAAAGACTGTTATATTGAAGGAGAAGCCTGGCATTGTCAGACGGGAGCAGAAAGGCCCAAGGAACTTGCTTGTGGCTCTACTCCCCTTAAAACCCTTCAGGGCCAAGTCGTCTTTATCTCCAAAAAAGCAGGATCCACCAGAAGGCCTGTCCATTAAAGATGGCTTGGCTTCCCGGAGAAGCCAATACACCTCTACCAGGCGTGAAGCCGGAGGGCCACACTGCTACCCATGGCATGTCCCAGTCAATCAGTAATGTCCAGTCCTCAGCGTATTACAAGTTTCACTACATAGCAGTTATCTTGAATACCCTGAGTAAAAATGTTCAAAGGTCTCCTGGAACAGCTGGTAAAACTGGAGACACCATATGCCAAAGGGTATAGTGGTAACAGCTGAGAAGTCAACCAGCATTAAACCATCTCATATCACAGCAAAGCTTGTGGATGAGATAATTCTCTTGCCAAAGCTTTCTATTCATATGGACTCATGGTCGGGAGGAGTGATAGAGAAGGCACTAAGGTTGACCCTGCTGGTGGAAACCTGTACCATCAGACTCTCCTGGGTGTGATGTTGTACTAGAAAGCCAGTTGGTGGATGATGATGATGATGGGCAACCTGCCTATTAACTGGTGGCCCAGAACAGGGCTTAACCCAAGTGCACAGAAGGGTGTCCCTTGGTGCCTCATTAAATTAGATTTTAGAACTTCCGTTAATATGTTAGTTTCACCTCCATGGTTGGCAACTGTAAATCTAACATCTCAGCTGCCCTTTGCATCACTACAACAAAAGAGGCACTCACCTCCGTAGCAGGACCCAGGGGAGAGGCAACACCTGTATAGGGGGAAGTGTCAAGCCAGCAGCCATCCTGAAGCTCCTTATGCCAATTTTCTTCATCATAATGGGGAACATTAGCGTTCCCATCATCTTAGTTGTTGCCAGAACCTGTACCAAAAAGATTATGTAAAGTCTGGGCCCTACCATGTGTTAAAGGAAAGGTATCAGAGGAGCTTCCAAGAGGGTGTGCACTGGTCGGTGCCAAGGTACAACTTTGGTCGAGGTCAAGGTGGATTCAACTCAGATTCATGATAGGTTGTATATCCTCATCTAGCATCTGTATCAGCTTTGATGCAGGCAAAACTGATGTGGGAGATAGTGCAAGAGCGAAAGCATGCACCGGAGTAGGATGTGGACCCGATACAGACACAAGTGGCAAAACAAGCACCAAAGGTGGACCCTTCGGCAGAAGTCCAACTGGAGGCCCCTCGGATGTTTTGAGCCCGAAGGCATGCCAGATGCAGCAGGTAGAGAGCAGAAAATATGCTGAATAGCCTACCAGAAATCTTCGATTTGCTGCAACGTCACCAACAGACTCTGGAACTCAGGTTTGAGTCAGGACCAGACATGGAATCGGCTTCATTGGAGATCAAAAGCGAGGCACGTTGGCACCCTTGGGCCCTCCCTTGAGTTTCAGAGTGATAGGGAGGGACGATGTTATGTTAAAAGAATTTGTAAAGCGCGCGTACACTAAAGGGTTTCATGGCGCTAGAGTCAAGGGGGATGCTGCAACAGAGGGGAAATTGACTAATCATACGCCTGGGAGAACAGCCAGGTCTTAAGCTTTTTCCTAAACTGTGCATAAGAAGTTACAGACCTCAGCTCCGCAGGGAGAGAGTTCCAAAATTGTGGGGCCAAGACCTCAAATCTTAGTCCCCCATGTTTCTTTTGTTTCAAAGAAGGGGTGGCCAGCAGATTCAGATGGGAAGACCGCAAGTTCCGAGAATGAATGTAACGCTGGATCCTAGAAGAAATAAATGCTGGACTATTACCAGAAAGAGCTTTGAAAATGGTACATCCCAGCTTGAAGGTGCAGCGTTTTTCAACGGGAAGCCAGTGTAGGCTTTTCATTAAAGATCTGACATGATGCCATTTGGGCTGGTGAAAGATCAGCCTAGCCGCTTGGTTCTGCACCAACTGTAGGCGACATAATTGATAGGCTGGGATGCCGACATACAATATGTTGGCGTAATCAATGCGGGAGATAACCAGAGCTAGGATAACTAGGATCAGGGCTTCAGTGGTCAGGAACCTACTGATCTTCTTAATTCTACGTAATTGAAAGAAGCAGGAGGGGACCACAGAGCCAATTTGCGCCTTCATGGACAAATCATTGCTGATCACTATGCCCACAGACTTTTGGTAGAGCATGCTGGAAGTGGGGGGATTCCCAAGAGTGGAGGCCAGAAATTGGAATTCCACGGGTTGGCTGGCCCGCCCGTAAGGATCAGCTCGGTTTTATCAGGGTTCAGCTTAAGTTGGTTGTGATTCATCCATTCCCTGATTAAGTTCAGGGTGGATTGGAAGTTGGACACAGAAGATGCCGATTGATTGATATCAAATACAAGTTGGAGGTCGTCAGCATAGTTAAAAGTTCCAACCTTCCTTTCTCTCAAGGAACGGATCAGGGGTAATAAGTAAAATTAAAAAGAGCGGGTAGAGGGAAGAACCCTGGGGAACCCCGCAAGTCAATTTTATTTTCTTGGAGAAGTCAGCGAGGCGAACTGCTTGAGACCGGTTGCTGAGAAAGGAAGAGAGCACTTCAGCGCCAGACCCTGGATCCCAGCATTGCGGTGACGGTCAATCAGAAGATTGTGATCAACCATGTTGAATGCCGCTGACAGATCAAGAAGTACCAGGGCCTGGGTGATGTTCTTGTCTGCCCCCCCTTCTAAGCTCGTCCATGACTGTGAGAATGACTGACTTCGTTGAGTGTGCGGGTCTAAAGCCTGCTTGATGAGCGTCAAGGAACTGAAAGCATTCAATGAAGGAGCTAAGGCAGCTCGCTACATGAGCCTCTAGAATTTCGCCTAAGTAGGGCAACAGGGAAATGGGACGATAGTTGTTGAGAACCAGGGGATCAGAGCCAGGTTTTTTTAAGATAGGGATGATTTCCGCATCTTTAAATATGTTTGGGACTATACCAAGCTTGAGATAGTTGTTCAGAAGCGAGAGAGGGGGGGTCCGTGCAAGTAAGAAAGGATTCCAGTAATATGTACGGTGGGCAGCAGTCAGTAGGGGAACCGGAATCAACGTTCTTGAACAGGCCAAAGAAGGCATCCCTTGAGCTCAAAGGAATTTAATTAAGTAAAAGAGGGTTTTTACATATAGGAAGAGAGAATGTGGGAGAGATACAGGTAGGAATGCTATATGTAATAGTGGCAATTTTTTCAATGAAATAAGAATTGAGAGATTCGCATAAGGATTGCGAAGGGGCAGTTTTCAACGTGACCCTGTCCAGTTTGGAGAGCTCATCTACGATTTAGAAAATATCCTTGGCCTTATTTGCCGAGTTTAGAATTTTTTTGAGAAGTAAGTCGCCTTAGTTTGTGAAATAGCCTTTTTGTACTCTTTAAGCTGTGTTAAAAATATGTCCTTCTTGTCTGGAGAGTAGTGACTTCTCCAGCTACGTTCTGCTTGACGCAGAGCAAGTTTCTTTGATTCTAAGTCGTTGGAAAACCAGCGTTGGGCATCATGAGGTCTCATGATCTTGGTTTGGATTTTTTGTGTTCTTTTTTCCACTTACTCAAATACTTCAACTTTGATGACCAGCTGGGGGAGCGATGTTGGGAAGACATTTGGGGTGACATTTCTCTTACTGGAGAAGTGTTCCTTGAAAATCCAGGTTAAGACCAGGGAGACGGTCTGGATCCTCATCTGAAGATGTGTAAATACAGGACTGACTTCAGCACGCCTCAGTGGCACTTATATGCTCTGCTCATCACTTCTGGAGGGGAACAACATCAGCACAGAGATGCATAACACCACCGACTGGCACGCATGAGAACTCCTCTAAATGTTTCAATGTCCAGGTCAAATTTACTAAGCCTTTGTGTGGCCCTTGCATTGTGCAGTTCTTATTTGTGGTTTACAAAGCCACACAAGACCTGATTTATGTGGCCTTGTGAGGCTTTAAGAAATATAACACAATGCAGCCGATTCTTCCAAGATGAGTGAGAGTTCTCCAAGTTGCTGGTTCTATGTAATAAACAAAGTTCCATTAAGGAATGAAATAGCAGCTACATAAAAGTTAGATAGGAGAAGCAAGGAAGGCAAAGCAGAGAAAGCACAGCAAGTGTCTCTTGAAATATATATGAAACTAAATGCATTTGGCCTTGAAACCTCAAGCCAGTGATAAACTATTTACAAATGCTTGGAGACAGCAAATTCTTGCTTTTTACATCCCCCACAGGGGCAGGCATCTCGTGCTAACAATTCACGTTTCCCAACCAGGGTTCTTGGGCAGGCAATGTCTTTAACTGACATGTTACTTACCTTTGGTAACGCCTTATCTGCTAGAGACATGATCTAGCTGCAGATTACCTTAGAACTTCCAGGCATCTGACTGGTTCCAGAAGATTTTTGATAGCAGTAACACTGAGCACCGATAGGTGGCGTCAGTTGATTCCACGAGACATTGTAAGGGTCGGGTTCGTTTTCGTCGTGACGTCTGTGTCGTCTATATAGGAGCCACCCTCGTCGCACTGAGGTCAGTACTTTTCACAAATTTCCACACCAGAAGCACAGAGCCATGAAGTGACTGACCATGGTGTGCCCTGAAGGGGAACAGCCCTGACACTCAAAACTGATCCGCAGTGCGGAAAGGATGGGTGGGTTGGTAAGGAATCTGCGGCTAGATCATGTCTCTCCCAGATTAGGTGTCACCGAAGGTAAGTAACTTGTTAATCTGATAGAGATATCTAGCCATAGATTCCTTACCTTAGAACAGATACTCAAGCAATACCATCCCTGGTGGAGGGACTGCGGAAAAGTTTCAGACAGAAAGTGCTATAGGACTGAACGACCGAAGAGGCCTTCCCTATGGACTTGATTTTCCAGGCAATATGTTTGGCAAATGTGTGCAGGGATTTCCACGTAGCCGCCTGGCAGATGTCAAGGACTGGAACACCACACTAAAGTGCTGTGGTGGCTGCCTTAGCCCTGGTTGAATGAGCTCTAAGGCCTTCAGCAGGCTGTTTCTTTGCCAAAGTGTAACATATTTTTTGCAGAGGATAACCCAACGTTAGATGGTTCTCTTCGGCACAACACGTCCCCTATTCGCTCCACAAAGAGTTGGTCATCCACCCGGAACTCTTTAGTGCAATCAAGGTAGAACGATAACGCTCTTTTTGGGGTCCAGACGGTGGAGACGTTCTTCTTCCTTTGAAGGATGCAGAGGAGCATAGAAGGTGGGCAAGGTGACAGATTGCCCTAAGTGAAAACGTGTCACCACTTTAGGCAAAAAGAAGCCCTAGTGTGGAGCACTACTTTGTCTAAAAGACGGTCAGGTAAGGAGGCTGAGATGATAGAGCCTGCAATTCACTCACCCTCCTGACAGAAGTTATTGCCACTAAGAAGGATGTTTTGATAGTAAGTAGCTGGAGGGGGCAATTGTGCAGTGGTTCGAAAGGCTCACACATCAAATATGTAAGAAACAAGTTACAGTCCCACGGGGTATGATAAAAGGTGAAGGGGGGAACAAATGAGTAAGCCCCTTCAGAAATCTATGTACAATAGGAGATTTAAAAAGTGATCTGGCAACCATAGAAAGGGCAGAAAGGTAACCCTTAAGAGTGCCCAGAAGAGAGCCCTGCTTGTCCAAGGAGAGAATGAAAGGAAGAATGTCAGATTGGGAAGCAGACAGGAGGTCAACAGATTATTCTGTACAATATTTACAATTTTTTGCCATCAGCAGGCATATAGTGATTTTGTGGCGGAACGCCTGGCTGCCAGACTAACTTTACAGACTTTGGGAGGGAGGTCAAAGCTGTCAACAGTCGCTGCTCAATATCCACACAAGGAGGCAGAGGGTGGACAGGTTTGGATGGTGAACCCTCCCTGCTGCTGCAACAAAAGATCCTCCCGAAGAGAGCAGCCTGATCGGAAGATCAATGCTCATCTGCAAACGCTCGGGATACCAAACTCTCCGTGCCCAGTCCAGATCCACAAGAATTACTTGGGCCCGGTCACTCCTGATCTTCTTGAGCACTCTGGACAGGAATGGTATGGGCAGAATAGCATACAGGAGGCCTGTGCTCCACTTGAGACGAAAAGCATCGCAGAGGGAGAGCCGCCTTGAAAACTCCAACAAGCAAAACTGCTGACATTGTGCATTCTCTTTGGAGGCGAACAGATCTAACCAAGGCTATCCCCACTGTTGATAGAGATCTTGTGCCACCTCAGGATGGAGACTCCATTTGTAATCTGCTAGGCACTGAAGGCTGAGTTCGTCTGCCCTGGCGTTCAGGGAACCGGCCAGGTGTTGAACCACCAGGAATATGCCTTGTTGTTCCAGCAAGTCCAGAGACGCAGGGCCTCTTGACAGAGTTCATGACCCCACTTTGCCCTACTTGTTGCAGTACCACATGGCGGTAGTGTTGTCCATGAACACTTGAACTAGCTTTCCCTTGAGGGATGATAACAAGGCTTTTAGTGCCAATCGGATCGCACAAAGCTCCAACAAGTTGATGTGAAGCCTGGTTTTCGCCTGAGACCAGGGTCCTCTGATCTGCACCTCTACCAGATGGCTGTCCCATCCAAGAAGCGACGCATCTGTCACCACTGTGAGATCTGGGTGGGGAACGGAGAGGGGTCTGTTTCTCATCCAATCATGGTCTGTCAGCCACCACTGCAGATATTTTGCAGTGCCCTCCAATATCTGAGCGAGGTCAGTGAGATTACCCTGATGTTGTGCTCATTGGAACTTTCGGTCCCACTGCAGAGCCCACATTCGGCATGATCCACTAGCAGGAGGCCATGAGTCCCAGCAGCCTCAGAGTCATTCTCATCGAAATTCAGTACATAGGCTGAAACATGAGTATCATAGCCTGAATGTCCTGGACTCGTCGTTCAGGAGGATAAGCCTGAAACTGAACCATGTCCAGAACTGCTTTGATTAACAGGAGTGTCTGAGAGGGAGTCAGGTGTGACTTAGGCACATTGATATTTAACCCCAGGGAATGCAGGAGGTTTGCCGTAGTCTGGAGGCGGAGACAACTAGGGGAAGACTGGAACCCCTGATCTCCGCAGGTGGGTTGTGACCACCACCATCACCTTGGTGAACATCAGAGGGGCACGTGTGAGGCCGAAGGGGAGCGCGGTAAACTGAAAGCGTTAATGGCCTACTGTAAACTGCAGGTAGCAGCGAAGGGCAGGCAGGATGGGTATATGGAAATAGGTATCCTGCAAGTCCAACACTACCATCCTGTCTTCCAGGTGCAGGGCAGACAGTACCTGAGGACGAGTGAGAATCTTGAACTTTTCTTTTCCGAGGAAGTAGTTGAGGGCTCTGATGTCGAGGATAGGACAAAGGCCTCCGTCCTTCTTCAGAAACAGAAAATAGCGGGAATAGCAACCACAGCCTATTTCTGGCACTGGAACCCTCTCTATAGCTCCCTTGGCCAAGAGAGTTTTAACTCTCCTTCAGACTATTTGCAAAACCCACCTGTCCGAGGTGATATCCCGCCAGTGGTGGGTGTGATGGCATACCCTGTCACCAAATGGACGCCCATGATCTGGAAGGATCGTACGAGAAGGGTTTGGAGGGGGAGTGGGTTGTGGCCTGACCTGACTCCTGACCCGCGGGGTCGGGTAAACCGCACCCACGGCCATGCAGATGTTGCAGAACTTGCGCGGTCCTCTTGCTGGGGTAGGGCTGACACGCTTGGAAGCCCTTTCCGCAGCCATAAAAGGAACTAAGGCGGACGCAGGCTGTAGCCCGAAACTCCTTAAAGCGCTCTACCGCCGCGCCTGCCATGTCTCCTAAGAGACGAGAGCTATCAAATGGCATGTCCATAAGGTGGGCTTGGACATTCCCTGAAAAGCCAGACGTTCTCAGCAAGGCATGGCACCTAACAGCCACCGTAGATGAAAACGCTCTGCCCAGCAAGTCTGTGGTGTGTAGGCCACAGTGTATGGCAAACTTGAATGTATGACTTTGCAACGCATGTGTTTACAATGCGGTCGTTACAACTACTGCGTTGTTACCACGCATGCCATTACATCGCAAGTCGTATCAATGACTTGATGTATGGGGCACGCTAGATTTAGGCATAGTATTAATTACTATTCCTACTCCAGTTTGTGCAACAGCAGGAAAGGTGTTGGATTAAAAATCCAACACATTCCCTGGTGCTGAACGCCCCCTACAGCAAGTCGTTGATATGACTTGCGATGTAATGGCACGTGTGGTAACAACGCGGTCGTTGTAACAACCGCGTTGTAAAGCCATGCGTTGTGGAAACAGCATTGTAAACGTTGTTTCCTGGCAAACTTTACTGCATCTCTCCCATCGGCATCAGCCTGGGAAAGGACAGTCCGGCCCTCCTCAGGGACTTGTGGCAGCATGCGCAACCATTTCCTATAGCCAATGGGAGTAATGGCCCAAGAGGTATGCTGTGTTTACCGACCGCAATGCTAGGCTGATGGAAGAGAAGATCTTCTTACCAAAGCTGTCCAGCCTTTTTGATTCCCTATCTGGGGGTGTGTAAGGGAACGCGCCACAGGATGTGGAGGCTTGGACCACCAAGCTCTCCAGGGTGTGGTGGTTTGAGAGGAAAGCTGGGTTGCCCAGTTCAGGGTGATGGCGGTGGGCGATAGTTCTGTTCCCAGGAGCCCCTACGATGGGCTTGGACGAGGAGCCCAGTTGAACATCTGCCAAGGCCTCATTAAATGGCAGCAAGAGTTCTGAGGTGGAGACACCAGGCTGCAGGACCTCCATCATGACATTGGTCTTGACTGGCACTGTAGGAAGCTGCAGGTCCAAGACCTCTGCAGCCCTACGCACCACAATTGCAAAAGAAGCCCCCTCCTCCATAGCCAGGTTGAGAGGAGACAGCATGTCCAGCTCTGGGGAGGTGTCCAACCCGCTGGCATCACCCAAATCCTCGTACAGGTCCATTTCCTCATTGACGAGTGGAATTTCTAAGGGATTCTGCTGCCCCTCCCAATCTTCATCCAGCCCTTCAGAATAAGGCACAGGACATGACATGGAGGCCAATGGTTTCATCGGCGCCGGTCTTGAGGTCCGTGGACACCCAACTGGCTCTGTGTCATCTAGAATGCTGATGGGGAAGCTCCACCGGTAGGTGCTGGCCACGTCGAGGTTCTCAACGTCAGATGGGAAGGTCGAAGTGGTACGACCGGTGCCAGTCCGGATCCAGTAACTGATCCAAGAGAAGCTTATGGCGCCAGAGCCAAAGGTGCAGTACCCACGGGCCTCCTTCCGCTGAGCCTGCGGGCCCAAAAGTGTGCCGACAGGCTCAGGCCGCCCAAATATGGTACACATGGTGTCATAAAATTCCTTTAACTAGTCAGGGGTCGCTCCCAGCTCCAGAAAGGGAGGGAAATGCAGAGCCGACCCAGGCACCTGCTCTGCAGAGAGAGGCCTAGAATGCTGAGACTCCTCCGTCTCGTCAGGTGACAGACAGGGTGGGACTTCTTGTGCTTTTTATGGTGCTTCTTACCTGACCTCGATGACTTCAAGTGGGAGGAATATGACTTCGATCCCCGGAGCGGTGCTCAGACCTTCCTCTCGACCGGGAGTGGTAGTGAGATCTCCAGGAGGATCTCCGTGGTGCCAGATGTCGGACCACAAGCAGCTTTAGGGACCGCTCCCTCAAAGCATCCGTCACCATGGTCTGGCAGTTGAGGCACGACTTCAGGTAGTGGTAGCACTCCAGGCACCAAAGACATACTAGATGGGGGTCCATGACCAACATGGTGCGGTGACAGGCGCCGCACAGTTTGAACCGAGGTCTTCTTACTGGACATCCTACACACCAAAAAGTCGAATAAAAGTAAAAAAAAAGTCTGGCAAAAAGTGACATGGGGTAGCTCTCTTGAACGGATCTACGCTGGCTGGTGCGTAAAGAAAATAACTGATGTCAGCGCATCGGGGTGGGCCTATATAGATGAGGCGGATGTCACGATGACGACTAACCCGACGCCTACAATGTCACACAGAATTGAGCAAAGTTCCTCATCGGCGTGCCTGGGTACTGCTATCAAATATTTTCTGATCCAGCCTGACACCTGGAAGTTCTAAGTTAAGGAATCTGCGGCTAGATGTCGCTATCAGATATCTATTTATTAAAGTTGCAACTCTGACTAGCAAAGGGATGGAAAATACACACAATTTGATAGAAAGCACACAACACTAGGGCACCGCATAACACACCATCTCTGCTGAAGTAATTATGGCCTAACCAGCCTCCAGCTGAAGTTCCATAAATAATCAACTCCATCCAGCTCGCCCCAAGATGAGGGTGGGAGGGTGTACTTTTCTGATGCAGCCCCCACTGCAGGTCCAGTGCTCTAGGAGCAGTCAGGGCAGCATGGTCGAGCAACAAAGAAGCAGCTCCCCCAGCAGACTGAAATCCTCACTTCCAATGATGTCACTCCCTCACGAGAACGTGCCCGGTGGTGACCCCTAACCGCTCCTGCCCGTTTAGTGACTAATGATGACTCTCTGCTAGATGCAGGGTACACCAGCTCAGAATGACCCTCATTTGGAGCCCAAATTTGAAAATAGTCATATTTTTATTCAAAGATTGACCGTTTTTTCTGCTATCATCCACAATGTTCATCCAGTTCCAAGAATTTCAGAGGAGTAGATGAGTACAAAACATTTTAAATTAAAAAAAAATTCACACTTTCAAAATGAGAAATATTAGAGTATGAAAGGGGCCACTGAAATTGTAAGGCGACCAGGTGAGTGAGGGTACAAACTGAGTGGGTGTCTAGTTCAAGAGGTATAGAGTGCAAAGTAGCACTGTTCATTGGTACAGTTTAGATGAAGGAACAGAGTGGGTTACATGCCTCAAATGGATGACAGTGTGGGTAAGGTAATGTGCAGAATTGTTGGAGTAGCATAGCATGGATGGGAGAACACAAAACGAAAGGAGCAGATAGATGGCGATAGGAAGCAGAGAGCAGGCGAGTGTACACAGAATGTTAAAGGCACTGATCCTGAGAGAGTGAGAGGCCACCGAGCGGTGAGGAGACATTGGTGAGGAAGAACAAAGTGGATGAGGTAACAGAGTGGGTGTGGTGACAGAGAGAGATGGCATAAAGGGTTAAGAATTCCAGAGTGGGTGCAGGGAACAGTGTACTCGCTCACCCAGAGTGCCCTCTGATGGACCTGGTACAATAAGGTAATGTCACAGTGGAGAGCAATTTAAAAACAGATAGACAAAGCAAGAATTAATCTATTGTATCTGAACAAAACAGAGCACCACCATACAGTTTTTCCACTAATGGATGTGATTTTATTTCATTACAGCACTGGAATGAATCAAGATATAAAGTACAAAAAAAATCATAACTAAATATTTTTCAACAAAAAGGTGAAGTGAAGGTGCATGGATGGGATAGTGAGAAAGGACAGTAGTGTGCATATATATACATCAGTAATAAATGACTATCCAGACTGTTTCCTGCCAAATACATTAAATGTCAAATCATAACAATTGTAGATATACATTCTCTGTTAGGCATATATGACAGAGAATGTACTGTCAGGCATATATGACAGAGAATGTACAACTGCAATTATGTTATGATTTGACATTTAATGTATTTGGCAGGAAACTGTCTGTATAGTCCTTTATTTAATTATTTACTGGTGTATATATATATGCTCACTACTGTCCTTTCTCACTATCCCTTCCATGCACCTTCACTTCACCTTTTTGTGCACCTGTTTGTTGAAAAACATTTAGTTATGATTTGTCTTGTACTTTATATCTTGATTCATTCCAGTACTGTGATTAAATAAAATCACATCCATTAATGAAAAAACTGTATGGTGGTGCTCTATTTTGTTCCGATACAATAGATTAATTCTTGCTTTGTCCATCTGTTTTTAAATTGCTCTCCACTGTGGCATTACCTTATTGTACCACTATTTACCCAGGTCCAGTGGTTGCCCGGGTTGCCCCATTGCTTTATAACTCTCTGATGGACCTGGTCAGGCGGCATTGAGTACACAAGATTCACAAAGTGAATATCGCTTGGATCAGAACCGCATGAGGAAAAACTAAAAGAGATGGAGAAAGTAGAGAAATTAGGCCATAAGAGGAATGGAAGACAGAGTGCAAGGATGAAAAAGAAAGTGAAAAACGTAGTTGAATGCTTCCATTTCTGCCACCAAAAACCAGAAATGCAATATTATTTCAATATAAAGGTGTGTTTAGTTATTTGCTTTGTAAGGACTGGCATGACACTCGTCAATATGAATGTTGCTATGATATTCAGTGCCAAACAGAATGAAAAGAGATGACATTACATGTGATTTAATAATACCGTACAAATATATAATATATAGAAGCAATTGGAAATGTTAGACAACTGTTGACAAACAGGAGCCCTTCCAAAAAATATTTGTATCATTGTTCTTATTTCCTCAATTTTGAAAATGTCAAAATAACCCAGATTCCTACCTCAGTTCCTTGACAATGTGAAGGACTGAATTGAGTTTTTCCAAACCTTCCGTCTGGATAAGACAGGAATCCAAGTCCAGGATTTCTATCTCTTTACAGCACTCCAGGATATAGGAGAGAATGGTGCAGTCCACTGATGTAAGGTAGAAATTGGAAAAAACAAGCGACGAACCCTGTCCCACTTTCTCACGCACAAGTGTGCTGTTTCGAGACTCAAAAAGGTAAGTAAACAGGTTCAGGAGCTTCCTCTTGTCTTTGGCAATCCTTGCTGGCTCTAGTTCACCTGAAACTTTCTCACCCAACCACTCGATGACTTTTTTGCTTGTTTCTGTTGAGAACTGCCCCAGGTAAGTTTTCAAAACTGACCTACTCGGCTGATGGGAGAGTCCAGCCATGAAGCGAGAGAGTATTTCATATTGACCATCAGAGCAGGTGCGGATCCTTTCAATTATCTTCTTAAATTTGTCATCTGAATCATCAATGTAATATAAAAGTGCAGCTAAAAACTCTTGGATGGTCAGATGAAGGAACTCATGGTTCGTCTTAGACTCCGTAGTATTCTCCATCATAAAACATGACAATATTTTACTGCGTGTCACGCAGAATGTATTTAAGTCTTCATCCTGGAAAATATATATTTGATTTTTGATTCCATGTTCTGCAAGACATCCAATCTGTGTTATTTCTTCCCTGATATTTTGTGTCGAATCATTGTGATTCTTCAAAATGTTGGAAATAAAATATACAAAAAGCTGAGTCACAGTTTTAGGTGGATCAGAAAGACAGCCAGACTGTTTGGTAAAACAGGGTCTTAGTGCAGTGCAAGTGATCCAGCAGTACGAAGGGTTGTAGCAGAGTGTGTACAGAATGTCCGTATCCTTAACATACCTGAAGACCGCCCGTGAAATGTCCTCATTATCATAAAACTTGAAAAAGTATCGCTCCCTTTCCTTAGTAAGGAAACCAATAATCTCAGCTGTTCGGTGGAAAAATCCAGCTTCGAGTTTTTTTAAACTCCTGGGGCGACTAGTCACCAGCACGAAGGAGCCCTTAAGCAGAGTTTGCCTCACCAGGCTCGCGATGATTATTCGAATACTCCTCACAGCTGACGGGCTGCTGCACAGCTGATTCGCGCTGATGCTGAGGTCTACCGGCTGTTTACTTTCATCCAAGCCATCAAAAATAAAAAGCAGTTTTTGCGGGTCCTCCAAGATCTTTTGAAGGCCATCACGAAGGTGAGGGTATCCTTGAAGGAGCAGCTGCTCTAAGCTTAGTTCTGGGTGCATCGTATTCACTTCACGCATTTTAAAGAAGAAAACAAAGGCAAATTTCTGGTAGTGTTTCTTCCCAACCCAGTCAAAGACAAACTTTTGCATCAAGGTGGTCTTTCCGACGCCTGCCACCCCAGTCACTATCACGGAGGTTGGCATGCGATGGGATCGGTAGCACCACCGGAAGAGGCGGTTGGGAGTGATGCGCTCGAGCCCCACCTGCAGCTTTTGCTTGATGTGATGCTCGTGAAGCTCCCCAGCTTCCAGCATCTCATGGCGGGCTCGGTTTCTGTACTGACGCTCTGAAATTACAACCAGTTCCACATAGCGTTCTGAGATGGGAAACCTGTGGGATTGCTTGGAACTTCCCGGCGCCATATATTCATTGAGTTCTGATGTCTTGCTGTACAAGCTTCCCTTGTGGCTTTCTTGCAAAGCTGAAAAAGACGTAAAAAGTTCATTGGTATCGGTCATGATTAAACATATCAGATAAACAGCATAGTGCATATAAATATGACGTATAGGTTAAGTCTGTTTCACATTTCTACTGTCACTCAACTCCTGGTTGAGTAATCCTGCACAAGATCAAATTGGAATTACCCCTGCATCCTTCCATGGCCTATGCTACACAGTGGACTAGTCATATCTCCAGGGCAGTGAATGAGGTTTGAGCTATACACAGTGGTACTGATGAAGAAATGTGCCGCATGTAGATAGTTCCAGCACCTTACAATACTATAAATAGTCATCTCTAATAATATAGGAAATAATGGGTGGGCAGGGGTGGTTGCCTGGGCCAAATTCCAAGTACTATATATTCTCTCTCTATTAAGAAGCTATATATTTGCTGCCACTAATTTAGAGTTCCTGCTCATTTTATTGTGGATCCATCAACATATAAGACATATGAAATAATATGAGACAAGATTCTAGAGGTAACTCAGGTTTATTCTGTCTCTGTCGATATCCATTGCCCAGTAAGACAGTTGGTCAAGGCGCTGGCATTAGAACGTTCATAACATTCCATGGGCAGCAGAAAACAGGGAAAAGGAACAGGGGGAACGGAACCGACATTTCTTTTATGCATACCACTGTGTGTTCTATACTCTTAGCAATTTCTATGGCTTTCTTCAAGTCTGGATTTCCGACTAACAACTTCTCTTGTATTTTTTTATTGTTAGTATATCGTACTAACTGATCTCTGATTAGTGAATCAGTCAACTCATTGAATTCGCACGTATTTGCCAATCCCCTCAATATTGCGATGTAATTACTCACACTTTCGTTCTTTCCTTGGGCTCTACCATAAAATTTATGTCTCTCCAAAACCACATTTATTTCATCTGCAAACTGTAACTCTAACTTCCTAAGAGTCACAGCATAAACATCTCTATCCCCAAATTCTCCATCATCTTCCTCAATATCAGGGAGACTGTAAAAAACTTTCCTCCCTTCTGCTCCCAAATTATGTAGCAATATGTGCTGTCTGCGTAGCGCTGAGAACCCATTTGCACCAATGGCAATCAAGTATGTTTCGAACCCTTTTATCCAGTTCTTCCATGTCATGCTAGGTTCTCCTGCTTCAGATAGAAATGGAGGGTGTTGGCTCATACTCGCCGCTGCCATATTAAGTTCTTCCAGCCTTGACTTATTTACGATTTAACTTGACTGCTCACAATCTGCCCCTTACCAATATCCAAAAATGTAATATCAATTTATCATTAATATTGTCCCAATATTATGGACTTCCGTTTCAATATCCAATAATACCTCAGAAAGTAATTCCTCAATAATATGGAATGAATAGAACTAGGAGTTTTCCCCACTAAAGCGCTCCAACCTTCTACCTCTTACTCATATAAACTTCTTATTTTCCCCTTTTTTTAATTTTTTTTATTTATTTAACTCACCAGGAGAGCAGTTCCTCGCCCAACCTCCACTTCAAAAGTTCCCTTTCCGCCCTGTGAACAAGGCGAACTAAATCTTTACCCTCGGGCGATCCCAGCGTCAAACGAGATCTCTTCACTGACTTGGAAGACACTCCTTCCGCTGAACGCTGACAACCGCCCCGGGTGGGTAAATCATTCGAGGCTCCTTCCTCTGGGTTGTTCCGACGTCAAGCGCGATCTCCACCGACCCGGATGGGTTAAATCATTCGAGGCTCCACCCCTGGGCTGTTCCGATGTCAAGCGCGATCTCCGTCCACATCTGTGGAGGCACTCCTCCCGCTACGACGCTGCCAAACAACCCGGATATGAATTCCTCGACCTTTTCCTTCCTGGTTTTCCTCTCACGCCGTGATAATCTTTTCCTTCAAAGATGTTCACACCAAATAGTTCTTCCTTTGAGGGGCAGATGTCTACGGGCCACACACGAAGGGGATACCGATGTATTACCCTTCCCGCAACTCTCTCGTCGCCAGTGAAATAATATGAGACAAGATTCTAGAGGTAACTCAGGTCTATTCTGTCTCTGTCGATATCCATTGCCCAGTAAGACAGTTGGTCAAGGCGCTCGCATTAGAACGTTCATAACATTCCATGGGCAGCAGAAAACAGGGAAAAGGAACAGGGGGAACGGAACTTACCAATGTAGAAAGGAGAATATAGTTACAACAAGATACCTTTTCCAATCTCTCTTGGGCTACATTTTCTGTTACAGCTTTAAAGTCGATTCACTTGTGATCTGATGCCGTAATGCTGACTTATAAATTGATCTCTTCCATTTATTAAACTGAGGATTAAACTTACAATTGCATTGCGTACTATCAGATAGAACGTGCATTTCTTTAGAGGGGGCACTTCCACTCTATTTTGTATTTCTTCTGTCAGGGCCTCATGTGTGTTTTTTTTTAGTCAACTGGACTTCTTGAGCAAATGTGAAACAGCAGTTGCTGCACCTTTATCTGCCTAAATGTCAGACTTGGAGAGGTGAGAGAATGCAAGGTTAAACTAGCGTGTTGCAGCAAGATACCTTTCACGCAGTGGGGGTTCTTCCTTAAACCGTAAAACAGATTTAAAATATAAGTACTATGTAGCACACCAGGGCCGTATTATACATTACAGCGCATTTTCCTCGTTAGCGCCGGGTGCACCTTTCAAAAGGTGCGCTCGGCACTAACAAGGAGAGTGTGCTGCATTACAGTGAATGGTGTTCTGTTCTGACTCAGCAGGGGGGGGCTGGGGGTCGCGCTGCGCGGTCTGCCACTAGTGCGGAGCGCTGGAATGAGAAGCCAACACGTTTGATGGTTGGGCACGAACTAACTCCGTTCGCCCGCCCCTTTATTTTTATACATACGCGCTCACGTCCGTCGACATGAGCGCAGGTTGCGCAAATGTCACCGCGCTCCAGCCGGAGGCTAGAGCGCTAACTGTAACATCCCTCTACAACTCGGTTCTTGACAACAGTTCAAACATTATTCAGAAGCGTCACTTACTTGGCACGCAAAGTCTCGTAGCTGGCTGCTGGGCCTGGGGTTTTCTCTCAGCACATACCTCGAGTTCCCCCGATGGGCCGGGGTTTGGGTTGTTGGTGATGCCCTTCTCCCAGACTCACCATCAGGGCTCTCACCATCAGGGCTCTCAGTGTCATTCGGGTTTGACCCCGGGCCTACCTGGGGGCTGGGCGAGTTGGCAGGGGGAACCCCTGGGTCGTGTTCTTCCCCGACCTCAGTATGTCCCCAGGTGTCAGAGGGGTTCCTCACCACTTTGAACCACGATATGTTCCTGGTGACTAGTTCTCCTCCTCGTCGTGCAGTCACCATGGTTCCTTGCCTGTCGACCACTCTCCAGTAGCTCTTGAATTTCCCTCCGGGCCGTCGTTCTCTGAGAAGCACTAGATCTCTGGCTTGGACCTCTCTGGGCGCCGCTCTCCGCGCCTCGCTGACTTTGGCGTTTCGCTCTTGGCGCCTCTGGAACGCCCTCTCCTCGTCAAAGGGCGGGGCTGTCCAACCTGGGGCAACTGGTAGCCCGTCTCTACGAGCCCCGTTGAACATCAAGGCCCACGGTGCTTGGCGGGTTGAGCAGTGGGGGGTGCTGCGATATTCTCCCAGAAACCGCTGCAATTCTCGCTCCGGGTCTAGTTGTTCGGCCACCGCGATGCGCAGTGCTTTATTGAGGGTGCGCATGAGCCGCTCTGCTTTTGGCCACTGGGGGGTGATTCGCCGATGGCGGATGCCGTGCGATTTCAAAAACTCTTCGAACTCGTGTCCTTGGAATGGGGGTCCATTGTCACTTCGCAGTTCCTCTGGGCACCCGATCATTCCGTACACTTTTTCCAGTGCTGGGCCTACGTGTGTGAAAGCGGTGGAGGGCAATGCTTCGGCTATCGGGTATTTCGAGTAGCTGTCGATGATTACTAGCGTGACTCGCCCGTCGGGCAGGCTCCCGAAGTCCACACTGATTTTCTCCCACGGGCATCGGCCGTGTTCCTCGGTTATGATAGGGGCTGGCGGCTGAGCTCCGCTGGTTATCTGGCAGGGCTGGCAGCTGAGAACTGCGTCATCTACAAACTCATCCATGCTCAGGAACCAGACTTTTTCACGCATGCAAGCCTTCATCTTTTCCGTCCCTTGATGTCCTTTGTGCGCTAGCTGTGTTGCTCGGGTCCTGAGGGCGGCTGGAATGACAATTCTGGAGCCTCGTAGGATGAGTCCTCCTCTGGTCACACTTAGCTCATGTCGTATCCTCTACATGTGTTGGAGGTCATTCCTCTCTTCACTAGTCCATGAGTTGGCTGTTTGTAGGAATTGCTGCCAGGTTCCCTCTAGGATTGTGTTTTTAACCTTGACCATCACGGGGTCTTGTTCGGCTGTTTCCAACATCTCCTCCAATGTCAATGCCTGGGGGCACGTCAGGGCAGCCACCATGTCCAAGTGACCTTCTGCTTCTTCTTCTTCATCCATCGGCGCGGGCCTGCTACCGGTCTCGGGGTGCCGGGATAGAAAGTCCGCTGGATTTCGGGATCCTGGCCTGTAGATGACGCTGAGGTGGGATTGCTGGAGGTTGATGGCCCACCGTTCTATCCTTGGAGGCGGGTGTGGCGCCGTTCCTCGGAATAGGGGCACTAACGGTTGATGGTCTGTCACCACTGTGAACGGGTGTCCGCACACATACAGATAGAAATGACGGCAACTCCACCGGATCGCCAGGGCTTCACGCTCAATTTGTGAGTACCGTTTCTCCGTGTCTGTTAGGGCTTTGCTGGCGTATGCTAAAGCTGCCCACTACCCTGGTTCTTGCTCTTGCGTCAGGACTGCTCCTAGCCCTACGGGGCTGGCGTCCACTAGGATCTCCGTTTTCTTGCTCGGGTCAAAGTAGACCAGTGTGGTCTGGTCTAAGAGAGCTTCCTTGATCGTTTGGAATGCTGCCTCTTCTGCGACTGTCCACTGCCACATCACATCTGTCTTGGTTAGGTGCCTGAGGGGTTTGGCGAGGGTGGCCAGATTCGGAATAAATCGTCCACAGTATGTGGCCATACCCAGAAAGCTGCGGACCTCCGCCACTGATGTTGGGGCTGCGGCCGCTTTGATGGCGTGTGACTTCCGGGGATCCACTTGGATGCCTTCCTTGGTGAAGACGTAGCCGAGGAACTCGATGGTTTGCTGGAACAGCTGGCACTTATCTCGGTGTAGGGTGACGCCATGCTCCTGCAGACGCGACAGTGTGGCTCGGACATGCTTGTAGTGCTCATCGACTGTCTTGGAATATATGAGGATATCGTCACTCACATTTAAGACACCAGGCAGGCCGAGCAGAATGTCTTTGATAGTATTTTGGAAAATCTCTGCTGCCGAGGATATTCCGAAATTTAACCGTTTGTATCGTCTCAGTCCTAGATGCGTACTGAACGTGGTAATGTACCGGCTCTCTTTCGCTAGGGTGAGCTGGTGGTATCCGGCGTTTAGGTCCAATTTTGAGAACCATCGGGCTCCGTTTAAATCAGACACGATGTCGCCCATGGTAGGTGTGATATGCCTCTCGCGTTTGATGGCCTTGTTTGGGAGGCGCATATCAATGCACAGCCGGATCTTCCCGGGCTGACGGGGTTTCTCGGCGATTACCATGGGCGATACCCACGGTGTGGGCCCTGTAACCTTCTCAATAACTCCCTGTTCCTCTAGCCTCTGGAGTTCTTCCTCGACTAGTGGGCGTAGGTGGAACGGTACCCACCGGTGTCGGAGAGCTGTTGGTGTTACTGAGGGGTCAATGTGGAGGCATATTGGTGGCCTTTTGATCTTCCCCAGCCCTGAGAATAGGCTTTTGAATGTTTCCAGCAGGTCTTCGACTTGTTTGTCTTCGACTTTCCTGAGGAACGCAATCAGTTCTAGATCCTCCGCAGCGTGTCCGCTGAGTAGGGTGTCCACTTCTTGGTCGATGACGTGGATGTTGACGACAATTTCCGACTTTTCTGACCACACTGCCACCGTCATCTTGCCTTTCAGCGGTAGTGGCGTGTCGCTCCCATACGTGTAGATCTTGGCCTTGGATTGTCGGAGCTCAGGTTTTGGTCTGAGACGGTTATATTGTTGTATGCCCATCACTGTGACGGATGCACCTGTGTCAATCACTGCGTTGACTTCAGACCCAGCGATCAGTATGTCACAGTGAGGCTGCGGGCGCCTGGTACTCTTTAGGGCTTTGGTGAATGACACTAGGTATGTTTCCCCTTCATCGTCAGAGTCTGTATCAGAGTCTTGGAAACCCTTGGTCCTCTCGCATCCTGATTTTGGCTGTGACGACAGTGACATGTGCGATAGTTGCCGCACCATCTTCCTCAGCGGTCCGTCCCGCCTGTTCCCACTTTTCTGTGTCTTCCTCCGACAGACAGGCGCGAAATGGTTCTCAATGCCACAGTTCATGCACGTCTTCCCTCTCGCTGGGCATGCCTTGGGGGGGTGTTCTTCATACCCGCAGTAACCACACAGCCTGGCGTGGGTTGGTGGTCGCCGGTCATGGGGTCGCTCTGGTCTTTCTTTCGCTCGCACCGCATCCTCTTTCTCCGTTTCACTTCCGCGCTCTTGTCTGTCCCTTTCTCCAGGGCCTGATCCATTTCTTCCGCTCTCGCCGCGGATAGGTCATGTGTCCTGGCCAGGACGAGGATATCATTCATCGGGATATTAGGTTGACGGAGTATCAACCCCCTTAGTGTCTTGCTCCGGATTCCTAGTATGAGCTGTGCCCTGATTTCTTCCTTGGCCTTGTCTCCTACGAGGTGAATGTCTGCGAGAGCCCTCAGTCTCGTGTGGAAGGCATCCACTGACTCACCTTTGCGCTGCTTGGCCTGGCGGAGCTTGAAATGCTCATAATCTGGATTGACCTGGGGGTCAAAGTGCGCGTTCAGGGCCGCCACCGCCGCTCCCTAGTCGTCTGGGTTCCCCGTGTTTGGCAGGTGTTTGAAAAGGAGGTACACTTCTTCACCTGCGTAATGTAGGAGGAGGGACTTTGTCACCGCCCCATCCGTCTCCCTGGATCCGATGAAGTAGTTATCCAACCTGCCCAGCCAGGTCTGCCATCGCGGCGCAGCAGTCGTGGGGTCAGCGGCTTCGCTGAATGGGGGTAGCACCCCTGAAGGGGAGTGATAAGGCAGGCCCCTTGCTGGTCCGGCCTGGTCATCGTCGCTCATGGTGGCGCTGAAGCTACGTGCCTGCTGTGGCTGGAGATGCGGATTGTATGCCACTGGTCCTCAGGGCCTCTTTGCAGGCCGCTGCGCCCCACCCCGCTGCCAGGTGACTCTACCTGCAGGGTGCTCTGCACGGTTGCTGATGGCGCGGGTCTTCGAAATGGTAGCGTGGGCCTCCCTGCTCCTGTAGCCGGTGTAAGTGCTGCTCAGGTGCTGCTCTGCACAAAGGAGGGCTGCTCAGGTGCTGCTCTGCACAAAGGAGGGGCAGGTTCCCCCCCTCGTCGCCAGTGTTCTGTTCTGACTCAGCAGGGGGGGGGCTGGGGGTCGCGCTGCGTGGTCTGCCACTAGCACGGAGCGCTGGAATGAGGAGCCGACTCGTTTGATGGTTGGGCGCAAACTAACTCCGTTCGCCCGCCCCTTTATTTTTATACATACGCGCTCACGTCCGTCGACGTGAGCGCTCTAGCCAGAGGCTAGAGCGCTAACTGTAACATCTGGGGGAGCGCATTCAAGCAAAATACGGAGCAGCTGCTTCAACGCTGATGTGTTTCTCTGTGCAGGCGGCAACTCGCCCGTACTTTTAAGGGGGATTAGAGACCCCCTTACTGGTGGGTGCAGTGACGGACGGCACCCGCCTGCAAGGTGATGTCTGAGGGGTCCATGGGTCCCAATTTGCCCACTGCAGAGGGCTTCTATCGGGGGCGCACTGATAGTGCGCCACTTTCTAGACAGCTCGTGAGTCAGTCAGAGGTATCGACGGACAGAGCGGTGCCTCCTTCTCCGAGCAGTCAGCCGGGTGAGGTGAGGCTTTACTCCCACATAAAGCTGGGAATGAAGACATTGTCCTCACGCTCAATGTATGAGCTTTTCTGGTAGGGTGGCAAGTGCCACATACATATCCCACATTCACAATTGATTTGCATGGGTTTGTTCTTTTCACTTTATTTAATTATTCTTGGCAGTAGCTTCTTTTCAATCTTACGGTCCTGATGAAAGCCGGGTCAAGTGACCGCTCCGGCTGAAACATGTTGACCACACTTTTTACACGAACCAAGAATTAGCCTGCAAAATTTACATCAGACTATAGGTTCTTTTAGACATGAAACTTGGTTAATCCATATTAAACACATTTTTTGATCGAGTATTCATTTTTAACCTCACATCACTCTTTAGCACTGCACTTCACTGGAGCCCTCGACTACTTGGGTATACACCCTGGCAGGAGTATATTTTCCTTCTGGGTTTCACTAGCCTGTGCACCAGGCAGAGTCCTGGGTGATCTGCGATCTCGGGCTCAGACAGTGATTCCTTGGAGTTCCAGATGACGATGCTCCGCCATTAAGGGTGGGCTGATGGACTCCTATCTCCTACGGGGGGGTGTCTCAATTATTCGCAGGATCTCGTATACGCCTTTACAATAACTATTAGTTTGCTATTTTGTTCTGAACGGACTGTGCACCTTCTGTTGGTTTCATTGTGTCTAATAGGGATTGGAGGTGTTTCAGTCCTTAAACCAAGTCCCTTTCTGCTTTTGACCCTCTTATAAAATTGTTGTTTTGGCACTATAAGTGCGCCTCCTCACAGCTTCTTTGCCTCTGCGCTCAGAGGCAAAAAGATTCCCTCATTTGCATGGGACCATGCCCCTATGCAAATGAGGGAACACCCTCTGGGGATGTATGACGTTACAACGCATGCTTTTACACCGCATGCCGTTACAACGCATTTTTTACACCGCAAGATCTGTTACAACGCCAGCCTTTACAACGCATGCTTTTACAACGACGTACACTAGATGGAGTGCTGACATTAGAAATGTATAATTTACTATTCTAACTCCAGTCCACGTTGCAGTAGGGAAGGTGTTTGGATAGTAAAACTACACTATTTCTAATGTTAGCACGCCATCTAGTGCATTTCGTTGTAATGGCATGCGTTGTAATGGCATGCGTTGTAACAGATTTCGCGTTGTAATAGTTTCGTTGTAATGGTAGTGCGGTGTAAAAGTTGCGTTGTAAAGGTTGTTCACCCCCTCTGGTGATAGTGCTGGCACTATATGTGCGCCAGCGCTGTTTGTATTACAGAAAGGGATGCACAAGCGTCTGCGTCTCTTTTTGTAATACCAAAGTGCCCAGGGGGCACCCTGGGGCACTTCCTATAATATGGGCCCAGGAGCTGTTCCTTGCTCAGCCTTTTCTCTTCTGAGGCTCCCAAAAGCCTCCAGGGAAAACCACGCACACATTCCAACTGACATCGCACAGACAATTCACAAACAGTTTGCAGTACATACTGCAAAAACTCAAAAGACAGGGCCAAATGCACCTACCTTTTTATAAGGAAGCAACAGAAAGACCACTCCAACTAAACCTTCCAAAATCTTAAACCCAAACTACCTTACTATCTCCAGCATTACAAAGACACAAGGGCACACTACACACATAGCCTTATGCAGCGGCGTCACTATGGGGGTGCGGGGGGTGCGGAGCGCACCGGGTGACACCCTCACATGGGGTGATACCCAGCAGGGTGCAGGGGGAGGGCGTAGGCAGTGCGGAACGAGGTTGCCTGCCTCTGATCACCGAGTTGTGGGCCCATCTTTTGAGCTGTCTGGAGGCCTGCGAAGACGACTTTCAGGCACAGCATCTCTGTGTACAAGCTGAGGCCTCTCGCCTGCTAGCCCGGCAGTTCTTCTCTTACTGAAGACAGTGGCTGCAAGACGGGGTTCTCACTCTCTTTCCTCTCCTTTCTTTTATTTGCTCCCCTGTGAAATGGATCCAAAAAAGAAAATCACTTTTGCTGGAAAATCAATGTCGTATTTTTCTGACATTTAATTCCAAAGTGCAGCATCGGGAATAAAAGTATTAAAATATGCAAAATGAATAACTAAATAAAGTAAGACAGAGTGGTAGCAAACTGGCCAGATTGATTTTATTCGCACCCAAACACATTAGCGCCACTTTTACTGAGTTTGCCAGTGAAGCGCTATTTTTGTTGTCTTGGCCTTGTTTTCCCAGGGCTTGGAACTAGTGCACCAAACCTGGAGGTACTGCAATGTGAGGATTGAAAAACAAAATTTGTACTGCTGCTCTGCATTCAGGGATGTTGTCTTTTTTTACCATACTGCTTACGTTTTGTAAGGATATAAGCAAGGGTCATTGAAATGGGTCCATTCAGGGCCCTGTTGTCATGTCCTTAACATTTCAGGCAAAAGCACTCACTGATTTCTGAACAGTGAGTGTAAAAGTGTTAAGGTAACCATGTTGTTCCTGCTTACATTTCACATGGTTTGCAAAATGTTGCATTCCCTATGATTGTTTGCTTTTTCCAGGATGCTGTCACTTTTTACTTGTAGGCCACATATTGCTCTTGCCCAGTGCGCAATTTAAATTGAGCCGCATCCAGGTGTTTATAGCTGGCAACAATTGGGTTGTATTTGAAGGCAGTCTGAGATTTTCTCAGTGGGGCAGTATGGTGTTCAGTGGGGGAGAGGATGTGGCACTATGGCCAGAGCTGCTGAATTTGGAACTGGGGAACCAGGTTCAGCCTTAATAACCAGTCTACTAGACCACTCTCCTGAGAGAGCACTATCTCATGCTAGGCATTAGAAGGCTTCGCAAGACATTAGAATCCCTGGTGTCGTAGCACCAGCAGGTGCACCCTAGCATGACAAGTGTAGGTTAACCTTCAAGGCTTGTCCACCACTATTCATACTGAAGTTCACCTCTAGTGTTACTGATGGAGCAGGGTTTTTACTCTAAAACCAAATACCTGTTTCATTTTCGCATGTTATAACTAAAAGTACTACTGATTAATTATTAAGTATTAAAAGTTTGTCAAATGTCGTTTAATCAACCTTATTAACAAGAGAATTACACGTGGGAATGCTATTGCATGGCTAAATAACAAGTGAACTAAGTTGGTGAGCAAACTGACAGAAAACGATGTTGCTTATGTGATGTTATGGTGTTTTGCGCTTATAATTAATATGCATGAATGGCTTTTAATGTTGCAAATGGCTAGATAAATACACACACATAAGGGTATTAGCAGGGGAATAACACTGTATAATCATTTCTATGCGGTAATTCTGTTTTTATGTCTATTTTGCTTAAAGTTGTCCATTGTGGCCTGCCACAAAATGGCCACCACCCGCAGCCTGCATTGGAGTTGCTGGAAATTTACAGAAAGGCTTCGCTCTGCCTGTGACCTTGCACCTCCGATGAACTGAAAAGCCATAAGCATGATGACAAGTCTGGGACATCTGCCAAAAGCCCCTGAAAGACGGAAAAGTTGATACGAACTCAATATGAACCCATTTTTGAAACAATTTTACCTAGTAGAAACATCCGGAAAAGTAGCAAATTAGTCATGGACGTTCAATTCTACTATTCATTATTTGGGACAATCTATGCGTGAGAACAACCCGTAGAATATCGAAAAAGTACCAAGATGACATTATTTCCGCCATTCATCCGCTCTGAATAAAGAAATGTTACTTTATAGAATGTAAGTTTTAGTATAAATAATAGTAGACTAGAGAGGTCTAGCGCCACTTCTTCCCGAGCTGATGATGCGAGGTCCCTATGCTGACGGAGAGGACGATGACTCTACATGACGACAGAAAACTCTAATACTTTTACAGAGGACCGGTTCTGACTTAGGATCTGACATTTAGACAGAATAGGTAAATATGAGAGAAATGAAATTTGCATTTGATTGGCTTTTCTTAAAATTTTAGATAAATGAATAATCTGTTTGAATTCCTGTCTCGGGTGGTTATTTCTGGTCATGTTTATTGATTATTATTGTGTATTTTTTTTAATGTA
Organism: Triturus cristatus; assembly: GCF_964204655.1. Taxonomy (NCBI): domain Eukaryota; kingdom Metazoa; phylum Chordata; class Amphibia; order Caudata; family Salamandridae; genus Triturus; species Triturus cristatus. The sequence goes on along the minus strand of NC_140595.1, from coordinate 271,807,032 downwards.
TTTTGTTAGATCCACAAGCAACTAGCTGGTCGCATTGACCTCAAAGTACAGGCAGATTAGATAGAGCATATGTGAAAGGTGTTTCTCCTTTACAGGGCACGGATAGTGTGATTTAGGGTGAATGTTGGTGTAATGGGCCCCACCAGCGTATGAAGTGTGTATGTGTGTGTCTGACTGTGAAATCATTCAGTCCGTGGAAGTAGAGGGGATTCGGAAGCTCTGATCTGCACCATTACAGGCAGGCCTATGAAGCAGCACACCCTAGAACAACAGTGACTTTGTCACTGAGATCACAGGACCCTTGAGAAGGGCCAGCTCTAGGGCGGTGCAACCGGTGTGACCGCACCAGGTGCTGACTTTAGGTGGAGGCATCATTTTTGCAAGTCTATTATGGTTTTAAAAGCGCTTGCTGCCTCCTTCCTGGCCTCCAGCAATTTTCGGTAACAATAAAAATGTCATGATGACTTTGGTGATTAATGTTCTTCCTAGAGAGAGATCGGAATTTTGTCTAATGGAAGATTTGACTCATGGAAAGGTAGCTCAGAGGGTTAATGTACCTGCTGCAAAGAACATGTACCATGCAGATCACAAAGTGCACATAATGTAAATAGGCCAGTGGGCTACTGCTTTTGTCAGAGAGATCCTTTTGCTACTTGCAGTTTATATGTTAAAATCCTAACATAGAACAGTGAGCTATTAACTGTCATTACTCCGCAGCAACACAAGTCACATTTTTTATTAACTTTTGATACGTTTGAGCTACAAACAATTTATTAGTTGAAATGGTCAGATCATGCTGCAGATCTTGCATTATGAGGCAAATATGGCGGAGCCATTATTATTTAGAAAACATTTGCAAACTAGGATTTTTAGCCATTCATGTTTGAACTGCTGTTGTGGATAAGGGAGAAGTGCTGATGACAGAAACTCCATCGCTCGGAGACAAATGGCTTGTGCTTTTTATCGTATTTGGGGACATTCTGTGATTAGAAGTATATCCCACTTTGTGAATACATTTTACTGTCAATAACTCATTATAACCTTAAATAATCATGTGTATCCATTGGTTGATAAAACTAGGCAGTGAAACCAAACAAATACAAAAAATTGGGATGTTTGCGCATTCTGGCCACACCTCTGGCTCCACCCACTGATCCAATCTTTGGGTTATTCCCGCCCTCTGATTCTCCGCCCACAGTTCCCCTACTTTTTTCCCCCCACTTCGACCACTGATATATTGTGTTGCTGGATAGTGGGAACACCACACCAGTACAAAGTACCATACCTATGATATTATAAATTCCAATAAACTGTTGACTAGCAGGTAGCCCACAGTACAACCTGATTAATGAGTCATTATCACACTGTTGTTAACAGGCACATTTTGTAAATATAAGACCTACATTTACAAACGTTACTAAGGATTCTGTATGGTCCCGTTATTTGCCAACTGTGTCCACTGGCGGACTCGGAGCGGAGGAGGTCCATGCGGTAAGTCTTGAGGGGGTGACACCATGAGTTACCCGCACCGGGTGACACCAACCCTAGTGACGCCACTGACCTTATGCACCAAGCACGAGGTCTAGACTCACACATACCCAAACTAAACTAAAAAAGAACATCCCACCACCATGCAAGCCTGAATAAAAAAAACGTTGCGTCTCAGAGGTGTGAAGCTAAGAATACATCTGATGCAGTCAATCACACACTATCACTGATGTCAACAAGGATGCTTGAGATAAACATACGCACACACAAAATGAATACAACCTGAACTGATCAAAACGGACACTTCCCATTATGCCCACTAGCATGAAGCCCGTCACAAAGGTTCTGTGCCAACATCCTAATGAAAGTGTGAATCTTCCAAACTGCTGCCCCTCCATTAAGTGGAATTAATCTGCCATGTCACCACACTCTTACAGAGGAATTAAGCAGTAAATGAAGTAATCCAATTTACCACACGACACTTATGTGCAGAAAAATGGGGAAGACCATCCTGGCACTACTGCCTTATGTTGGAATGTCCACTGAAAAAACGTAATCTACTCTAAAACCTGAAGAATACAACTGCCATCACTTTCCTAACCTCTTCAATGCCCGTGACGAGCTGGTCTCGTCATGGGCCGCGGTCGCGCTGTGCCCATGACGAGACCAGCTCGTCATAAACCCCGCCCGCTAATACAACGGCCGGCACAGGGCGGGGAAAGGGGCGGGCACTGAAGGGGTTAAAGTGGAATTAGTACAGAAATGCCATAAAACCCCAAAAGTACTACCCTCCAAACCCCTTTCACAGGGATGTTAGGCAGCTATGGCAGATGGCTCACAAAGGTGACAGGTGAATGGTACATCAAGAATATGTGAACAATGACCGTGGCACACAAACAACGGATTGCCTAGCCCACGAACTAAAACTGAAACCCAAAATTTCACAAACATACCAGTTAGCAAAACTGAGAGCAGACCCTTTCCGCGCCAGCTAAACTGTGTTGCACTGATATGATTCAGACAGGAAAGGATAACATACCCTTGCGAATACATCAAGTACTTCACCCAAATTGTGCAGCATATGATTATTCGCACATTTTTACACTATGGGCGTCCCATTTTCCCATAAAATGCATCTATTTAGCCCCACACAAATCACTAAAATACAATAATGCCAAAAGCATTAGTCCATTTCAACAGGGCCACACAATTCTGCACAGAGTTTAAAGTGAAAAACGTACATGTAACTGCTAACACCCACTTGTAGCCCCCCCAAACTAATCTAGGAAATCTGATGCTAAAACAATAAAGCCTAGAATAAGTAATGCTCCTACCACGAAACCAATGTGATCCTCCAAGGAACAAGTCTTATCTGAAAGAAATTGTGAGAATATTTTTGCATAAGGTCACAGCACCCTATCTTCAAGGATTTCCAGCAGAGCTCACTTTAGGCAGGATAGCCTCCAACTTGATGCCTATCTTCTTTTTGGACTTTTTTTAAATTTTGATAATCTCCACAATAATGCTGAAACTTCCCAGTCTCATTTCTTCTCTGTACAATTGTGAAAAACAAAATCCTAATTTCTCGTCTTCAGTCACTACCCATATTTGGGGCCATGCAATTGAAAAATCGGCCCCAAGGGAACAGTCAGCAAGCCAAGAAAAGGTGATAACACAGTATGTACACATTTAATAATAGTTACATTTTTATGGTCTGGCTTGACTGCGCAGCTGTTGCCAGACAATTATGTGCGAATCACCAGGAGAGGGTCTTTGGCTCCTCCCACATGTTGAGAGCCAGGGGTACATGTTTTGATGATGCATTTTTTGCTTCCACAAAAAGGGCCTTGCACTTCACACAGTTATGATAATTTTATTTATTTATCCAGCTGCTCAAGATTTAACTTTCAGGGACACACACAGGGCGTAATGCTATTAAAGTGTCCAAGATAAGTAGATAATGTATGGTGTTTTTCTCTGGAAGCAGCACAGATGGAAGGAGAGTAGAGCTGGACTGGCTGTAGTGGGCATTGGGCATTTTCGTGGGAGGCTGGAAGGGTGGGGGACGGTTTTGCAGCAGCTGGGACAGTTTTGCAGTAGTGCTGCAATATCAGCCCCCAGTAACAAAAGCAGCAGTGCTTCACACTTGCACTACCTATGACACCCCCCTCCCCTGGGGGGGGGGGGCAGGGCTGGTTCTACAAAATTGCCAGGGCTGCTTTGGGTTCCCAGTCTGGCCCTGGAGGAGAGCAGTCATTAACCATTATGGATTTTTAGGTCCGGCTTGACAATTTAATTTTCACCAGACCATTTAACCTACCCTAATATTATTCTACAGATCTCTGCTTCCACACAAATACATATCCATTCCTATTCTATCTGCTTGTAATGCACACTCACATGATATATATGTAAAACCAGGTTTTTAAGTATGTGGCCATTATTCTTATGTTTAGGTCAGTCATGCCCCCGAACTTGCACCCTTAAGCATCTATAGGACAGTTTTTAAAATTTTTAATGTAAATCGAGACTACCTCACCTATGGTGTTACACATGGAGGGCTTTCAACATCAGATATTTGTCATGCAATAATACTTGGTCATCTCATGATGCGGGACATGTCCCCTGTCCTAACGCTCTCATCTACATATTTTTGAAACAGCAGACTATACAAAGAACATTTTTGATAGGGTTCACCCTTGTCGAGTGCCTCTTTGAATCAGAGAAAAGAAACAAAGAACACACTGTTAATATGAAGAATATATTTATTTATAGAGTTTTATATAGCGCGAACATGACCCTTGGGTATCAGAGCGCTTCACAGTTACATGAGGTAGGACTGCGAACATCTAGTAAAGAAGCAATAACATCTATGTACAGTTTTCATAGCAGGAGTGTCTTATCAATCTGAGATTCCTGCACAAGTCTTTCTTCTTGTGTTCAGATAGCAATTTTTGAAAGCTAACTAGTGTAGAAGGTGTAACAGTTTTCCAGTATTAATGGTTCCGATGTGTCTTTTATCGTGACTTTCTACCTGAAAGCAAGTCCCGAATAGTACTGTTTCGTAGAACCTATTCTCGGCAAATTGGTGACCTTATCTCTACATACGTTGTTGTTCTGTGTTGGTAGCATCTATATCAGGTGTTGGTGATGAGCAGTCTTGCCTACGGAAGGAACTTGCTCATTAGGAAGATCTTCGCCTCCCTCTTGAATTTTGCTGTATTTGGAATTTTTCTAATGTTTGGAGGTAGAGAGATCCAGATTCTGGGGGCTGCGACGGAGAAAGCTCTGTCATACGTTTTCTTCTTTCGAAAGGTGGGTGGTTTCAACAGCAGCTCTTTGGCACTCCTGGCAGGTCGGCTTTCCCCTGATAGCTCAATTTTCTGGGCTAGGTACCCCAGTGTTTTGTAGTGGAGCGCTTTTTGGGTAATGCAAGCTAGTTTAAGCTGACTATATGCCCCAGTGTAAAGCATCACAATCTAATGAACAAGCATTATGTGTTTCCTAAAACTAATCTTTGCAAGAGCTCTTCCATATATTTCTGTAACACTGTATCGAATGCTTTAAGTGTCTCCACCCTATCGACTGCAAGCTGCTCTTCTGCATTTTTCCTGTGGACCCTTCTGATATTGTCACATGCTAGAGAGCCTGTTGGACACGCCCCCACTGCAATGTAATGTAATTATATTTGTAAACTGCGACAATCACCAAAAAGGCGCTGGCACTGAGAGTTGAGTTGAACTATTGCCGAGATGCAGAAGAGGAGGAAACCGAACAGAGAAGAGGATTCATCAGAAAACAGCAATATTTTTAAGGCTTTGTGGGAAGGAAATAGATGATTTAATGATCGGATTTGCAGTGGGAGAGAGTTCCAGGCCTTAGTCGCCATCACAGAAAAGGCTTGTCGGCTCTAAACGGACGGAAACTTGGAATGGAGAGGAGTCTTGCCTCAGGTGAGTGAAGAGGGCAGAATGGAAGAGTCTGCTGGAATTGTTATTGCAGATGGATGCATGAAATGTGATGGAATGGCCAGAAAGTCAGACACACAGATTTGAATGTAATGCGCGTAGGGCTAGGAAGCCAACGTAACCTGCATAGTGGGAAAAAGCAAAGGGTCAGTAGAGGAATTCCAATTCTTATTGAGCAGCAGAGTTCTGGATCAGCTGGAGCCAGGAAAGGATGTAGGATGGGAATCCAAGTAACAGGAATTGCAGTGATCTAGGTGGCTTAGCGTAAAGACCTGAATTATAGTTTGGCAGGTATGCTTAGGGAGGAAAGGAAGACCTTTTTGTAGATGCAGACACACAAAGCTTGTGATCCAGAAGAAAGCCCAGACTGCACCCAGTAGTCACAGAATCAGGCACACAACTTAAGTCTGGGGACACAGGCTTAAAGGAAGAGATGAAAGGACATTGGATCAAGAGATGATCAAATGCTCAGTCTCGTCAATGTTTAGTTTGAGTGATTTATTGCTCCATCCAATCAACCACTGTGGTCATGCATTTTTGAAAATTCATCTGGTAATTGTTTCAAGGGTTATATACATATTCCCTGATCACCCGCTGTGAGAAGTTGGCCTGGTATATGATGTTCACTAGTTAAAGTGACCACCTTGTACCATGCCAAGCAACCCTTATGGTGTGGTTGTAAGTCAACCTTTTCGGACCAGCTGCCCTAGTGGTAGCGTAGGCTAAGCAGTCTTTCAGGCTAAACTCGTTTTGGCATGTAAAGCAAGCTGTTTTACCATATGTAACCCCCCTTTATACCAATGGAAGGACACCACACAGATATATATTCAAAATATATATGTATTTATTACTCAAAGTATCCCCTAGACTCTTTATGAGCACAGGAGCACAAATCGTTAAACAAGAAAGTATTACAATATACAGAAGTTGCACTTTATATGGATAGGCCCTGGTGGCCGATCAAACCATATACTAAAATAGTGGTATAAGTACCACGAATAGGAAAGGGAAAAGGCCTAGGGCCTCTAGAATCGCTGGGCCTACAAGGAGCTAACTTCAGTTAGTGACCAGGAGGTCCACGGGTCACGTGTGCAGTGAGGAAAGTTACACGCGGGCTCCCATAGGTTTTCAATGGGTGCGTAAAAGTTCAAAAGTTACTGCTAGAAGGGTCTTCTGGATGGACTACGAACTTAAGACTTAAAACACAGACACTAGAGATGTATCTCTACACTTGGGCACCGGAGTGCCAGCTTTACCTCACCCACAGGAAGCGGGTGCATAGGTCTCGAAGTGCGTCGGGTTTCGTCTATCTGTTCAATGGAGCCTGATGACAAAGATGCTGCAGGCGGTCGGTCCAGAAGAGATGCGGTGGATCCAAGGGTGGATCGGAGTTGTAGAAGACCTGAAAGCAGAGGGGACAGTGTTCACAGTCACTAGCCAGTGACCAGCGTGGCACCAGGTGGGTACCAGGCGATGTCGGGTGCAATCAGGCAAAGAGGTGTAGCTTGTCTCCGCAGCCACGTGGTCCCTGAAGGTCGACGACGTCCAGGAGTCGGTTCACGAGCTGTCCCACGCAGGCTCTCGCTGTCGGCGGTGTCGGCGACTCAAAAGAAGCAAACAAGCCTTGGCAAAGGCAGGAGTCGTAGAGATTGAAGAAAGCTGTTTACTCTGACCAGCAAGGTCAGAGGGGCTGCTCCTTTGGAGGGGAGCAGGGGCCAGTCTGGAGCAACCAGACCAGTGTCGTAGTTTTCAAAGTTAGTCGCCAAGATGGCCACCAGCCAACGGGCCAGGGACCAGGCAGGCGCGTCGAGTCGCAAAGTGCAGAGGGGCCCCACGCAGATCGTGGAGATGCTGGAGGGCTCACCTTTGGTGCAGATGCTGCTCGGATGTTGGGTTTCTCAGGACCCAAAGCACAACTCGGAGGGAGCCTCTGTTGTTGCGCTTGCAGCTTGTCGAGTGTCTTTCCAAGATGGCTGGCTCCACGTGTCTCGGTGCCTCCACGGGTTCCTTCTTTGCAGGGACTGTGGATCGGGCTGTGAGAGGTCTGGAGGTCCAGGTCTTGTCAGTCTCTGGGCTCGGGCTCCGGCGGGAGGCGGCGGCAAAGCAGACGTCGAGTTGCTGGATGGTGCTTGCGTTAGCAAGATGGTCACTCCCTGACCATAGGGGAGATTTACTTCAGTCCTCTGTGCAGCAGAGCGTCGAAGTTCCCGTCTTCTTCTTGTGGTTAAGTTGATTCCAGGATGTCTGAAGTCTTAGGACACAGCTCCTACCTTTAAGCGGATTCTAGGGGCCGGACTACCTGCTAGGTCCCTCCCTAAGGGTGGGACCAGGAAGGGGGGTGGTTACACCCCCAATCCGTTGTCCAGCTCGCCCCAGGTCCGGGGCTGGTGTGCCCCAGGACCGGTTTGAACTGGCATATGCACCGAGGCTCCTTGTGAGCCTCAGGCATGTCTGATTCCATTCAAGCCCTACCTGACCAATACACAAAATCCTGTCTGGGGTGGTGCTCGCACCTCCCCTGGCAGGAAACCCTTTGTCCACGTCTCCCAAGCTGGAAGGACTCCCAGCAGCAGGAGGGCAGACTTGTGTCTGTGGTGGCAGCATCCATTTTGTGGAGCTGAGGCTATGTCTGATTTTACCCGGGTTTCAGGTTCTGTACATGTCGTGTTCCTCTAGAAGGGTGGAATGCTAACCCCGTCTCCAGAACTGGCGAGGGGTTAGTATTCCAATTCGTATGACACCTTACTCGACATGTTTTGATAAAGCCAAACCAAAGATAGCATTTAACCGCGAGGTTCATAATGCACTTAAGAGTATATGGTATGACGATATCTGGAAACGGTAGAAGGAAGTTGTTCCGACCACTGCAGACAGGCTCAGCTCATGCCAGAGCACCATCTCACATGGAACCAAACACTCTGCCTTCAGGATTGTTAAGGCCTGCCATAGGAGTGACTTATAGGTTAACATGTGTTCCATTTAAGGTTAGGTATAGGTATACTACACCTAAGTAAGAGGTGGATACACCAACTTACCCCAGCTGAGTGATCAGCCAGTTGTGTCAAATTGTTAGGCCAGGCCAGGGGTGGCACAATACGTGCTGCAGCCCCTGGTAGGCCTTAGATACACTAATGCCCTGGGTACCTAGTGTACACTAGTACAGGGGCTGACAGGGTGATCTAGTTCCAATGGGTTATGCACCTATAGTGCATAGTGTCAATTTAGTAGAGAGAACAGCAGGCTGGGGGTTTGATTAGCAGGCCCACAGCCTCAATATGTCAAAAACCAGTGAAGCAAAAAGCAAAAATTTGGGGTGACCATAGGATAGCAGACCCTACTCTCCTACACCCGCTAAATAATAACACACATTACGTGAACAATATAATGCACAATAATTCTTCTTCTTACTGTTTATTTTCTTTTTTGCCCAGCCAACACGTGTTTCGTCAGATAGAGAGTTCCCCACGACTTCTTCAGGGCTGTATTCTCTTAGATTGTTTATAAAATCGATCCTTGCAACCAGTTCTACTTCGGTCTCGGCAGTCCAAAATGTGCAATCCCCGAGTCCTGTTTTCGTATCCTGTGAAATAGGGTTGTGTCTTTTAATCTGTCACTCCCGATATTGGGTCAATTACCCCTCCAGAATAATTCCTTCATTTATTCACACCCTGAAAGCGAGTACACATCAGGCATGGTTTCAAGGGTTGTATCATCACCATAGCTCATAAACTTTAGGCTGTATGATCAAATGAGTTGTGTAAGTGGGTGAACACTAAAGTTAAAGAGAGTAGGTTTGAGGGTGGAACCTTAAGGGTCACTGGAGGAAAATGCCTCTAATTTGGATCAGAAACGGGTAAGGTATTCTACCTGGGATACGTTAGATAGTCCATGTTTTAGTCCAAGCTGGAGCGGAACCTTGAATTCCAGTTTCAGAAAGGCGTGCTAAAAGTTCATCATAAGAGACAAGGTCCAATGTAAAAGATAAGTCCAATAGGACCATGGCAGATGATTTGCCTTGGTCTGCCAGCATCCATATATGGTTAAGAACCATGACTAATGCCGATTCCTTACTGTGTGTCAGACAGAATCCAGATTGAGCAATGTCCAGATGAAACACGGTTTCAAGAAAATCTGAAATCTTTTTTAATACTCTTTTTCAAGTAGTTTGACAAGAAAATGAAGTAAAGAAATGTTACATTACACTACATAAGCACCCGCGAAAATGTTATCAAGAATTTTACTGTCATATTGTAGTATCAATCACATAGATTTCCTTATTTTGCATCATAGTCGGCCGTTTCATATGCCTTCTTGTACATATACTGAAAAGGGGGCATCATGTACGTTTTACAGAACTCCACGGAGAGACCATCTTCATGAAATAAACTTGCACTTCTACTACTGGAATTTCTCCTTTGTTTTTTGTAAGTGTATGTCTAATATCGCTGGACCCTGTGGGTGGTGGCCATACATCGACTCCTGATTGTCACCTTGAAAGCTCCCATGAAACATTTTTAGAAAGCACCGCTTCACTGTTAAGTGTAAAGAATTCCCCTCTATGCCATGCAACAGTGTTTCTGAAAGGTGTATTCTGCAATGCCCTAGTTTGTAATCTCTACATGGCTTTCAGCGTTGGATTCTAGTGGCATTTTTTGCATTCATTCTTTTCACAATAATTTCCAGAGAACTACAGCAGATAAGGAGCAACCCAGGCCACTAGTTTTGATTACTCCAATTTGGCCTGATCAGTCTCAGCACCAGCCTTTTTTTGAGATATTGACAGCAATTCCAAGACTGCTACTGAAATGTCCTGAGTTGTTAGGAAACAGATGAGAATCACACAATTACAGGTCTCTTCTGTCATATTTTGTAAACAGCTTCAATGGCTTTAAGAAAGCCTGAAAGGGTCAGGAACTCACACAATTTGCATTTGACATGGCATTGTGAAGCATCAGGGATAGCAGACAAAAAGAAAAGATACAAGTCAGAATGATATGCAGAGTGTTGTAAAGAGCTCCTTTTGCGATCAGATATGTCGTACAGTGGAAATCGAAAATGATTGCTGTTAGCTGAAGCCATCTTGTTTGCAGCATCCATTTTGTTGGCCTTGTGATTCTGCCGTCTTCACTGTTGCCTGGTTTTCTATTCTGCTTGAGTCATCAACCTTAGTTAACTCCTTCTGTACTGAGCCAGAGCAATGTATGAGCTCAGAAAGGCCTGTAGCTGCTAGAATGGACCGGTTTGAGAATGTAACTGTCTACCATATCCTACTGATGTAAGCAGTTCTGTTTCCCCTCCCACTTTGCTGACTAAGTGATATTCATCAGCCCATGTTTGTCAGTATCTATTTCTGTGTAGGCCTGTACCTTCTATTTGTGACTACATGCTTACTCTGCAACAAACTGTGTATAAAAGGCTCATGGTTTCTGTATTCCATGTACTACCTCCTACAGCACCTGAGGGAGTTGTATTGATGTAGTCCCACTCATGAGTGACTAATAAACTGGTTATTTTGAATTCCAGCTTCAGTGCCAATCTCTTCTTTGTTAGTCTAAGGACCCGTGGACAAACTTAAGGGTGAACCCTGCACCGGTGTGCCCCTGAAAAGGCACATTTCCACAGTTTGGCGCCTGACTAGTGGGGCTCATCGAAGACGCGACTGTCTGAAGGAGTGGTCTTGACGGAGGAATGGAATCTTACTGAGGAGACGTCCTGCACGAGGAGACCTTTTGTCTTTGCAGACCGAAGTGGTTTTCCGATTTTCCCGATTTGACCCTCCAGGTGGTGGCCGGTCCCGACTGAGATCTCCTTTGGCGCAAGTTTTGCAGTGACCATTAGGGCGACCAAGAGATTGGCAGTTGGAGGTTAGAGACTTTTGTTTGGTAAGGTCGCTGAAGCGACACTTGATTTTGGATTTGCTTGGCCAAGATTCTGGTTTTGTTTGTTTGTTTATTGCAATAAGTAAAGGCTGGTAATGTGGAGATTTTTCTCTACTTTGATATATCTGGAATAAGTAATATTTTACTACAATTTGGTAGCATGCCTGCTCCTGGCACACTTCGAAGGTTGTGTTGCTGTCTTGGTGGTACCAAAATGGATTTAGAAAGTAGTCAGCAGGCTCCCCTAGAGGGGACACCTAATAGGTAAATATTAAATATGGAACTTCCTCCATAATGTATAGTACACTGTAGAACAAATATATGAAAAAGGATCCTGATCTACGATGGCCAGTAAATGGGTCATTTGATTTTAAAAAGATTCAGTATGTAGAGCAGTGTCTGTTTAAACGAAAGAGTTGACAAGATATATTTGATTGTGTAAGAATGTGGGAGAAAGAAGTGCGTGAGAAGTGAGGAAAGAAGAAGCTATAGCAGAAAAAGAATAGCGAAAAACAATATATAAAAAAGCGTTGAAATTGAAAAATAAGGAGATGAAGGAAATAAAAGAAAAAGAAGATAGGGAGGGTCGTTTAGAGGTAACCGGCCAGTACCCTATTAGGCACCCCCTTTATCCCATACTTAATAGACCTCAGGATGATTCCATCCTGTTATGAAGACCTCCACCCCTGTATAAATTCCCTAGTGCCCCTGAGAATGAAGGTTTTGATGAAGAGCATTTGTCTTCAGAAGAAAAAGATGAAGATAAGCAGGACGGGTGGAAGACTCGCTCTACTTTGACTACTGAATGCAAGGCCACTCTTCGATCCGTTGCTCGTAAAGCAGCTCGTGTGAGTGCCTCCGCCAGAGAATTCATAGCAATGGTTCAACAGTGGATAGATTAAGAGCAGTTATATTTTGTAGAGATGTTTACTGGGAAGTAATACTCAGTTTTAGAAAACTTTCTGATGATTTAGAACCCTCTGATATAAATTCTAAATATAAACAATTAAGTGATGGCACCTTTCTTCCTTCACAGGTGCCTGATCTAATTAGGCGAGTGGTTAAATTGCGCACTGAGATGTTCCATCTGCGAGAGGAGAAAAAAGCAGCTGGTAAAACTACAACTGAACAAACAGTTCAGACCCCGGAGCGACAAGAGGGAGCTACGGGGACAGATAAAGATACTAATGATATTGAAGTTACTATGAAACCCATGTGTGAAGCAGCACCTCTGTATGTTCCCCCAAAGGGAGCGGGAATGAATGATGATAAAGATTCAGATGATGCAAAGGGATATTTTGTTTATAATTGGGTCTACACTCCTTGGAGTAGAGCAGACATTATGGCTCTTAAAGCTGCTTTGCCCGACCCACGGAAAAACCCGGTTGCTTTTTATGAAGAAGTGGAAGGAGCTATTAGCTCCTGCACTATGACTCTGCCAGATATTGACATGTTTTTTGGACTTATTTTTCCCCCTGATATGTGGAGATCAATTTGGAAGGTAGATGATAATGTAGCCAATGGTGATACTTGGGTGCATTTAGAGCAAATAGATGCGGCTAGAGAGCCTGCGCAGAAACCACGACAGGAGATATTAGATCTTCCAAAAGCTATTGTGATTAAATTGAAAACTCTTATACCCCCTAAGAAAATAGATTGGACTACATTAGCGTCTTGTAAACAGAAAGCGGATGAGTGAGTTTCTGATTTCTTTACACAATTTGAAGAGACATTCCATGATTTTAGTGGGCAGTCATTGACAGATGACAACGGGTAAGCATCTGCTCGTCGACAAATTTGTCGCTAACATGTTGCCAGAAATAGCTAGTCACCTAAAGGCCAGCAAGAGTTCATGGACTACGTCTTCCCCAATCTCCCTTTTGACTATGGCTCAGTATTATGAGAGACTGGAATTGGAAGCAAAATCAAGGAGGATAAAAAGGTTAAGGATCTAAAAACGAAAGTTATGTTGGCTCAAGTCTATGGTCCCTCATTTAGAGGTGGTGGTAGAGGTGGACGTGCGATGTATCGCCCTGGTGTACTCCCTTTCCCTCAAGCAACTTTGTCTTCTGATCAGTGTGCTTATTGTAAATAAATTGGACATTGGCGTGCTGAGTGCCCCCTTTTACAAGGTCAGCGGTATCAGCGGGGTAGAGGAAGTATGAGACGCCGCCCAGGGAACACAGGAAATAGGGGAAGCATGGATAATCGTACCGGAATTGAGGCAGTTGAAGACAATCCAAATTCTTTTAATACCTTTGATAGACGAAACCAATACCACATCTCTGATTATTCGGCTGATGGTCCTAAGGATTCTGATTATGCATAGGAATGCCTAGGATGGGGTAAGGAACCGGTTGAGGTCCCAGTAGATTAGAGGGGTCCCAATGTCAATGCAAACGTCTTGGGTTCTACTGATCAGTTTCTGGTTGATACAGGAGCTACTCATAGTGCTCTATCCAAACAATTGGTTCCTAGGGCTCCCCTGTCTGGCACAATAACATCGGTAGAGTTCGATGGGACACCTACACTTAGCCCACTGTCACAGCCACTTGCATTTAGTCTTGATAAATTCACTGCAACATGTCAATTCCTTCTTTCCCCTAACACGCCGGATAATATTGTGGCTATCGATATGCTTAAACATTTTCGTGCTACAATATGTTGTTTCCCAGAGGGTGTGCGTGTTATTTTAAATGATAACTATCCAATGGTTGAGAGGTCTTGTCTCATTAAAGAGGATGTTGCCCTGGCATCATTACCTAGTATTTTGTGGGCTACATAAGATACTGATGTGGGACAAATGGTTATCCCTCCAGTACATATTCAAGTAAAGGAAGGTGCTTTGTTGCCTCAACTGCCCCAATATAAATTATCTCAGAAAGGTGAAGAAGCATTAATTCACATTGTTCAGGATTTGATCAAGGTGGGGGTTGTGGAAGAAGTCCCTTACAATACCTGTAATAGCCCTATTCTTCCTATTTTGAAAAAAGTCACTGATTCTAAAATGTATAGATTCATCATTGACTTGCGAGAGGTCAACAAGGTCGTAGTGCCCCAATATCCAGTAGTCTCTGACATCACGACACTTCTTACTATGGTTCCTCCTACTGCAACTACATTCAGTGTGATCGATTTGAAAAATGCATTCTTCTCGATACCTATTCATCCTGACAGCCGTTATATGTTCGGCTTCACTTTGAATAATCGATCATTCAGATTTTGTAGAGCTCCACAAGGGTATACAGTGAGTCCTAGCATTTATAGCCAGGCATTGAAAAGTCAGCTTGATTCTTTCCCTGTACCGAAAGGGGTGGCTCTTATTCAATATGTCGATGACATCTTGTTGGCTGCCAAAACCCCTGAACACTGTTATTGCTATCATTCCTTGCCTCTCATCATCACAAAGTCTCTCGGAAGAAATTGCAATATTGTAGACAGCAGGTTACCTATTTAGGTCTCCTCCTGTCTAAGGAGGGACGTGCACTTACACCAGATTGCATTCAAGCTATTTTAGACACGCTTGTGTCCCGTACTCAGAAGGATGTTTGTGCACTGATTGGTCTTACTTCTTTTTGTAGACAGTTGTTCCCTAGCTTTTCTCACATTGTTAAACACTTGTTAGCCCTTTTGACTAAAGACACTCCGATGCCCCTCCCATGGACTACTGAATGCCAGCATGCTTTCCGACAGTTGTGTCAAGCTCTTTGTTCTGCACCAGTATTAGGAACTCCAGACTACACTAAGGCTTTCACACTCTATGTACACGAGAGGGATGGTTGTGCTCTCTCACTTTTAACACAGACACACTGTGATAAGCAGCGTCCTTGTGCATATTTCTCAGCTGTTCTTGACCCAGTAGCCCGTGCACTGCCTGGTTGTTTTCGAGCGGTGGCGGCGACAGCTGTGTCCAGACGTCATAGTGAGGGAATAATCTTGTCACACAGATTGCTTGTGCTAGTACCCCATTCAGTTGATGCTCTTTTAAATCAAACGAAAACACAACATTTGACTAGTGCCCGCTTGACAGGATATGAATTGACACTTTTGGCTCCTCATATCACACTGAAAAGATGCTCAACTCTGAATCCTGCTACATTATTGCCATTTTCAGCCACCCAGTCTCAGTCACAAGAGTTACATGATTGTATATACCTTACTGAAGAACAAACAAAGGGCCATGTTGACCTACAAGATACGCCCCTTTCTAGTGTTGATGGGTCCTGCTTGAAGTTGCCTGATGGCACGACATCCGCTGCCTATGCAATCCCAACACTTCAGACAGTGGTTGAGACAGCTCGCATCACAAAGAAGTCAGCTCAAGCAGCACTGATAGTTGATAGCACTGACAAGAGCATGTGAACTTAGAACAGATCTACTTGTTAAAATCTACACCGATAGCCGATATGCTTTTGGAGTGGCTCATGGTTTTGGGCAACTCTGGAAGGAAAGAGGTTTCCTTACTTCACATGGGGCGCAAATAGTGCATGGGGAAATAGTACATAATCTCCTTCCTGCCTTGACATATCCTAAGAAAGTGGCAATTGTTAAGTGTAGCGCACACAAGAAAGTGACTGATAAAATAGGAAAAGGCAATGCCTTTGCGGATCACACAGCTCGTGAGACTGCAATGCAGCGAAGTACTACACCCTTGTATGTAGTTAAGTCACAGGCTGAACGTTGGCATGATGCCAGGCAAGAGGTACTGGATATGCAACGATCTGCTTCTCTTGATGAATTAGACCAATGGTCTAAGGAGGGAACATTGGATGATGAGGGCTGTTGGACGAATAAAGAAACGACAAAATGGAAGTTACCCACAGCCTATTTACATCCAATGATTCACATGGCACATTTTGGAGCATCCTCAATGGCAAAGCAACTTATGCAAGTTTGGGATCATCCAGATTTTGCCGGCACAGCTAAAAAGATAGTCCAGTCTTGTCTGATCTGTCTCCAATATAATCCTGGAAAGGAAAGAAACACTTCAGCAGGAGGGTTTGCCATACCTACTGCACCTTTTGAGGTCCTGCAAATGGATTACATACAGTTTGAGTGTTGCAACAACCTAAAGTATGTCTTGGTAGTGGTTTGCGCCTTCAGTAAATGGGTGGAGGCATACGCTACGAAAGATAATACAGCTCTTACTACAGTAAAGGTGCTCCTAAAGGAGTTTTTCCGCAGATTCGGCATTTGTCGAGTTTTGTGGAGTGACACCCACCCTATTTCATTGGGCAAGTTATTGATTACCTCATGAAAGGGTTAGGAATTAAACAGAAGTTCCATGCTGCTTTTCACCCACAATTAGCAGAGCTAGTGGAATGTTACAATTCTACCCTAATATTGGCCAAAATACAGGCTTCCACATCTTTGAAATGGCCTGATGCACTGCCATTAGCGTTGCTATCTATTAGATCGATACCACATACACGATCTGGCCTCACACTGTATGAGGTGGTTTTTCGGAGGCCAATGAATATTTGAAGGATTCCTAAGCCACGCCCTATACATGATGTACCCTATGTATTGATGAACGACTATTTGTCTCAGTTGACTGAAAGTTTGACTTCTATTCATCAACAGGTTCGTGAGACTCTTCCAGACAGGTCGCAAGGTGAGGGCCATAATCTACGGCCTGGGGACTTTGTCCCAACGAAGCCCTTTCAGCGGACCAGCTCCTTGGAGCCTCGTTGGCGTTGCCCTGAGCAGGTGCTCTTGGCTACCAGGACTGCGGTTCGAGTGACCAACCGGAAGAACTGGGTCCACGCAACCCATTGTCGAAAGGTGTTGCAGGACCTAGTGAGCCCAGCTGTGTTGCCAGATCACCGCGACATCCTGGACACAGAGAAAGGACAAGCTACGACACCTGAAGGACCTGAGGAAGTCTTCCCAGACCACACGATCCCTGGTACATCTCGATATCAGCTGCGACCCCGGAAGAGAGACACTTTGTTGCTGAAAAAGCCTGTATGAGCCACGGTCCTGGGTAGTGAAAGACTGAGTTACAAAGGGGGGGTACTCTTTTAATGGCTACTCGTCTCAACCTCAGCAAAGAAACTGTCTGCCCAGGACCTTAGGGCGCCATCTGTTCTGTTGTTCAACGGCAAGATGAACATGCCTGCGGAGAAGAAATCCACTGCTGCAAAAGTCTGATCGAAATAGTATGTTCATTATTGGACTCACTTTACTTATTGTTCTGATTGCTACAATAACATGGGTTGTAGAGGGAGTAGCTCCTGCTCAAAAACTGACTGCTACTACTCCTGTCCCCATTGAGCACTGATATTTTACTCTCCCTTATCATGAGCAGAAGCATAGAATGTCCTATCTCAACAATACGTTCATTCAAATGTTGCATCACACCCATAATGCTCGAACAATACCAACTGTTGGGTGAAAAAGGGAGCACGCCTTTCATTCCTTTGCCATTTTCACACAATGGCTCCTGCAGAGCCTGGTTTGCATTATTGTGGGCTACTCATATTGGTAATATTACCAACTTTGATGCAGGAAGACTTAACGCTCAGTTAAATAGAGTCTGTTACCCTGATGAGGAAGGACAGCCACAAGCTAAAGGAACTGTATGGGAAATGGAGGAGTATCGCTGAGGAAATTCCTCCACGCACTATGTTTTCCCTAACACTCGAACTGTCAAGGGTAATGGGCCTCCTGTTATAGCTGTTACTTGAGCTTGAGCAGACCTTTGTGTGAGCAGTATTGGCAGTATTCCTGTGGGAAAAAGTGACTGTACTACAGTGCTGAACATTACTGGAATTAACAATAGTAGTTTGTTGTCCCCACATAACACCTATTTCATTTGTGGAAGCAAAAGCTATAACCACCTACCTATTGGGTGGTCAGGTAGCTGTTTTGTGTCCTTTTTTCTACAACCCGTGTTTTTGGCACCTGCATCCTACCACAAAGACTATAAACTGTATAATGACATTTCTAAGAGCCGATTTAAGAAGACAATAAATCATGATGAGGTGGATCAAACTGATACTGCATAGCAGCAGTATACTGACTTTACTTTGCGACTGTTCTTCTTTGTTGGTGCGGCCTTAAACAGCTGAAAAAGAAGGCGCTTAACACGTGTTGTAGAGACTGTAACCAATCAGACAGCCATGGCACTTGGAAACATCACGGAAGAACTACAAATTGCGAGAATTGTGGGGCTCCAAAACAGGATGGTTTTGGATGTGATCCTGGCCGACCATGGTGGAGCATGCCTCATCATCGAAAGCAGTTGTTGTGTCTACGTCCATGACCACGCCCCTTTAGTTTTTGAAGCAATTTCTAAGCTGCACAAGATAGCCACTGAAATCCATCAGGAGTCAGGAACATGGACTTTGACTGGATGGCTATAGACTATGTTTACTGTATGGGGCTGGGAACTATTGTCAGCCCTATGTATATTTGTTGCGATCCTTTTTAACTGTTGCCTATGTATCCAATGTGGCCCGATGCTCTGTTCCCTTTGTGCTTCTACCTGTACCTCATGTATACCAGCTAAACAAAATGTCAAGAATGTAAATGTCCGACTAGTAACAGACCAAGAAATTAGTGAGTTAATGATGATTGATGTCCATGATATCTTCCATGTTCCTTCTAAATCACAGAGATGTCTTCAGCTAATGCTAAATGGGCAGTCTGTGGAAATCGAAAATATTTGCTGTTAGCATGAGCTGAAGCCATCTTGTTTGCAGCATCCATTTTGTTATCCTTGTGATTCCGCCGTCTTCACTGTTGCCTGGTTTTCTATTCTGCTTGAGTCATTAACCTAAGTTAACTCCTTCGGTACTGAGCAAGAGCAATGTATGAGCTCAGAAAGGCCTGTAGCTGCTAGAATGCACCTGTTTGAGAATGTAACTGTCTACCATATCCTACTGATGTAAGCAGTTCTGTTTCCCCTCCCACTTTGCTGACTAAGTGGTATTCATCTGCCCATGTTTGTAAGTATCTATTCCTGTGTAGGCCTGTACCATATATTTGTGACTACATGCTTACTCTGCAACATAAGGCCCATGGTTTTTGTATTCCATGTACTATCTCCTACAGCGCCTGAGGGTGTTGTATTGATGTAGTCCCACTCATGAGTGATTAATAAACTTGTTATTTTACATTTCAGCTTCAGTGCCAATCTCCTCTTTGTTAGTCTAAGGACCCGTGGACAAACTTAAGGTTGAACCCTACACTGGTGTGCCCCTGAAAAGGCACATTTCCACAGTACGGACTTTAAAGCCCTTTGTGCATATCGAACAGCTGATGTCTATCAAACGCTGAAGGCGGTGGATGCGAGATGCTACTGGACTTATACCCCAATGACAGGTTTGTCACATTGACATATGCCATGGCTACCTTTTACTTTTTATAACCAATTATATTAAGTTTTGACAGAAAAAATGCAGCACTGGTCAATTCATTCCAAGCATGATACATTGATTTTGCAGTCACATTTAGTTGTATATGATACAAACTGTGGCCTGCACCAGTCCAAATTATCACGCACAATGACAAAATCTCAATATCCAACCTGACCCAAACATTTGCCCCACACCCGACCATGCTTGGCTGGTCATCCCCTGGCTTCGTACAGTGGCCTTTCTTGTGCCAGGCACCAATCTTCGCCTTTGCGCCATTTGACTACACTAGGTGGTGTAGGGTATTCCCATGATGGCAGTACCCAAGAAGAGCTTGTTCGCCCAGGACCCGTCTAAGCCGTCCATAACTCCCAGGAGCAGGTTCAAGGGACTATGTGGCACCTTCCAGCCCAGAACGTCAGTCAGCTCGGATACCAGTGTCACCCAATTCAGGGTGAGATGAGGACATGCCCACACCACGTGGTAGAAGTCTGCTGTTCTGACCCACAGCGTGTGCAGGACGGGGTGGCCAGAAGTCCTGCCCGGTTGAGGCGACTGGGGGTGAGATATGCACAATAGAGATAGTACAGTTGGACCATACGGAGCCTAGCTGAAATGGTGATGGTTTTAGGAGCCATCAGGGCATTTCTCCAATCCTCCTCCTCCATCGGACCCAACCATTCCTCCCATTGGTGTCTAAGTGAGTCAAGTGTGATCGGGCTGTTGTTGGTCAGTGGGCGGTAGATCCTCGATATGTCACCCTTCCTCAGATTACCCATCATGATTTGGGCCTCCAGCGGACTAAATTCTGGAAGCAAAGTGTCTGCGGGCACGTGCGAGGTGAGAGCGTAGTGAAGCTGTAGGTATTTGTAGAACTGTGACGGGTGAAGGGAGTAGGTGGTCTGTAGGTCTTGGAAAGAATGTAAATGGCCCCTCTTCCATACGTCTCCCAGCTGTGATATGCCAATGAGATCCCATTTCCTGAAGCCTTCTAATGTGCCCACCTCCCTAAGCCTGGCGCCGTGCCAGAGGGGTGTCTGCTGCGTGAGTTTGGTGTCTCAATGGGTATGGCACAAGGCAGAATGCCAGACCGCTCGAGTCACCAGGGGTAATGCAGTAGGTATCGGGTCTCCATATAACATTGCCTGGATCCAGGACAGCCCCAGCCCTTCCAGTTCAATCCTGTAGGTCGGGTCGGACCATCCGATGTTGAACCAGTCGTGCAGGGCTATTAGGCGAGTAGCCAAGTAGTATAAATAGAGATTGGTCATACCCATGCCTCCATCAAAAGGCAGTATTTGGCAGTGGACGAGGGCCATTCGCGGCCTCAAATTGCCCCAAAGGAACGTGGTGGCAAGACTATCCGATACCTTGAACCATCTTTGCGGGAGATGGAATGGGGTTATCTGGTTGATATACAGGAAGCAGAGGAGAATCATCATTTTGAACAGGGCAATTCTCCCATGGGGTTGAGCGGGAGTGTTTTCTTGAGTAGCGGGGTGATGTTGAGTGGCCTTCCCAGATCTGGGAGCAACGCTACCCAAATACGCAGGTACTTAAATGACTGACGTGGTATGGTGATGATTGACTGCCAGTTAATGCGCTCCCTTGATATGTCAAGGGGCACTAAAGTCGATTTGGCGGGGTTCAGGCGCAGGCCTGACACCTGCTCAAAATTGCAGAGGATCTGCAGGCATCTAAGTCCTGACCGTGTTGTCAGCTAGGAAGAGCAGGACATCGTCCACGTAATGAGCGATCCAGTCCTCGTGCAAACCCCTCCATCTCCATCCCTGGATTTGTTCGTCTGCACAAATGAGACATGTAAGTGGCTCCATTGCAAAGATGAAGAGGAGGGGTGATAGGGGGCATCCCTGCCTTGTCCCGCTTCTGATGGGAAATGTCCCGGAGAGGGCTCCATTGATGACCACCCGCACCAAGGGTCTGGAGTAAAGAGCTCGGACCAAGTGACGGAAGGGATAGCGCAGGCCTGCTGCGCTTAGCACGCCGTCCAGGTATAGCCAATCTACCGCACCAAAGGCGTTTTCGAAGTTGATCGCCATGGCTACCTTTTACTTAAGAACAGGGCAGTTTTAACAATTTGCAAAAATAGCAGCCACAGCGAGGGGTATATGGCCCATGTTCTTGATAAGCCTCAAGAGTCTAAAACATTGGTGGCATTACTTAGTTTGGCAGGTGTGCGGTGGCTGATGTCGCTGGTCTACAGGACACTGCTGTAGGATGCTTCCTTCCCTGTGCTGGTGATCCACGGTAAAAGGCATGAGGCCCTTGGAGGACTGCTGACAGAATCGGAATGGGTGGCAATTCATGAGGGGTAAAGGTGTTGTCAACTAATGTCAGCTTTAAATTGATCCAGTATAACTTTGTGCACTGGGTGTACATTTCCCCTAAAATACTGCCCAATATTTACCCGGGTGTTCTTCAGCTTGTACCCGCTTTCCAAGATGGACGCGTAATTCCTGCATATGGGATGGGAGTGCCCTGGGGTGGAGACAAATTGACAGGAAATGGTAGCTTGGCTGGAGATAACCTCTGGTTGGAAACTAAGCCCAGGGCTCTGACTTTACAATCCGTAAAAAGCAGCAGCTCAGCAAACAGTTCATTCCGTAGGGCTAATGCTTGCGATACGTCGGATTGCCATCAGAAAGGGGACGCCCAGCCCTCCGCTGGTAGTATATTGACTGTGGAACTTATGCGCCGAACAAGGAGGTATAAGAAACTATCAGATGATATGCTGACAGAGTTGCTAGGGTTACCGGACTCGAGGCCACCGTGACGGTATAGTGGACGTGATACCCGGACTAGCGGGTCTGGGTACACACGGTATGGGTGGATAAAATATCACATGGCTTTAACCATCCACAACACCACCTCCTCTCCCCATACCTGTTGACTTAATGCTTGTCTTTGACTATGTATCACACTTTGCTGCCTTTTAGCTACAGAAACACCATTACATACATACATACACACAAAGACAATTGAGCAGCTTGTTGACTCCATAATAGTGGGAGATTTCCTAGCTGATCAGGTCATCTTCAATGATGAATGAAATATATATCTCATCAATTCATTTCTCTATTGTGATGCATCAAGATGAGCGCCAAAGGGGGCGTGGCTTGAGCCGCGACATCGTAGAGCTCCACGCTTCGGCAGAGACCATTCCTGTGTCGGAGCGGCTTTAACGATCTTCCGACTGCATGCCTTGGGGATTCATGAGGCGCTGCCTTTATTTCAGCTTTTTGTCTAGTTTTTCGTCTGTTTCCCCCCGCGTCGTGTTTCTGTCAGGAGCGCTGGTTCCGGACGCCATTTTCCTCGCATCGCGAGTTACCGGCTCCAGTCACTGGTATGTGGCTGTTCCTTCACTGGCCTTTTGGGATGCTTTGGCTTCGTAGAAACTTGCCTGCCTTCATTTTTTAAGCACTTTCCTCCACTATCCCTGCTTTTCTGCATAAGCTTGCCCCATACCAATTTATCATTCGGAGGTCTGGTTTCCTTCAGCCTGTCGCTATTTTCTGCACAGCGAGAGTTGCCTGCTTCAGTTACCTTACAAATCTACTTGTACTCCTGCTCCTCAACACATGTTTGACCTCTATTCAACTACATGGTGGTTTGTTTTTGTGAACCTCTACGTCTTTGATTTGGTTCTGCATGCCTTTGGCTCGCCAACTATATCTGCGGTTTGGGGCTACGCAGCACTATCTTCTCTTGTTTTATCCAAGTAATCTTTCTTCGTATCTTACCTAAGGGCATCACCGCTACCATGTCTTCCCTTCGTAAGGACTCTCCTACTGCAGCCTTTAAGCGCCTCAAGAAAGACACTAACTCACCTACAAAATCTCCTCTGCCTATCACACTAAAGGACCTCATGGAGGAGTTTAAGCTTATGAAACCCTTCATTCTCGACGCCACCCTTCAGCGGCTTGATGAGAAATTGTCCAATCTTGAATCCAGAGTTTCTGTGGTGGAGCAGAGGATCAGTGATGCTCAGGATGTCTTCCCTAGTGTTGAAGCTATGTCCAAGGAAATAGCTCTCCTTAAACAGCAGACGGAGGACCTGGAAAACCGCAATCAATACAATCTCAGGATTTATGGTATTCCTGAAGACGCGGACGGTCCTGATATGCTCGCCTTTCTCAAACATCCCTTACCCTTGGCCTCAAGGAAAGTACCTCACTTACCCTGCAGCGAGCCCATTGCATCAGTCCCAAGTTTGGCGGATCTCCCTCCACATCGTCACCTAACCGTCCTAGAGGAATCAGTCTTATTTTTGGAGTACACTGAGTTGCAAATGGTTCTGTCTGGGGCTAAGCAAAGGAAGCAGATGTTGTGGTCTGGCCAAAAAATCTTTCTCTCTCAGGATGTATACCGTGCCACTGCTGCTCGACGTAAAGAGTTCCTCTCATTTCGTCCTGCTCTCTGCTCTATGAACGCTTGATATGGCCTTGTTCATCCCTGTTTCTCTAAAGTTACTCACAAAGAAAGGAATTACTTTTTTGATCGTCCTGAAGACTTAAGACAATTTATTCATCGTCACAAGGGAGAAGAAATGGAGCTTGGAAAAACATGACTTTGGACTGCCTCACCATGTGATTCCTTTTGCTGTTCTACTCCGTTCACTGTGTTTTAGCTCGTTTTCGGCCTCTCCTTTTCCATTCTACAGGTTTTCAAGGATTTAAGCCTCTTTTTTGTTCTTAATTGTCTATCTTCATTCTGTCTGCTTTATCTTTAACGTTTTTCTTCGGTCAACACTTGTCTCCTTAATTGATAGTTTGTTGATAACGTCTGGTTTTCTCTTTTCACAGATATGTCTTGTATGGCGCGGATACCCCTCCCTGATGTTTTTTTCACCTCATGATGTCTTCCCTCCCATTCCCAATATCTATCATTCTTCGTGTTTTGGTAAGTGTCTCTTTCTCCTTAATCGTCTCCGTATTTCTTATGTTGTTTACTTCGAGTTTCCAAGTTTCTTGTTTTTCTGTCATACCACGCTGCTGTTCTTATGGTCGCTCCTTATTATATATATTATTTCATCTGTTTATCTGGTCTTTGCCATTCCTCCTTGTCTTTGCCTTGTCTAGTCAGTCTTCCCCTCGCGGCTCCCTGCCTCTTCATGGTACCTTTTTTTTCCCTGGCATTATGCAATTTTCTTTTTTGACAGGCGCTTTTGCTTCTTGTCAACTTTCCTTTTTCAGTCATGTTCCTTTCCTGGTCTCCTTTCTCCTCCCTCCTGCATTACTTTTCTTCCTTCTTTTTCCGTCCCCTAATTCTCTTCAGCATACCTTCTTTGCATATTTTTACCTCCTTTTCTTTTCTACCTCATCACTATTTTACTATTAATTTTTCATACTGGGGTCTTCTATTCTCTTTCTGGTGCAGTGTTATACCAGTTTTCAGGTGTTTATTTTGCAATTATATAATCGATAAATTGTTTATGTTGTTGCTACAAGTTATAACTTGCATATCATGTTATTTAATGATTTTTCTCTTCTATTACCATGACTGATAATGTTCGCATTGTTTCATGGAATGTTAAAGGACTACGCAGCCCTGTCAAGAAACAGAGGAGACTCATCTTAACGAAAGTGAGATGAATTCACTTAAAAAGCAATGGGTAGGCCATGTTTTTTGTTCCCCTTCTAAAGATAGGAAAAATGGAGTGGTTACTTTATTTCACAAATCTCTTTCTCTTGCTTTGGAGAAGGAAGAAAAAGATGCTGATGGAAGATGGCTCCTTTTACATCTTAATATAAATGGTTCCCCTGTTTCCCTTCTTAACATTTATGGTCCTACTGGTGCCGATTCACAATTCTGGAAAAATATCTCACACACCCTTCATTCATACTCTGACATTAATTTATTGGTGGGTGGTGATTGTAATCAGGTCATGGACCCTTTTACAGACAGGAAGTCCAACACTAGATACATTCCCAACAAAATGCAAAAAACTTTCACGACTACAATTTATTCGAGAGGTTTGGTTGATGCGTGGAGAATATCTCATCTAGACACACTAGAATACACTTTCTATTCTCCTACTCATAAATCTTTTTCTAGAATTGATTATATTTTTTTGAGTCCCCATTAACTCACTAACTTAACTAATACTGATATTGGGTCTATTCTCGCTTTCTGATCATGCACCGGTTTTGATTAGTCTGGATCTCCCTTCTGAACCTTCCAAATCACGCAGATGGTGTTTTAATAACTACTTACTCAAGGATCCTAAATTTTTGGAGCGTTTTAAAGAGTACTTGCCAGAGTTCTTCCTTAGGAACGCCTCCCCGGACTTTCCCTTTCAAACGATATGGGACGCCTTTAAGGCGACAGCCAGAGGATTCATCATTGACTATGTTGCGGTCAAAAGGAAACAATGTATTAAGGATTCTGCTGCCTTATTAACTTCAATTAAACATCTTGTGCCTACTTCACTTCTAATAATGAAGATACCCTTAAGAAATTAATTCAGGCTAAACTGTCTTTTAATAGGAAATCTACAGAGGAGGCTTCCGGGACCCTACTTAAAGTTATCTCTAAATTCTACGGTGGCAGTAACGGAGCTGGCAAACTACTGGCGAATTATTTGAAAGTAAAATCCCAAAGATCTAAGGTAGTCAAAATTACTGATAATGGTGGCGTGGATCATTTCAAGGACGATAAAATATTAAATTGTTTTACAGACTTTTATAAGAAACTTTATACTCCAGTATCTTCCCCTTCCGATGAGGCATTGGATTTTTTTTCGCAGCGCTCCCTCCACGTCCTTCTTCATCTCTTGATTGCTCCTTATTAGAAAAGGATCAATCCCTTTCTGAGCTTCAGTCCGCTCTAGCCCAACTACCAAAGGATAAGTCCCCTGGTCCGGACGGCTTCACTGCCAAATTTTATTCTCGTTTCTCCCAGATTCTGCTTCCACACCTTTTATCCTTATTCCAACATTTCATGTCTCATAAAGCAACTTATGGCTCCTTTCTTGAAGCAATGATCTGTCTAATTCCTAAGAAGGGCAAGGATCCTTCTTCTTGCGCTATCGCCCCATTTCTTTAACTAATTTAGACTGCAAGATCTTTGCCAAAGCCCTTGCTCTTCGCATTAATAAGGTGATCCCTGATCTGATTGGATATGAGCAAACAGGATTTGTTAAGGGTAGAACAATTGCAGACAATTCTTGAACTTTTTAAAACATGTTTCATCTTGCTTCCAAGAGCTCCTCTCCGGTTGCAGCTATCATCCTGGATGCGGAGAAAGCTTTTGACTGCATTCACTGGCTTTTTATGATGCGTGCTCTTAAGTGGCATGGCTTTGGTCCTGTTGTTTTATCTCATTAGTTTGCTGTATTCCTCCCCCACCACTTCGGTTTTTAACGGCTTTCAATCCCCTTATTTTACTCTTCAACGAGGCACTCGTCAAGGTTGCCCTCTGTCTCCTTTGCTTTTTATTTTGTCTCTTGAACCCTTTCTACACTCCCTTAGGAACTCTCCTGCTTTTCGGGGCTTTACTCATAACTCTTTTGAAGTCAGGTTCACTGCCTATGCAGACAATATTTTGTTATATATGTCTGATCCCTCTACATCTTTACCCACTTTTATCGATCTCTTGGCTTCTTATGCTACATTGTCTGGATACAAGTTGAATTTCTCTAAGTCTGAAATTCTTCCCCTAAATAAATATTGTCTCAGAAGTATGTTTGAAGGGATAGACTTCAAGTGGAATATTAATTGTATCACTTGTTTAGAGATAAAATACTCTTCTTCCATTGCCAGAACAGTTCAACTCAACTTGGAGGATATTTTATTAAAGATCTCTGACATGGCAGATAGATGGTCTCCTTTATTTCTATCTTGGTAGGGCAGGCTGGACACCTCTAAGATGATGATGCTTCCAGTCATTAACTTCTACCTTTTTATGTTACCAGTACGACTTCCTTTAAAAAATAAATAAAAAGCTTAACAGTATCTTGAGTAAATTTCTTTGGAATAGCCGGAAAGCTCGCATTTCTTTGTCTTCTTTGTCTGCTTTGTCTGCCCTCAAAGATAGCGGAGGGGTCAACTTTCCCAATTTCCGTCAGTATCATTCCTCCTTTTTAATTTGTCAAGTCCTCCCCTATTTCTCTTCTTCAGAGGGTCCTCCTATTTCGGTATGGTATAAATTGGAGGAATCCATTATTCACCCACTCCCTTTTTCCTCATTAGCTAGCTTTACTCATCCTCCTAACTCGTTCGAATCCCCTACCATTCCGTATCTTATATCGACCCTTCATCCGATTTTGCTAAATCGTGTTCATCATTTCCTCGATTCCTCCATTTGGTGTAATAAGTCCATTAAAATCTCTAATCGAACTATTTTCTGGAAAGATTGGATAGATAAAGGGATCATACTGGTTAAACACCTAATGCATGACCAGCAGCCTCTATCCTTCCAGGAAACCCAATCCAAATATGATTTACCTGTTACTTCCCTCTCTAAGTTTGATTATTTGAGATTGATTTTAGCTAAACGGCTTTCTCTTCTTTCTGTGACTTCCTCCTCTTCCTCTGCCCCCCCCCTCCTCTACCAGCATTACCTACTTCCCTTTGTGTCCGGGCCTCTCACATATACAAATTTCTCTTTTTTTCTCTCCCTACTCGTCCCAAAACCAATAGTGAACTTTTATGGGAAACAGATTTACAACATACTCTTCCTATACACACATGGAATTCCATTTGGGATCAGATACATCTTCCTATACACTTCATGTAATTCCAGCACCACTCAAACTCTTTATTATTTTTATCAGAGACTATTTTTAACCCCATTAGCTGTTCTGACGCATCTCCTAACTGTTGGTCCAGTAAGAACACTCCTGGTACATACATTCATTGCTTCTTTTTTTGCCTCAAGATTTATCTCTTCTGGACAAAAATATGCAAGTCAATTAACTCTATTTGTTCTACTGATTTTTCCTTTGATGTCTATTCCAAATGTTTCAAGTAGTAATTCCATACGTTGGTTGGATGCTCGTAAACTAGGCTCACTGGTAGATTTGTGCATTGCTATTTCTTTTCAGGGTATAGCTTCTAATTGGAAGGATGCCTCCAAGGTCTCCTTTTCTGCCTGGTGGAATCTTTTATGTTATCATCACAGGCTGGATAGACAGTCATGGATTATAAATCCTGTCTCTCTACGAACCATTTACCTGTAATAGGTGCACTATTATGCTGGGCCTTACTCAACCGGATACACATTCAACACTCACCTCTCTATGTGTGGTAATCATACTTGTAATACTGTAATGTGATCGGCATTTACAAACCCATTATTTATGCAATAACATCATAAACCAATTGAGTGTTAGTTACTATTTGAAAAAGGGATGCCAGGATCAACCCTCAGTCTATTACCAAACCTAATGTATCCTCAGCACTGTGACTTTATGAATCTGTGTCTCATGTAAATGTACCCTCAAAGAACTCTGTGTCAGCTGGTAACAAGGGGGAATCCTACCAATAAATCAGTTATTGAAGTGCTAGCAGTTGGATAGTGATTAAGAGGGAGAGGGCCAGAGAAGGACACAAAATCAGCAGTGCATCTGTGGTAGTGGTGAGGATTATGTGAGGACATCACTAAATCAAAGGTCAAGATAGAAAGCAGAATGTTAATTTGGAATTTGTTTTGCCAAATGTATGGCATAAACCCACTGATTGGTTCCGGTGTATCTACCTGTTTATGTACTGTGTGTTGTATTCTTTGCAATCTTAGAAACATTCATCAAAACAATCAACAACACACAATGAAAATTAATGTATAGAAATTAAACATCTAGGTACTCTGTAACTTTAATACTGCCCCAAATTTACTCTCGTAAGTTTACCTTGGAATTCTGGATCAAGGTTATGTCCACTTTCATTAAGCATCTCTTCCACCAATAACTTATGCCCTAAAAAGAATCACAAACATTGATGAGAGATAAAATAAGGGGCTGCTTGAATCTGTTCTGTGATTTTGAAATTTATGACAATACCTTAGCCAATAATGTGAGCTATAGCTTAAAAAAACTGAGGCAGATGTTAGGTTTGATTAGATTAAAAAAATCATATTTTAGTAATGAAACTGTTTAAATTGGAGTTCCTACACTTTTGAAAGAGCTATCACTGCATCTTAAGTTTCCCTCCGTATTGGAGGCCTTCTTTAGTGCACTCAAAACACAGCTGATCTTTGAATTACTCTGCCTTTTACCCATCAAGTTTGGCTGAAGCAAACAATGTGTCCATGCTAAGCATTGTTTTGTGGCAGACCTGCCAACATCTCAAAAAACTCACAGTGTGAGATAAGTGAACTAGGAGCAGCATGCTTAGATGATGGACAGAATGCAGAACAATGTCATACATTCACCCCAGTACAGAGATCTAGGCCTAAATCCATCGCTTTTTTGCTCACCATGCCATTCCGGTTTGAACCCAGCCATATGCAAATCAGTCTTGACCCTGTGCCTCTTGGGAACAGTCCAGCCCGAACTGCCAAGCCAGGTCCTCCTGGACTGGAAACAAGCATCCTAGGACTGTTTTCGGGGTTTCACCCCTCTTCAGCCAGGATAGCTTGATTCCAGTGGTATGGAGAGCATGGGACCCACGTCTGGGCATACCCGTCTCACTCGGGGTGACAAATGCAAAAATAACAGTTGATGGACAGAGTGCAGAACAATGTCATACATTCACCCCAGTACAGAGATCTGGGCCTAAATCCATCGTATTTTTGCTCACCATGCCATTCCAGTTTGAACCCAGCCATATGCAAATCAGTCTGGACCCTGTGCCTCATGGGAACAGTCCTGCCCGAACAGCAGCACGCTTAGGGAGGGGGCAGGGACTTGAGCCCATTACCTCCCTAGTTGTGAAAGTTCTTCTAAGGGGGTGTAGTCATTGTGATGGGGCGGGTCGCTATGCAGGTCACTGCCGAGGAGCTACTGTAACACCCCTAAAAAAACACAAATTGAGGCATCAACTGCTGCTGCTAATGTCTCAGAAAAGTTGCAAAACTCCAGTAGAATTCAGCCGTGCTCAGCCTCCATACAATGAGAGTTGAAAACGCGCTCTGCGCAGGTTTTCAACTGATATTGTTTGCCAATGTGTGATATCAGCACCTCACCAGGTGACCATGTAGCATGGGACACACAGTGGGGCTGTGGGAGTTGCCAGGTTTGTTTGTAGTACATTTATATAGTGCTTCATCCCGCTGACAAGGCAATAAGCGCATTAGCAGATAGGAATCATGCTACACTAACGGGAAGTGACTGGTCTGAAAAGTATGACCTACAAAGTGGCCTACATTGGAAGACTTTGGTTGGCATGTGTGACTGACCAAAGTGGTGCTCTTATCTTTCCTGTGTTGCTATATCGAGGCCTTCATTGGTAAGAGGAGAGCAAGACACATGCCGTTTACAGTAATTTGTTGTTAAGGTAAAATCTGTTGGGCCCATTTAGGTGCAAAAGGGAACTAATCCTTGAACATATGCTAGATATTGAAAGTAATGGTGAATGTTCTTCTGAGTCCTTCCAGGAGAGATGAGGACTGATCCACCAGCAAGCGCTAGAGCAGTGCAGCAACAGAAATGCTCTTTAAAGACAAACAAGGAGTGAGAGAGGAGTTACCCAGGGTATGTATTGATTAGAGGAAATCAGAGCCAATGTCATACAGGGGCCACCCAGAGCAACAGAAGAGGGTCCCATGGGCAAGCACTGGGTGTGGGCAGCAATCATGAATGATCTATAGGGACCCTCTATTAGCACTAAAGAGTACCCTATAGAGATGCTCAGATGAAACAGTCATAGTAAATGCTTTTCACAGACTACCCAATATCAAAATATGACCAAACCAGATGTATGCACTTGTTACAAGTAGCCAGGGTGCCAGAGTACCATGGAACATATAGCCTTACATGTGCAAATACATTTCTTCTCTTGGGGGATTTTAACTTTCATGGAGAAAATCTTACAAACCCTGAGGTAAATAATCTTTTTTCCTCCTTGGAATTAATGGGACTCACTCAAAGAGTTGAAGGCCCAACTCATAGGGCTAGTCATTCATTAGACTTAATTTTTTTCTAACTCAGACCAGCTGAGCTGTAGCCCTCCTGACTCCCTCATATGGACAGATCATTCCATGATCAAGTTTTCCATTCATCAGCTGTGTCAGAAGAGCTCAGAAAGACATGCAGGACAAAAACAAGAGCTGCGCAGGCCATGGCGTAATCTCTCCTTAGAAGCTTTTAATGAGGTTGTCTCCATGGAACCAGTAAAGAATGTGAGAGAAGTATCTAAAATGTTGGGAGGCCTTTAATGCTGCCTTAGGAACAGCCTTCAACGCCGTAGTCCCACAAAAAAAGCACGGTACTTCTCAACGGCGGCCGTCAACTCCCTGGTTTAGCTAAAGATAGAAAAATCTAAATGTAGGTGATTGGAAAGAATCTGGCGAGCCAGTAAGGACCTTCACAACAGACTACTCTACTGACAGTCCTTGTCTAGATACCATCTGAATCTAAAAACAGCCAGACGCTTGTTCATTATTAACCAAATAGAACACGCCAGCAATTCCCCGAAAGCCCTTTTTAGCATGGTAAGGGACTTTGTATCTCCAAAAGTTTGTAGTCAGTCGCCAATGGAATCCCAAGAGTTTTGCAACTCCCTTGCAATTTACTTCCAAGATAAGATAACTAAAATCTATGCAAACTTTCCATCCACTGCCCCCCTTGCTTCTGAACCTCCTACCAAATTGGAGGAGTTAGGAAATATAGCAAGTAGCACTCTTGATAGTTTTGAACTGACCTCGATTGAGGTCACTAAAGGCCTTACTACCGCCAAATCTGGTTCACCGCTAGACATCTGCCAGCTAAAGACAAAGGCCCTCCTAGCCTTGAGTTGTGCCCCTGCTATCCGAGACATTTTCAACCACTCAATACAATCTGGCACCATTCCTAGGACATGGTGCCAGATTGTATTGAGTGGTTCGCCCAATATTAAAAAAAACAACTGCTGACCATTTAATCCTTAACAACTACTGCCCCATTTCTTTACTACCGCTTCTGGGCAAACAGCTGGAAAGCATCATAAACAGACAGCTAAGCTCATATTTGGAATCCAATCAAATCTTGGATTCATCCCAGTCTGGCTTTCGGCCAGGCTTTAGTGCTGAGACCGCCATTCTGGCAGTGACTGATTCCCTCAGGTAGACCTTAGACATGGGAGGATCAGTAGTACTAACACTCCTAGATCTCTCCGCAGCGTTTGACACCATCTCGCACTCAAAGCTTGCGGAGAGACTCCTCTTCTGCGGTATTCAAGGGACAGCCTTGAATTGGCTGCAACATTTCATGTCCGAAAGAACACAAACTATCATGTAAGGACCCTATACTTCAGCAAAAATGCGTCTGGATAGGGGTGTCCCTCAGGGCTCTTGCCTGAGCCCGACTTTATTTAACATATACATGGCTCCACTAGCAAAAATAGTTTAACAACTAGGATTTGAGATCATCTCATACGCTGATGACACGCAGCTTATGTTTACCATCGGCTCAAACCCAGATACAGATAAAACTCGTTTCGCTATTGGCATGCTCGCAATTTCCAGTTGGATGACGGAAAACTATCTTCAACTGAATCCCGGCAAAACTGAGGTCATGCTTATGGGGAAAGCCTCAGATATCTAGTTGGACGACTGGTGGCCCTGTCATCTGGGAACAGCTCCTGTTCCCAAACAATCTGTTAAAAACCTAGGTCTAAAATTGGACCAGGCAATGACCATGAAAGACCACATTACTGCCACTACCAGTTCCTGTTACTACAGTCTACGTTTGCTTTGAAGAATTCTCCCCTATATGCCTACCATCTATCGTAGAACTTTAGTTCAGGCAATGGTAATCAGACGTTTGGACTATGGAAATACTTTGCTGGTCGAAGTGGGAGAGACCTTGCTAGCTAAATTACAAGTAATACAGAATACTGCAACGAGAATGATTCTAAATCATCCTGCAGGCTCTCCCTCGACTCCTTTGCTTAAGGAACTGCACTGGCTTCCAGTAAAAATAACATCTTTTTTCAAAATCTGCTGCTTAACTTTTAACGCTCTGAAAGGCAGAGGTCCCCTCTACTTGCAAAAAAAACTCATACAATACTCACCTTGCAGAAACCTAAGATCTAGCACACTAGGCCTTCTCAAGGTTCCCCGAATTCGCCTGACTCGTACAGGGGGCAGAGCATTCTCATATCTTGCTCCAAGATATTGGAATAAGCTTCCGTGTGGCCCTGCGCAAAATGTCTAGCTACTGTATCTTTAGGAAACAGTTGAAAGCCTTTTTTTTCGAAGTGTCTCTCTGATTCGCTCTGGTCCTTCCAAACCTCAGGATACTATTG
Organism: Triturus cristatus; assembly: GCF_964204655.1. Classification (NCBI taxonomy): domain Eukaryota; kingdom Metazoa; phylum Chordata; class Amphibia; order Caudata; family Salamandridae; genus Triturus; species Triturus cristatus. Next base: position 271,772,935 of record NC_140595.1, on the reverse strand, counting down.
CTAGGCAACGCCGAGATGCCCCAGGTTGAGTTGTGCGCTATAGAAATAAATCTAACATAACAACATAACAGAGTCTGAGTTTGTCATGCAGGCTCAGGAAAAAAGAATTCAGATCAGCAATTCTTAACCAGTAGTCTGGGAATCCCTGTGGGTCTGCAAAGCTTACTGAGGATCTCTTCACTGTATATAAATTGGGATATTATTAGCTGATTAATAAAGTATATATACATAAAATGGAATTGTTTAAATGTGAATACCTCTGTAAATGTGAAGGGATTTGAAATTGAAGGCTTAAAATTAAGTTAGTGTCCTTAGCTTGATTAGTCGGAGCAGCTTACATAAAGCAAACAGAATCTAGTATGGACAATAGTATGGTCTCAACTGAAGCACTGGTATGCATAAAAAAAATTATAGCATTCAGTAGGAGCAAAAGACACGAAACGAGATGCAATACTCTAGTATAATGTTTTGTCTTTAAAAAATAAACAGATTTAGAAAAGCTTTAACCTTCCCATTAAAATGAACATTTTTATTTTGTATTTTTTTTTGTTTGTGAAATAAATAAAATATTTCCTAATTTGTGTATTTGTTTAATGTATTATTTCTTGTCTCCGTGTTTTTGTGTATTATTTTGAGATTCAAATCATAGAACTTGCTTAGCCTGGGGTCCTCAACTTCCAGTAGTGATTCAGTGTAGGTCCACAGAGGTCAAACGTTAAAGAACTGATATCTAGGCAGAGTCTAAATCACTATGACAGGTAGCAAATCGGAGAGACTATAACCTACAAAAAATAATTCCTTTGTCGTAGTGAATTAACATTTTTAGGTAGCTATGAGGCTTTGCTTGTTAGAGTTCACCCAGGAGTAATAGATGGATAGCCTATTGCCTAAACTTGATCTTGGCAGTCAGAATGCTTTCTCTACAACATGGACACCTATTATATGGCCCAGGGGGAGGGATGGGGGCACTTGCAGATCTGCTGACCTTTACATGCGGCCTCCTGGTGAACAGAAGCACTAGTCTGTTTTCTCCAATGAGCTCTAATATTCAGAAAGATGTAACCATGGGCAAGCATTTAGTTACACATTAACTGAAGTAAAGTAAAAGAAGCACAAAAGGAGTCCTGTAACACCTATCTTTAGGAAAACCTTCATGTTTAGAGACATTGCGCAGCAAACATTTACAAATAAGATAGTCTCTTCAAAATTCAAAAGGTTTATTCTTCAACATGCAGAAGCGTTTCACCTTTGGCATATCAGATTATATCACTGCATTAAGAGGCATTTATTCTCTTGGAAGGGGGCTACCATTGTCTTAATTTATAAGAAAGGGAGGCAGGATGCCCAATCGAACTAGAGGCCAATTAGCTTGATTGACAATAGCCCAAAGATCTTTTGCAGGCAAGTCCTGGCAAGGCTTCAATCTTGGATGACAGATAACAGCATTCTCTCAGATTGTCAAGCTGGGTTTAGGCCCAAGACCAGTACCATGGATCAAGACTTGCGCTTTAAGATCATATGCTGGAAGTGCGCAGTTATAAGGCAAGATCATCTCTATGTCACCTTTATAGATCTAAGGGTGGCATATGACTTGGTCCCAAGTGAAAAGCTGTAAAGAGTCCTGGAGACATATAGCAACCCCATTGATTTGTTAAGAAGGCTAAATATGCCCAGGTTAGGTGGAACTCAGGTGAGGACCTCACAGCAAAGATACCAATCATACGTGGCATAAGGCAAGGATGTGTGCTTGCCCCCACTCTATTTAACTTTTAAATCAATGGAGCAGTAGAGTTGTTGGCCAAGTGCAAACATGATGCCTCTAATTCTGCAGGTATTTCCCTTCCAATTCTCATGTTTGCCAACCACGCCCTCATTATCTCTCCTAGGACTCCAAGCACTTCTGGAGGGGTTTTCCAACTTCTGTTTGGAAAGGGGCCTCGAGGTGAACCCCGCCAAACCCAAATTTATGGCATGAAATCCGCATAGGTCCTTTAAAGGCAGGATGTTCTTGGAGGGGGAGCTCCTCGAACCGGTGAAATGCTTTAACTTCCTGGGTGTCCGATTGACTGATAATCTGTCTTGGGCTTCAAAGGATAGAAAAAATCTGAGCGATTTTACAACAAAGAGCAACCGCAATTAATAGGAAATATGAGGAGCTGTAAAACCAGCCTTGAAAGTCTACAGGGCTACAGCCTAGTGGGGGGAGGTGCTACGATTAGGGCTGAGATAAGGAGTTGTGTTGAAACCTCTATCCATACACAAGTTGAAAACAAATCCATGAAGTCATTGTTCAATCTACCCCAAAGTACCCCCCATACTACCCTCCGTCTTGATCCTCCTATTGCCTGAATTGAACACGTAGTTCTCCTTAAGTCCTTGCTGTACTGGGTACCGGTTTGGGTCCCATCAGAATTGCCCACGTACAGGGAGAGATTGGTGAACTAATTGACATTGATAAAAAAGGCCTGTACCCCATGGCTGGGCAGGATCAAACAACTGAGTGAATCCATCAAGCTAGGTGTATTGCAGAGTTCTCCTGCTGCTCTAATCTGAAATGGGCTTTTTGGAAGTAAATTATCCACCAGACCTGGAATGAACAAAGAGAGGGGAGCATTATTGAAAACATTTCAATGCTCAAATGTCATTTTACCTGTGAGCTATATTTAGATAGGATCTGCCCTCCCAAAACCAAAAGTCTGTATATAAAATGTAGCTTTGGCACTCTCCCATAGACCAATTTTAGTAGCAAATGGATCGAAAAAGGCTTCCAATCTCCCAATTATCAGCTTTGTTTGGAGTCATCAGAGACAGACAATCATTTTATCTTCTTCTGCCCAGCGTATGCTCTACTGTGAAGTAAGCGGATCATTCCTGCATGTAAGTATTTGGGTATTAAGCTTTTCAGGGAAAAATCAACATTTTTCAGTGGCGGGTCGCAGAGTGTTGCGGGGCGGGGGAGGGGTATGGTGGGGGGGTTAGTGGAGTCAGACATACGACGGGCAGGAGTAAAGTAAGTAAATAAATACAACTTTTTACCATGCGCTCGCTGCATCGCCAACTCGGCGATGCAGTGAGCGCAAGGTAAATAGTTGTATTTATTTATTTACTTTACTCCTGCCCGTCGTATGTCCAACTCCACTACCCCCCACCATACACCTCCCCCTCCCCTGCCCCACCGCCCCGCAGCACTCCCTCTGTGAGCCACCACTGGAATTTTTAGATATGATACAATGGGATGTATTGTGTTCGCTGTATCGAGAGATCTCTTGTGGGCCTGGAGAATTTAAAAATAGGACTGTACCCTAATAATATGTGGGGGCGTACTGACGCTCTCCCAATTCCACCATTCTATTGAGTGTTTTTGGCATAGTCCCAGGTAAAATAATTGTGTAACTAAAATTCTTTAAGGGTTGTTTTTAGTCTCTGCTTTTTTCAACATTTTCTATTAACTACAATTACCTAGTTGGTACTCGTTGAAAATCTGTATAACCAATGTATTATGCCTCAAAGGCTTATTTCATTGTTTAATTTGTATGTATATTACAATTTAAATGTAAAACTTGTTTTAGCTTTTTATGTATTACTTGCTCTTATGGTTTGCACAAACCGAAATAAAGAGATCTCAGAGAGGCATTTATTAAAAAGGACAGTGTCTAATCATGAACTGCACTCCCCATGATAATGCCATTAGTGAACCAAGAGGCCAGTCACGTGCACCCTCTTTGTGGCCTAAGTTGTTGTTATGCATGGAACAGCATTAGTGTCGATGAAATCAAACACAAGAGAGGGTCATGTACAGCGCTTACCCTGAGGTCATGTACTTTAAGGTCAGTGGTGGCTCCTCAAGGGAGTGCTGCGGGGCGGAGAATACAGCTGAATATGTTGAGTAAGTAAATAAATAAATAAAACAAATTAAATTGCACGCGCTGCCATGCCGAATCGGCGATGCAGCGCGCAATGTAATTAGTTTTATTTATTTACTTACTCAACTCCGTTCAGCTGTATTCCGGAGTTTACTACCCAACCACCCACTCCTCCCCCACCCTGCCTCACCGCCCGCAGCACTCCCTTGAGGAACCACCACTGTTCAAGGTGCTTTCAAATGTGATAATGAAGCAAAAGAAAGAAAGTGGAATAAAACAATTGCAGAGGATCACACAATTTGATCAAGCGGGGACGCCATGGTTGATCCCAGGTTTTCTGGTTTGATGTGGTGCAATTTTTTCACTAGATGGGTATCTCTTTCCTCTTGTTTTTGATAAAAGTTTAATGCTTTGTCTTTAATCCTTGGAGCATGTGCTTAGAGTGCGGATGGCTGACAGAAGCCACATGAAGGTTTGGCTCTTTTGGCCAAGGATCCAAGAGAACCTTGAGACAAGCCAGGCATTTGGCTGCAGTCTTCAGTTGCTTGCCCTCCACTATGGAATAATTGCAATTGAGGAGCAACGGTACGGGAAGGACATGTTTTTACCATCATCAATCAATTTGGTAGAGCAGGAGCACGGGCTCCACAGCGCAGGGCTCCTTGTTTCAAGGTCCATAACATTCTCACTATACCACATTTTAGTGAGGGTACTGTGAGACTGTGTTCTCTCCTCGATGGGTAAAATCTAATTATTATTGGGTTACAGTCGTATTTTCTTACAACATTATTACTTCCTGTGTTTAGTTCAATTTACATTCTTTGTCTGTAAAAAACACAAAAAGGAGCACGGAAATATGTTCGAAAAGTGATTGCCCAAGAGCACATAATTTGTCATAAGGGGAGCCAAGGATGAAGGACATCTGTGCATTCTGGTTCCATAATGTTGTATCGCCGTGCTTGACCTGTCTGTAACTTCCAGGTCAGGCACGGCGGGAAAGGGAGGAGCAGGGGAAGTAGCACCAGATAGGGTTTAGCAGAAAAGGAATAAAGACGTTTATGACCCCTATCGCGCCTGTTTCTCATTGCGGAGCGCGATTTGAAACCTGGCGACGAGGGTTGGATGCAGAGACACCCCCTTCTGATCGGCGCACGTAAAAACGCCGACTAAGCGCTGCAGTAAACGGTGAGCAGAGCGCTTCACCATCAATGTGAGCATGTGTGGTGGTTCCTGCCCATACTCCCACCTACAGCAGAGAATCCAGTTCCAAGGCCGCCAGCAGCCTGACAACAGAAAAACCCCTGAAGCTCAGACGGAATGAACCTCGTGTGGAGCTGGGGTAAGCCTATTAATCTTCTTGAGTGAGGCTGATGTGTAGAGGTTGCATTCGGCGGCCATTTTGAAGTCAGGTAGTCCTATTCAGAAAGCCTGGTCACTAGTCCGGAGGCCATCTTAAAGTCAGGCAAAAAGAAGAAAGCATTCCTGAGCCTGCCAAATATTAACTGGAACCCTCTACAGACGCTGCCGCAGATTGCTGGAGTGGAGAGTAAAGCTAGCTGTGTCTCATCATGACTACACAACCTGACTCCTCGCAAAATGCACCACCTGGCCCCACGCGAATTGCGCGGCCTGGACCCATGCTATCAGGGGTATCATTTCTGCGTCCTCCCGAGCCTTTGATGCTGACCTCTAGAAACAGCATGGGTCCCAAATGGAAGAGCTGGATAGAAGATTTTGAAGACTTTATGAGGGCTCCCAAGTTTGTGACCCTGACCAGCAACTCATAGCCTTACGGAACTTGGTGGGCAAAGACATCGGACAAATTGGAAATACCCCGGCCGATGCGGCGTCATGCACAGAAGTGAGGAAAGCCTTAAACAAGAAGTTTCTCCACAAGCGAAACCTGGACTACGAACGCTACATCTTCAACCTCGCGTCTCAAGAACGAGATGAGTCCATGGGCAACTTCATCTCTCGCCTCAAGCATCTAGCCCGCTACTGTGAATTTGACAATTTCAACACCGAAGATGCGCTTAGTTTACAAATGATTGAGAGGTGCCAATCAAAGTCAACACGCCGTTGTTTGCTAAGAAAGCATTACTCGCTCGACGACATTGAGGAGCTCACACAAATTAACGTCCAAGCAGAAGAGCATTCGAAAAAGATGGAAGCCAGTAAGACAGAGAAACGGGAACAAGCATTTCGAATACATTCTCAGACAGACTCAAGACGTTGAACGGATCATCGGAAACCTGAAAAGTTCACAAGTTCGCCCGCAGCGGAAACAAGAGCAGTAACACCCGGAAACAACCGCCGCAGTGCTATCGCTGCGGCCAGGACTACCCTCACACGGGCCTCTGTCCAGCCATCGGATAACAGTGCCACCGATGCGGGAAGGACAATCACTTTGAAGCAGCTTGCCAAACCCGTCGTAAGGAAGCTGGGCCAACCAAGTGAAGCACAGGATCACGTCACAACCTGAGGGCAGTGCAAGGGAGAAGAGGCCGCTCAACGAGCTCGTCAAGATCCAGCACCCAGTCACAAAGTTCATATCGATCCCGATGATCAACGTCAAGAGAATCGTCCGCCCTCACTCCTATATCACAAGACAGTGATGAATATGTGTGCATGGTAGCGGACCCAGACCAATTAAAGAAGTGCCCCCGATTACACATTCAAATGGGAAATAACTCTGCCAAGTTCGTCTTAGATACTGGAGCTTCACTCAACTACATCTGCGCAACTGAGTACAAAAGAATGAACCTGAAGCCGAAGTTAGAACCAGCTGCGGTTCACATCTACACGTGGATGTCCAAAGAACCGCTGTCGTGCTTAGGACAATTTCCTATGTCTTTGACCTACAAAGACAGGACAGTTCATGCACAAATTCATGTGATAGAAGGCCCTGAAGCAGCTGACTGCCTTCTCAGACTACCAACAGCAGAACGTCTGAGGCTAGTAGAAATTCTGTATAGAGTTGACGACTCACCTGATATAATCAGCAAGTTCCCAAAACTATTCTCCGGCCTAGGAAAATTAGCTCACTTCAAAGTCAAATTGCACATCAATGAACAAGTGGCGCCTGTGGCTCAGCACCATAGGGAAGTACCATTACATCTCCAACAAGCAGTGGATGACAAACTCCAAGACCTGCTGAGAGCGGACATCATAGAGAGGTCAACAGGGCCTACTCCGTGGGTGTCGCCAGTAGTAGTTGTGCCCAAGCGAGGACAAGAAAACAACGTACGCTTGTGTGTAGACATGCGAGCCCCCTACACAGCCATCGAATGGGAGCGGCATCCAGGACCCCATATCAGCGACATGATCACTCACCTAAATGGAGCAACAGTCTTCTCGAAACTGGACCTCAACAAGGGGTACCACCAGCTCGAACTTCACGAGAAGTCTAGGTACATCACCACGTTCACTACACATCAAGGGCTCTTCAGATACAAGCGCCTTAATTTTGGAATCTCTTCAGCGGCAGAGATCTTCCAAGAGGCAGTCCGGCGATTAATCCAACACATCCCAAACTCATTTGATTACAGCGACGACATCCTCGTGTTCGGCGAAAGACGCAAGGAGCATGACAAAGCACTGGATTGCAAGTGTTATGCCCTTCTCAATGCCAATCTCACGCTCAACCGATATAAATGTGAATTCCATAAGTCAACTCTCAAATTCTATGGTCACATCTTCTCCAAAGACGGCATGAGACCGGATCCTGAAAAAGTCACGGGGCTTGCTGATACGTCACAACCCCACGATGTTTGTGACATTCGATCCTTCTTGGGCATGGCCAGCTACTGCGCCCGATACATCAAAAACTATGCGACCATCAGCTATCTGCTGCGACAACTCACTAGAGCAGGCGAAAGCTTCCACTGGTCAACCAAATGCGAACACGCCTTCAATGAAATCAAAACAGCTGTGAGCTTTGCCATCAACTTAGCATACTTCAACCCTCGAAGAAAGACAGAGATTACAGTGGACGCTAGCCCCATCTGACTTGGCGCCATTCTAGCTCAGTATGATGATGAGGGAGACCAACGTTACATCGTGGCATATGCCAGTCGCAGCCTCACTGACATGGAGAAAGCATACTCACAGCCTGAAAAAGAAAGCCTTGCAGTTGTGTGGGCGTGCAAGCATTTACATCTGTTCCTCTATGAGAAGCATGTCACACTCATCACTGATCACTAGGCTCTAATAACAATATTCGGCAACCCTCGAGTGAAGATGCCTCCACGGATTGAGCGGTGGGGGATCCGCCTGCAAGACTACACATACACCATCATTCACAAACCGGGGAAGGCGGAAAACCCGGCAGATTATATATCGTGACATCCCCAAGCTCTGACGCCGACGCGCAGCTCGTTAGCCGAAGAATACCTCCACTTTGTCATCGATCAAGCACGCCCACCTGCCGTCCCACTGGACGCCATTATAGAAGCCACTGGCAAAGACGCCACGCTCCAAAACAAAATGCAGCGTATCCGCACAGACTCTTGGAGACATCTGGAGGACCCGCAGACTAACTACGCCATCAACAGGCAAGAACTCAGATCATTCAAACACGTCAAGGACGATCTCACGATCAGAGCCAATGGATTACTACTGAGAGACAGGAGAATTGCCATTCCTCACCAATTGAGACAAGGAACTGTCAATCTAGTGCACGAAGGTCACAGAGGTGTAGTGGCCATGAAGAAAGCATTGCGAGAGCGAGTCTGGTTCCCGTCCCTCGCCAAGATGGTAGAAGCCACACTCCAAGACTGCCCGCAATGTCAACTAGTAGGGCGAGACAAACCACACTCCCCGCTGCAAATGTCTGACCTCCCAGACAGCGTGTGGTAGCAAGTAGCTGTTGACTTCTTCGGCCCACTGAAATCTGGAAAATACATCATCGTCATCATGGATGAATATTCCGATTCCCCATTGCACACCAAATCTCATCCACAAAAGCAACTTCCGTCAAACCCGTCATCGACAAAGTGTTTGCAGCATGGGGAATCCCCACAGTAGTAAAGATAGACAACGGGCCACGGTTCAACAGGCATGAGTTTGCAAAGTTTGCAAATCACCTGAACTTCAAACACAGAAGGATCACTTCCCTGTGGCCCCAATCCAACAGGATGGTTGAACAATTCATGGCCACCATAAAGAAAACAATACAACAAGCTGAAGTGACTCAATGCGACATCCAACCAGCTCTCAATGAAGTACTACGAGCATACAGGACCACACCACATAGCACCACCAACAGATGTCCCGCCACTCTGATGCTCGAAGAACCCTGCGCACCAGGGTACAGACTGCAGACACTGCCATACAGTCCAGATCCCCGACCTCGGACCATGAGACCTTAGTGAATCTTGACAAGACCAAGAAAGCAAAGATGAACGAGTATGCCGACAACCGTCGACATGCCAAGGCATCTGACATCCGAGAAAGAGACTGGGTGCTGGTAAGGCAGGAACGGAAAACCAAGGCCGACAGTCGCTACTATGCCCAACCGCTCCAAGTAACGAGGAGGAAAGGAACTATGATCACAGCTGCCTCTGGAACTAAGAGGACAACAAGACACGTGTCACACTTCAAGAAATGTAATCCAGCAGTGTACACTCGAGATGAAGAACCTGACTGGGACACGGACATATCAAGTCAAGAGGCGGACGAACAAGAGGAACCTCTACGTGTGGCAGATACAAATGAAATAAGAGAGGGGCGCCTCTCTCGCCGACCACAGAGAACAATCCGGAGACCAGCCCAGCTCATCGAAGAACTCTAAGAAATAAACATGGGACATTTAAAATAAAAAGGGGGAGATGTCGTGTCGTCGTGCCTGACCTGTCTGTAACTTCTGGGTCAGGCATGGCGGGCAGAGGAAAGGGAGGAGCAGGGGAAGTAGCGCCAGATAGGGTTTAGCAGAAAAGGAATAAAGACGTGTATGACCCCTATCGTGCCGGTGTCTCATTGCGGAGCGCGATTTGAAACATAGTGTCCATTCTGCTCATTACACATCAACAGGGGTGTGAACGGTTCCGATGCTGAGACTCCGGGACTGTTCTGTATGTCGTGGAACCTGCCCAGATTTTAAAGATTGTTCACAACCAGCATATATTACCCCCTCCTGACCACCACACTGCTGGCATCACCGCGGTCCTCAGTCACAGCGCACACCATACTATTTGACCCCTGGGAACAAGTTGGCGAGTGCTCATGCTGTATGAGGTAATTCTAGGAGCATTCAAAAAGTAGCACCGGTATGCATTACATACGAACAACTGAGTAAAAGTTCTGTCTACCTGTGTCCACATAGGAGTGAGAGAGGTGAAGACTATGGAGTGCACTGGCTACATGTCAGCCAAGGCAAATGCCTTTTTTGACTTTCTCTTCTCAGTTTAGCTAATTTGTTGCAACTCAGAATCGTAATTATTCAAATGTTACAGGGCAAAGCAGTCGGTGTGTTTCTGCATCATTAGATACTGAATTGCCAGGTCTTTACTCCCTTCTTAAATTTCAGGTGATCTTGGATAAAACGAATAAGCATCACCTTCTCAGTAGGAAAAAAACATAAAATGTTGGTGGCTGATATTTTGTACTGTTTAAGCGATTATTATTTTCCATAATCTATGCTTCTTAGAAGGTAAATTCGGAATTAGTTTGCTTCTCTTTTTTGCTGTAAATCTTCTGGAACAGATCTTATCTGTCCTGTATTTTCAGTACCTTACTGACATCCGCTTAAGTCTGGGGTCTAGGGCGTCAGCCTCTGCCCTCACGTGCGTCTGTATGTGGACATTCAGTGCATCCAAAAACAGTAATAGTGGTGCTATCGGTGTAGCATTGCAGAGGTCAGGTCTAGAGATCTGAACAGGATGGCCCCAGGTGTGCATGTGGGCAGAAACCCTGCTATAAATATGTGCAACTACTAAAGAAGTCCCTGATAAAAATTCTCACTTCCCTCCATGTACCTGATGATGCAGTGCCCCAGTGCAGTGTGTCAAACAAACTCAAAGGAGGAGTAGGAGTATATTTTACGTTCTCCTGGTTTAAGACATCTGTTTTCATCTTTTTGGAAAGAAAGTAAATGTTCATAGAAAACTCCTCCCTAAACTATTGAAAATTCATTTTGCTGAGATCGAATTCCAAAAGTAGTTTTTACTCTCTTCAGACCTTTGATACATGTAACTTTATTTTGATACCTGCTACTTGTAAGCACTCAGCTGCAGTTGGCTAGGTCCCAGCTACATAAATACTTAAAATGAATGAATAAATAAATAATAAGGCGTTAAAATAAATGCTACTAGTTGTCAGTCATTTAAGTGAAACACCTTGCCCTGGTTGAGACAGCGTGAAACAACCCCATTTTAAATACTCAGCAGCCTTTATGGGAAGCTCTTGGCTTCGAGTTACAGAAAGTCACTCCACTTTTTGCAAAGAAAGCAATGCGTCAAATGTGAAGCTCTCTCCACAACGCTCTGTACAGGAATGCATCAGAATATCTTTTCAGACTTTTCCGTGAGCAGTACCCCAGCGCACGGGTAGGTGGCGTCGATCAGCTCTGTCATCCGCTTCACCTATTCAGGCGCCACCTAGGCACGCTGACGTCAGTTACTTTTCATGACTTTCCATGCCAGAAGCACAGAGCCATAAATTGCACTGGAGTGTTCAAGGTAGGGCCCTGTAACTGATCATCCCTGACCCTAGAAACCTGTCCGCAGAGCAGGGACGATGGGTGGGTCGGTAAAGAATCTGCAGCTAGATATTGTCTCTACCAGATAAGGCGTTACCGAAGGTAAGTAACTTGTTCATCTAATAGAGACTTCTAGCCACAGATTTCTTACCTCTGAATAGATCCCCAAGCAATACTATCCTCAGTGGTGGGTCTGCAGACAAATTTAAACTAGAAAGTCCTGCAGGACCGAACAGCGAAATACCCATCCCTGCAGACCTGACTATCCAGGCAGTAATGCTCGGTAAACATGTGCAGGAAGACCCTTGTCCCTGCCTGGCAGATGTCCATGACTGGGACTCCACGTGCTAATGCAGTGGTCGCAGCTCTAGCTCTGGTGGAATGAGCCTGTAAGCCTTCAGGAGGCTGCCTCTTTAAGAATGTGTAGCAGATCTTGATGCAGAGAAAGACCCATCCAAAGATGGTCAGTTTCTGCACTGCCTGGCATTTCTTCGCGCCAAAATACTCCACAAAGAGTTGGTCGTCCACCCAGAACTCTGGTGTGCAGTCAAGATAGAATGACAACGCTCTTTTTGGGTCCAGACGGTGGAGTTGCTCCTCTTCCTTTTAGGGATGTGGAGGAACATAGAAGATGGACAAGGTGACAGATTGGCACAAAAGAAATGGTTTTACCCCTTTCAGCAGGAAAGAGACCCTAGAGCAAAGCACAAGTTTGTCAGAATAAACTGACAAGATTGGAGGCTTGGAAGATAAAGCCTTCAGCTCGCTCACCCTCCGGGCAAATCTAATTGCCACGAGGAAGGCTGTTTTAATCGTGAGCAACCGGAGGAGACAATTGTGAAGAGGTTCGAAAGGAACACACATCAAGAATGTGAGGACCAAATTTAGGTCCCACTGAGGTATATTAAAAGGAGAAGGGGAAAACATATGTACAAGTCCCTTCAACAATCTATTTACAATAGGGGACTTAACTAAGAGGGTTGGTCAAACAGCAGCAAGAAGGCTGACAGAGCAGAAAGATAACCCTTCAATGTGCCAGAAGCAGAGGCCTTCTGGCCAAGGGTAAGAGTAAAGGCAAAATATCAGAAAGGGAGCAAGAAAGTAGGTCAATGGACTTTTCTGTACAATATGATACAAATCAATTCCAACGGGAGGCAAATACTGTCTTGGTAGAGGGATCCCTGTCTGCCAGAATAACATTGCACACTTCAGGAGAAAGGTTGAAAGCCTTCAACTGCTGCCGCTCAATCTCCAATCAAAAAGGTGGAGAGTTGACAGGTTCGGGTGGAGGACCCTCCACTGCTGCTGTGAGAGAAGATCTTCCCGAAGAGGCAGCCTGATCAGAGGATTAACACTCATATTCAAAAGCTAGAGATACCAGACTCTTTGTGCCCAGTCTGGAGCCACAAGGATGACTTGGCCCTGGTTGTTCCTGATTTTCTTGAGAACTCTGGGCAGGAGTGGTATGGCCTACAGAAGGCCTGAGCTCCAATCAAAATGAAAACCGTCTCTGAGCGAGAGTCGCCTTGGAAACTCCAGCGCTCAAAACTGCTGACATTGCGCGTTCTCAGCGGAGGCAAACAGATCTAACCAAGGCTCTCCCCACTGCTGAAAGAGACCTTGCAACACCTCCAGGTGGAGATGCCATTCGTGATCCGCTCTGGCATTTAGGGAAACTGCCACAAGTTGAACACATGTGCCCTGCTGTTTCAGCAGTGTCCAGAGATGCAGGGCCTCTTTACAGAGGATCCACGACCTCACCCCGCCCTGTTTGTTACAGTACCACATGGCTGTGTTTTCCGTGAACATCTGTACCAGCCTTCCCTTGATGGAGAGTAAAAAGGCTTTTAATAGAGGGATCCCTGTCTGCCAGAATAACATTGCACACCCTTCCCACTCGGGGTGAAAAATGCAAAAAAAAACAGTGAGGGACAGAATGCAGAACAATGTCACACATTCACCCCAGTACAGAGATCTGGGCCTAAATCCATCGTTTTTTTGCTCACCATGCCGTTCCAGCATGAACCCAGCTATATGCAAATCAGTCTTGACCCTGTGCCTCATGGGTACAGTCCCGCCCGAACTGCCAAGCCAGGTCCACCCTGGACTGGAAACAAGCATCCTAGGACCGGTTTCGGAGTTTCACCCCTCTTCAGCTAGGATAGCTTGATTCCAGTGGCATGGAGAGCACGGGACCCACGTCTGGGCATACCCTTCCCACTCGGGGTGACAAATGCAAAAAAAACAGTGATGGACAGAATGCAGAACAATGTCACACATTCACCCCAGTACAGAGATCTGGGTCTAAGTCCATTCTTTTTTTTCCCATGAGGCACAGGGTCAGACTGATTTGCATATGGCCATGTCTGAACTGGGGTGGCAGAGTGGGCTAAAGAACAGTGATGGATTAAACCCAGATCAGTTGACTGGGGGTGAGTGCTTGCAATGTTCAACACTCCGTCCATCATTTCCTTTGGTTTTTGCTTTGTTCGCCATAAATTGGCAGGGTATGCTCAGACGTGAGTCCCTTGCTCACTTTGCCACTGGATTCAAGCAAGCCTGGCTGAAGACGGCTGAAATGCCAGAAACCGGTCCTAGGAAGCTTGTTTCCGGTCCAGGGAAGACATGGCTTGGCAGTTCGGGCTGGACTGTTCCCATGAGGCACAGGGTCAGACTGATTTGCATATGGCCATGTCTGAACTGGGGTGGCAGAGTGGGCTAAAGAGCGGTGATGGATTAAACCCAGATCAGTTGACTGGGGGTGAGTGCTTGCAATGTTCAACACTCCGTCCATCATTTCCTTTGGTTTTTGCTTTGTTCGCCATAAGTTGGCAGGGTATGCTCAGACGTGAGTCCCTTGCTCACTTTGCCACTGGATTCAAGCAAGCCTGGCTGAAGACGGCTGAAATGCCAGAAACCGGTCCTAGGAAGCTTGTTTCCGGTCCAAGGAAGACAGCGCTTGGCAGTTCGGGCTGGACTGTTCCCATGAGGCACAGGGTCAGACTGATTTGCATATGGCCATGTCTGAACTGGGGTGGCAGAGTGGGCTAAAGAACGGTGATGGATTAAACCCAGATCAGTTGACTCGGGGTGAGTGCTTGCAATGTTCAACACTCCGTCCATCATTTCCTTTGGTTTTTGCTTTGTTCGCCATAAGTTGGCAGGGTATGCTTAGACGTGAGCCCCTTGCTCACTTTGCCACTGGATTCAAGCAAGCCTGGCTGAAGACGGCTGAAATGCCAGAAACCGGTCCTAGGAAGCTTGTTTCCGGTCCAGGGAAGACATGGCTTGGCAGTTCGGGCTGGACTGTTCCCATGAGGCACAGGGTCAGACTGATTTGCATATGGCCATGTCTGAACTGGGGTGGCAGAGTGGGCTAAAGAACGGTGATGGATTAAACCCAGATCAGTTGACTGGGGGTGAGTGCTTGCAATGTTCAACACTCCGTCCATCATTTCCTTTGGTTTTAACATTGCACACTTCAGGAGGAAGGTTGAAAGCCATCAACTGCTGTCGCTCAATCTCCACCCAAAAGGTGGAGAGTTAATAGGTTAGAGTGGAGGACCCTTCCCTGCTTCTGTGACAGAAGATCTTCCCGAAGAGGCAGCCTGATCGGAGGATCAACACTCATATTCAGATGCTAGGGATACCAGACTGTTTGTGCCCAGTCTGGAGCCACAAGGATGACTTGGGCCTAGTTGTTCTTGAGCTTCTTGAGAACGCTGGGCAGGAGTGGTATGGGTGGTAAGGCGTACAGAAGGCCTGAGCTCCACTCAAAATGAAAAGTGTCTCTGAGCGAGAGTCGCCTTAGAAACTCCAGCGCTCAAAACTGCTGACATTGCCCTTTCTCAGTGGAGACCAACAGATCTAAACAAGGCTCTCTCCACTGTTGAAAGAGACCTTGCACCACCTCCAGGCGGAGACGCCATTCGTGATCCGATGGGCATCGATGGCTGAGTTCATCCGCTCTGGCATTTAGGGAAACTGCCACATGTTAAACGAACATGCCCTGCTGTTTTAGCAATGTCCATAGACGCAGGGCCTCTTGACAGCGAGTCCACGACCTCACCCTGCCCTGTTTGTTGCAGTACCACATGGCGTGTTGTCCATGAACATCGGCACTAGCCTTACCTTGATGGAGGGAAAAAAGGCTTCCAATGCCAGTCGGATTGCAAGGAGCTCCAGCATGTTGATGTGGAGTCTGTATTCTGCTGGAGATCAGAGTCCTCTGATCTCCACCGGTCCCAGGTGGCCGCCCCATCCCAGGAGTGACACATCTCTGACTACTGTGAGATCTGGTTGGGGAAGGGAGTGGGGTCTGCCTCTGACCCAATTGCGGTTCGTTATCAACCACTGTAGGTCCTTTGTAGTTCCCTTTGAGATCTGGACCATGTTGGAGACATTCCTGTGATACTGCGCCCACTGGAACTTCAGGTCCAACTGCAGAGCCTGCATATGCCACCAGGAGGATGCAGGAGGCCATGAGGCCCATTAGCCTCAGAGTCAGTCCCAATGAAACCAAGGATAGAGACTGAAACATCAGTATCATAGCCTGCATATTCTTGACTCGCCGCTCAGAGGGATAAGCCCGAAACTGCACCACGTCCAGAACAGCTCCAAAGGAAGGAAGCATCTGAGAATGAATCCAATGTGACTTCAGCATGTTGATAGTGTGTAGGTGGTATACGACTGTTACAAACTAGGAACTGGTTGTGGTTGGAAACCATTGCCTAGCACTAAAGGGTGGAGAGGTCCTTTCACCTTTCAGAAAGGAGTAGGGGGGATACGTCCTCCCAAACTAATTGAACAGTACTCGCAGTTATCCCAACTAGTGTCACAACAAGTGACGTGATGAGGGAGTGATTGCCCTAACTAGACTCCAAGTCACTCTGCGCGGGAAAGGAAAAAGTTATTTTTCTTTAAATAACCCTCAGAAACTCTAGTAGTGTCATGCTTCATCATCGAATTCACCCTGACTCCTAAAGGTCACGGTGGGCTCGACCATATTTCAGGGAGCTCTTATAAGAAAATACTATTTATTTATAGGTTTTATAAAGTGCTGGGTAGACCCGTAGGTATCAGAGCGCTTTACATAATCGTGGACAAGACAATAATCAAGTCGCTGAGCATATGATGCAAGACAATATTAGATTCAAGTACACAAAATATATACAAGGAAAATAGTTAGGCAATGAGGGTGGTTACCGTATGAAGTCAATTAGCACAGTATGAGTCAAGGGAGAGAAGGACATAATAAACAGTAGAAGCAAACAAACAGCCAACTGCCACAAAGGGTCTATACTTAGAAAGAAAGAATATTTGAACAGAGTTCAGTTTGCTCATATGTTCAAGTATTTGTTGAGGAGATGGAGTTTCATGTCTCTTTTGAAGCAAGAGAAGCAGGGGTTGAATCGTAGGTATCTAAGGACAGAGTTCCATATGCTGGGTGCATTTCCACAAAAAGGGCGAGCCTGTGTTGATTTCATTTTAGTTTGGGAGGAACGAGAAGAAGTGTTTTGGAGCTTCTCAGAGTTCTGGCTCTTCCTGCTTTTGTGAGTTTGTTGTCTAAATAGTAGGGGGTATGTGAATGAAGGGCTTTGTGGTTGATACAGGCAGTCTTGTAAGTGCATCTTCCTTCGATGGGAAGCTAAATGAGGATCTTGAGGGCAGGAGTGATGTGTTCAAACTGTTTAATATCTGTTATGAGCCGGGCTGCCATGTTTAGAAGTGATCTAAGCGGGGGGGCCGGGGGGGCGTGAGGTGAGTTTTCGGGGTCCCTTTGAGGATGGCATTCCCATAGTCGAGTTTGGAGAGAACCAGAGATTGTACTACCATCTTGAAATCATCAGAGGGGATGAATGGTTTGATGTTTTTGAGGTGTTATAGTGTGTAAAGCGCTCCTTTGGCTGAGTTTTTGATGTGATCCTTCATTGACTGGTCTTTGTCCAGGGTGAAGCCTAAGGATTTTGCCGAGTAGTTGCTATGCAGTTACTATGGGGCGTAACTACAGATTAAAAATTCCTAAACCTCTCTTGGGTATCCCTTCATTCACTGAGTGGTTGGGGACCGTAAAACAAAATAATACGGGGTATTTAGGATTCAATGATCCTATGACCCCTCATTAACCAACAGCCCTACTCTCGCAATCCTAAACAGGTCCGGGGCTTTCATCAGGGTGATTTGACAATATGTATAACCTCCCCAGTTTTGCAGCTATTTGTGCTTTAAATTCATGTAATGCAAAAACAACAATTGATGGACAGAATGCAGAACAATGTCATATATTCACCCCAGTACAGAGATCTGGGCCTAAATCCATCGTTTTTTTGCTCACCATGCCATTTCAGTTTGAACCCAGCCGTATGCAAATCAGTCTTGACCCTGTGCCTCGTGGGAACAGTCCAGCCCGAACTGCCAAGCCAGGCCCTCCCTGGACTGCAAACAAGCATCCTAGGACCGGATTCGGGGTTTCACCCCTCTTCAGCCCGGATAGCTTGATTCATGTGGCATGGAGAGCAAGGGACCCACGTCTGGGCATACCCGTCTCACTCGGGGTGACAAATGCAAAAACAACAATTGATGGACAGAATGCAGAACAATGTCATACATTCACCCTAGTACAGAGATCTGGGCCTAAATCCATTGTTTATTCGCTCACCATGCCATTCCAGTTTGAACCCAGACATATGCAAATCAGTCTTGACCCTGTGCATCATGGGAACAGTCCAGCCCGAACTGCCAAGCCAGGCCCTCCCTGGGCTGGAAACAAGCATCCTAGGACCGGTTTCGGGGTTTCACTCCTCTTCAGCCAGGATAGCTTGATTCCTGTAAATTCATGTAAAGCATGCAATCAAGAGCATGCCTAGGCAGTAAAAATACTTGCCACTTTGGATCCGACCTGTAACAACAAAGGTTGAATTTTTTTAGGGGGTGGGGGGTGTAATTTGTCTTTTCAGGTCATGCGCCGGTGAGACTGTTCCTTTTTTATGGAACAGCATGTGCCACTAGAAATTTCACTTGCCATTCTGAGATTATCCCAATAGTGGCATGCACTATCCCCATGCACGTAGTCCAGCCTTTGAAATAATGTGTCATGTTCACACCATGCAACTCATTAAGAGAGCATCACTTGTGGCACTCCGCAATGTGTGCCCCCCTGGTGCATGCATCAGCTTGTTTTCCTGAAGTCAGAAGGCAAGAGTATACAAAACAGCACATTATGTGTTATCATTTTTTATGATTATTTATGCCTAAGTGAATTTAGTGCAATAACAATTCATTCGCACTGTGTACAGGATATCTTAAAAAGTTCACAACACTAGGCATCGCACAAACGTCCTCATCTAAATAACCTGTTGCTCCAACTCACTTAATTTGTACGAGTTTCTTATCCCTCGGGGGCAGGAGGTAAGGGGGTAGGCCCTGTAGTCAAACCCTATGGTGGTTAAGGGTCAAGACAGATAAAAGTGTAAACATGCCATTAATCAATCACCATGTTCGAACACAGCATTTAGTTAGGCGCAACCTGTAATGGAAAAATAACTTACTTTGTCATGGGTTCCTCAGCGGGGGGCGAGCTCGCCTTAGGCAGTCAGTCATCAAGATAGGGAAAGATTGGCACCCTTACCTGCGCAGATGAGCTGCGACCAACGCCATCACCTTGTTGAACACCCAAGGGGCGCTGGAAAGGCCAAAAGGGAGCACAGTGAACTGAAATTGCTAATGGCCTACCATAATTTGCAAGTAGCGCAATGGGCAGGCAGGACGGGGATGTGGAGCTAGGTGTCCTGCATGACCAATGCTACCATCCAATCTCCTGGGTCCAGGGTAGACAAGACCTGAGCCAATGAGAGCGTCTTCAACTTCTCCTTTTTGAGGAAGTAGTTGAGGGTGTGGAGATCTAGGACACGACAAAGACCCTGTCCTTCTTGGGGACCCCAAAATAGCGGGAACAGCAACCACAGCCTACTTCTGGCACTGGAACCTTCTCTCTATGGGAGCCATGACTTCCTCCCGGGGCAGTGACAAATGATCCTCCATCAGCTGGTCATACAATGGACACATGGCAGGAGGAGTGATCTTGAAGGGGAGGGAGTAGCCCCTTCAGACAATCTGCAGAACCCACCGGTCCGATGTTATAGACTGCAAGTGGTGAAGGTGATGGAGGATCCTGCCACTAACTGGGCACCAATGATCTAAAACGGCAAGATAAGAAAAGTTTGGAGGCTGCAGCTGACAGGGGGTGGTGGTCGTACCAGACTGCTGTCTACCCGACCCAACAGGTCGGTAGGAACCGTGCCTTCAGCCACGCAGAGGCTGGGAAAGTTGTGCGGTGCCTGGAATAGGGTTGGCACTGTTGAAAGCCCCTTCCATGGATAAGAAAGGAACGAAAGGCAGACTGGGGATGACGAGGGGCAACCAAGAGGCCTAAGGACCAGGCTGTAGCCCAAGTGTACTTAAATAACTCTAGTACCAAGTTTGCCTTGTCTCCAAAGAGATGGGTGCCATCGAAGGGCATGTCCATGAAGGAAGCCAGGACATCCCTCGAAAAGTCAGACGTTTTCAGCCAGGCATGGCATCTTAGGGCCACTATAGACGAAACCGCTTTGCCCAGCAAGTTGGTTGTATCCAAGCCACAGCATATAATAAATTCTGCTGCATTTCTCCCATCTGTAACTACTTGGTAGAGAATGGCCCGGACCTCCTCCAGGACCTGTGGCAGCACTTGCGCAACTGTTTCTTCACAGCATGTGGGAATAGTGGCCCAGTAAGCATGCAACGTTCACTGACTGCAATGCAAGGCTGGTGGAAGAAAACATTTTCTTTTCCAAGCTGTCCAGCCTCTCGGATTCCCTCTCCAGTTGCGCGGGAGGGAACGGGCCATGGGAAGTGGAGGCTTGGATCTCCAAGATCTCTGGGGTAGCCTGGGTGAGGAAATTTGGATCCCCTGGAAAGGAGCGGTGACGTTGGGCAATCATCCTATGCACAGGAGCCTCTGTGTTGGGTTTGGTCAAGGTCCCCAGAAGGACATCGGTGAGCGCTTCGCTTCGCTGAACGGGAGTAGGGGTTCAGAGGAGGAGACTCACAGTTTTAGCACCTCCGACAAGATGCTAGTCTTGACTGCCACTGAGGGCATCTAAAAGTCGAGATCATCATCTGCCGCCTGCACTACCACTGCATATGTAGCTCCCTCCTCCGTAGCTACAGTAGGGGGAGAAAGCATGCCGGTATCTTGAGACGCATCCAGTCTGCTGCCATTACACAGTTCCTCCCACTAGTCCATATCCTGCTCATAAGGCTCATATTCTAAAAGGTCCAGCGACCCCTTCAATTCCTCCCCGAGGCCTAGCACTTCATAATAGGGCTCAGGCTCTGACCAAGGACAATAGGGTCCAGGCAGCGCTGGAATCGGCATCAGTTCACACGGCTCCAGGTCAATGTCAGATCAAAATGGGGCTGACACTGCCCATGCCGGAATCATCGGGCCGGCGAAGGATAAGGTCGGAGTGGCACGACCGGATCCATAGGGGCCCTTTGGAGCCGGAGCCGGAGCCGCAGGAGTGGAACTAAATGGGGCCCTTCAGACTCTGTGGGCCCAAAGGCACGCAGGAGGGATAAGGCCACTCCAAAAAAACAAATGGCCTCGCAAAACTCTTTAATTTGAGTGGGGGACACTCTGGCTCCTGGAAAACTGGGGAGGCACTGAGTGGCTTAGTTGCAGGTTCCAGGGAACCAGGCCTCGAACGCCGATGTTACTTTGTCCTGTAGGCCAAAGGATGAGGAGAAGTCAAAGCACTCTTCGACTTCTTGTGCTTTTTCTGCCTCTTGCCTGAATGCCTCGACGGTTTCAAGTAGGGGTGGGCGGAATTTGCGTAATCGCGTTACGCAAATCTCCGCGAAACGGTAAAAAATCTCCGCGAACACGCAGAAATTCCGCGAACACGCGGAATTGCTTGTTCGCGATACTTTTTTCCTGTTCGCGATCGCTATTTGCGTGCTCGGGGTGAAATATCTCGCGAACACGCATATTGAGAACACGAACAAGCAAAAAATTTCGCGAAGTCGCGGAACGCAGATTTTTGGGCAATTTCGCGTTCTCCGCGGAACGCGAAATTACTCAGATTCCGCAAATTCCGCGAACGGAACGGAATTTACCGCCCAGGCCTAGTTTCAAGTGGGACGAAGAGGACTTCGGACTCCTGGACTGATCCGAAGACCTTCCGCTCGAGCGGGACTGTGCTTCCGCGGAGTCGCGTGCTGGGCCGCTAGCAGCTTCAGGGACTGATCCCTCAAAGCCTTTGGCGCCATGGCCCGGAACAACTTGGAGTTGTGGTCGCGCTCCAGACACCATAAACACATGAGGTGCGGGTCCATCACTGGCAAGGTGTGGTTACTGGCGCCACAGGGTTTGAAACCTGTCTATCTCTCAACAACCTAAGCAGCAAGAAATGAACTGCTGGAGATCATTAACCCCTTCAGTGCCCGCCCCTTTCCCCGCCCAGTGCCGGCCGTTGCATTAGCGGGCAGGGTCTATGACGAGCTGGACTCGTCATGGGCACAGCGCCACCGCGGCCCATGACGAGTCCAGCTCGTCATGGGCACTGAAGGGGTTAACTTCTGGACAAATACCAGGACACCATTCAGTAACATAGGCCTGCAGTATGTCTGCAAAGAAGGGAGAGGAGGTGCGCACATCATGACAGAGGACCTTCGGACCAGCCTGGTAGACCTTCATGACAAAATAGCCAACATGGTCACCACACAAATGTAAGCTTTGAAATCAGTCTTGTCATCGGCCTTTCAGAGGTCACAAAGGAAATCCAAGCTCTGGAAGCAAGAGTGGCGCCAAATTAAGATGATATCATATCGATGAGTCAAGAACTTGAAAAGCTGCAGGAATTGAGTAGGGAAGCGGAAGACGAGATCCGCATGCTGTGGGATACCTTGTGGTTAGGTCACGACAAGACAATATCCATATAAGCCACATACTAGAACATGAGGAAGACGTAGATGTTGCTGTTATTATGAATAGGCCTGTTCCCATGTTAACGTGAGCAGATGACGCCGTCCTATTCTGCAACAGTGCAAGGCAATCACACCGGTGAGATCCCGATTATACAAGCGCATAGGGTCCAGGCATCCAGACCAGACCATGGCTATTAACCAGAAGATATCATCGCAAGGTGGGCTCCTCTTCCCTGAAAGACAAATTAATGACAGAGGCAAGAAAAGCTGACCAGCTTTTTTTCTGGGAAAAAAAGTCTTGAGATATACAATGACCTGTCCCAGACCACGTTGAATAAAAACAGCACTTTGACTCTAGTAACAATGGAACTGTGTCAGCTGCATATTAGGTACCGATGAGCCTTCTTTTTCACCTGATTGTTCCAAATGGAAAATCGATCCTATACAGTACGCACCCAGAAGAAGCAGAAGAGTTCCTGGGACCTTCCCAGGAGTGACCGGAGATTCTAGTGAAGGAGGAAAAGGAACAGCAGGAAAAAGTCAAGGAAGAGGTCGGAGAAAGTCACCACCCTAAGGTGACCAAAACATAAAAAAACCTGGTGACCGTTGGGTGGAGGATACCTGTATAGCACCGAGATGGAGGAGCAACGGATGGGGGCCTAATCGATGGCTCAACAGTTCTTTGTAGTGGTGGATTGACTTCCTTTTTAGGATTTGCCGCTGTGCATATTAAATCTCCCATACTTAAAAAAACAAAATCTTAAAAGGTGCTTAGAGGTCGCCCATTAATAACCTTTACTTACAATTGGTTGGCTTCCACATGGCTCCTATGCCACATTACTTAGCATTGGCTGGCTCTCAAGTGGCTCCACGTTGCTTTACTT
This sequence comes from Triturus cristatus, assembly GCF_964204655.1. Lineage (NCBI taxonomy): Eukaryota > Metazoa > Chordata > Amphibia > Caudata > Salamandridae > Triturus > Triturus cristatus. The sequence continues at coordinate 271,749,527 of NC_140595.1, read as the reverse complement.
ACCAATGGCTGGCTCCCACATGGCTCCTTGCTGGTCAGCTCCTTCTCCTCACCTCCATCGTCGTGCTGTGGAGCTTGGACCAAGTACTACTTCCACTTGCTGCAGCTGCACGCTTCTACTGGTACTTTTAAAAAAATTACTCTTTCCTCCTGTGCGAGGCCTCTCAAACAGCAATCATGGCAGCTGTTTTTTGTCTTCCAGTGCAGCTACGATCTGAACAGTGCTACAATTCCGAAGGTACCACAGGCTTTTCTGCTCATGTTGTCTGGTTGCTAGGAAACTGCATCTATGGGCTTTTTTTTTTTTACAGTCCCAAAAGTGCCAAAGCTCAGAGATTCCAGTGGCTTTCGCACAAACATGAGCTCTGAAAATGAGTCAGACAACGAGATATTTGAGGCAGAGAACACACGTGCCCCAGGAGTAGTTACTGCTATCCCACCTCTTTTTTTTTTTTTACAATGCCAGAAAAGGTGGCTTTTTTAATAAAATATCCACGTGTTTAGGCCCACACAATGAGAGCACTGGAAATGCACAAAGTGCTTTGTTGGTATTTATGTTAAGCCATCTTAAAAAAAAAACATTTAACAAAGACAAATAGCTTGTGTAGAGCTACTTGGCACTGTTAATGTTTATTTTTTAGATGCTTTATGTGTACTTTCAATGTATCTCCACATTTTCCGTCTTGGTTGTCAGCTATTTTCATTGCCGCTTCTTTACCCCACCCAGCTATTTATGTGTTGCTGTACAACATGTATAAAAACACAGACAAACCTAATGGATTTCACACAGACAAAACCTATTGGTTTTGCCAAAGTTTGTTTCATTGCTGTTGGCACGTTTGGTCTGTTAATTCTGCTTTGTTATATTCTGAATTACTAACACCAGAGGCCTATCATCAGTCAATAAACATGGCTCGCCCAGGGGCAGACCTGTGTGGGGTTGGGGGGGGGGGGGGGGGAGTAGACGGACCCTCAGTAGGTAATATTCATTTATAAGCTAATACCAGGAGTAGCAGCGGACGAGGGGCTGATGGAGGTTAGTGGCTTACAACGCGACTCATCACCGCGCAAGGGACGTATCCATACCGTTTCCTACTTAGAGGTAGTTGAGGCTTTAGACAGGGATCAGTGAGTGGAGGGCAGGGGGAACTTGGGAAGAAGAGAGGGTTTCACATGAGGGAGGGGATGTTTTTTTCATTCTTTGCATAGGACCAAGTTTTGCTGATTATGTCCTGGAACAGACAGGAATTCCTACCCTGAATGGAATTCATGGGAGACCACAGCATATGTAACTTATGCCGCTTTGTAGCTGTATGTTGCGATTAATATCCTGGAACGTTAGTGGCCTTATCTCCCCTACCAAGCACAACAAGGTGTGGAAGGCGGTAAAAGACCACTACCATCCCTGGGTGGCTAACACTTCCCTTGTGTAACACAAACTGTCTCCCACACAATTCTTCGCTTGTGAGAAGAGTAAAAATAAAGGGGTAATGAGTACACTGCACAAGGAGTTACCCTATAAATTAGTACTGGAAAATGAGGATAAAGATGGAGGGAGGTATATATACTTGGAAGGCTACATCAGGGAAAGGCGTACAATTGCCTCAATGCTTACGCCCCAAACCAGGGACTGGATCCCTCTCTTCTCAGCCTGATGAGTACACTCTGACAATGGGGCCCCCGGAGCCTGTTCTGGGTGTGGGATTAAATTTGGTCCAGGATGGGACATTCGAGAGACACCTACAGGATCAATTCCTACAGAGCTCCATGTCAGCAGAGCTGCTTCGGAGTCGGGGGGCCTTTGGTTTGGTAGACATCTCACGAAGTAGGCACCGGGGTGAACGGGAATACATATTTTTCTCCCATGTACACAGATCATACTTGTGCATAGATCAATTATGGGGAACCCAGGTTATCAAGGATGCTACGAAGTCCGTCTCGCACTGCATGATAGCAATAAAAGACCATGCAATGGTTATCTGGGAGGAGATTATTCGGACTAGCCCTCCATAACCCCTGCTTTGGCGATTCAATAATCCGTTACTAGAAGGCAGGGTTTCTAGACAGGAACTCAGTACGGCGAGCACTCAATAGTTTCAGGAAAACAGCATTGGCAAAGTTGGACTCAATAATCTATGCAATGCCTTTAAGGAGGTCCTTAGGGGATGCTGCATAGCTGAGAGGGCACGCCTAAGACAAATAGCGCACAGAGCAACACTGGAAGTTGAGATAAAACAAGCTGAGGAGAGCCATGGAGATTCAGGCTTTCTCAGAGACCTGCAAGAAATGATCTCTCTCAGAGGCCAACTAAATCTCTGGAAGACAGAAAAATGGTAGAAACCATCAGCATGACGACTGCAATTGCAAATGAAGTCCAGGAAAATACCTACCTTACGGGGAAAGAGCGGCAAAGCCCTGCAAGAGAACTGTGATAAATTATAAACATTCCAGAACTACTACTCCACACTCTACAGGGCAGACCTCATGTCCCTGGGAGAGATGGAGTCCTTCATCACAAAGACCAAACTCCCTAGGCTGATGAAGTCAATAGTGACCATATGGAGGAGCTAATAACAGAGGCGCAGGTAGCCAAAGTTATCACAGAATTCCATCTGGACAAATAGGACCAGGCAGCCTCACAAACTGTTTTTACAAATAAGTTAAACCCACACTGATTTCACATTTAGTAACTCTGTTTAATTCCTTTCTATCCTCACGGACAGTCTCTCCCTCGATGATTGCAGCAACTATCACTCTGATCCCGAAACTCAGGATATCAGCGGAGGACTGTGGCACCTTTCAGCCCATGGCCTTCTCAAATTCTGATGTTAAAGTTTTTACTAAGATCCTTGTAAATCGAACTTACCCCACTTGCCCCAATTAGTTAACCTGGATCAATCTGAAAAGGCGTTCAACAGGGTCAGCTGGCCCCTCCTCACTAAGGTCTTGGAAGCAGAGAGCTTTGGCCCCTAAGTGATTTCTAGGCTGAGGGCTAGTTACGAGGCCCCAACGGCCCAAGTCGTAGTCAGTGAGGAGTTGTCAGAGGAGATTCCCTCACGAGAGGGACCAGACAGGGCTGCCCGATTTCACCATTATTGTTTGTAGGGGCGGTCGAGCCCCTTGCAGCCACCATTAGGGAGCCCACAGGCATAACGGGAATGCCCTTCACCTGGGACCAGCATTTCATTCATTTGTTTGTAGATGATATCCTTTTGACCTTGACATATCCCCTACAATCGATCCTTATGGTGATGGAGGTGTGGAGTCGTATAGGGTGGAATTAGGCTTTAAGGTGAGCCTGGCCAAATTTGAGATGCTGAGTGCAGGTCTTTTGCAGGAGACTCAAAAGTAAATTGGCAACCTTGATCCCATTTAGATGGACCCCAGAGAAGAAATTAAAATACCTGGGAGTGTATCTGGCAATGTCTGATGTACGCGGCCAACTAAACCTGTCTGCTTGTCACTATCCGCACTGATCTCCACAGATAAAAACGGATTTATGTCCCATGGCTGAGCAGGGTGGCCGTCATCCAACAGCACATATTACCAGGTTTACTCAATTTGTTTCAGGCACTACCAGTCACCTTCCCAGAAAAAGACATGCAGCTTCTGCAACAAGACATAGTTAAATTCATGTGGGCCGGGTCTCCAGGTCCATTATGAGAACTTCCCAGCTCTCCGGAGGTCTTGGTCTACTGGATCTCCAGAGATATTATCAAGCCGCCCAACTATGCATTTTTTGACTGGTCTCTCTATGAAACCGAGCGCCACTGGATGCACATGGGTGCGGCAGTTATGGGGAAGACTCCGTGGGCAGTCCCCTTGCTCCCCAGAAACGCTAGACCTGCGGTATGCTACTTTTCGCAAAGCCTTAAGATTTCCTTTAACATATGAGATAACCTCACCATAGAAGGCGGACTAATGACTTTCCCATCCCCATTTACACCCCTCCTTGGTAACGCAGAATTTTGCACAGGGATCTTAGTAGGGGCATTTGTGCACTGGAACAACTTCCAGACATGCAAATAGGAATTCAGATTACAGAAAATAAAGTGCATGCGATATCTACAGTTGAGACATTGGGTCCTGTACACAGTCAATGCAACGTCCGCCACCAAGCAATTATCGCCACAGGATACGTTGTTTACCACCGACAGTGGTCCTAAGGGTCTGCCTCCTCATATGCGCGCCATGGAAAATCTATTTCAATTCAGGAAAGCATTGAAGACCTGGCTATTTGTCAAATAATTCTGGAGTAAGCCTAATTGGAGTAGTGGACAGCGCCAGGACACCTCTTCTGGTAATCGCGCGCTATACAAATCACGTAAAATAAAAATTAAAATAAAATAAATTTCTGCTATATATGCTCTTCTTAACGAGACTGTCCCCAATACGGATTGACCCTATATGCGAGAATGGCTAAAGATCCTGGGCCATCTTGTTCGTAGGGGGATCAGGGAGAAACTCTGGGACAATATACCATCACTTTGCAGAAGCGTGCAGAATAGGGAAACAATGTATAAGGTAAGGACACTCTGGTACATCACGCCCGTTAAACAAACAAAAGTTTGGGTCGTCAGGTAGGCTATGCTGGATGGGGTGTGTCCAGAAGGGCGATTATATACAAAAGTGATGGAACTGCACATAACTGACAACACACTGGAACAAAGTCCTTGGACATATTAGAGGGGTGCTGGCATACCCATTGATGCCCAACCCTGCTACCATTATTTTTTGCCTTAAACCAATGTACATGAGGGCGATCACAAAACCAGGTTGGAGGATAATAACCAACATGCTGCTAGCAGCGAAGCAATTGGTGGCACTGTGGTGGAGGACTCCAACGGTGCCCCCCCCCCCCCCCCCTGCAGAAAAATATCAGCAAATTGTGGTCATTGATTGCAGTGGAAAAAATGACATTGTCTCTTGAGAACAAGAACTATGATTTTCAATCTACAGAACAAAAAGCCTGGTGTATGGGTGCCCCGGATACCTGACTTCACTATGTTTGAGAGTTTAGGTGCAGGCCCTTAACCTGTATTTAAAATTGTGGGTTTTCTTGGTACTGCGTAATGATCTCCATTGGTCTATGAAAGGTGCCTTTCTGCCACCTTTTGTTAATGATCGATTGCGAAGCTGTTAAATGTGACTTGGGGGGAAGAGGTGGGCAAGAGAGGAAATATTCTCCTTTCTTTTCTGTAAACATGAAAACACAATAAAAATGTTCTTGGAAAAATCAACAAAACTGTAGTACGAGAAGAATGTGAGCTACCACTCATATGAAGCCAGTGCAGCTCACGTAAAGGAACCCTTTCAAAGAGAACAAATGATACTCATACTTAAAGAGGACAGGGAGTCAAGAGACATGGAACCTAAGAAACAGGAGGCCGAGAGTGATAGCTGAAGCCTGTGAGAAGTGAGAAATGGGAACGACCAAGGCAAGGAGAGAAGGGGACTGGGGATATAGGATAGTAATAATCTGTTCAGACTGACTGCAGTCACGAGTTGGCAACAGATCTACCCTGGTACAAGGAAACCATAACAAGAAACGGCGTGTTCTGGCACTTTAAATAAGTCAAGACGGGTCAAAAGTAGTTCAACCTCAAACTCCACCATATGACTAGTATTCCAATCACCCAAAGAGATCGTAGGGGAAGGCACCAAATTGTTGCTCGTGCCCAGGACAAGGACAACAGACAGCCAATAATACCACAGCTTGCTAGGGTTAAAAGGAAGACAGCACACAGCACATCAGAACTGAAATCACCCAGCTGAGATAACCTGTGACATTTTACGTAAGTACAAGGGTTATGATGGAAGGCTGTATGACCCTGCCCTCATGCAGCACCACTGCAGGGAAAATGCAAACGTTTCAAACCAATTCACTCACATTCGCCCAAACACGGAGACAGCTGAATGACCTTTTGATCATGGAGACCCTCCGTTTGGGAACACCCAGAACTACCAACCCTTGTTGCCAACTAAAATGCCATACAAAACCCCAAACCATGACATGGCATAACACAGCGCTCCACCAACGATTAGTGTAAGAAAACAACACTATATTAAGCCTTTATGGATTCATACCATTGTGAACGATTTCATCTAGTATCTGAAGGAGATTAGGGTGGGAGCATCTCTTTTTCAAGGCAAAAAGGCTTTGCCAGAGTGCCCGAGTGGTTGTTTCGTTTTTAAAGACGTTCTCCACCAAGTCTGAGGCTGCAATGAAGGAATCCTGGCGTTTCTCCATGTCTTCATATCCCTGAAATACAAAAGGACATATGTAGCAGTAAGCCAATGTAATCGTATAAGGACCTTCTGGGTTCATTAGAATGCTGAAGGAGAAGGGGGAAAGGACTATGGGTGAAAGGACTATAAAAAGAGGATTAGACACCAGTCACAAATGTATTCCTCAAACTTAGCATTATTTATCATAATGTCTGCAGTCATACATTACACTTACAGTAGTAGAAAGTTTGATTTAGAGTCCAATGGGCATACTTATGAGGGAATGTCAGTCACTATTGCACCACGCAACATGGTGCAAGCGCAACGTAAGTCCCAAATGCGATTTATGAAGATTACCTTGCATTTCCCTGAGTGACATAAATCTGAAGAAACACAATGCAGCGCAAATCACTGCATTGCGGTACTCTGCCCTGGTAAAGGCATTCCATGGGCATTGCATGGGTGTACCCACGCAACTCCCATGGTTTTTGACACATTGCCCGATTTACCAAAAGTGGTAGATCTGGGTGTAGGAAGGTGGCTTGGTATATGATGCTCACTTATTCAAGTGGAACACCATGCTCAAATCCAGACAACCCTTATGGTGTTTTTAGTGGTTTAGACAACCTTAGAAAGCTCTCTAAGTGGTAGCTGGGGAGAGCAGCCTTCAGGCTTAGTCTAGGAAAAATGTAATGCAGCTTGTTTCACCAGTATCTAATCCTATAGTGCAGATTAAGTGAAAAAGAACCAAAGAGTGTAGTGCTGGGGAACCAAGGACCCACCTGCGGTAAGGACCCAGCAACCCCATGGAGTCTGGGTGCTAAGTGAATACACAACTGCGTGCTCAAGATAAGAAAATGGGGAAGTTGCGGTTGCAATTCTGAGGGAAAAATACCCTTACCAGAGGACTTGGAAGACACCCCGTGGAAGATGGCCAGTTTGAGAGTCACCCCACCCATGGATACCCAGGAGACCAGGTTACCTGCCCCAGGGAAGCCAGGTACATAGGTACGTAGTGACGTTGGGAACCACCGTAGACTCCAGTGGAGGGCTTCAAGCAAGATGCTGCTGGCAAATAAGCTGGAAGAGTCAGGTGGAATCCAAGGGTGGATTCAAGAGAGTTGTACCTGCAAGCAGAGGGGGCAGAGTCTATGTCACTCAGGATTTACCAGGAGGCATGGGAGGCGAGTGCTCACCAATGTCGGCTGTTGCAGGAGAGTTGACGGTGCCCTTGTCTCTGCAGCTACATGGACCAAGTGAGGATGAGGACGACAAGGAATGGTGTACGAGCTGTCCCAAATTCAGATGTCCATATCCAGGGGGCCGGTGACCGGCAGGAGCACCAAAAGGCCTTGGCAACGGCAACACGTGGAAGACGAAAAGGTACAGTGTCGGGACCAGCAAGGTCCAAGAGACTCGCCATGTTCAAGTAAGTCAGGGTAGGTCCCAAGTAAGCAGGGAAGCCTACTAGAATCAAAGAACACCCTTGAGAGGGCCCGAAGACCTCTGGAGATGAGAGTCACCCAGCCTTAGCAATGGCCAGCTGACTCGGTGCACAGGGACTCGGTTACGGCGGTGTCAACAAGGGATACTGGCCTCAGACTCAGTCTGAAGCTAGTGCAGGCTTCGAGGAAATTGTAGGACCATCACCTGAGTTACTTACCCGGTTGGAGACCAGGATCAGTGTGAGAAATTGGCCTGGTATATGCTGTCCACTAATTAAAGTGGGCACCTTGTACCAGTCTAAACAACCCCTTATGGTGATAGGTTAAAGACAACCTTTATTGAAAGCTATGCTAGAGGTAGCTATGGAGATCAGCCTTCAGGCTAAGTCTTGAAGGAATGTAAAGCAGCTTGTTTTACCAGTCTATAATCTCTTCAATGACCAAATGAAAGGACAACCACACCAGGTATATATTCAAAATATTTGTATTTAAGATAAAGCACACCCCTCTCGTCTCTTTAGGAGGATAGAGTTCGAAGTACTTAAGTTACAAGTCAGTATTCAACAGTAAAAGCACAAATACACGCTTGGGCCCTAGGGGCGTACCAAACCATGTACCAATAAAGTGGTATAAGAACCACAACTGAACTAGTCACAAGGCCTAGAGCAGTGGTTACCAAACTTTTGACTCCTGAGGACCCCCATTGAGTCAGCACTGGAAGCCAGGGACCCCCAAGCAATTTGTAGTATTTACATTTCAGATATTTAAACAGCAATTCGAAAAAGATAAACACACGTGTGCAAACAAAACAAATACTCGAATTACTAAGGACTTTAGGGGCATATTTACAAGCCCCTATCGCCATTGGAATGTCACTTTTTGTGACATTCCAGTGGCGATAGGGACTTCGCCTTATTTACAAGGCAGCATTAAGCCATGGGCAGTGGGTGTTGTGGTGGGCATTCCACCCCAACACCCACTGATTTTGACGCCTACCCCTATTTACAAGGGCAGCGTAAATAGGAGGCAGCGCCAAAATTAAGACGAGTGAAAACCTGGTCTTAACTTGGCAAAACAAGGAGAAATGGTTTCCCTCTCCTCATTTTTGCTTTTTCTATGTGTGCTGCCTTGTCAAGCACACATGGAAAAAACAAAACGCCTTGGATTGTTTATGTGCAGGAAGGTGACCCTTCCTGCACATAAACAGTCTTTAAAAAAATGATACTTTGTAATTTCCATGTGTGCTGCATTAATAAGCACATTTAGAAGTGACAAAAGTGCCTTTCATGATTTCAAGGGGGACCTTCCTGTACATAAATATTCTTCCCCTGCATGGAGACACCCTTGCACTATGATGCAAGGGTGCCTGCGTTGGCCCTATACTGCTAAGTGTAGTGCCAGGGCAGTGGGAAACGCAGGGCTGCACCATATTCTTGTAAATATGGTTCAGCCCTGCGTTTTTGAAGTGGCAGAGAGTGTTGTTAAGCCCAGGAGGCTAACACGCTCTGCCACTTCTGTTGTAAGTATCCCCCTCAATATTTTATATTGAAAGAATTTGCAAACAACTAAAAAGTTTGATGGGAAGGTTAGTGCTGCATCTCCGTGACTAACTTTTAAATTGTTGGTTTTATTTCGCTCTACGAGGCTCCTGCTCCTACCAAGGCCAGACTAGAAACCCAAAGTAGCCCTGGCAAATATTTTCAGACCAGTCTCCATTCGGTGCACACCAAGTGCGGTGAGGGAACCTGACCACTACAAAGGGGACTTTGGGACACTTCCCCACCCCAAAAAAGATTTTTGGAAACAAAGGTGCAGTCTGCAACACATTTATCATTATATATTGACTTGTATTAGCTTTGAAAGAATAGTAAATGAAGACCTTCCTATGCACCAGGATACGACAATCATTGTTGGGGTTCTTCAATGATTCCCTTATTATCACCCTCCAACAGTGTCTGTCATCTCTCCTTAGCCCCTCTGTCACATGCAATTAAATTTGTTTTATAGTATCTCTATAGGATGTCAGAACACTTAACATCACACACATATGGAGACAATGAATCATTCGTTCAAATCAGTGTATAGAACATGTTACATAAGGCAAAGGGGACTAGAAGGTGTAGGATTCACATGTCATTCATACTCGTAGGCATTTTTAAAGAGTGCTTGGTCTGGAGAAGCAAAAACTAAGGATTCATAACAGAACACAGTGGTTAGAATTGACTTTAACAATAAAAATGTATTTCCACCCAAATAAACCTTTTTTAGCAGCATCAGTATAGTGAAAGACTTATACCATGCAGTTTGAAAGCACCTCTTTGATGACAATTTATAGGTCACTGTGCTAGCTTACGATTGCCACTTAGGAGCTGCACAGAAACAAAAGAATCTCTTTGACAAAAGCAGTAACCCACTGACCTATGCACATAAAATACAGTTTTTTAAATTGCATGGTACACGTTCTTTGCAGTAGGTCAGTAGGATATTAATCCCAAAACTGCCACTGGACAAAACTCTCATCTCTCTCCAGCAGGTACATTAATCACTGGTGTTATCTTGACACTTTTATTGTTGCTCGAAAACTGCTAATTATACAAGGAACTTTGCAGTGCTTTTTAAACTGCGGCCTGCGGACCCCCAGGGAATGTGTCACGGACCCCTGGGGGTCCGCGGACCACAGTTTGGGAAACACTTGCCTAGAGCCTTTAGAAGTGCTTGGGACCCAAGGAACCACCAAAGGTAGTGACGTAGGGGACCCACGGGGGACGCGCGCACTGTTAGAACACAGGCGCGAATCGCCGTTAACTTCTATGGGGAAAGTCTCGGTTGGAAAATTACAAGCTAAGGACACTTAGAGGACAACTACAAGTAAACCCCTTTGGACTTAGAAGTGTCTAGGGCCAACACCCACGGGAGGACCGGAGTACTCGTGTTACCTCACCCAGGGAAGCCGGGTGCATAGGTGTCTTTTGGTGTCGGGTCGCGGCGGCGTTTTCAATGGAAAATGGCAAAGAAGTGCTGCTGCCGTGAAGAGGAGAAGTGCCCAAAGGGATCCAAGCCTGAATCGAAGATGGAAGGAACCTGAAAGCAGAGAGGACAGAGTCTGGGTCACTTGCCAGTGACCAGGGACACGATAGACCAATGCCCACAGATGTCGGGTGCTTCAGGTGAGTTGATGGGCGTCTTGACTCTTCAGCCACGGGGTCCAGGAGGTGTCGACGATGACCAGGAGCTGGATTCGAGCTGTCCCACGAAGTCTGTCGAGTGCGGCGGTGTCGGCGACCAGAATAGACCCAACAAGCCTTGGCAACGGCAAGTCAAGTGGAAATAGAAGAAAGACGTCGGTGCAGACCAGCAAGGTCTGGGGGACTCACCCAGCGAGGGTAAGTCGGGGCACGTCTGGAGCAACCAGGAAAGCCCAATCAGAAGAGGAGTTGCCTTCGTGGGGACCCACTAGCCAACGGGCTAGCGATCGCGAAGGAGCCTTGAGCAGTCGCACTGGAAACTGGCCCACGGGTCACTCGTGGAGTGGAGGCCAGAGATCTTCGGTGCTGTAGATGCCCAAGGCTGGGGCTACTCGGAGCCCACAGCACAACTTCGAGACCAGGAAGATGATGGATCGGCAAAAGATCACGGTGTCCAGGGGTCACGGTTCCATGTCACCCACAAAAGCCACGGGCCTCAGCTTTGCTGTGGACTCAGGGTAGCCTCGGAGAAGTCTGGAAATCCACCTCTGGTGATGCAAAGACTTCGGCGTCCGGTGGGAGCTTCAGAGTTGCTTCTTTGGTGCCTGCCAAGCAGGGGAGTCACTCCTTGACCCCAAGGGAGATTTCTTCAGTCTTCTAGTCGAAATATAAAGTCGAAGGTCCAGGATATATGTTGCAGAGTTTCGTCCAGGGTAATCTAAAGTCTCAAGGACTGGGTTCCCATACTTATACTAAGTTTGGGGCTTGGACATACTCTAGGGACCCACCTATGGGAGGGTTTGGAAAGAGGGGTGGTTACACCCATTTCCTTTGTCCAGTTTCGCGCCAGAGCAGGGGCAGGTAGCCCCTGCAACCTATTTGAACTGGACTATGCACAGGGACACCAAGTGTGCCCCCAGTGCAGGACTTCAAAGCACCAGAGAGTGCTCCCACCCAGCCCCAATACACATCTGCCTATCTGGGGAGGTGGTTACACCTCCCTGGGACAGGAAACCTATTGTCCAGGCCTCCCCTGCCGGAGTTTCGGTCAGCAGCAGGAGGCCAGACCCGTGTCTGTGGCAGTGGCATCCATTTTGTGATGCCAGGGCTTTAGAAAGTCTTTACCGGGTAGACCAGTGTGAACATGTCTCTCCCTCTAGAAGGGAGGAATGCTACCCCCGCCGCCAGAACTGGCAGGGGGGTAGTATTCCAAAGTGTTTGACACCAAACACAACATGTTTCTGTGCAGCCAGTCCAAAGTTAGCATTTACCACGAGGTTATAATGCACTTAAGAGTATATGGTCAGGCTGCACCACAAACAGCATCATAGGAGGTACCCCGAACGCTGCAGAGGGGTTCTGCTCATGCAGGGGCACCCTCTCACATAAAAACCAAGCACTCTGCCTTCAGGATTGTTAAGGCCTGCCATAGGAGTGACTTATAGGTTTTATATGTGTGTGCAATGGTAGTGATATAGGTAGCCTATATCACAGTAAGGGGTGCAGGCACCACCTTACCCAGGCTGCAGTAGCAGACCAGTGGTGTCATTTTGGAGTGCTTCCCAGGGGTGGCATAATACATGCTTCAGCCCCTGGCAGGCCTCTGAGGTACCTATGCCCTAGGTACATGGTATACCATATACTAGGGGCTTATAAGGCGCTCCAGAATCCAATTTGAGATGTACCTAATGTACATGAAAACCATTTTAGAGAGGAAGCAGCTAGGCTGGGGTCCTGATTAGCAGGGCCACAGCCAGACTAAGGTCGAAAAACAGTGAAACACCAGCAAAAAGTGGGGGTACCCATGTGAAGCAGATCCTACTCTCCTACAATCAGGAATCGGTCAGCTGTGTTGCGGTTCCTGCGGATGCAGGGCAGTGACTCCTTCACTCCAAGGGAGAGTCCTTCGGGTATCTTTGGATGTCCACAGGACCTGGAAGGGACCTGTATGGAGCATGGACACCAACGGTGCAGAGGGCTTGCAGAATGAAGAGATCAGGAGCAGACGGAGTCTTCCCGGTTGCAGTCTCGGTTCCAAAGGCGAAGTCTGATGTGGTCTGTCCGACGCAGTCTGCAGGACTCGGTCAGAATGTCCAGGCGGTTGAAGAGGACGCAGAGTTTGATCTGAATCGAATCCCACGATGAATCTAGGAACCCACCCTCAGGTAAGCCCTTAAGTACCCTAAGGACGGGTTGGGATGATTCAGGTGTCCCTCCCAGAGGAGGGGCTGGACAGTGGGGAGAATACTCGCATGTCCTTTGTCCAGTTTTGCGCCAGAGTGGGAGCCAACGGCTACCCGAACTGGGTTGAGCTAGAGTATGCAAGGAGGGCATCAAATGTGCCCCTCAAGCAGACTAAGTGACGCTGGCATGCACCCCCACCCTGTCCCAGTACACTAACCTTGTCTGGGAGGTGGTCACACCTCCCGTGACAGGATACCTATTGTTCTGCCTTCCCCTGCTCAGCTCAGCAGCAGGAGGGCAGAATCATCTCAGGTCGGCAGCAGCCCTAGCTTGATGTCCGGTTCTGGAAGACTGGTACCGAAAGTACTGAGGGCCTCCCAAAGGAGCTTTACAGTGCATGGAATCATACCTTCCACACCGTTTACAGTGTGGGGATATGATTCCAACATCAGTTTACGGTGTGGGGGTATGATTCCAACATGTTTGATACCAAACATGACGGGGTTCATTACAGCCAGTTTAGAGCTGGTCATCACCCAATGACACATGGCCGCTCTATATTTTGTAATATCTGGTTCACTGGCAACCCAGGAGAGTGGACTCCGAAGGCTGCGGGGGTGTTCTGCTTATGCAAGTGCACCCTCACACTTAGAACCGAGCACCCTGCCTTTAGGACTGAAATGCCTACTAGAGGGGCAACTTAGAGGTTTTAAGTGCAGTGAGGTTAGATATAAGCAGACATATCTTCCGTGAGAGGTGCAAGCACCAACTCACACAGGATGCACTGGCAGACCTGTAGTAAGTGTTTGGAGGGTTCCTTATGGATGGCATAATACATACTGCAGCCCATAGGGGACCCCTGGTGTACCCAGGCCCTAGGTACCTTAGTACCATATACTAGGGAATTACTAAGGTACACCTGCAGCCAATTAGGATGGTACCAAGGACCTCATTGTAGCCAATTTAGGGAGGAAGCACAGTGACTGGGAAACCTGATTAGCAGGATCCCAGTCAGACTAGTCAGAAAAACAGTATGGTACCCGCAAAAAGTTGGGTAACCATGAAAGCAAATATTATTTTCCTACACTGGGAATGAGCTAAAAAGATACTCCTTCTCAGGGGAGGTGTAACAAGGGGACATATCTTTATATGTCCTCGTTACCTCCTCTGCAGTCCACATAGAAAGAGGGATATGCCTCTCACAATTGTTTTTCTGCAGGAAGGTGCCCCTTCCTGCAGAGAAACAATCCTGGATGCAACACAGGCAGGTGCCACGGTCCCTGCATTGGTGCTAGGCAGCAAAAACGGTGCTAGTGCAGGGAGAAGGACCGGAATGCGCCGTATTCTTTTAAATATGGTGCATTTCTGCCCTTTTCCTGTGGCACAGCGCAGCAAGGTGACTTGCTGTGCTGCATCACAATTTTATAAATAAGCCCGTGTTAGAAATGGGGTTGCTGGTTGGCTAGGGTATGCACTTAAGCCAGGCAGAACCCACAACTCTAGTCAGGGCAAGTAATTTACACACCAAAGATTACCTGCGCTCACGCTCTGGTAGCTTGGAGCATAGCAGTCAGGCTTATCATCAGAGGCAATGTGTAAAGCGTTTGAGCAACACACTCATACAGAAGCAAAATAAATACACCACAAAAGAGACTCCACAAAGTATTACATGATATATATATATATATATATATATATATATATAGTATTTTTTACATGTCATAGACCAAAACAACATGTATCATAATTACTATGCATGCCATGCAAATCCTGAAATGGTACTCGTTATCCTGTCTATGAAAGAATCAAAACGACATATCATAAATCAAGACATGAAATGCTGCAATTTCATACTGGGTATGTTAGGCATGAATCATAAATTAGCTGCATGTAGTGCCCCGAGGAAAGTGCTATCCTGTCCCTGGGGACCTGCTTGTTTGCCTAGTATGCGGCGACACAGGCAGAAACGAGGGGAGATCCTCTCCCAGCACGGCAGCTGAACCAAGTTGACCTAAGTCCCCAGAGGGATCGGCGCGAGGCAACGCCAGCTGCTGTATAAAGGCTTCCCCCCAGAAGGGGCCCCTCTGGGAGGGGTCTTGCATGGCCAGAACATGACAATCTTCACAGACAGCAGGATGTTGCTTTAACACAGTGCGTCCCAGTCAGCGGGCGTATATCGCGGTCTCCCCAGCTAGGGGGCCGGATAACAAACAAAGGCTTTGATTGGCACAATCACTTGAAACGCTCTGATCTTTGCCCAGAAGAAAGAAACACAGAACCATGCACTAGTTTTTGGTCAAAGTTGAATGGAACATGAAGCGCTCACCACGCGCTAAGTTTGCCATAAGAAGCAGGGAAAGCGAAGCGCTCACCACAAGCTACCTGTAAGGACTGCGAGGGGCAGAGTCAGAGTCCCACTGCAAATTCTGAGGCAGTCCAGTCCCAGGAGAACACTTGAGAGGGACACAAAGAAGGCAGTAGCAGACAGGCAGACCTAGTTCTAATGGTGATCTCTGCTGACAGCACCACATTGCCTTGGCAGAATATAGTCAGGGAGCAGCTGTCAGCAGGGCAACAGCAGAAAAGCAATCCAGTGAGTTTTTAGGCCACCCAGCAAGTAGCAGGTAGCAGGCAGCAGGGCAACAGCAGAAGAGCAGATGAGTCCTTTGAGCAGAGCAGTAGCAGTCCTTCTGACAGAGGGTTGGTTCCAGTTCCAAAAGTGCCCTGAAAAACATTGAGTCAGAGCCCCAGTACTTATACTCAAAATGTCTTTGATCCAGGGTTGACTTCAAAGAAACCCTTTCAGTGTACAACCACCCCCTTTCAAACCAGCCTTGGCTCCAGACATGGGGAGGCGGTAAATCATCCCTTTGTGTGAGGGCGGGACACAGCCTATACAAATGTAAAGTGTGAACACCCCTCTCTCTCCCAGTCCAGAAAGACCATAAGTATGCAGACAAATGCAGATGTAGTCATACCCAAGCTTTCCTGTGTGATGGCTGTCTGGAAAGTATTCACAAACTGTAGCTGTCACTTAGCCCTAGAAATGGATTGGAGGCTGGCTGCAAAGCACAGAGTCATACTCACAGAGAATTGCCCACTTTCTAAAAGTGGCATTTCTAAAATAGTAATGTAGAATCCATCTACACCAGTAATCGGGATTTAGCACCACTATTCTAAACATACCAAACATTGCAACTCTACTCCCTTCAGATCAGAAATTGCCATTTAAATACATATAAGAGAATTCCCAATGCTAGCTTATGAGAGGAGTAGACCTCACAGTAGAGAGAAACAAAACAGGAGGTTTGTCACTACCAGCACAATAAAGGCACATGTCCTACCTTTTACTTACATGCCACCCTGCTCATAGGGCTACCTAGGGCCTACCTTAGGGTGGACCTATGTGTAATAAAAGGGGAGTTTAAGGCTTGGCAGTAGTTTTAAATGCCAAGTTGAAGTGGCAGTAAACAGTGCATGCAGGCCCTGCAATGGCAGGCCTGAGACAGGTTTGAAAGGCTACTGGGTGCTGCAGGCCCACTAGTAGCATTTAATTTACAGGCCCTAGGTATATGTGATACCACTTTACAAGGGTCTTACAAGCAAATTGAATATGCTAAACAGGTGTAAACCAATCCTACTATGATTTAGGAGGAGAGCACATGCGCATTAGCACTGGTTAGCAGTGGTAAAGTCCCCAGAGTCCTAAAGCCAACAAAAAGAAGGTCAGGAAATAGAAGGAAGAAGGCAAAACGTTTGGGGATAACCCTGCAAATGCCGATTTCTGATTCACAGAAACGCCACTTGAGGCGACTTTAGATTTACAGATGTTGCAAATATAGAAATAAGGACTTTAGAGAGAGGGGCATGGGGAATTGCAATGGGAATAGGATGAACACCAACAAAGTCTTAGCTTTGAGTATTCACAAATGTTCCCAATGACTTTGTAGGTCCGATTTGTGCAATTTGCTTTAGTGGTAAAAAAGCTGGATAAGATAATGGGTCAATAGTGTCGTTGATACCTGTGTCGGCGAAGGGACTTCCACACATGGAAAACAATTCTATTCTGTGCAACAACATGTTTGTAACCTTTAAAGTACCTCGATTTGGTACAGATTATCGAACGCAAAAACTTAGTACATGAATTACTAGCCGAAACTATAATTAAGAAACCCGGGGAATGGAAACAGCGTTCAGCCTCTATCAAGGGTATAGATCTTGTGGAAAAAGCAATAACTAAATGGGGAAAACTTTAAGAGTTGGAAATCACAGTATGTGGTCAGTATTAAATACACTTAACTTTAGCATGCTAAGGGAGGCTACCTGGTGTAGGATGTTATTCTCTAGCAAATGGCTGCTTTATAGAACCCCACTTTTTCTATCTAAGCTTTATCCCAATCAGTCTGGGCAGTGCTTTCGTTGTCTTAACCATCCTTCAGCCAATTGGACAAACATCATATCACAATGTCCCTCGAATCAGGTGATCTGGAATTATATTTTTTGCTATTTGGAAACCGAATGCGCAATCACAATAGATTCAAATATTCGGCGGAAAGTGTTTGGTTATGACCCTGCTTTACATTTTCCTGACAAGGTGATCAAATTATTATATATCGCAATGGCAGTCGCTAGATCACTCTTGCTTCAGAGATGGTGATCAGATCTTATAACAACCAAAAGTGAATGGGTTCAGAAAATGAAGCAGGTAAAAATAAGTGAACGAGTTTATGCACTGCGAATTGAGGGGCTTAAGAAGTTTGAGAATGTTTGGGCAGCCTATTTCAATTAAAATCTTAAAATCAAGCCTAGATTTCAGGAGATATTTTTAGTATGTTCAAATCCTATCTATAGTCATATATAATTGCATATCCTCCGGGATTTGATTGCACTATAGACACTTATTTCTTAGCACTTAAATGCACTATAAGACACTTTAGTTTTTATTGCTATGTATCTGTATTGGCTGTTATAGGATGGAATATCATTCATGGCACATATGTCAATTTTTCTGCTTACTTTAATGTACTGAAGGCTCAATCAATTGCTTAGTTTGTGTTAATACTGGCAGTTGACGTTGTATTAAAATATCAGGCGTTGCTTTCTATAAAGTAATATTCATAAAATTGCTAAGATTCATAATTTCGTACATTTTAACGTATTATCTGAATATTGGCTTAAATTCATATATTGTCTCTTTCTTAATGATCTTACGATTTACTGTCTTTAGACTTATTAGTGGTGATTAACGATTCTTTTATTACCCGACATGCTAAATGAATTGTATGGATGTATGTATTGATAACATTTTCTTTGTGGACTTCAATAAAAAAAAAAAGCCTAGTCCATCCCCCGAAGCCATCAAAGCCCTTAAAATAACAACAATAACCACCAGAGCTCCTTTCCTGGACTTACAACCCAGGAGACTGTCTGCCAGCCTGCCCTCTGCTCTCACACTATCAGAGATTCCAGGCATCTGCAACCTGCTTTCTGAGAGGCAGACACTTCACTAATCTGCAGCTACCATGGTGACACATTTGCTTTAAGAAAACACAGAACTTTAACAGAGTAGATACATACGTTTTCTGCATAAATGCAAACACACACCTACATTCCCATCCTCCCACACATAAACACACACTGCTGTTCATTAGTTTCAGGAAACCTCTTACCAAAATTTAACAGTTTATTAGTCCTTTTAATAGGTACTCTCTGCAGCACCCTGTGCAAGTTCTATTCTTGAAAAATAGGTCTGTGAGTTATGGGTCTGTTCCAAAGATCTACCTGTCTACCGTTTAGCATATGTTTAAATCTTTACTGGGCTAATCAAACTTTAATCCTTAGTCATTGATAAGCATTTAGCCTAGTCATTGATAAAATTAGCTCCAGTGAGTTGGGATGTGCTATTAAGAGTGCCCAAAAATAATTTTGTGTGTTTTATGTGCTCTGAAAATTGTACGTATTTGATTACTTATAACATAGCATAACGTGTATTTGTAAAGCGCACATTCACCCCTGATGGGGTATCTTGGCGCTGAGTAACAGATGTTTTTTGTTACCCAACTCAATGGTACTTATACACCTTCATACAGGATTTGTTAGAAATTGGGTTACTGGTTGGCTGGGGTGTGAGCCCTGGTCAAGCAGCAACCACAATCCTAGTCAGGGTAAGGCACAAGCAAACCCCAAATTAACCTGTGCTCACCCCTAGTAGATTAGCACATAGCAGTCAGACTTAACTTAGAGGCAATGTGTAACGTATTTCTGCAACACCTTAAACGGTAAATAAGTGAAAAGGCCACACAAAAAAGATCCCACACCAGGTTAGGAAAACAGATCTTAATGTGTTACGTATAACAAGATTAAAATGACAAAAATCCAATCATTAGAACCAGAGTTATGAATTTTTTAGGAATAAACAGCAATATAGTGGCTAAGAGCATAAAGAACCAACCGCAGCTATCCGTACATGCTGGACCTGGTCAAAGTCAAAAGTTCAAGCCAAACACGATGGAGCGCAGGTCGATCACAGTCCCACATTAGTTCTGCTGAACGTTTACCTTCTCAAATTTTGTGCCAAGAGTCCCGGTGGCAGGTGGTTGATATGGTGCGAGGAGCAGACTGGGCATCGTGGACAGGTGAGTTGGTGTTTCGTGTTGGTGGTCTTCCATAGGTGATTGATGCTTGCTGGGTAAAGAGACGGGATTATAGCGGCTCAAGCTGATTTTCCGTGCGAGTGCCACTGTTCCGGTGCGAACTGGCCTGTTTGCGGTCGCAAAGAGACCAAAAGCTTGAATTTAAGAGCTCAAGAGCCACACCAAGGGTCCAGGACCCGAAAGGCACCTCCTGTGGGTCAGGCACTAGCTGAAGATGGATCTAGGAGCCATTGGGGAGCCTGGTATGTCCCTGAGGCTCAGATCAGGAGGCCAGCAGACTAGCCTTTTCATACACAATGGGGTCCTGGATTCAAGATGGGTTCTAGGTCCAGTTCTTCCTCCCCAGGCTAGAGGGCAGCAGGTCAGCACAGCAAGGCAGTAGCTCATTCGGAGTAGAAGTCCAGCAGAGTGTGCCAGTCATTGTAGCAGCACAGCAGTCCTTCTTCCTGGCATAGTATGCCCAGGTCCTTCTTTTATACACTGGTGCCCTGGGTCTGGAAGGTGGGAGAAGCTTCTAGACAGTGGATTTGAAGTGTATGGAATTTCCTGCCCCCCTTGCCCAGGCTCCCTCCAAGGTGGCTGAAGTGGCAATGCAGGGTTGTTAGGCCCTTTGTGTGGAAAAGGAACCAGCCTATACAAGGGTAAGTGGGGCGGTACACAGCTCCTCCCCCATCCTACCCGTGATGGCCCATCCAGTCAAACCAAAGTTCCCCATTGTATGTGGCTGTCTAGGAGGGATACACAAAGCCCAACTGCCAACTACACCTAGTAATGTGATCAAAGCCAGGCTGCAGGCACCAAATGGGTAAGGCAAAAAAAGTCAACTTTCTAAAAGTGGCATTTTCAGAATTACAATTTAAAATAAACTTCACCATAAGTCAGGATTTTGACTTGTGATTCCAGAGACTTCAATCTTTAAGGAGTTATCTCTCTGCATTTGGAATGTAATAAGGTAACTCCAATGTTATCCTATCGAAGAGATAGGCCTTGCAGTAGTGAAAAACAAAGTT
Source organism: Triturus cristatus (assembly GCF_964204655.1). Lineage (NCBI taxonomy): Eukaryota > Metazoa > Chordata > Amphibia > Caudata > Salamandridae > Triturus > Triturus cristatus. The sequence goes on along the minus strand of NC_140595.1, from coordinate 271,728,823 downwards.
ACGAGTTTTCCACTACACGGAGATGTAAAACTTAAAAGTACATGGCCTTGGCGGTAGCCCAGAGCGAGCCCAATCAGTGCATGGGGCCTAGAAAAGAATACAGCTTGGCCAGTGGGGGCCTACGGGTGGAGTTTCTCATGGTACGAGTTCTGCTCGAGGACCGCCATGCACCCGGCACAAGCGTTTTTTTGTGTCCCAGTCCTCGTTCTGCAATCAGCGCTCTCAGAGTCTCTCTCTATCTCACTTCAAACAGAGTTTACAGAGCTTGCGCTGACACACCTTCCCCCAGCGCCAGACGGGAATCTGGCAGACATTTTTTTGGGGGAAAAGGAAATTTGAACTCACACTCTCAGTATTCTGAGAGTTTACTGCATGTGCGCCAGCATATCTCCTCCCAGCATCAGCAGGGAATCTGGCAGATATTTTGCATTGGGGAAAGGATATTTTGCAAGCTGCGACTGTACTAAGGTCTAAATCTGCGGTATAGTCAGTGAGCTACTTCATATCACCACTGTGAAGATAAAAGAATCTTCTCCTGTCATACACCAGTGACTAATATATTCAGACGCCTAGACCAGTGTTTCCCATCAGGCGATCTGAACCCTGACATACTGGATATAACCTACTTACCCAGGTATCTTTCGTCTCATTTCCCAGAGTTGCTTACTCATGGTGTCAGACGTCCTATACCGGCGATACCTACATGGAGATTGCCGGTCAAGGCGCCCTTAAGATCCATCATTCACAAAGATAATAGCAGTGGAACTCTCTGCTAATTTTGAGGAAAACTGGGGGACGGCGGCCACGAGGGCGACAGAATGGGAGGCAATGAAAGCGATGATAAGAGGTGTCTGTATAAAGATCTCGTATGGAGTACGGCAACAGCTTGAAAGAGACCTAAAACACAGGAAACTAAATTAGAGAGAATAGACCCACACCTTCACACAAAACCCCAGCATATTAAGAAATGGTGTACTGCCCGTAAGGATCTACTGGAGTCCCTACATAATTTGGAATGATTTGATTATGTAGCACATAGACAGCGCCCGCACATGGAGGAGGATAGATCAGGGGCTTTGTTCGCTAAGTGGATATGAAATGAGAAACCAGTATCGCCCATAGTACAGATGAAAGCAACTGATGGGATTGTGGTGTATAATCAGATGGCGATCTTTGACATTTTGACGGAGCACATGGCAGAGGTACATACAAAACAATTTTCTCCACCCCTAGAGGTGATGGGAGAATTTCTGACCTCTCTGGGTCTGCCTCAGTTGGAGAAAGAGATGAGAGAGAGGCTATATAATGAGGCTTTGCAGCTGCAATCCTTGCCGGCCTCTATGAGGGAAGCCCTGGAGATTATGATTCCTAAACCAGATAGAAATCCACTGATGCTGAGCTCCTACAGACCGATCTCGCTTTGAAATCTAGACATGAAAATTCTGAGCAGGGTGCTGGCTAATCGACTCTTACTCCATATACCATACTTGGTACATCCTGAGCAGTCAGGATTCATCCCCAAACACAGCACTACACCTAATCTAAGACAGTTAGCTCATATATGGCATTCCCCACCCATAGAGAGAGGGTACCATGCCCTAGCATTGCTTGATATAGGACAAGATTTTGACTCGGTAAACTAGGCGTATATATGGGGGACATTGAGGGCAGTGGTGTTGGGATTCCTCAAATGGCTGCAATTGTTATACACTGCCCCTTAAGCCCGAGTGCGTATGGGAGGACTAATTTCAAGGGCCTTTATGCTCCAACATGGCATCAGACAGGGGTGACCTCTGTCACCGCTTCTATTTGCAGCAGCAATGGAGACTTTACGACAACAATTGGAGGGATGGTGGATCAATTGGGCGATACTAACCATGTGTTCTCAATGTATGCAGACGATACCTTAGTATATATTCGTCAACCAACACAAGCGGTCCCTAGATTATTAGATATATTGTAGAAATTTGGTGAAATCAAAATTGCTCCGATAGGCCGACTAGCACAGGGGCTTAGGGAGTTATTACTGATGGTGGGACTTCCATGGGCAGAAACTGATCCTAAATATTTGGGAATCAGATTAGTGGGTTCACCAGAGAGACACTTGGTACTCAACACTGGAAAAGTGGTGGAGGGTATAAGAGGCTTGGTGCGCTTTTGGCAGAGGTTGCCCCTGTCCCTTATGGGTAGAATAGCTATTATAAAAATTATTATTCTACCCACCCAGGTGTTTTTATGCGCTACAGCACTCATTATATGAAATACCTAACCATTTTTTAAAAACTCTGAATAGGCTAACAATAGGACTGCTGTGGGGAACTAAATGCAAAAAGGTGAGCTTAACGACACTGCAGAGAATGTGACAGTTGAGGGGGGGGGGGGGTATGGAGGTTCCCCAACTGGAAATGTATTATATGGCTTCCCAAATTCAATATGCAATTCATTGGCTAGATAAAAATGATAACTGGGAGAAAAGGCTCCTTGCGGGAACCTGTGAGGGACTTATTAGTGAGACTATTGGTGATGGGAGCTAAAGAACGATGATGGATTCAACCCAGATCTGTGACGGGGGTGAGTGTCTGAAAAGTTTCAGCGCTCCGTCCATCATCTTCTTGTGTTTGCTTTGTTCGCCCTAAGTTGGCAGGGTATGCCCAGACGTGGGTCCCTTGCTCACTTTGCTACTGGATTCAAGCTAGCCTGGCTGATGCTTGTTTCTGGTCCAGGGAAGACATGGCTTGGCAGTTCGGGCTGGACTGTTCCCATGAGGCACAGGGCCAAGAATGATTTGCATATAGCTGGGTTTATACTGAGGTGGCGAAGTGAGCAAAAGAATGATGATGGATTCAACCCAGAGCTGTGACTGGGAGTGAGTGTATGAAAAGTTTCAGCACTCTGTCAATCATCTCCTTGTGTTTGGATTTACATTGAAGGCAGGGAAAGTTGTGTTTGGGGTGAATGATATTAATTATCTGGGGTTCAAAAGTGTATCCTTCCGCATAAGGAATTTGTGGAGACGATCAAGTCTATCAAAGAACCAAAGTCCAAAGAGGAGTTGTCATAATTTCTGGGGTTGGCTGAGCACTAAGGTAAATTTGTAAAATATTTTGCTGGAAAGACGTACAGCAGGTGAAATTTGTTCAAGAAAAAGGTTGAATTTCCATGGTGTAAGAAATGTTCAAAGGAGTTCGAGGGGGTAAAGGAAGAATTAAACCATGCACCTTCACTACAAGAATATGATCCCACAAATGAGACTAAGCTGATATGTGATGCGAGTGCAAAAGGATTCGAGAGCTTCTTATTTGAATGAAGAATGGACATGAGAATCTCACTGCATGTGTTTCACATGCCTTGAGGGAATCTGAATTTAATTATCAGTCATTGAGAGAGAATCTATGGCTGTTTTCTTGGTGGTCAACAGATTCAGACACTTTTTGTGGAGAAAGAAGTTTACAATACAAACAGATCATAAGCCATTGATAGAACTATTTACTCAGAAGGGATTAGACTGCATATCTTCTCACATTCGTTGGTGGCTGATTAGTTTACAGGAATATTCATTCACTGTACAGTATCTACTGGGGGCATGAAATTTCTCAATGGAGTGTTTGTCCAGGTTACATGTTGTAGGTGCTCCATGTAACACGAGAGAGGAGGACTTGGTAGAGATGATCAAGGTGTGTGAGGTTACTCAAGGTTGCATTAAAGAGAGAGAATGGTTAGAGGAGATAGGAAAGGATAAAGAAGTAATGTGTGTAATCAATGCATTTTCTACTGGGAAATGTAATGAGGATGACCTATAGAAGGGTTTTGGCAGTTAGTGAAAATTAAGACATGAATTGCCTATGGACCCAAGGGCCCATGTTGAGGGGAAAAAGTTTGGTACCAGCAAGAAGTTTACATCCCAGGATAATGCACACAAGGGTCACATGGGACTAGTGAAGACTAAAGGAAGACTGCAAAAGGATTTTTGGTGGCCAGCACTAGACCATGATGTAGAATGCATGATTAGGAAGTGTGTCCAGTGGGTGAGGAGTGACAAGGGTTTGAGAACTAGTAACATTCCCATGGTGTGCAGAGTTGCCCTCTCATCCATGGGAAGAAGTGGCCATGGGCATTTTGGGTCCGGTACGGGAGAACATGCCACACCATATGTGCTAGTCCTTATGGACCTGTATTCGAGATATATTCTCTTTCGCAAAAAGATGTTTTTAATACATATTCAAGAAAGAGTTATCCTCATTGCTTGCTCACAGATAATGGGGTCCAATTTGTTTCTCAAGAGATAACATTTTATTTGTGAGAGTGTGGAATGCAACAAACCCTCAGCTTTGTATAACCCACAGACCAATGGTGCAATTGAGTGGGTGGTAAGGAGATCGAAAGAGCAAATGGCATTGAATGGAAAGGGGAACTATCTCAGAGAACAGCAGGATATTACATGTCTCCTCACTCCACCACAGGCAAGTCTCCGTTTGAGTTGTTTCAAGACAGAGCTCTTAATACTAAGATGTGTCCAGGTTGGATGTTTTGGGAGAAAGGTTGTGTGAGCTATTTATTGGGGAAGTGAAGAAAAAGAGATAAGTTTGAAAAAGAGATACATTGAAGATTTTGACAGACAGAAGAATGTGAAAGAACTGATGGTCCCAAGTGGGCGATGCTGTAAAAATTAGAGCACCCAAGGGATGTGTTAAGTTATACAAGTTTACAAGCAAATTGTAGATAGACACATTGTTTGAGAATGCAGTGAAAACACAGGAGGTCTGAACCTAGAATATAGAGTGGTGGTTCAGTGTAATGTTCCTTTAGAAGATACGGTAAAATCCAACAAGGACCTGAATCTGCCAAAGGTGACAGACAATAGTAAACCCTCCATGGTAATGTTTCTCAGGAGAAAGAGCGAAACGGTTACAAAAAAGAAGCAAGCGTATTTGAGAGATTTTGTTGATAAATAGTCATTTTATTGCTATCTGCTTTAAGTGTACATGGTTCACGTTGTTGAAATGTTTTTTCTCTGTTTTGTGTTTTATGTTTTTGTGTTTTTTCTAGCAATTTGTAGCACAAGACTATTATTAGTAGTATGCACAATACTGTAAGAAGTTTAGCATAAATATTAGCATTGGTTTATTTGGGAAGGGGGAAATGTGGGATGTTATGTATTCTTGCCCTTTGCATTATTGTGGGGAGGGAGAAGTGTGGCATATCAAGCATTGGTCAATGGAATTAGAATGAATCAGAGAAGAATGTAGTGAGGTAATAGGTATGGAATCTAGCAGAAGAGTATTGGAGGTGGTCTGAGTTGGAAGTGGCTGAGGTGTCAAAATTACAATGTTTTAATGAGTGAGCCCATGCACGTTAGCATTAGTTAGCAGTGGTAAAGTACTCAGTGACCCAAAGCCAACAAAAATAGGTCGAGCAAAAGAGAGAAGGTGAGGCAAAACTGTGGGTACAAGACCACCCGAAGGCTGGGTCTAACACAATTCAATAAATTATTTATGAATATGGATGTTTTTTCCTTGCTTCCAGCAGAGACCGCCTACATATTCTCTCTACTTGTTTTTCAAGCATTATCACACACATTTTCATATCTCCATTTACCTGTTGATCAAACTATGAAGTGACACACAGAGTCACTTTCTGATACATATTTTTCTTCCCAGTTGAACCCTGGTGAATCAAGCAGCCAGGTGTGAGAGTCATAGCTGGGCTCACTTTGACACCTACCTTAAACCTACTTGAACAAACCATAATAATCAACAATTAAAGAGAGGGTTAGTGACTTCTCTCTTTCTTCAAAAAATGTTGCGACTCTGCTTCACAGCACGAGGCCAAGCCATTAACTCTGCAGCAGAAACAGCTGCAACTAACAAAGTTTTGACAAGAACGCTTGTATTAACCTCAGCTACCATCGCTCAGGGCGCATTCCTTGCTATAGTTTTTCATTCAGTGTGCCAGTATGCAGAGAACCTCTCCTATTCTACAACCTCTCCCACTGGTTAACTGTAGAGGTTGAAGAAACTGTAGGAGGAGTTATAAAAGAATGAGAACTTCTCTGATAATGCAGAAGGCTTTATTTAAGTTGTCAAAAACACACAACCATATGGCTCCAGTTCTACTTAGCAGTTCCAGGGAAAGTTGCCAAGCAGAGAAGTCAGATATGTTGAATGTGTACCTACCTACAACATTTCAAACATTTTGATATTTCGGTTGTGTGACTCCCATATTCCAAATATGATAACAGAAATACCATAGAAGACAGAAGACAGAGCAGCAAGAGACAGGAACAGAAAAATACCTAAAATACCTCCTCACCATTCTCCATTTGTATAGTGCATACACCAAAGGGCAACAAAGTATAAAAAGCTGTGAGGGACGTAAAACAGAGAGGTCTTGAGCTCTTTTCTAAATGGAAGGAGTTGCTTAGATAAACCCATATTTCGGGTGACTTGTTTCAGAAATGAGTTACTGAAGCAGGAAACACCAACCCCGGAAACTGATATGGTTGACCTTACTTAGGTAGATCTACAAATTGTTGGGATGTAATGGTCGGCTAGGAAATGCAGTCTTTTAAGTATTTTAGAGCATCACTGTAAATATCAAAGTTCACCTGGGCCAGGGAAGGAAGCCTCTGCATCAGTCTTCGAACAGGTATTCACGTGTGATCCACCTTCGTTGTTAGCAACTGCTCTTGCAGTTAAATTCGGTATCGTCTGACCCATTGATTTTTTTGATTTTTAGTTGTTCCTGCCCAGCAGCGGACTACAGTAACCGAACTTTGGTTATGGTACGTTTCTTGTCCCTTTGGCTCTTTCAGGCTTATCAAGGAACAGTCGAGCTCTGTGTAGGAGTGTCAAATGGCAATTAGAAGCTGCTACTACAGAACTGGTTGGACAGTAGTACACCAACATGCAGCAGCCAAATATAACACCCAGGGTTTTTCCTTTCTCTAGCTTATTGATTTTTCAAGACCTGGTCAGTCCCTGTCAACATAAACTTTGATTTTGCAGAATTGAGAAGTCTCCAACTTTCACAATCCACTTCTGGATGATCTTGAATATTTTTTCCACCTTTTTACGTAATTTCTGCCATTAGATTACACGGGGGGATGGTCGTAATCTTTGCATCAGCTGCAACAGGATAACCAAACATCATGCAACGGCAGAATATATTAAAAAGCAATAAAGATGGGGCTCAGCTTGAGTCGGACATGTTTACAGGCTCTCAAGAGAAGCTCCGATGGGACCCACCAGCTAATGGTGACATAAAGTTAACCACTGAGGTGAAAGGAGGCAGAAAAACGGTTCTTGAAATATTGGAGCACCATATGACTTAGGAGGTGGCTGAAGACAGCACTGAGAAGAAAGCTAACATCAGCATGCCGAAGAGGAGGAACCCAGCGGTGGGCCGGCATATGCAGAAGCCAGAGCTCTGCAGAAGTAAAGAACAAAACAGCAGGGATGCAGGATGGTGAGATAGAACGATCACGGCATCAGAATCCATGACACAGCCATGTGCATACAGAGAAATGAAGAGACAAGAAGAAGGAAGAACAAGTCATTCATGAACAAATCAGACAGATGGAACATAAGTTAAGTTGATTATCAAGAGAGGCAGGAAAAGAATGAAAAATACAGCTGGAGCGAAGGACAAATCTAGTTCTCCTCTTAAGGGACTGGAAAGTACGTGAAATGTCACCATGTGTTAGGGAGACTAATCTTGTGTGATACTTAGGTTAAAGGTGAGCAGCTGCAGCAATGCTCGACGAGGATACATTTGTACCAGAACTGTAGCAGTCACCACCTTGTGGTAAGACTAAGGCTCTGAGATGCTGATAAGCTGCCAAAAGAACAGGTAGAACAGAACAGTGACTGCAATATACTATAGCCTTATAGCCCGCTGTAGAGAGCTATACCGGCTATTAAAGGCCCGCTGTAGCGTTAAAGGCACGAGCCGTAGGCGAGGGACTTTAACAAAGCAGCGGGACTTTAATTGCCGGCATAGCCCTGCTACGAAGCTATTAAAGGCCCGCTGCATCGTTGTGTGGGGAGGTTCCTTCACCTCTTCTCCCCCTCGTCTCTTGACTGGGGGAGAATGTCTGCATTGTCAGCATTCCGTCCATCATTTGTTTGTTGTAACGCTTTTCGCCCTAAGTGGGATGGGTATTCCCAGACGTGGGACCCGTGCTCACTACGCCACTGGAGTCAAGCTATCCTGGCTGATGACGGCTGATAGCCAGAAACCGGTCCTAGGATGCTTGATTCCGGTCCAGGGAAGACATGGCTTGGCAGTTCGGGCTGGACTGTTCCCATGAGGCACAGGGTCAAGACTGATTTGCATATGGCCATGTCTGAACTGGGGTGGCGTAGTGGGCAAAAGAACTGATGGATTTAACCCAGATCTCTTGACTGGGGGAGAATGTCTGCATTGTCAGCATTCCGTCCATCATTTGTTTGTTGTAACGCTTTTCGCCCTAAGTGGGATGGGTATTCCCAGACGTGGGACCCGTGCTCACTACGCCACTGGAGTCAAGCTATCCTGGCTGATGACGGCTGATAGCCAGAAACCGGTCCTAGGATGCTTGATTCCGGTCCAGGGAAGACATGGCTTGGCAGTTCGGGCTGGACTGTTCCCATGAGGCACAGGGTCAAGACTGATTTGCATGGGGGAGGAGCCAAGATGGCGACCGGGACGGCAGCGTAGGCTCCCGGCTCCGTGAACCTCCGCATCCCGCACAGATATCCTGTATGAGATCCTTCGCCTGCGCTATATGCCCGTGTTGGTGAATGAGAGCGGCAACCGATCGTGTGACTCTGAAGTTTCTGGCGGCGGTATCGCCGGAGAAATGTCCGTTTGAAGATTGCGGCCTGTGCAACCCTGGAACCGGGACCTCGAGTGGATAACATGGCCGGGCGGCAGTTAAACAACAGCGGCCTTTGGTGACTGGGTGGAGTCGGACTAACCGAAGCGGTGCGAATATCGGCCTACATTTCGCCGTGACCGTTCCTACCACTAAGCGTAGCGGAACGAGTGCAGGCCCGAGGTGGCTAATCCAAGATTCCCGGGTGATTGCCTCAGCCTTCGCCGGTGAGCTGCCCGGCCGCCGCCCGTAACTCGCCTTGATTCTTGCGGCCTGCTCCCGGATTTTCGCGGGCGCAGGTCCGTGGTGGGGATGACTGTTGCCTGTGACCACATACCGGATATATTTTTTGCCTGCCCCCGAAACCCTGATTCCAGTGACATGGAACCTGCGGCGCTTGTCCCTGAGTCCTGGTCCCAATCTGGGTTGGACTTACCCGGCGGCCATCTTGACAGGACGAAGTCTACCATCCTGTACACTGGGTCGCAGCACGATTGGAAGTGTGCGACTATGAGGAGCGTAGCGGAGCGAGCGCCGAGAGCTGTGCTGGGGTATGGTGATCTTCTCGAGGCTCTCGGTGCCCTTCATTCCGCCTTGGTTCACAGCGCCTGGGTATTGGGGAGTAAGCTTGATGGGGTGGCATCAGCATCGGAACAGTTGCTGCCTGCCTGTCCCCAGGTACACGGGGACTTCCTACACTGCACACAGGAGGACAGTGTCGTGGCCGGCCCTGTGGATAGTGACCAGCTGGAAACTCCGGACAGTATATTAACGTGTGATCGGCAGGCTGTGGGTTTGGTCTGTTCCGGAGGTCTTGGACCTGAGTGGGGGGTGGTGGCCTTGTCCCGTGCGCGGCCTCCGGCGACCCAGGCAATATTCAAGCAACGGTCGCCTGTTCTGGCTGATCTCGCCTTCTTGGACCTTGTGTGCAGTGCAGATCCTGGGGCAGCACTGGGAAAGACGACTCTCCATACTGCTGACTGTGTTGGTATTCAGAGACTTCCACCCTGCCTGTGTGTGTCGCTTCCTGCTCTTTTTTGGACGCTCCTCTTCTTTGTAACATTGGACATGGTACTGGGTCGATGGGTATGCATGGGTAGATTCGCAAAGAGTGGCCAAGGATAAGGTTGATCCTTCAGAGGTGGTCATCTAATAGGCGGGCGGGCTCAGGGGTTGCGTGCTCTCACGGCATAACTGGTAGTGTAATAGGCGCATAATGCTCCCCATTCTTCTTTGACATGGTCGATTCTGTGTTGCTTATTGTTTGCTTTGGGGGAAAACATACTGTGCGGGAGGGAGAAGCCGGGGGCATGTTTTGAAGGCCCTCCTCCAGTTTATTAATATTCTTTCTACCCCCCCGTCTGGTGGGGTTTCTTTTCTTACTCCTCTTTCTCTGTTTCTTCTATATTTCGGGTCTGGTTCCGGGGCGACAGGCACACTGCTGGGGGGGGGGGGGGGCCGTACTCATCTGCAGAGGTGCAGGGTGGGGGGTTGGGGGAGGGGATCCTTTAGTCTTTAACCCTTTTTTTCCATGGCCTCCTTTTTCTTCTCTTATTCTTCTTTGTCCTTCTTTTCTGGGATCAGCATGGTAAAACTCCTTCGTTGTTAATCGCTGCGTTTTCATGTGTGCCACAATTTCCGTGGTGTTTTCTGGGTTTTAGGGCAGGGGACTGCAGGCGCAAATGGCCGTGATATTCCTCCACATCCTGACTTTCCTGTTTCAGCGCCATTGACTAGATAAATTGCTTTATTGTTGACGTTTATTATTCTGCCTGCCATTTCTTGCTGCTGGGAAACTGTTTGGCACCTGATCCTTCCATCCTCCCTTATTATAAAATGAAAACCTTTTGTATCCTGGTCACCTACTTGGGCTGTTCAGTGGCCGACAGTTTAATAGCATGGAGATTCCGCTCCCCGAGGTGCTGCCTGTGATAAATATTGATTTCTGTTACTCTGACTGCTTAGCGGCCGGCCCCGGGGGTTGTAGGCCCATACTTGTTATTGGATGAAATGTCAATAAAGGTTTTTCAAAAAAAAAAAAAAAAAAAAAAAAGACTGATTTGCATATGGCCATGTCTTAACTGGGGTGGCGTAGTGGGCAAAAGAACGATGGATTTAACCCAGATCTCTTGACTGGGGGAGAATGTCTGCATTGTCAGCATTCCGTCCATCATTTGTTTGTTGTAACGCTTTTCGCCCTAAGTGGGATGGGTATTCCCAGACGTGGGACCCGTGCTCACTACGCCACTGGAGTCAAGCTATCCTGGCTGACGACGGCTGATAGCCAGAAACCGGTCCTAGGATGCTTGATTCCGGTCCAGGGAAGACATGGCTTGGCAGTTCGGGCTGGACTGTTCCCATGAGGCACAGGGTCAAGACTGATTTGCATATGGCCATGTCTGAACTGGGGTGGCGTAGTGGGCAAAAGAACGATGGATTTAACCCAGATCTCTTGACTGGGGGAGAATGTCTGCATTGTCAGCATTCCGTCCATCATTTGTTTGTTGTAACGCTTTTCGCCCTAAGTGGGATGGGTATTCCCAGACGTGGGACCCGTGCTCACTACGCCACTGGAGTCAAGCTATCCTGGCTGATGACGGCTGATAGCCAGAAACCGGTCCTAGGATGCTTGATTCCGGTCCAGGGAAGACATGGCTTGGCAGTTCGGGCTGGACTGTTCCCATGAGGCACAGGGTCAAGACTGATTTGCATATGGCCATGTCTGAACTGGGGTGGCGTAGTGGGCAAAAGAACGATGGATTTAACCCAGATCTCTTGACTGGGGGAGAATGTCTGCATTGTCAGCATTCCGTCCATCATTTGTTTGTTGTAACGCTTTTCGCCCTAAGTGGGATGGGTATTCCCAGACGTGGGACCCGTGCTCACTACGCCACTGGATTCAAGCTATCCTGGCTGATGACGGCTGATAGCCAGAAACCGGTCCTAGGATGCTTGATTCCGGTCCAGGGAAGACATGGCTTGGCAGTTCGGGCTGGACTGTTCCCATAAGGCACAGGGTCAAGACTGATTTGCATATGGCCATGTCTGAACTGGGGTGGCGTAGTGGGCAAAAGAACGATGGATTTAACCCAGATCTCTTGACTGGGGGAGAATGTCTGCATTGTCAGCATTCCGTACATCATTTGTTTGTTGTAACGCTTTTCACCCTAAGTGGGATGGGTATTCCCAGACGTGGGACCCGTGCTCACTACGCCTCTGGAGTCAAGCTATCCTGGCTGATGACGGCTGATAGCCAGAAACCGGTCCTAGGATGCTTGATTCCGGTCCAGGGAAGACATGGCTTGGCAGTTCGGGCTGGACTGTTCCCATGAGGCACAGGGTCAAGACTGATTTGCATATGGCCATGTCTGAACTGGGGTGGCGTAGTGGGCAAAAGAACGATGGATTTAACCCAGATCTCTTGACTGGGGGAGAATGTCTGCATTGTCAGCATTCCGTCCATCATTTGTTTGTTGTAACGCTTTTCGCCCTAAGTGGGATGGGTATTCCCAGACGTGGGACCCGTGCTCACTACGCCACTGGAGTCAAGCTATCCTGGCTGATGACGGCTGATAGCCAGAAACCGGTCCTAGAATGCTTGATTCCGGTCCAGGGAAGACATGGCTTGGCAGTTCGGGCTGGACTGTTCCCATGAGGCACAGGGTCAAGACTGATTTGCATATGGCCATGTCTGAACTGGGGTGGCGTAGTGGGCAAAAGAACGATGGATTTAACCCAGATCTCTTGACTGGGGGAGAATGTCTGCATTGTCAGCATTCCGTCCATCATTTGTTTGTTGTAACGCTTTTCGCCCTAAGTGGGATGGGTATTCCCAGACGTGGGACCCGTGCTCACTACGCCACTGGAGTCAAGCTATCCTGGCTGATGACGGCTGATAGCCAGAAATCGGTCCTAGGATGCTTGATTCCGGTCCAGGGAAGACATGGCTTGGCAGTTCGGGCTGGACTGTTCCCATGAGGCACAGGGTCAAGACTGATTTGCATATGGCCATGTCTGAACTGGGGTGGCGTAGTGCGCAAAAGAACGATGGATTTAACCCAGATCTCTTGACTGGGGGAGAATGTCTGCATTGTCAGCATTCCGTCCATCATTTGTTTGTTGTAACGCTTTTCGCCCTAAGTGGGATGGGTATTCCCAGACGTGGGACCCGTGCTCACTACGCCACTGGAGTCAAGCTATCCTGGCTGATGACGGCTGATAGCCAGAAACCGGTCCTAGGATGCTTGATTCCGGTCCAGGGAAGACATGGCTTGGCAGTTCGGGCTGGACTGTTCCCATGAGGCACAGGGTCAAGACTGATTTGCATATGGCCATGTCTGAACTGGGGTGGCGTAGTGGGCAAAAGAACGATGGATTTAACCCAGATCTCTTGACTGGGGGAGAATGTCTGCATTGTCAGCATTCCGTCCATCATTTGTTTGTTGTAACGCTTTTCGCCCTAAGTGGGATGGGTATTCCCAGACGTGGGACCCGTGCTCACTACGCCACTGGAGTCAAGCTATCCTGGCTGATGACGGCTGATAGCCAGAAATCGGTCCTAGGATGCTTGATTCCGGTCCAGGGAAGACATGGCTTGGCAGTTCGGGCTGGACTGTTCCCATGAGGCACAGGGTCAAGACTGATTTGCATATGGCCATGTCTGAACTGGGGTGGCGTAGTGCGCAAAAGAACGATGGATTTAACCCAGATCTCTTGACTGGGGGAGAATGTCTGCATTGTCAGCATTCCGCCATCATTTGTTTGTTGTAACGCTTTTCGCCCTAAGTGGGATGGGTATTCCCAGACGTGGTACCCGTGCTCACTACGCCACTGGATTCAAGCTATCCTGGCTGATGACGGCTGATAGCCAGAAACCGGTCCTAGGATGCTTGATTCCGGTCCAGGGAAGACATGGCTTGGCAGTTCGGGCTGGACTGTTCCCATGAGGCACAGGGTCAAGACTGATTTGCATATGGCCATGTCTGAACTGGGGTGGCGTAGTGGGCAAAAGAACGATGGATTTAACCCAGATCTCTTGACTGGGGGAGAATGTCTGCATTGTCAGCATTCCGTACATCATTTGTTTGTTGTAAAAATTAGAGCACCCAAGGGATGTGTTAAGTTATACAAGTTTACAAGCAAATTGTAGATAGACACATTGTTTGAGAATGCAGTGAAAACACAGGAGGTCTGAACCTAGAATATAGAGTGGTGGTTCAGTGTAATGTTCCTTTAGAAGATACGGTAAAATCCAACAAGGACCTGAATCTGCCAAAGGTGACAGACAATAGTAAACCCTCCATGGTAATGTTTCTCAGGAGAAAGAGCGAAACGGTAACAAAAAAGAAGCAAGCGTATTTGAGAGATTTTGTTGATAAATAGTCATTTTATTGCTATCTGCTTTAAGTGTACATGGTTCACGTTGTTGAAATGTTTTTTCTCTGTTTTGTGTTTTATGTTTTTGTGTTTTTTTCTAGCAATTTGTAGCACAAGACTATTATTAGTAGTATGCACAATACTGTAAGAAGTTTAGCATAAATATTAGCATTGGTTTATTTGGGAAGGGGGAAATGTGGGATGTTATGTATTCTTGCCCTTTGCATTATTGTGGGGAGGGAGAAGTGTGGCATATCAAGCATTGGTCAATGGAATTAGAATGAATCAGAGAAGAATGTAGTGAGGTAATAGGTATGGAATCTAGCAGAAGAGTATTGGAGGTGGTCAGAGTTGGAAGTGGCTGAGGTGTCAAAATTACAATGTTTTAATGAGTGAGCCCATGCACGTTAGCATTAGTTAGCAGTGGTAAAGTACTCAGTGACCCAAAGCCAACAAAAATAGGTCGAGCAAAAGAGAGAAGGTGAGGCAAAACTGTGGGTACAAGACCACCCGAAGGCTGGGTCTAACACAATTCAATAAATTATTTATGAATATGGATGTTTTTTCCTTGCTTCCAGCAGAGACCGCCTACATATTCTCTCTACTTGTTTTTCAAGCATTATCACACACATTTTCATATCTCCATTTACCTGTTGATCAAACTATGAAGTGACACACAGAGTCACTTTCTGATACATATTTTTCTTCCCAGCTGAACCCTGGTGAATCAAGCAGCCAGGTGTGAGAGTCATAGCTGGGCTCACTTTGACACCTACCTTAAACCTACTTGAACAAACCATAATAATCAACAATTAAAGAGAGGGTTAGTGACTTCTCTCTTTCTTCAAAAAATGTTGCGACTCTGCTTCACAGCACGAGGCCAAGCCATTAACTCTGCAGCAGAAACAGCTGCAACTAACAAAGTTTTGACAAGAACGCTTGTATTAACCTCAGCTACCATCGCTCAGGGCGCATTCCTTGCTATAGTTTTTCATTCAGTGTGCCAGTATGCAGAGAACCTCTCCTATTCTACAACCTCTCCCACTGGTTAACTGTAGAGGTTGAAGAAACTGTAGGAGGAGTTATAAAAGAATGAGAACTTCTCTGATAATGCAGAAGGCTTTATTTAAGTTGTCAAAAACACACAACCATATGGCTCCAGTTCTACTTAGCAGTTCCAGGGAAAGTTGCCAAGCAGAGAAGTCAGATATGTTGAATGTGTACCTACCTACAACATTTCAAACATTTTGATATTTCGGTTGTGTGACTCCCATATTCCAAATATGATAACAGAAATACCATAGAAGACAGAAGACAGAGCAGCAAGAGACAGGAACAGAAAAATACCTCCTCACCATTCTCCATTTGTATAGTGCATACACCAAAGGGCAACAAAGTATAAAAAGCTGTGAGGGACATAAAACAGTGAGGTCTTGAGCTCTTTTCTAAATGGAAGGAGTTGCTTAGATAAACCCATATTTCGGGTGACTTGTTTCAGAAATGAGTTACTGAAGCAGGAAACACCAACCCCGGAAACTGATATGGTTGACCTTACTTAGGTAGATCTACAAATTGTTGGGATGTAATGGTCGGCTAGGAAATGCAGTCTTTTAAGTATTTTAGAGCATCACTGTAAATATCAAAGTTCACCTGGGCCAGGGAAGGAAGCCTCTGCATCAGTCTTCGAACAGGTATTCACGTGTGATCCACCTTCGTTGTTAGCAACTGCTCTTGCAGTTAAATTCGGTATCGTCTGACCCATTGATTTTTTTGATTTTTAGTTGTTCCTGCCCAGCAGCGGACTACAGTAACCGAACTTTGGTTATGGTACGTTTCTTGTCCCTTTGGCTCTTTCAGGCTTATCAAGGAACAGTCGAGCTCTGTGTAGGAGTGTCAAATGGCAATTAGAAGCTGCTACTACAGAACTGGTTGGACAGTAGTACACCAACATGCAGCAGCCAAATATAACACCCAGGGTTTTTCCTTTCTCTAGCTTATTGATTTTTCAAGACCTGGTCAGTCCCTGTCAACATAAACTTTGATTTTGCAGAATTGAGAAGTCTCCAACTTTCACAATCCACTTCTGGATGATCTTGAATATTTTTTCCACCTTTTTACGTAATTTCTGCCATTAGATTACACGGGGGGATGGTCGTAATCTTTGCATCAGCTGCAACAGGATAACCAAACATCATGCAACGGCAGAATATATTAAAAAGCAATAAAGATGGGGCTCAGCTTGAGTCGGACATGTTTACAGGCTCTCAAGAGAAGCTCCGATGGGACCCACCAGCTAATGGTGACATAAAGTTAACCACTGAGGTGAAAGGAGGCAGAAAAACGGTTCTTGAAATATTGGAGCACCATATGACTTAGGAGGTGGCTGAAGACAGCACTGAGAAGAAAGCTAACACCAGCATGCCGAAGAGGAGGAACCCAGCGGTGGGCCGGCATATGCAGAAGCCAGAGCTCTGCAGAAGTAAAGAACAAAACAGCAGGGATGCAGGATGGTGAGATAGAACGATCACGGCATCAGAATCCATGACACAGCCATGTGCATAAGAAGAAGGAAGAACAAGTCATTCATGAACAAATCAGACAGATGGAACATAAGTTAAGTTGATTATCCAGAGAGGCAGGAAAAGAATGAAAAATACAGCTGGAGCGAAGGACAAATCTAGTTCTCCTCTTAAGGGACTGGAAAGTACGTGAAATGTCACCATGTGTTAGGGAGACTAATCTTGTGTGATACTTAGGTTAAAGGTGAGCAGCTGCAGCAATGCTCGACGAGGATACATTTGTACCAGAACTGTAGCAGTCACCACCTTGTGGTAAGACTAAGGCTCTGAGATGCTGATAAGCTGCCAAAAGAACAGGTAGAACAGAACAGTGACTGCAATATACTATAGCCTTATAGCCCGCTGTAGAGAGCTATACCGGCTATTAAAGGCCCGCTGTAGCGTTAAAGGCACGAGCCGTAGGCGAGGGACTTTAACAAAGCAGCGGGACTTTAATTGCCGGCATAGCCCTGCTACGAAGCTATTAAAGGCCCGCTGCATCGTTGTGTGGGGAGGTTCCTTCACCTCTTTGGGACAGGGAGGGAGCCAGCTCTCTGTTTTTCGGCGTTCTGTGCCCCGCGACGCCATTTTGGGTGAGGCTGGGTTGGCAGTCTAGTCTCCCAGGCCTCCTCACCTGATCCCTGTTGCCTGCCTGATAAAAACAAACGCTGGCGCGAACGCGCAACGGACGCGGCGCGCCTAAGGCAAGCCCGTCTGCGCCTGTCCGCGCCCAGCGCCAGCCACGCTGGAAGTTTGGAGCCAGATGCTCAGAGTAAATGGTATTCATATACCCGATCTGAATTTTTGACATTAAAGACGCTCATCTGTTCCGGCGGCAAAGAACCAGTCGGATTACATAATATAGGGTGGAAATGTCCTTTTTGCCAGTTTTGTTTACAAGATAAGGTGCTTGCCCCGGTTTCTCATTCACATGCTGCGAGGGCCCCCCCCTCTTCGGGCGGCGCTTATTAATGCCCGCTCCCTAGTTAAACATGCCCCTGACATATTTGAACTCCTCTCTGACTTCACTCTGGATTTGTTGTTTGTGACTGAATCTTGGCTCAACGAATCCTGTGCCCCAGTCATTGAGGAGGCAATTCCTCGAGGATATAAAATTGTTAGAGCTGATCGTATGACCGGCAGAGGGGGAGGGGTTGCAGTGGTGTTAAGAGATTCCTGGGTGTTCACCAGCGAGGTGACTGTTGGGTTGGTCGACGGAGAGGCTCTTGACTTCTCCGTTGCCATGTCCCCACATTTCACATTAGGAGGCACATTGGTGTACCGCCCCCCTGGCCCCCCGAGTGCCTTTCTGAAGAGTCTTGATGACATCATTGTGCCACGTGCTCTTCGCTTCCAACATTTGCTTCTGCTGGGTGATTTTAATCTTCATCTGGATTGTCCGGGCTCTCAGGGCTCTAACAAACTCAATGACTTGTTCGATCTAGCGCATCTAACTCAGTTTCTGAAAATGCCTACACACTCAGGAGGTCATACAATTGACCCGGTGTGCTCTAACTTTGGACTATCCATAGAGAGCCCCATCCAGGTACCCTGGTCTGACCATTATTTGGTCTATTTTTCTTGGCCACGGGAAACATTAATGCCTCCCAGTACTTCTATCCTTTGTAAACCCCCCCCCCAAAAAAATATAAATTCCCGCCCTCTCTACTGCCCTCTCACTATCCCGCCCAGTGCTCTTCGACGATCTGGATACGGCGGTTGGCAATTTTACTGCCTGGATCAAGCAGGGGGTCGACTCTATTTCTCACCCTAATCACAAAAAGCAGTCACGCCTCTCTCCTTCCTGCCCCTGGTATTCTGGCGCTTTAAGAGAGCTCAAACTAGGGTGTAAGAAACTGGAACGCCTTTGGCGTCTGGAGTATTCACCATCAGCAAAAGCTGCTCTGCGGAAAGCTCAAAACATCTGTTATTCAGCCATTAAATTGGCTAAGAGTAGCTTTTTTGCTGAACATATTGTCAAAGCTAAAAACAATGGCAGAGAGATCTTCTCCATTGTAAGAAGCTTTCTAGCACCCCGCGCCGAACATGTAGCTGCCCCCTCTTCATCCCAGTGGTGTGAGGAGCTCTCCTCTTTTTTCATCGGGAAAATACAAGCTATCCAGGACAGCCTGCCGATGGGTTCTCGGGAATCCGAGAGGCTGCTTTAACGGCTCTATTCTCCCCAGCCGTCTAGACCATCTATCTGCCACAGCTTCTCTCCTGCTATGGGCTCAGATATACTGGCCATTCTTAACACTCTCAAGTCGGGCTCCCCTTCGGACTCCTGTCCTGCCAGAGTACTGGCCGGAGTAGCCGAGGTTATTTATCCGGAAGTTACCTCAATCATTAACCTGTCTCTGTGCACAGCACGGGTCCCTCTGCATTGGAAACAGGCCAAACTTTTGCCACTCTTAAAGAAGCCTTCTCTGGATCCACTATCAGTGGCCAGCTATCGACCCATTTCTCTTCTCCCAGCCTTGTCTAAAGTTTGCGAAAAAAACGTCTTCCGACAGTTGGACCTTTTCGTTGAAAACTCCGGTGCCCTCCATCCGGCCCAATCCGGATGTACTAAAAACTATAGTACCGAATTGGCTTTAGTGGAAATGGCTGAATCCATTAGAGAGTGTCAGGACGCAGGCGGCAGAGCGGCTCTGGTTTTACTGGATCTCTCTGCTGCCTTCGACACGGTACCCCATCATCTCCTACTTTCACGTCTGGCTAGCATCGGCATCACAGGCTCTGCTCTGGAATGGCTGAAATCTTTTTTGGAAGACCGTTCCCAGCAGGTCTGGTTACCTCCCTTCTCCTCAACTGCTAGGAATGTGGCTACTGGTGTTCCTCAAGGTTCTACCTTGAGCCCACTACTTTTTAATATCTATCTGACACCCCTCATTTACTTGGCAGAGGAGTTGGGGGCGAAAGTAATCGCCTATGCTGATGACACCCAGCTTTTATTCACCTGGAATGATGGGCACCTGTCTACTTTTCAAGCGCAGAACTTCCTCTCTTCTGTGTTTCAGTGGCTGGCATGCACCCAATTGAAATGTAACGAGGATAAGTCTGAGGTCCTGCTATACGGCGCCTTTCCACCGGGCTTTTATGAAGATCTGTGGCCAAATGACTTTCCTCGTCCAAAGTCCGTGGCTGCCTCTGCTAAAAACCTAGGAATATGGTTTGGCACCGATCTCCGTTTTACGGTTCAAATTAGGAAACTCATCGGTGCTTGCTTTGGTATACTTAAATCTCTTAGAAGATTTTTTTCTCTTCTTCCTAGCCAAGCAAGGAAACAGTTGCCCGGGCACTCATTCTTTCCCGTTTAGACTATGCTAATGCTCTCTATTGCGGCATTCCTGGCTATCTGTTGAGTAAATTGCAAATAATTCAAAACGCCACAGTTAGACTTCTTTTTAACATCTCTAGAAGGTCCAATGTGAGGAATCATCTGCGTGATCTGCATTGGCTTCCTGTGGCGCAAAGAGTGCAATTTAAAGCTCTTATGGTGGCCCATAGAGCACTGCATGGTCTGGTTCCTGCTTATATTAGGAAGAGGTTCAGCTTCTATGTCCCCAACCGAGCCTTACACTCAGCCTCCCAACGCCTGATGATCATTCCTCGTATTCGCAGATCTCGGCTGGGACGTCAGTCCATTTCAGTCAAAACAGCGTCGGTTGGGAATTCGCTCCCTCTGACTATTCGGAGCATTCAGGAGCTCGGCCCTTTTAAGAAACAATTTAAAACTTTTCTTTTTAATTAATTTACTCAAACTCCCCGTCTCTCAGGCTCTCCGATAACTGCTCGCGCCAGGATACTCTTGAGTAATTGAGCGCGCAATAAAACCTTTTATAACATAACATAACATAAAGGCCCGAGCCGAAGGCGAGGGACTTTAACAAAGCAGCGGGACTTTAATAGCCGGTATAGCCCTGCTATGAAGCGCTATAAGGCTATTAGAACATTCTGCCACTAGAGGGCAGAATGTTCTAACAAATAAAACAAAGCCTTCAGGGAGCGAGAGGGAATTCAAATCCCCCCAGGCTCCCTGAAGCCTTTGTTCACAGCTAGAGCTGTGAACAAAGAAACATTGGATTGTTGGAGCTCCGGGCTTATTTCAGCCATTATAAGCCCGGAGCACTCCATTGTTTTCAATGGAGCTTCCAACATTCCAATGTTCTAATATAGCATATGATTGGGGTAAGTGATCTGCTCTGAATAAGAACAGTAAGTGGTGCAAATCGTCCTTTTGGTAAATTCCTTATGTTGGTAGAGTAACATTACAAGTCACGGAGGAGAAAAAGGAGGAAACATATCTCTTTATGATCAAACTCTAGGTACATGACAGATGGGCAAATCACCTGACAACATTGGCTGGAAGTCCATCATTTGGAGGATCAATTCTACACACAAAGCCCGTAAGTTTATGGAGGAAAGTAGGACCTGCTTTTACGGTCACCCCCCCTTTTTGCTGGAGTCATTATGCTTTACTGACTAGTCTGATTGTGATCCTGCTAATCAGGCCCCCAATCAGTGTGCTTCTTCCCTAAATTGGACACGGTGAGTTCTTAGGTACCCCCCAGATTGGCTACTGACGTACCCTTGTAAGTCCCTAGTATATGGTATTAAGGTACCCAGGGCATAGGTACACCAGGTGTCCCCATAGGATGAAGCATGTATTATGTCACCCATGGGAGACCACACAACTTGAGACTACAGACCTGCCATGGCATGTGTAAGCTGGTGCTAGCACTACTTACGACAGATATAAGTCTCCTTATATCTGAGGTCACTGCACCTAAAACCTATAAGTAACCCCTAAGGCAGGCCTTTCAATCCTGAAGGTAGGGCACTTGGTTATAAGTTTGAGGGTGCCCCTGAATGAGCAGGACACCCCTACAATCCACGGAGTCCATTCTTCCTGGTTGTAAGTGCATCAGCCATTGCGATACATAGAGTGACCATGCGTCATTATGCGATTGCTATCTCTAAACTGCCGGAAACAAACCCGGTCGTGTTTGGTATCAAACATGTGAGGCCCTCAGTGATCTCAGTACCAGTCTTCTAGACCAGGACAGCACACTATGGCTGCTGCCGACCAGAGACACGATTTCGTCCTCCTGGTGCTGAGCAGAGCTCAAGCAGGGGAAGATAGAGCAATAGATTTCCTGTCACAGGGTGGTGTGACCACCTACCAGACAGAACTTAGTGTATTGGGACAGGGCGTGGGTGCTTGCCAGCACCACGAGACGGCTTTGAAGGGCACATTTGGTGCCCTCCTTGCATACTCCAGCTGAAATCAGTTCAGGGATGCATTGGCTCCTGCTCGGGCCCAAAACTGAACAAAGGACATGGGAGTATCCTCCACAATTTCCAGCCCCTCCTCTGGGAGGGACCCCTGAATCGATAAACTTCAGTCACTTAGTTGAGAAGGTAATATATGCATGTACTAATAAAACAACACAACACAACGCTACCTCATTGACCCCCAAGAAGAAAAGGAAGAGGAGCGATATCAGTGAAGAAATCAATGCCAGTTAGGATATCAATACATGTTAGAGTTTCACAAACATGGGCTGATCCACATGAACATTTTGTTTTCACTAAAATGCTTGTACAAAGCTTATGACTGTAATTAGATCAGTATGAGCCCCTACTGAATGTCTCTAGGACTTTGCTGACTATGGGACAGTGTGATTTAATCATAGGAGGAGAGTGGAATCTCATTCTACATCAGTAATTAAATAGATCAGGAAGACCTCATTTGAGAAGAAATAAAGATAGGTGTTTAATGAAGGATTTTATCAACAAGTATACACTAATAGAACCATGGAAGAGAATACACATTGGCATCTTGCCTAAATGGAACACGCTTATCTATTGACTTCTTTTTGGCACCCAATAGGTAATTGAACAGGATGAATGATGTTACGAATATTCCAAACAGCATATCAGACCACAACTTAATTTGATTACAAAGATATAAAATGCCAAAAGGGAAAAGAAGGCTGAGCGCTTTCCTTATGACAGATCTAAATGAAAATGAAGGATCGCTGTCCTCAGCACAAAGTATGTGGGAGTCGAAAGCTTGTATGAGAAGCAAAGTAGTGAAAATCAGCTTTCATTAAAAGTAAATCTAAAGGTCTAAAAAAGGAAAATAGCTGACCTCACACAATATTATAAAATATTAACATACATAGAACACAGATAGAGAAAAAAGAGGTACTCAATATGCTATAAACATCGACAGCTGGATATACACTTGCAGATATAATGAAAAAACTATAGGAACAAGAAGAAAAGTCAGGAAGAGTACTGTTAATACAACTCGAACATATAGAAGCCTAGTGCAAGATTAAAGTCAGAAGAAATTATGTAGGGCAATTGATTAACAACCCAGTACAAATTATAAACCCATTTGTCCAATTTTACAGAGAGATGTATCATTTCTAAAATCTCGTGTCTCAAAAATACAAAAAAGAAGAACCCTGAATGTGGAAATATATGAGGGCAAAATAGCTAAAGCTATAAAAGTGATCACGACAGATAGCCCACCGGGAAAGAATGGGTTATAAATCGAGTTTTGTAAGATTAACAAGCAAAGTATGCAAAAGGTAGCAAAGTATGTAAAAGGTTCAAACACTCCTTAATTTTCGAATGCAAGTATAGCTCTGGTACAGAAAACCAGTAAAGAGCCTTTGTCATGTGATAGTTATAGACTAATATCACTGATGAATGGGGGGGGGTCACAGGGAGTATCAAAGATTTCATATTGATATTAGCAGATGCCGTCCCCCTTGTTTCGAACTATAACATTCTGGCTAATTATCTTAGCGACCATAACTCTGTACGTATTACATTAGCGATAAAATATTTTAAAAACTCCAGAGCCAAGGAGTGCAACCTGTCTTTAAGACTTTTACAAAGCATAAAGGACTACGGATTAAAAGGACAAAAGTGGACCCACTTAGATTTTTTCAGAAAATTGTCCAAGTCAACATGGAGTCTAGCATGGTGTGCCTGGAAGAAAATCCCAGTTATGTTTCTGTCATTAGGGAATTCAAAAGGTTATGTGAGTCTATCTCAGGTAAGCTAGCCACTCAAACACCTACCTTAGAAGTCATCCCACATCAATGGTTCAAACAGCCTGCTCCGCGATTCATAAACAGCTAAAAGCGGTACTTAAATTAACATCAGGCAACCCTTAAGATGTCCAAAATGCTAGGCGTGATTACCAGAGTGTTGTGAAGGAAAGGGTGAGGGAAATAAGGGACGAGGCATGGGAAGATATGACAGCTGCTGCTTCTTTAAGGGATACCACTATGTTCTGGGAGGTCATAAATCACCCTTTCTTCTGATTATGACGGCCCAAAGGTGGAAGTCATAATCCCTGAAGCTCTGTGGATGTCCCATTTCACAGGTGGTTTCCAACCTACTGAAAGAGAGCTATGGCAAACAGGAGAGTTAAACAGTTCCTCTCAGTTAGACCTAGAGGCAGCACCTCGAGATATCCCTACCTAGTCTTAGCAATAAATAAATCAGCTGCGGGAAAGGCACCGGGCCCTGATCGGTTCCCATTTGATCTTTATAAATCATATATTGATTTGAGGGGCCCAGTGTTAATAAATGTCCTAAGAAGCGCAGTTGAGGGTGAAATCCCTGAGTCATGGAGACTGGCCACTCTCTACCTGATTTCAAAAAGGGAGACAAATTAGCTCCAGCCTGCAATAGTCCAATCAATTTAATTGATGTGACTGCAAAAATCCTGGGATGGGTGATTCTGGCCAGACTAGAGACATGGGCGGAAGATAACATGATTCTAACGCCAGCCCAGTACGGGTTAAGGCCTGGCATAGACACGTTAGAACAAACACAAAATGTACACCTTATCATTAGTGAATGTGTGAAGGCAAAAGGGGGAGACAATTCATATGGCGTGTTTTTTTTTATCTTTTAAGCGCTTTAATGTGGGCAACAGGAACAAACTATGGGAAATAATGTAGAAAATGGGGGTGGAATTGAATTTACTTACCCTAATAAAACGCTTGCATTACGACCTCAAAGTTTTGGGCTATAATGTTCCATAAGGGGTATTTATCAACTCAAGAAGAGTCCCTGAGAGGCGCAAGACAGGGATACATTTTAGGCCCTTCTTTGTTCTTGATCTATAATAATGACATTACAGAATACTTATTACGGGCAGGAGTGGATGTCCCACATACAGGCGATCAAAACTGTGCCCATACTATTATACGCAGATGATGAGGTTCTGATTGCTCGTACCCCAAATGCACCCTAAATGAGCTGTTGGGTTATTTTAAAAAGTATGTGGCGGGCCTGCAGTTAAAAATTGAATTATTCAAAATCATATACCATGACAAGTGGGCCATTATGCACGAAACCTAGGAACTTTAGAATGGGGGGTACACGTTTAAAAAGAGCAGATGATTTTAGATATTTAGGAAATGTTTTTAGCTCATCCCTAAAATAAAAATCACAACTCCCTATGAAGTCACAACAAATGGGAAGGAATGTGGAGGTCATTTTCCGCTTTGCAAGGAGTCTTAAACATAAATCTTTGGCTGGGATGATAGCCTTGCATAAATCTAAATGCTTCTCTGCTGCCATATATGAGGCTGGGGTTTGAGGGTACCAAAAAGTGGACATGCTCCAACACATAGAAAACTGATTTATATACAGGATGCTTGCAGTCCCAAAGAATACTGCACATGTTATATATCAGAAGGAGTTGGGCCTACATCATATAGGTGACCAGATAAATATTGCACCACCCCTTTTATAAATCAAGTGTTGGCAAATTCCAGAGGCGGATTTGGTGAGAGCATGCATGTCAGACAGCCTCTCCCAAGATAATCTGAGTTAGATAACCTGGCTGATGCTTGTAAAATCATGTTTCCACAAGCTGGGCCTTATAGAAATGTTTACATTCCCTAATCATATTTCACCCAATGCTAAGACTATCATGAAATCTCGGAAAGAAAAACAAAGGGGGGAGTAGAGAGGTTCCACTCAACGAGTGGTGGAGGTGGATACTTCCTCCCAATGAAGCGTACTTAAACAAAGGGATCCACCCGCATGTATAGTAGATCAAGAGACTCCCGTTCATACCATGTGTGTCCCACGGTCGTGGAGAATACACATCAGTTGTTAAAATACCCCTCACACACCAAAAGGGCCCTTGGTGTCATGCTTCATCATAGGGGTCTTCCCGCCCCTCTACGGGACGGGGCGTGCTACGACCAACGTATACGTGGGAGCACTGTTCTTGGTGAGACTACTATGTGTAGTGCAAGGGTGTGCAAGGAAGGGTCAGGAGTGAGTGGAGAGTGATTTTAAAAAAATACCTGGCTCACTGGACTAGGAAAAATTTTTTTATTCTGCCATCTAAGCTGGTATTAGTAAAAAGGTGGGGGTGGAGGGTGTATGCCTCAATGAGCTTGACCTCCTGGTGTCGACATGTTTCGAAGCTTCCCCAAGCTTCTTCGTCAGGACCTAAGAAGATCCCTTCCAACGACGCACTGTGATGTGGTGAAAAATAGTGGGTGAAAAAATCAAATAGGAGGTAAATAGCCTCCAAGAGTTGGTAACGCCCCAATGGGTCTTACATACTCCTTGTAACTTGCTGCAAAGAGAACAGTTTCCTCATGAGCTCATTTACCGAGTGGTTGGAGTGCCAAATAGGCTACGCCTCCTAGGATCAGTGTCCCGCTCAAATAACCATCGACGGAGCCGACCGGGGTACACCCTCCACCCCCACCTTTTTACTAATACCAGCTTAGATGGCAGAATAAAAAAAATTTTCCTAGTCCAGTGAGCCAGGTATTTTTTTAAAATCACTCTCCACTCACTCCTGACCCTTCCTTGCACACCCTTGCACTACACATAGTAGTCTCACCAAGAACAGTGCTCCCACGTATACGTTGGTCGTAGCACGCCCCGTCCCGTAGAGGGGCGGGAAGACCCCTATGATGAAGCATGACACCAAGGGCCCTTTTGGTGTGTGAGGGGTATTTTAACAACTGATGTGTATTCTCCACGACCGTGGGACACACATGGTATGAACGGGAGTCTCTTTATCATGAAATCTCGCCATGTGAACCACTGTTTGAAGGAGAGGTTATGGGGCACTTTGAATATGAAAACAGTTGAGTATTTTTTGCAAATTCCAGCAGTTAACTCCATTACATCGTATTTGTGATGGACTGAGAACGTAAATCATCGGCTTTATTTACCATATTTTAGGTTAAATATAATCTATTTTAAAGTTGCTTTTCCGATACTATGTGCATGGCAGTGCGACCTACACTTTAATAATGCCACAAACGGAATCACGTGTCTCTTTATTCTATTTTGTCCACTATATTGAGGCCCAAGAAGTACTTTCTTGATTCCCTTGTTGCGTCAGGAAGGGAGTAAGCAATACTGGTTAGCAATAGAATTTTTGCAAAAATTAACTATGACAGACATGTGCCACACAGTTTTCAACTTTATTAGAATTGTGATTAGAAACTTCTACGAGTATGTAACCTTTCAATGGATGTTTTGCCTTTATTGATAAATTTGGTATTTATTTTAAAACCATGTATGCTGTAAATTTTTTAAATGTCATTCAATGCAAGATGTTTATAGTTGTAATGATCAAAATTATCTTTTCATGCTCAAATGTATTAAAGCTTATAAATATGAAAATTAATATAACTATAAATATGATGCTTTATATGCTTTTTATGGCACACTGCCGAAATAAAAATGTTTTGACCGACTGACACTGGTGAATGAAGATATTAGTCAAGGTGCAACATGTTAAAAAAAGAAATTGATACCCTGATACATTAACCACAAGTAGGACTTATACATAATAGAACATTCAACTCACACTTATTGGGAATAAGACCAGACTTTTTAGGTTTTTTGGTTATTAACTCTTTTTATTATTTTTGTTGTTAATAAATACAGCATGTAGTGTATAACATTAACAACTAATGTATAGCATGATACAGATTTCCATATCACAGAGGTGTCTCACTTTGTCCAATTCACATAAGGCCAGTATTCATAGGAAAAGTTAGATGGCTATACACTGAACCAATGGCAAACTATGGAGCTTTCATCTCACAGCCCTTTATTTTGCTTAGAGAGACTAGGCAAAGCTGTCCACTCTCTCCTTTAAGTCACGTTTGTATTAGCGCTACAACCTCTAGCAGAAGCAATTAGGCCATCTCTATTGATAAATGGGGTACAGGTGATCAAAACATTATGCTCAATGTAGCTGATGAAAAATTCTTAAACGTAAAATCCAGCATTGATTTCATTAATATCCACTTTTTCAATTCCAAGGGTACAGAATACAATGGGAGCAGTATGAGTAACTATCACTGACAACAAGATCAGACAGAGTTAATAATAAAATAGTTACTTTCAACGGAAAGCAAATAGTTTGAAAAATCTATGTATACTACTTACATGGAGAATATGCTAACTGACAAGCTTATCTTGCTGCTAGATACCATTGCAGAAGATTTTGACAGGTGGACAAAATTAAACTTTTCTATATAGGGAAGCACACTTACTGTCAAAATTAATGTTGTGCACAGACTTTACAACATTGGTCCCTGGTCCTATTGAAAATACTGCCTAATTTGTCAGTAACAATGAAACAACACATACAATCTTTTCCATGGGAGAATTCTAAGCTAAGACTCAAGATGTCAGCATTACATGCCTCCAGAGAACCGGGCAGGTTGTTGTTTGCAAGCATGGAATCCTATTGGTTAGCATAACTATCACATCTGAGATGCATGCTCGCAGCATGTGAAACAGTGCCACGGTGGATAGGCATAGAGAGGTATGCTTAATTCTAAAGATTGCATAATTCAAATACACATGTAAAAGCCACATAGTGGTAAACATCTGTGCTTAATTTGTAAAATATTAAGTGCAGGTGCTCAATTCTTTGTAGGAGCCCACACCCACTTCCCCGGCTCCAACCACATCATCAACTGCCACTGCTGAAAGCGAGATGTAATACCCAATCTGAAATTCAGAAAGGGAGCCTTCCTCAAGTAAGGTTTTTATAGGAGGTTCCCCCTGTTCCAGAGAAAATGAAATCAAAACGTTCATTTAAAGCACCATTTTGGAATAAATTGACTGAAATGACTAATGCACTGAAAGGGGCAACATGAAATATTCCAGTACTCTATGTGCCTATTTGGGGAGAAGACAATACTGGGGCAAACATGCTTTGTGTCCTCATTTTTAGCAGAGTCTAATTCTGTCACGAGGAAAAAGAAACAACTTTTACAATTCAATTTCAATTCAATTTGTCTTTATTTCGATTAAATTCATCATAAAAGACAGTACAAAAAAAAAAAAGTTCCATAAATATACAAAAAGATAAAATCATTACAGGAATAAAAACAGGATAAAAACTAGATAAAAACACATCACATGGTTACCATTAAATCCTAGTTCTAATAATCCAAACCCATCCTAGAAATTTGGCCACAGCAATTACAATGGGTTCGCAAGTGTCATATCTTAAAATTCTTAAGGCCACGAACCCCACCCTAGTACCCATATTGCGGCAAATGGGTTTAAGCCATTTCGCCCGAGGGGCTGCATAGGCCGGGCATTAAAAAAATATATGACCAACCGATTCCCTACAATCAATACACCAACGACAGGATTTGGTCACCTCCCCCTTCCAATTTTTGGTAAACAATCTGGTGGGTAGGGAACCAACCCTTAGCTGGTGGTATAATTTCCTGTCGCTGGACCTACTAATAATATCCCAGTAATCTTCTAGTAATGGGACACTTTTACACTCAAGGAACTTGCCGGTCAGTGACGTTGCCAAGATTTGATTGGACTGTTTCTGGTGTAGCTGGGACCAATATAAACTTTTAAATAATTTTTTGGGGGGAAAGGGGTTGTCAGCAGGGTCAGACCACAGGTTTCCCAAGCCCATAGATTCCAAAAGCAATCTAACTTGCTTAAACCATGCTATATTTCCAGAACCCAGGATAGAACGAACATCCAGGATGGCCTTAGCATATGGGGCTAATTCCGGAATAGTCCACAGTCTTCTCCATAAGGCCAATGGTTTGAACCGGGCAATATCATCAATTGAGTGACAGCCAAGATCCAATAATAATGGTTTCATGGGGCTTGTGCTAGGGAGACCCGTAAAGTTCTTCAAAAATTTGTTTTGCACCTTGACCAAAGAAGATAGGTCTGCAAAACCCCAGAGTTCCGCGCCATAGAGAATTGCCGAACTAATCCTGGAGTTATAAATCTTTATTGCTGGACCTATCCTTTTGGTCTGTGACAGTCTC
Source organism: Triturus cristatus (assembly GCF_964204655.1). Classification (NCBI taxonomy): domain Eukaryota; kingdom Metazoa; phylum Chordata; class Amphibia; order Caudata; family Salamandridae; genus Triturus; species Triturus cristatus. The sequence goes on along the minus strand of NC_140595.1, from coordinate 271,698,689 downwards.
TGTTCTTTCACCAAACACCCGGAAAGCTGGGCAAACTTGAGGGATAAAATATCAATTTGGGGCTTCCAGCTCAGTTTGCTTTCTAAGACAATCCCCAAATAGGTCATAACGTTTGTATGTTCTAACTTTTCATTATTCATCGTAACATGACCTGCCACACGTCTTCCTTTATTAAAAACCATATGCTTGGTTTTAGAAACATTTACTTGTAGATCATGATCGAGACAGAAAGTGTCAAACTTATTCAAGGCTGCCTGTAACCCCATCTGTGTCTGTGATAATAAAAGGTGTCATCAGCAAACATGAGCAGCGGGAGCTTGTTACCACCCAGGGAAGGGGCATCGGTTGAAATGGATGAAAAATACTGCACAACCCTATTTATAAATAGCAAAAAAAGAGTTGGCGCTAGGACGCACCCTTGCCTGGCACCCCGTGTTACTTTAAATCTGTCTGTGACCTGCTCTTGGTTCCCCCATCGGACTTGGGCAAAGTTTTCGTCGTGCAACCTAATTACAATATTCAAGAGATCAGCGGGCATCCCTAGCCCATCTAGAACCCCCCATAGTTTAGTCCTAGGAACTAGGTCAAATGCTGACCTAAGGTCGACAAAGGCGGCATATAAAGTGCCGCCACCTAAATAGACCGTTTTCCAAACGATCAATTGGAACCTGAGGACCTGGTCAATGGTGCTGATGCGGGATCTAAACCCAGCCTGTAGGGGCGATAGAATGTCCTCCTGCTCAATCCATAACTGAATTCTTGCCAGAACCATCCTGGCAATAATTTTTTGGATCGAATCGATTAGACTGATCGGGCGATAGTTCCCTGGGCTCGAGCGATCGCCCTTCTTATAGATGGGCAATATCTCGGCACCTTTCCATGATTCGGGGATAACCGCCCCCTTTGCTATGGCGGTAGCCAAGAAGGCGATATAGGGTACCCAGTTGCTTTGATCAAATTTGAAAAGATCCGCCGGGACACAATCAATACCCGGGGCCTTTCCACTGGGTATCTTTCTTAAAGCCGTCTCAACTTCTCTACAATCAAACGAAAGATTTTGGGTGGTAGTCGTATCCCAAGAAATTTGGGGGAATGTCTCATCAATCAGGTTAGTACCAGAAAACTGGGACTCAAAATGCTCCACCCATATCTCAGGGAGAACATAGTTAGAGGGAACCTGCAAATTCGGGGAATTACCCCACTTCACAATGTGCCAGAACTTGATCAAATTTTTAAGTTTGCTGGCGACTAAAAGGTCTTGCCAATATCTAACGTGACAAAATAAACCAAAAACACATACATTGAATAAAATCATATATTACACCTAGAAGAGCCACTTGTCACTTCCAGTGTCCGAAGGGGTTTCGTTCATAATCAGTTGAGTATTCCATTAAAGTGGTTAATTTTAGAGGAACAATTAAAAGAAATGATTACCAATTGGGCTTGTTACTATTGCTCACTCCCCCGGAGCAATGCATGTGCATTTATTAGAAATTCAGAATAATAAAAAACCTGAAACTTAACTGGCGTTTCCAAATATAGTTCTCTATCACATAGACAAGACAGCGATTACAAAAGAGGCACACGTTCAAAATATGCTTTTTAATTAAAGAATTCTATCTTAAAATAAAGCACAGAATAATGTCATCGCCCCAAAAAAGCCCTAAAACCTAGGCCAAAAAAAAAGGTAGTGACTGGGCAGTTTGATTTTGACCTTTTCTCAAGTTATACCAATTAGTGCAAAACTACCACAGTGCTATACAAAATATATAAAGACAAAATAACCAAAAATACGATATAGATAAATATAAATACACATGAATACATGTACTACAATAAAAAAATACAAAAAGAAAATTAAGTCTTACAAATACAAAATAAAGAGAATATACAAAATAGAACAATAAATATAACAACCAAACAAGGAGATACATAAATGTTACAAAATATTAAATATATTGACACTGTCAATAAAGTGTTATGAATTAAAAATAAAATAACATATATAAGCTAGAACAAAAATCAAATATCCAAACACCGCAAAGTATAACTTTTTAACTTATGCAATACATTACAATTGCAAGTGTTTTGCCAGTTGGACTAGGCCAACATCCAGAAACGCCCATAACCTGTCTAAATTGCTTGTGTATTCCAAGTCTTCCTCTTTCCTTGCGTTATTCCTAGCATCATCAGCCGCTCTTCTTCCTTTTCTAGCCATGACTGAACATAGGAATAGGGTTGAATCTCTTAAATGGTGGGCCAACAAGATTTAAAATATTAGAAAAGATGTTGTTTCAGTCAGCAATGATGCTCTTGTTGATATGCATATAAGATTCATTTGAGAAAAGCCCCTCTCACATTCTGCAGTACTGATGGTAACACCGTGCAAGGCTATCAAAAGCTACTTCAACTGTATGGTTTCGCGATTGCCAATGTTGAATCTTTTACACAGAGACTCAATAACAATTTCACCATAAAGAGAGGGTAGTTCATCAGGTCAGCACTGTTTGTATACAATTTCACTTCACTAATCAGTATATCATACTCAGCCTTTTTGTCAGTAGAAATAGTACCTCCTGTAGACAACAGACCATATCTTAAATATATGCAATGCTGCAAAAAAACTGTCCCTGTTAAATTATTTGATCATCGGTCTTTCCTTTGTGCAGCATCACACCTTGGAATATATTGCAGCCTTTTTACAATGTGAGAAATGGTTCCCTTGCCTGTCTACCATTGCCTCAAACACTGCTATTTGCCAACAAATAGCTCGATGAGTATCAATAATTGTAGAGTTGTATTTCTGTAACTCAGGTGATAACTCTGATAACTCCTGAAGAGCATCACACATGAAGCCTAGATTAGCAACAAACTGGATAGATGATAACCACCTACATGGGCCTGTGTGCATGTTTCGTCTTGAACTGTCACGGAAACCATCATCAGCTTCACTAATAAAGTGCTTGTAGAGAGCAGGATAAGCATTCCAAATAGCCTCCACTGTTCTGAAGCTAGGTGCAACTCAATGACTGTCTAATAATCTACCTATTCTGCAAAACTGAATTTCAAGAGCTTCAGTACCTTCTTTCAGCTCCAAATGGTTAATAACAGGTGAGGCAAATAGAGAATACAGCTTATCAAGTAGGTTTTGGAAATGATTTGTAGCACCGATATCTTTCATTACATCATGAACTGCAAGTTCTAGACGATGTGCTGAGCAATGCCAGGCTACAATATTGGGAGAGATTTTTTCTTGCAACCTCATTACAACACCACTATGGTGGCCAAACATCACTGAAGCCCCATCACAGGCAACTGAAACCAGGCATTTGGCGAGAAAGTCCTCACCTATGTTAACTAGATCTTTCTTTAGTGCAGATAGTAAACTGTTTACTATGCCTTCAGCTGACAAATCACTCAGCTCAATGAGGATAATGAAAATATTTGCTAGGGAGTCCATGCCAGATAGCTGTATTCAAATGTACACAATTAAAGACCTTTTTTCTATTTAAAGCGGTTGCTTCATCTAGTATAAGACATACGTTTGGGGAAAGTTCAATGATATTGGCAATATCTTCCTCTTCATTTCTGAGGATATGTGGCGTTGTATGTCTGGGTAAGTCACACTGGAGTGCAAAATTCACCCCACATCCAGTTCATTCAACAGCAGCAGTCAATCTCTGTATCAAAACCATACGCTGGCCTTTTCCACTTTCCTTCCTTATAAGCAATAAGCAATAAGGAATACTTGACTGTTGCTAACATTCTTACAGATTGAACTTTTGCAGTTGCTTACAATAAAGGATCTTTTTTAGCATTTTTTAAGATATTTAAAGTTGCAAGATAGGCCTTGGTTTGTGCATGTTCTGCAATCTTTTTTTCTCAATGATTTCTGCAGTTGGTCTGTATTGGTGCATTATGCCTTATGCCTTTACAGTAGACTCAGTACATTCTTTGGACAATTTAATTCCCCTGGAACTCTCAGCACCAAGATCTCAGACTTGGCAACAAACAGAACAGCCAAGGTTATGGCCTTTAACAATTATCCACGGATGCTAACGTTAGAAATACATTTTTTGGTCTTGTTTCCAACCTTTAGGAAGTACGCCTTTCCTAAAAACTGTGGCTGCATGCGGTTTAAGTGATAATGTTTCAAACTGCTTGCTGGTGCTTGGTGTTTCCTCTGTATCAATCTCCACAGCATGATGAAGAAAATCTCTAAGGGGACTATCTTGTGTCTATCCTTCTGTAGGGGTGATAACAATGCTGCTAGTAGCATTTTCACACTCGTCTAGTGCCTTCTCTTGCACTTCATAATCTTGCTTGTTCTCATCATCAATAATAAGAATATGGTCTTTTCTAGGAAGTTTGCTGTAGGCTCTTCATCATCTATGGGCTTAGATTTTATGAAGTATCTTGAAATCGTCATCTGTCCAGTGTGTGACATTGTAGGGAAGCAAAATTAAAGAAAAAGCACTAGATAGGTGTGACGTGAGATGTTAATTCATCCAATAGGCACAGTTCTGAACAAGCATAATATTTATTTGCACAAAAGACATTTCTGCAGCTGCACATCTATTACCAAGACTCTGATTTTAACTCAAACAGATCCTACGACTTTGCCTACCCAAATTCAGGCCTTTTAAAATTCTACCACTACCCTGCAGTGCTCACTCAAAAGACATACAAAGTCTTTAAAGTTTGGCTCCCCTTTAGGCTTTGACTTCCAGTATTACTACAAATGCAAAGTGGGATCCATTTTGAATGACCTTGGTTCAGCATGGCACTAGAAACGATTCCACGCATGTAACTAGTTTGGCTTCACTAATAGCGCTCACACAATACAGCCCAAAAGCGCAACCTAGATTAATTCCGTAAAGGAGTCACTCCGCTCTTCCAAGTGCGTAAGAACTACCGCAAGCACGGATGCTCAGGCATGCTGCGAAATGCACACTAGAACCGCCTTCACACATTTAGCTAATTTATCTGTGGAGAGGTGTGGCTCACTAGTTAGAGGCGGCAGACCTGTAAGCAGAGAATCGGCCAGGGACCAGGGTTCAATTCCCGACGCGGCAGGGTCGTGGACCAGGGTCAAAACGGACTCGATAATTCTCGCCTCGGTACCTACTCTAACCAGGAACACACTCGGCAACTCTGGGCATTAAGCTTGCCTAATCTCTACAACGGCCCCCCACAGATGCCGGGGATGCCTGGTTTCACCTTGGAGATATCCAGAAAGGGACCATCTCACAGGGATAGCCAGGACGGGTTCCCCAGCGGTCTACAGTGCCGGGACACCCCGTTGCTGGGGTAGCTGTGCGCTTTACAAGTCTACAACAACGACATCCTCACTAAAAGAGCTCACACAATATTGCCCCGAAGCGCAACCAAGATTAATGCCGTAACAACCATTAAAGGAGATAAAAATGCTCCACTGTATGCTTTACCCGGAGAATACATGATTAGCTCCTAGCAAACCACGACCAAAACAATAGAGGCACCCATGTAATCATGGCGTGAAGGGAATTACTATTATAACACCCTTGATAGGCCAAGTGTTAACCATTTACCGGGGATGTAAAGCGCTGAGTAGTATGCCTTACTCGAACAGATAACTCACGACCGATCGCCTTTACAAATGTGACAGTATGATATACCTCCGTTAAAGCACAACATCGCGCTGCCATAAACAACTGGGTAGATGAATGATAGCACGATACCATGCCAAACTGCTCTACGCGCCAACACAACCTAGAACAATTGCGCCAAAAGCATACTACTCAGAACCGAGTACTCTCTGCCTGCACACCAGCTTTGATTCGGCCATACATACATGCACAAGCTTGATTATCAGAGAACCATACACCTATGAACATGATGCGTTTTTGTGAAATAATTTAATATAACAATGGTAGAACAGCTAATCATGTATGTGTCCATCCTTTCCTTTTCCCAGTAACAATCAGTATGTTCAATTTAAAAACAGAGCATCACCTATGACACGTAACTGCACACACAATAGCCCAATGAGACTAATTTGTACCGTTATGACTTGGCATTATGGTCTTTTCTTTTCAGTTGTAGACACAATCTCATCTACAAGTGTTGGAATATCGCGCACTCCCGTTTAATCTCTGAGTGTGGTGAATTTTAACAAGTAGTGGCGTGCTGCTAGAGGAGCGACCCCTAAACCAAGGTCGAAGAAATAACGAGAGTTGCACTATCCCATCCAGGGTGGTGTCCCTCTATGCGCACAGCATTGTGGGGTAACAAAGTTACCAATTTTCGTTCTGGTTAAACCAAAGTTCATTTATTCATGATTAGAAATTCATTGTTCCGTGTAACAAATTGTCACATTTTGTGTCAACAAAGGTACTGATGGATATCCTCTATGCATTTCGGGTAAAACCCTTCATCAGGAGGAATCCTGTAAACAGAAATAGGAGATAATGTTGCATGTCCCCTCATAGGATTTAACTTCAACTAACAAATTAAAGCATTAACAAAGCTAAATGTGTAAACATGTGCCATCCAAGATATCAAGCTTCAAAAAGTGCGCGAAAGCATATCAAGAAACGCTGTTGAGAAGAACTGCAAAAGCGTATTAAAAGTTGCACCCAAGCTATCCGGTGTCTTCTTTGAAAATTTACCGCGTGTGGCTCGTGCTGCGAAATAGATACTTTGATAGCGGCGTGTTAAGTAGATACGTAAATGTTATGTAAAATATAAAATATATATAAAATAAAAATAAAAATAATGCGTGCCAAGATCAAGTGAGATAGTCCAACACGTATACAAAGTAAACAGTGCAGTGTTAACAACATAAGCCATAAGATAAAACCACGCACCAAAGTCGATTGAGATCGTGAAAGTTACCTCAGTTCACCCGTTCGAATGAGCATATCCAAACTGCTCTGATCCGGAGAACCGTTAGTGAGCGTGTAGCCATGTTAAGTATGCGGATAGTGAACAGAGAAAGAAGACTCTAGTAGTGGCGGCCATCTTAGAGTAGGAAACATGTAAACTGTCAGAACATGACAAAAATCAATAAACAATGACTCGACAATAAAACCGAGTTAGTGCAATGTAACCAAGGCAAAATAAAAGTTGAAATGATAAGTTGTGGCTTATGTTGTTAACACTGCACTGTTTACTTTGTATACGTGTTGGACTATCTCACTTGATCTTGGCACGCATTATTTTTATTTTTATTTTATATATATTTTATATTTTACATAACATTTACGTATCTACTTAACACGCCGCTATCACCGTATCTATTTCGCAGCACGAGCCACACGCGGTAAATTTTCAAAGAAGACACCGGATAGCTTGGGTGCAACTTTTAATACGCTTTTGCAGTTCTTCTCAACAGCGTTTCTTGATATGCTTTCGCGCACTTTTTGAAGCTTGATATCTTGGATGGCACATGTTTACACATTTAGCTTTGTTAATGCTTTAATTTGTTAGTTGAAGTTAAATCCTATGAGGGGACATGCAACATTATCTCCTATTTCTGTTTACAGGATTCCTCCTGATGAAGGGTTTTACCCGAAATGCATAGAGGATATCCATCAGTACCTTTGTTGACACAAAATGTGACAATTTGTTACACGGAACAATGAATTTCTAATCATGAATAAATGAACTTTGGTTTAACCAGAACGAAAATTGGTAACAATCTCATCTACAACACATAAATGTCCGAATACGTTCACTTAAGAAGAAGGGTAAGTGCACTACTTGCCCTTGCACGTAACCTCAATCCAACGTGCATTCCTTGGTCCTGAAGAAAGCCCATAGACCAGATTGGGCGCACATGGGCTGAAACATGTCAACCACTCACAGACAGGTGCGATAGAACAGTAACCCTTCTAGCACCGCACCATCACTTTAATTTTAACCTTTGCCCCATCTACGACATAATAAACAGTGGATCTACAGATGTAGGCAATCTTAACGACGCTGCACTTTCACATTCACTTTCTCTAATCACTACTGTCAATACAAGTTGGTCCTCCTCCAGGTGGAGGAAGCATAACCAAGACAAAATGATGATGCTTTTCACATATCATCCCTTCGGAGAACCAAGATATACCGCACACACGGTTTATTCGTGAATGATGGTTTTTAAAATTCTGACCCTGGTAATATACAGGACAAGTGATTCATTAACCTTTGATTATATCTAACATGGCCGGAAGCTGAATGAATCGCAGCTTTACTCTCCCTCTTTGTTGAATATGAGACTATTGAAGCAGCGCACAGCTGTGGGAGCTCACCTTGACGTAAAACTACAAACGCCCTCTACGTCGGAGAAAAAATCCCTTGAGAAGGGCCATAGACTCCACTAAAACGGCATTGCTACTGGGAATCTATAATATACATACATCATCCAGAACGCTCCTAACCAAAATGGCAGAGAAACCTGAACTCAGCTACGCAGACGAGGGGATTAATGCAACTTTGTCGGGCCCATCCATATTGCACGACAGTGATCTCAGTCAAACACTAGCTAGACAACCACTAGAAAATAGGCCACCTTTTTTAAGGAGAGGCCACAACAATCGCCGCAGGAGAAGAAAAGGAGTAACTTGGACAGAACAAGACCATCATGTCCTCACCCGCAGCATGTTGAAAGAGAGACTAGGACCAAGTGCAACAACAGGCTAATGGTGAACCTAACGAACAGGACAATCACGGAAGACCAACAAAATGTCCTAAATAAAGGCTTGGGCTTCGTCCCCACACGACCACTAGACCAATTCAAATTACAATGTAAATTTGCAGAATTCTGCAGGAAGATAAAACTCAAGGCCTTTTTTAAGGATAAGGAAGACAATTCCACCACAAGTGACACCAACCTACGCAACAAATCGACCTTCTGCCCACCAACTCACCTCGTACCCATAGAGGTGCAAGCCTTTGAACAAGTGTTATTCTATGAAGTGAAAAACATAAAAGAAACAAAGAAACCCTATATGAACCTGACTAAATGAGAGAGACAGCCACTTGAGGAACTACAAAAGCAAGAAGGGCCAATCATAAAATCGGCAGACAAAGGTGAAGGCATTGTCCTACTAAACCAATAAGATTATGACAGACAATGCACGGACCTCCTCTCAGATGAAAAATTCTACAAACTACTATCTGCAGATCCTACCCCCAGACTGCAACGGACAATCGAACTGATGGTAGATGAAGCGGAAATCAACCAATGGATTTCCAAGAATGAGGTTGATTTCTTAAGAACCAAAGCACCCAGAACTTGTTACTTCTACTCGCTACCAAAGACACATAAAAACAGAACTCCACCTCCAGGACGACCAATCGTCTCCGGAATAGTCTCAATCCTCGAACCTCTTTCAGAATTTGCCGACCACGATCTAAGACCACTCGTCCAGAAAACCCCAACATACCTCAAAGACACACAGGACCTACTTAACCAATTAAAATGATTAACATTCCGTGAGGGATCAATGTGTCTGGTAGGTCTCGACATTGAGAGTCTCTATACAAGCCTGCCACAACAAGCAACTCTGCAGACCCTAGGAGATATACTGTTCGCAGAACAATGGGAGCACAACACCCCTAGACACTTCGTATTAGAATGCTGCCGCCTAGCACTTACAGAGAACTTTTTTGAATATAATGGCACTATGTTCTTCCAGACCCACGGAACATCTATGGGTAGCACATTCGCCCCAAGTATTGCAGGACTCTATGTGATCGATTTCAATAACAAAAGCATCCTAATTGTCATCAACCCTTACAAAACAAAGATACTTTTCAGGAAACACTACATAGACAATGTCATAATGATCTGGGATGACACACCAGAAAGCCTGCCGGATTTCCACATGTGGCTCAATACCAGGGATGAATTCCTTAAGTTCACTTACATAGCGGACAAACAGAGACTGAATTTTCTAGACATAACAATTTACATTGAGAACAATGAGATTAACACCAAGACCTTTTACAAACCAACCGCTAAGAACAGTCTCCTTTCCTTTAACAGTTTCCACCCTTGTTCTCCCAGAGAAAACTTTCCATACAGCCAGTTTCTGAGGCTCAGACGCAATTGCAATAAATTACAAGATTATAAAACACAAGCACAAGACCTGAGCCACAAACTACAAGCAAGGAACTATTCACATAACATCATACAGAAATGCCAGAAGAGAGCCAGAAATCAGCAAAGGGTTAAGCTTCTTGAGACCTCTGTAAAAGAACAAGACAAAAGCATAATCACATGTGTCACAGCATGCAATACTGCATCTAACACAGTCAAGAACATTTTTAACAAAAACTGGTGGATTCTGACATCTGGAAACCTGAAATGGCCAAAACCACGATTCAGCAATAAATGAACCAGAAATATATGTGATCTACTTGTCCACACCAGACACCCGCCAAACAAGTAATGAATCGAATCAAAAACCAACACCTGGAACTTGGCACCAATAATCGGACATTATCCATGTGGGTCCTACTCTGTCTGCAAACTCACTAAAACCACCAAGACAATACAACTAAATCCAGACTTGAAACGGACCTTGAAAAACACACGAATTGCAATACAACACATCTAATCTATATGATTACTTATCCGTGCAACCTAAAATATATAGGTATGACATGCCGGAAGGTAAAACAGAGAATCTGCGAACACCGGAGCAATATCAAGTGCATAGGACAACGACTAAAATGTGTACCCATTACATCAACCTCAAACATTCCATTGACGAAATCAGCTGGGTTATCATGAAGACACTAAACACCAGAAATGAGAACGCAGAACGCATCCTCTTTGAAAAAGAACAAAGGTGGGTTCATCGCCTCAAAACTTACGAAGAAGGACTGAATGACAACATACCATGGCTCTCGATGTCACGCTAATCCAGCACAGTCATGTGACCAAACAATTCCACCCTTAGAATTACAACCGACCGGACAGAAAGGAGAGTCAGACATACAACGTGACATGTACTGTCCGCCATGGACACACACAACGACTTAGGCACAGCTGGATTCTACAAGTACTTAAGGCCCAAGTCTCCATTTCATTCAGAGCAAAACGTCATCAACAACCTATACAGGCATTATTATCACTAAGTGATGACCACTGGGAGAGGCAACAACCGCATAACACAACTACATGAAATTGCCCACTCCGATTTGCCCTTAGAAATACCATTTACACACTGGCAATCTTTTTGTACAAAGAATGAAAAGAAATCATAATCTTGCACACTCCCATTTGCTGTCAGAAACACCCTTTACACACTGATAATCTATTTATATAAATAGTGAAAAGAAATCATAAGACCCTACAGTCCAGAATTCATGGAATTACATGAAATACCTTTTCATTCCTTTTCATTACCAAAACGGAAGTCTTTCAACTATGCCTACTGTAACCTGTTTTACATAAAATGCGCTTTTCTACCGCCCACAGGGCACGGCAGACAGCGCCAGCACAAGTTGCTTTGCAGACTTCCTTAATATGCAAATTCAAGGATTTGATTGTGGCTGACTTTTTTACCATCTTTTTAACTTAAAATGTAATATTTCAGATGAATTGTTTTATTTCTTTTAAACTTTTTAATCACTTTTAACTTGTTTGTATACTTGTGCTTGTTCTTTTATGGTGAATAACTGAAATAAAGAATTATTGGATTGGATTGGCTTTGGAGACTCAGAAAGGTATGTCACGCCGGGCAGCTTTACAGAGCAAGGCCACCGCGACGACACAAAATATGATTTTCGGAACTCTCTTTCCTCCAAAGAGAGTCCAAGAGCCTGTCCCCCGACAGAGGCAAATTTCCCTCTAAATAAGGTAAATAAGTCATTCCCTACCGCTCTTCCAAGCGCGTAAGAACTACTGCAAGCACGGACTCTCGTGCATCCAGCGCGATGCTCACAAGAACCGCCTCCACGCATTTAGCTAATTTGGCCTCACTAGAAGCGCTCACACAATATTGCCCCTAAGCGCAACCAAGATTAATTCCGTAACAACGATTACCGGAGATAAAAATGCTCCATGCACTGTATGATTTACCCAGAGAATACATGATTTGCTCCGAGCGAACCACGACCAAAACAATAGAGGCACCCATGTAATCATGGCGTGAATCGAATTACTATTTTACACCCTTGATAGGCCAAGTGGTAAGCATTTACCGGGGATGTGAAACACTTACAGCAGATTGCACTTTTACTGGTCCAAGCAAAGACCTAATTAAACGGCTCCGTGAGTTATAAAAAAAAAACGGAGGCAAGCAAATTGAACACCAACTCGCACATGCAATTAACCACTAACACGCTATGAGTAGTATGCCTTACTCAAGCATATAACTCACGACCGATCGCCTTTACAATTGTGACAATATGAGATACCTCAGTTAAAGCACAACATTGCGCTGATATAAACAACTGGGTAGGTGAATGACAGCATGATACCACTTCACACTGCTCTACGCGCCCACACAACCTAGAACAATTGCGCCAAAAGTATACTGCTCAGAACCGAGTACTCTCTTCCCGCACACCAGCTTTGATTCGGCCATACATACATGCAGAAGCTTGATTATCAGAGAACCATACACCTATGAACATGATGCGTTTTTGTGAAATAATTTAATATAACAATGGTAGAACAGCTAATCATGTATGTGTCCATCCTTTCCTTTTCCCAGTAACAATCAGTATGTTCAATTTGAACACAGAGCATCTGTTGCAATGATGGATTGTAGTCAATGAGGTAAACCAAAGTAGAGGTTTATTTGTAGGTTACAGGATGGTAGTTACAAGTAGATGAGTTAGTTCAGGTTGATACAAGGTCCCACCAGGAGCTGCATCTCGGCTGCTCAGCCCACTCTCTCCAACTGTCATTCCTCCAGTCCCACAGGCACACCAACATTCCACACAGTCATCAGGCATTCCAACGTTCCATACACACACTCATGCATACTGGCTAAGCAGCAGGAAATGTAAGTACAACACATCCTCTTCCCTTACGAAATCAAAAAACTAAAAATAGTAACAAGCCAATAAGAGAGTAGCACCAATATGCCGAAGACTTGTTAAAACATTGCATCCAAATATACATCTTAGGTGAAGAAATGATACATAATGAAGAAAGACAGTGAGGATGCAAAATGAGTGAAGATATATAGGAAGGAATAGAGTGCAAAAGAGAAAATAAGAATTTTGCATAGCACACATCCCCCTTTCCTTGGAAAGAAGAACCTAAAGAAGAAAATACAGAGAATTAGAAAAAGCAAGAAACTGGAAAATAACACACAGAGATATGTGAAGAAATAAAAGCAATTGACATGGAAATGAGGATTTCACATGGAAAATGAGGATAGGAAGAAGGCTATCCTCTAAACAACAATAGTATAACAAGCCCATAAAGCACTCAACATTTCAACAATTCCAACATTTCAAGAATAAATTGCCCAATGTGCACCCAACATTTCAATATTTCAACAATTTCAACATTTCAAGAATAAATTGCCCATTGTGCACTCAACATTTCAATATTTCAACAATTTCAACATTTCAAAAATAAATTGCCCATTGCGTACTAAAAATTTTAAATATAGGGATCACTGCCCATTACGCACTCAACATTTCAATAATAGGGTACACTGCCCATTGCGCACCAAACATTTCAAGAATAGGGAACATTGCCCATTGCGCATGTATAAATAAATAAATATAAAGCTAAAACAACGCACACTGCTAGGTACATAAATAATGCAGGGTAACTATGTCAATATGAAGGGTACATTAAGTATAGTATTGTTGATGATATCATAAGTCAATACCAAAATGAAATACTCAATAGAAAACCCATAATCAGGATGTGCGTTCTCATAAATAAAGACAGAACAACTTAGTGAAACGTTGTCCTTAAAACATGGAAGAATGGTTAAACACCAGATACTAATAGTGTATAAGGAAAAAACACCTTCGCAGCCACATTGCCACAACATGAAAAAATGATAACAAATACATGAATTAAACTTCTAGTAAGGAGAGAATAACTGTAATAAGCAAAAGTTTCATTGAGACACTTATTCTCACTTGACTGAAAAACATTGTAATAACTGTAATGAAGAAAAGCCAAAATTTCAATGCGACACTATTCTAAATTAACTGAACAACGTTCAATAAAAGAAGATTGTAGTATCATGAATATTTTTTCCTGAAGTGCGCTGTGAAAACTGTGCTACTGATCTTCCAAGTATCAAGTGTCAGCAAACGCATTGACATAACCGATGTGACCAGCCAAAACATGCGTTCCATTTTACACGCTGACAGAAGAACACAGAATTTAACACATTCTGCACAGTCACAAAACTTGCCGAGTCGTTGAGTAGATTGCAGCATTTCTTAGGTAAAGGAACTATTCCATGAGCATGACAGGAAAGCGGCACTTTGGAGTTGCGTGAGAGCGCCATTGAATTGGACGACATCGTTGAAGTGAAAGGTTACAGTAGAAATCAAGATGGCGGCACGTATGGAAGAAAAGAGTCGAGTGGCTCACGGCGAGAACGTGCTCTTTTGCCTTCCGTGAACAGAGTAAAGTCCAGGACAGAACGTGCTCCATTATTTTCACACGCGACACCACGATACATAGGTAAGTGGCGCATGGCAGCCTCACAATGGATTAAACAGTCGCAGGCGCGCGCTAAGACGTTGAGCACCAAAATGTTTTGAATAGTTGGCGTTGCGCGCGACTTACAGCAAATTTAAATTCTGTCAATGTTATGACTTAAATACGTTCCCAAATAAACATCGTCCCAAAACTCACCGATGATGAAACTCGTGGTTGGCTGCGCCTTCACTAAAATCATGAAAAATGTCAAGTAAGCACAACTGACACTCCGAGAGCACGAGTGTAAGCCTCCGCTTTTAGCATATGTTTCGTTAGAGTAGTAAAAGCTGTCAAATGCTCAGAAAGAGATTAGAAAGTCCGTATTGCACACGAGTAAATTCCCTGGATGTCACAAATTTCTAGTAGGTAGAGAATTAATAACTGTTTGCTCACCGCAGGATGCTAGAAGTGTACACTTATTGTTATTGCTGGAGAGACACATATGTCAAATAATAATTTCAAACTGGTTAAATAAATTTCATTGAGGAACGTGAAGCGCCCAAGGCAGGCTGCCCGGTTGGTGGAGGACACTGGTGGGACTAGAGGGGCGTTCTTCTTCCTATTTTCAAGTTTAATTTTCTTTAAGTCGTTTCAATAGAAAAAGTCTTGCTGTAAATTCAAATATCTTTACCTCAGGTAGACAGGAAGCCAGTACACGCAGGTTTTTTTTTATCCAGATCGTCGCCAATGTTGCAATGATGGATTATAGTCAATGAGGTAAACCAAAGTAGAGGTTTATTTGTAGGTTACAGGATGGTAGTTACAAGTAGATGAGTTAGTTCAGGTTGATACAAGGTCCCACCAGGAGCTGCATCTCGGCTGCTCAGCCCACTCTCTCCAACTGTCATTCCTCCAGTCCCACAGGCACACCAACATTCCACACAGTCATCAGGCATTCCAACGTTCCATACACACACTCATGCATACTGGCTAAGCAGCAGGAAATGTAAGTACAACAGCATCACCTACAACAAGTAACTGTGCACACAATAGCCCAATGAGACTGATTTGTACCCTTAGGACTCGTCTTTAAGGTCTTTTCTTTTCAGTTGTAGACACAATCTCATCTACAACACATAAATGTCCGAATACGTTCACTTAAGAAGAAGGGTAAGTGCACTAGACGCCGAGATAACGAGTAAGGAGTACTCTCCACTACTCTGGACTGACGATTAAATGACCATCTGAACATCCTGGATGGAGGATTTTAGTATGTAAATGGTTGCACAAGAATTATTGTACAAACAGCATTAACATCCGGAAATAGAGAGATACTTAGTAAGCCCTGATGAAGTCAGAGATGCAGACGCATCGTATCTGACGAAACACGTGTTGGCTATTGTCGCTACCTAGAGAAGATTGTAACTTGTGGAAGCAAAATGACCAGTGTGAGAAGTGTCCAAGAATAAAACAACGGAGATGAAAGAAAATTGATTGGACTCTAATTATACAGTACACTTTGTGTATTGCTCAGGATTATTTGCATTTACACCTATGAACTATGATGAGTTTTTGTGAAGTAATTTATTATAACAATGGTAGAACAGCTAATCATGTATTGGTCCATCTTTTCCTTTTCCCAGTAACAATCAGTATGTTCAATTTGAACACAGAGCATCACCTATAACAAGTAACTGTGCACACAATAGCCCAATGAGACTGATTTGTACCGTTAGAACTTGTCTTTAAGGTCTTTTCTTTTCAGTTGTAGACACAATCTCATCTACAATACGTAAGTGTCCGAATACGTTCACTTAAGAAGAAGGGTAAGTGCACTACTTGCCCTTGCATGTAACCTCAATCCAACGTGCGTTCCTTGGTCCTGAAGAAAGCCCATAGACCCGATAGGGCACACATGGGCTGAAACATGTCGACCACTCACAGACAGGTGCTATAGAACAGTAACCCTTCTAGCACTGCACCATCACTTTATTCTTAACCTTTGCCCCATCTACGACATAATAAACAGGGGATCTATAGATGTAGGCAATTTTAACGACGCTGCACTTTCATATTCACTTTCTTTAATCACTACTGTCAATACCAGTTGGTCTTCCTCCAGGTGGAGGAAAGCATAACCAAGACCCAATGATGATGCTTTTCACGTAATCATCCCTGCGGAGAACCAATATATACCGCACACACGGTTTATTCGTGAATGAGGGCTTTTTAAGACGATCAGGAACTCTGACCTTGGTAATACACAGGACAAGTGATTCATTCACCTTTGATTATATCTTGCAAGACAGAGGTGAACATGGCTTCACCCAGACAGTGATCGTGAATTGCCTGCATTCCTATTGCTGGAGGGTGGAGACCCAGGCACTAAAGTGAAGGGTTTCCCTAACTAATTCAATGAAAGCCTTGGCCTACATTGCAAAGGGCCACTGATTAGTTCTTCCAGAGAATGCTATTTGGTGAATGGTATGGGGGCAGGTCAGACTGCAATTTGAAATTCAAGGAGAGAAAGTTTCTAAGCCACGCCTGCCCTTTTGTTTGTCCTTCATTGTTGCTTGAGAAAGGTTGATGGCAACCAGGAGGAGAGATCTCATAATTAAATTGTGTCAATGTTGTGGGAACTCCTGCTTGGAGTCATCCCCAGTTTTACCTCCTTTGATAAGCATCAGTTTACACAAAGGTTGTGCCTGGGAAGCAGCCTGAAAAGGACACTTGAAAAAGAACCAACCCAGTTCTGTAGCATGAAACAGTGGCTGGACTGTAGA
Source organism: Triturus cristatus (assembly GCF_964204655.1). Lineage (NCBI taxonomy): Eukaryota > Metazoa > Chordata > Amphibia > Caudata > Salamandridae > Triturus > Triturus cristatus. The sequence goes on along the minus strand of NC_140595.1, from coordinate 271,681,295 downwards.
GGTGTGGAATTTAATAAAATATCTACTTGTCCATGGAACAGGTTGCTTAATAAAACTACATGTCCTGTAAAAAAATCAACTTGTCCCTTTGGTGCCACGTACAGCAGCGACAAATAGCAGTAAACTCATTATGTAAAAGCTCTGATACTAGCCTTCATGGTTATGCCAAGGCTCATACAATAGTTGGGATTAAATTCTAGCAATTTCCTTATTTTGCCACCTTTTGGTAGCGCTACATACTGGAGCTGGAGGTAGCCTTAAGCAATAGTTCCAGGGTTGGAATGCCCTTTTGAGTCTGTGCAAACCTACTAAATTGCAGGTTTTAGGGGTTTTTAGTCAGCTCTTCTCTAATCTTTTCCCATACTGAGAAAGGTTGAAAATGTACCCCTGACAATGGCAGAACTAAAACGTCTTCCAGGGTGGGAAAAAAAGTGGTTGAAGGGAAAGTGAACTCGCAAAAGCTCAGCTGATTTTCTCATGAACGAATCGACACCTGCATATTTGCTTGTGCTAAAAAACAGTTTCCTGGCCTATTTCTGTAAATTCGTGTGAATTAATGAAAGCCCTAAATCTGCACTAATGCAAGTACATATACGATGGGTGCAATTATGTGATTTCCTTTAAGAATTTGGCCCCTAATTAGGTCCGGAATTAACCAAGACCATCTGTTTTTATGACATTTCTATCTCTCTCTCTATTGACTGTATCGGCACACTAAGTAGTTTTGTTCAGTTCCAGGGACAACTGTGGAAATGTGCACTTTTTTAAACCAAGTATATTTTATTGCTTTTTGCCAATGTTTGTAATAATGGTGAGGGCATGGCAGTTCCCACAAAGTTTTACTAAAAATAAATCAAAACAAAACATACACTGACAAAATCAAAAGACTGGCCACCAATATCCAAACTACTGGCTTGGCCAATGCTTGTTTATTTTCATGTTTTCCATCACCTTATTGAAACGGGTTGCACTGACTGTCCATTGTGAATATTTTAAATACTAGCATGCAGCAACACATTTTACTAAATGTTTCAAAGAAATGTCACCTAAAATTTCACAGTAGTTAGGCAAAAAGTTTTTTTTCCTAGTTGCATTTGTTTGTGAACATTTTATTTTGAAAGCAAAGGATCATCAATCTTGCTTTTAAGCTTCTGAAGATATTTTCAACTAACAGAGAGCATTTTGGGAGCATTGTATGTAGCCTCATATTGCTAAACAACATGTTTACACATTTTTACACTGGACCACTGTCAGCAGTGCAGTCCGAGCTTACAACATTTCCTTAGAGCACTCACCCTAATAAGAAAAGCTTTGTATTAATGAGCCATAAATACAAGTTCAAAGAGCATTAACAAAACATATGGACAAAAATATGACCTTAACTGCAGACAATGCCCTTCCCTGTTCCATAATGTGGTACTGTAAACTGGTAGCCAAAAACTTTGTGCTGCAGGGGGGTGGGCCTACTTGTCCCAAGGACAAAATCAACATGTAAAATTGCTGCCTTTGACCCAAACAATATGCCATGGGAGTGGGCTATAGGATTTCCACACCCCTGGACTGTCTCTGGTGCCCTTTGCTGTAATGTAGCCTGGCTGTCATGATATTCCTTGGGGTGGTTGAGGCATCCATTAAAAAGAACACACAAAACATGGAAAAAACAGAACAGCACTGACCTTACGACACAGCTAATTTGACCTTATGCGGCAAGTCAACGAGTCATAAATGATCACTTCAAGATTTAATTACCTGGAAGCCTGCAGGCTCACAACTATAAGAAAAACAAAATGGGATCACGGGTTGGAAGGAGAGACAGGGATGGACACAAAGAGCCACCATCAGATGACTCATAGTACAATATTAAATCTTGCTACTAGTCATGCCAGAGGCTCAATCAAAACACTACGTAACAGAACTTCAGTTGCATTCATTGTAATGACCTTTATGTGGCCTTCCTCAAAATCTGATGGGCCTACGTGGAACCTGCTTGCTGTGGGGCATAGGGAGCTGAAGTACAGGACAATGCAGCTGTTGGACAAGACCCTCTCTGCAGGGTTAACACCAAACGTTTTGCCTTTATGCTCCTGTTTTCTTATCTCAATAATTTTGGCTTTTAGGAGTCTGTGCACTATACCACTCCTTACCAGTGCTAAAGTGCTTGTGCTCTCTCCTTTAAACTTGGCACAACTGCCTTAAACCCAATTGGCACATTTAATTTACTTGCAAGTCCCTATTAAGTGGTACTACATGTACCCAGGGCATGTAAATTAAATGTGCCACTCACTTAGGTTTCGTTTTAAACATGTCTCAGGCCTGCCACTGCAGCCTGTGCATGCAGTTTTAACCCCTTCTATACTCATGACGGAATGGTTCCGTCATGAGCATAAGTGCCAGTGTGCTCATGATAGAACCATTCCGTCATGAGCACACATTAAAAAAAAAAAAATCGCTGGCGCGCTGTCGTCATTACAATGAAAACGAAACTGAAACTTAGGTTCAGTTTTACAGTTTCGGTGCTTGTGGGGCCATCTCAGCCCCCAGAGCACCAAAAAACATAGGAGAGGTATCGTTGGAAAGGAGAGAATCACCCCTTTCCAATAGTACCCTTCCCTAGTGGATCCCTGCTTGGGGATCCACCCACTAGCCACCAGGGAGGGGGGAGCGGCCCCTTGGGCAAGGGTCTTTGCTCCCGCCTATGCAATTATGCCATACAGCCTTTCTGCCCCCCCTTGGGGGCAGAAGGGGGCAGTAGACCCCAATCTGCCCCCCCGGGGGGGTTAGAAAGCACCCTAGGTGCCAGGAATGTTCTTTTTATATGCCAGGGGTTGGAGCTGCCCAAAATGAGCATGCCAATGCCCCAACCCTAACCCCCAAAGAAGGCACACGTCTTTCTGCCCCCTCCAGGAGACAGTTGGGGGCAATAGCCCCTGATCTGCTCCCGGGGGGGGACGGGGGGGGGGGGACAGAAAGCCCAATGGGCACCAGGGTTTTTTTTTCTTCAAAGTTTGGGGTGGGGGCTGCCCAGAATGGGCATGCCAATGCCCCTCCCCCCAAACAAATGCCAGTCTTTCTTCCCCTCCCCAGGGGTCAGATGGGGACAGTAGCCCCTGATCTGCCTCCCCGGGGGTGGGGGGCAAAAAGCCCAGAAGGCATCAGGGATTTTTATTTTTAATTGTAGGTAGGGGTGGGGGCTGCCCAGAATGGGTATGCCAATGCCACCAACCCCCCAAAAATTGCCACAGTCTTTCTGCCCCCCCCCGGAGGGAGATGGGAGCAAAATCCCCTTATCTGCCTCGGGGGGGGGGGGGCAGAAAGACCAATAGGCATCAGGGAATATTTCTTTTTTTAATTCAAGGGGTGTGGGCTGCCAGGAACGGGCATGTCAATGCCCCCACCATGCCCTAAAAAATACCACAGTCATTCTGCCCCCCAAAGAGACAGATTTGAGCAGTAGCCCCTGATGTGCCCCCCAGGGGGCATCAGACAGCATACTAGGCATCAGGGATTACGCTGGCTTTTTTATGTGTGGGGGTGGCCCAGAATGGGCATACCAATGCCCCCACACTAATAGCCACAGTCTTTCTGCCCACTTGGGGACATATCGGGGCAAAACCCCCCAGATTGTCCCCGCAGGGCGGCAGAAAGCCCACTAGCCACAGCCTTGTGTTTAGCAATGTGCCTACCTGTGGATTTTGGGACCTAACACAGTCGACACATATGAAAACCTAGCAAACCTGCACATTTTTTAAAACTAGACACCAAGGGGAATCCAGGGTGTGAATTGTGTACCTCTCACCAGGTTCTGTTACCCAGAATCCCTTGCAAACCTCAAACTTAGTTTTAAAAAAACACATTTTCCTCAAATTTCTGTACTGGGATCTGCGTGGATCCACAAAATTCCACCCATTGCACATTCCCCAAAGTCTTCCGATGAAAATAGTACCTCACTTGTGTGGGTAGGCCTAGTACCCGCGACAGGAAATGGCCCAAAACGCAATGTGGTCACACCACATTTTCACAGTGAAAACTGTCCCTTTTTTTGCTAAGTGTCTGCCTAGCTGTAGATTTTGAACCCTAGCTCTGCCTGCACCTAGGGGAACCTAGCAAACCTATACATTTTTTAAAACTAGACACCCAGGGGAATCCAGGATGGGGTGACTTGTCTGGCTCTCACCAGGTTCTGTTACCCAGAATCCTTGCGAACCTCAAAATGTGTACAAAAAACACATTTTCCTCACATTTCTGTGGTGGAAAGCTCTGGATTCTGAGTACAGCCACAAATTCCACCCACCTCTCATTCCCCAAAGTCTTGTGAGAAGAATGGTACCTCACTTGTGTGGGTAGGCCTAGTGCACGCGACAGAAAACAGCCCAAAACGCAACGTGGACACACCGCATTTTCTCAGTGAAATCGACCCTTTTTTTGCAAAGTGCCTAGCTGTAGATTTTGAACCCTAGCTCTGCCGGCACCTAGGGAAACCCAGCAAACCTATACATTTTTTAAAACTAAACACCTAGGGGAATTCAGGATGGGGTGACTTGTCTGGCTCTCACCAGGTTCTGTTACCCAGATTCCCTTGCAAACCTTAAACTAAAAAACATTTTCCTCATATTTGTGTGGTGGAAAGTTCTGGAATCTGTGTGAATCCACAAAATTCCACATAGCCCGCATTGCCCAAAGTCTTCAGAGAAAAATAGTACCTCACTTGTGTGGGTAGGCCTAGTGCCCGCAACAGGAAACGGCCCAAAACGCAACGTGGAGACCACATTTTCACAGTGAAAACTGACCCTTTTTCTGCAAAGTGCCTAGCTGTAGCTTTTCAACGCTAGCTCTGCCGGCACCTAGGGAAACATAGCAAACCTATACATTTGTGAGAAATAGACACCCAGGGAAATCCAGGATGGGGTGACTTGTATGGCTCCCACCAGGTTCTGTAACCCAGAATCCCTTGCAAACCTCAAAATGTGTCCAAAAAAACACATTTTCCTCACATTTCTGTGGTGGACAGTTATGGAATCTGTGTGGATCCACACAATTCCACCCAGCCTGCATTTCCCAAAGTCTTCCGAGAAAAATGGTACCTCACTTGTGTGGATGGGTCAAGTACCCGCGACAGGCAAGGGCCCAAAACCTATTGAGGCGACATCAAAATTACCCATTACAAAACAATATGGTTTTGCAAGGAAAACGTTGGGGGATCCACGCAAGCCATACCTCGCTGGACTCTCCCGGGTGTCTAGTTTTCAGAAATGTGTGAGTTTGGTAGTGTTCCAAGAAGGGCGTCAAGCCCTGGGCCATAAACCCAGGTGACCCATCTTGCAAAACCAGGTTTGTTTTGTGAGAGGTCATTTTGATGTCTCCTCAATACGTTTTGGGCCCTTGCCTGTCGCGGGTAGTTGACCCACCCACGCGAGTGAGGTATCATTTTTATCGAGAGACGTGGGGGAACACTGGGTGGTAGGAAATTTGTGGATCCACTTAGATTCCAGAGCTTTACCACACAGAAATTTGAGAAAAAGTTTTTTTGTCAGCTAAATGTGAGGTTTGCAGGGCATTCTGGGTAGGAAAACGTTTAGGGACCCACGCAAGCCATACCTCCCTGAACTCCCCTGGGTCACTAGTTTTCAGAAATGTGCGGAGTTAGGTAGGTTTCTCTAGATGGCTGCTGAGCCCAGGGCCAAAAACTCATGGGCCCCCCCTTACAAAACCAGGTCATTTTCGGATACATAGGGGGCATCTGAGTTTTTGGTCCCGAGTTGGCAGACATCTAGAGAAACCTACCAATCCCACACATTTCTGAAAACTAGACACTCGGGGGAGTCCAGCGAGGTATGGCTTGCATGGGTCCCCCAACGTTTTCCTACCCAGAATGCCCTGCAAACCTCAAATTTAGCTGAAAAAAAATCACTTTTTCTCAAATTTCTGTGTGGGAAAGTTCTGGAATCTATGTGGATCCACATATTTCCTACCACCTAGCGTTCCCCCAGGTCTCCCGATAAAAATGATACCTCACTTGAGTGAAGTAGAGATGCTGCGAGTGCTTTTACAGAAGCCCCTGTGACATTGCGCCTCTTCAAAATGTATCGTGGGTCTGGTGTAATACTTCTAGCCCCTATTCCCGTCTTCTTGCACCCAAAGCATCCTTAAACGTCCCATGTACAGCCGGGGTTGACACTCCTATTACCCCTGCCCTTCAGTGACACTTTACCTGTCACGGGTGGTGGACATGGTGGTGGTGGTGAACATGGTAGTGGTGGTGGTGGACATGGGGGTGGTGGATTTGGTGGTGGTGGTGGATGTGGTGGTGGTGGCAGTGGTGGCAGTGGTGGACGTGGTGGCGGTGGTGGATGTGGTGGACGTGGTGGCGGTGGTGGACGTGGTGGTGGTGGTGGTGGACGTAGTGGTGGTGGTGGATGTGGTGGAGGAGGTGGACGTGGTGGTGGTGGATGTGGTGGTGGTGGTGGATGTGGTGGTGGTGGACGTGCTGGTGGTGGACGTGCTGGTGGTGGTGGATGTGGCGGTTAGTGGACGTGATGGTGGTGGATGTGATGGTGGTGGATGTGGTGGTGGCGGATGTGGTGGTGGCGGCTGTGGTAGTGGCGGACGTGGTGGTGGTGGACGTGGTGGTGGTGGACGTGGTGGTGGTGGACGTGGTGGTGGTGGACGTGGTGGTTGGCGTGGTGGCGGTGGTGGACATGGTGGTGGTGGTGGACGTGGAGGTGGTGGACATGGTGGTGGTGGTGGATGTGGTGGTGGTGGATGTGGTGGTGGTGGACGTGGTGGTGGACGTGGTGGTGGTGGATGTGGTGGTGGAGGACGTGGTGGTGGAGGACGTGGTGGAAGTTGTGGTGGTGGACGTGTTGGTGGACGTGTTGGTGGTGGACGTGTTGGTGGACCTGGTGGTGGATGTGGTGGTGGTGGATGTGGTGGACGTGGTGGTGGACGTGACAGTGGTGGCCATGGTGGTGGTGGACATGGTGGTGGACGTGGTGGTGGACGTGGGGGAAGTGGACGTGGGGGTGGTGGACGTGATGGTGGATGTGGTGGACATGGAGATGGTGGACATAGTGGGGGTGGTGGACGTGGTTGTGGTGGACGTGGTGGTGGCGGACGTGGTGGTAGTGGAGGACATAGTGGTGGTGGATGTGGTGGTCATGGTGGTGGTGGACGACGTGGTGGGTGTGGACGTGGTAGTGGACGTGGTGGTGGACGTGGTGGTGGTGGACATGGTGGTGGACGTGGTGGTGGATGTGGTGGTGGTGGATGTGGTGGTGGACGTGGTGGTTGTGGACATGGTGGTGGTGGTAGACGTGGTGGTGGTGGACGTGGTGGTGGTGGACGTGGTGGTGGATGTGGACGAGCCCTGGTAATTTCTCTGTGGTTGGATCTAAGGTATCTTTCCTCCATAAATAAAAGCAACTGTTGATTGTTATTTTGAAATCATAGCAGATAAAGTACTGCCACTACTTGAGTTATTCAAGCATTTTAGGCCCCGCAGCCGGTAGTAGGAAAGTGACATGCAAACATAATGCAAGGCAGTAAAATGGAATGTGATGGGCCACTTTGTTGAGAGAGACGTGCACAAGGGAAAACTTATAATGTGATATTTTATGGCTCATTAAAACATTGGAATGTTGGAAGCTCCATTGAAAACAATGGAGTGCTCTGGGCTTATAATGGCTGGTATAAGCCCAGAGCTCCAACATTCCAATGTTTCTTTGTTCACAGCTCTGACTGTGAACAAAGGCTTCAGGAAGCCTGAGGGGATATGAATCCCCTCGCACTCCCTGAAGGCTTTGTTTTATTTGTTAGAACATTCTGCCCTCTAGTGGCAGAATGTTCTAATAGCCTTATAGCCCTTTGTAGCAGGGCTATACCGGCTATTAAAGTCCCACTACTTTGTTAAGAGGCCCTCGCCTTCGGCTCGGGCCTTTAACGATGCAGCGGGCCTTTAATAGCCGGTATAGCCCGCTACAGCGGGCTATAAGGCTATAGTAGCATCTGCCTTATACTGAGGCTATTGTTTATTGTCGTTACAAAGAACATTGTAAGACGAATTGCTGTCTCTGTGCGACATGCGACCAAGAGAGCGATCGAAAGAGAGAGTGCAAGCGAAAGAGAAAGAGTGAGGGGGGAATGGAAAAAAAAAGCGTGGCCCGCGCTGTGTTTAATCACTGTGAATGACTAATGCTGGAACGTAAACAAACAGCAGCTGTTTTAAAACACACTCATGCTTGTGCTGGCCTCTGCCTTGCGGGAGTGAGCAGCGGCGGTGCCAAAGCCATATGTTTTCAATTAGAACGCGTGCCGCTGCTCGCTCCCGCAAGGTGGATGCCAGCACAAGCACGAGTGTGCTTGAAAACGAGCAGATCGAGGGCTAAAGGCCCTACTAGATGCCTAGGCGAGACATAAAAAACCATTGCAAGACGCTGCTCAGTTATTGGCTCTGGGTTCGTCGGGTTCTTGGTGAACCTACAAGTCCTATATATTCCCACAACCAGAAAGGTCCAGCGGATGTAACGGTATATTACTTTCAAACAGCTGTCATATTTAGAAGAGGTTACAGGTGAAAACGTTGACACTAATGGCTGTTTTTTTCAACTAATTTTCAATGTTTCCTATATTCAACGGTTAGTTTCTATTAAGAAACCTTGAAGGATCTACACAAATGACCCCTTGCTGAATTCAGAATTTTGTCTACTTTTCTAAAATGTATAGCTTTCCAGGATCCAATATTGCTTTCATACCCATTTCTACCATTAACTGGAAAGAGGTTGAAAGCACAAAAAATAGCAAAAATAGGCTATGTCCCAGGAAAATGCCAAAACTGTGTAAAAAAAAAATTGGTTTTCTGACAAAAGTCTGCTTGTCCCTGAAAGCTGGGAAGATGGTGATTTCAGCACCACAACCCCTTTTTTTCCAGGTAGTGAAAAACTCTTACATTCCTTTTTCATGACATCAAGGACTATCTCTCCCATAGGATAATGCTGAGTTATTACCTTATTATAGTTAAGAATAAGTGATACCTTTTGCAGGATGAGGAGGCTGATCTGTCACCTGCAAAACTTGCAATTCAAAGGTGGCTGCCTCATCATACTTACGAAGGATTTCACACTAGTCTACGACATCTCAGGGGGACCTGCGCTTGCATCCTGCAGGCTCCTTCACTATCAACTCAAATACTTTGTGCACTGATACCTCATAGGCCTCTTAGCTGGTGCATCAACACCATTCCTCCATCCATGGCCTGAGGTCTTATTGTAATTCATCGCTGAGTTTGTTCCTGCTATCACTTCAACTGACCCCACACAGCTGTGCTAACAATGCTATAAAATGTAAGCCATCCTATTTAAAACTCTTAAATATGTAAACGATCAGAGTCTAATATGGCAATGTACTCATCAACTGTTCTTGGCTATTTCAACCCCAGACACCATTACATTTCAAAATGGTGTAATTCCTGAAAATAATCTCTTATAAGGATCAATTGCCTTGTTTGTCTCATGATAAGATGTCACACCTAAGGCTGTAAATGTCACACATAAACACTCTGCAAACTTGGAAATGTCACACATATGGAAACCGGAAATGTGGCAGCTATGCTGTGTTGCTTTTAACATGGGCCAAGTTCTCCCTATGTAAACAGTAAAACTGCAAAACAAAAAAGTCATGATAAGCTCTGATTAAACTGATTGTTCATCCTGTGCAACCTTGCTGATTGCCACATGCTGTTTATCTTACCTTCTCAGTGCAGTGGTGTCACGTGCTTTGCGCCCACACACAGTGTACTGTGTTGAGGAGCCCCCTAGAGCTCAAGGCCTCTGGCACCGCGAGGGTTAATGTTACGCCACTGCTTCCCCAATGCAAGACAGAGACATTAACGTTACCCTTCCCCTACCCAGATTAGAGAAGTGGAATTTACCCTATACCCCCAACTTCCAGAATAGAGGAGTATAAGTCACTCTACACTTCTCCACCCCACCCAGGACAACATAGTGGAATTCACCCTAAACTCCCCTTCCTCCATCAAAGACTAAGTAGTGGAAGTCACCCTACACTTCCACCATTCATGGTGAAGTACTAGTGAAGTCGCCTTCACTCTCCTCCCTCTATGATAGAGAAGTGGAAGTGACCCTATAGTGTCCGCTCCCTCATTCAGGATAGGTAAGTAGAACTCCCACTCCCCCTCCATTACACTCCACCTCCAACCCCCACCCCTCCCATCTAGGACACAATAGCGGAAATCACTCTACTCTCCCCAGCCCCGTACAACCAGATTCTAGGTATGTCGATAATAGGGACCTCGGCTTACGAATCTAAGTGCGACAAGGCCTGAGTCCTGCTCAAAGCTGTGGAACAGTGGCTGCCGCACTGTGGAGATGGCGCTCTTTCGTTCCTCGGTACAAGTTTATGTGACAGAAAAAGAATCAAATTCAAAAGGACTGCAACTGATCGTTATACCCAGTAAAAGAGCAAACTTAGTGTTTTTATTTTTATGTAAACACGCATGTCAGTAGCGCAGAAGTATGTTATTGTTTATAAGCTTTATCTTTAATACTAACATTTTCAGGGGAAAAAGAATGTCAAGGAAGGGCAGTAGAGCTTTGGCTCTACAATGCAGGGGGAATACAAAGGCACTTACTATGAAACACACTCGTAAAAAACGATGACGGGAGAAAGGGAAGGGTAAAGAATGGGTTAAATACACGTGTGACTGTGGCCTGTAAAAAAATTTGAAAAGTGGGGGTGACTTAATCCTCCTCCACCATAACTCAATAAATGGCATTATGAACTTCGATCAAATTACATTGTTTTGCTGGGCTCTCTGGCTCTCGGTCCGCTGTGGCAACTGTACATAGTAGCATCGTGGTACAGGTGCAAAGAGACAGCCCCAGCCCTCCCACAACTGCTTACAACTCAGTGTCTACAAAAAGCACAGGCACGCTCTTCCAGGCCAGTTGTGCAGCAAGTGGGTCACGGACAGGGGTGTAGGAGACACTAAATTTCTAGGGGGACAAGGACAACCTTTTGGACTTTCCAGTGACCCTATACAAATTGCCCATTGTCTGAGAGCCATGCGATCTCTGTTAAACGAATACAATCCGATAGTTTTGTAGTGAAACATTGATAAAGGCAGACATGTAGTCATAGTATGCGTTAATTGTTATTTACATTCACAAAGTAATTAAGCCATGCACCAAGCATACAAAGGTGTGACGAAACAAAAAGAAAGAATCAACTGAATGCTCTTCGCTGCATTCGTAAACCTCAAAATGCAATTGGACTAATATTGGAGTGTATTGGAGATAGACTACAAGCACACAGAGCTGTAAGAGCAGAGAAATGTCCACTTTGTAAAAGTGGCATGTCTAAAATAGTAATATGAAATCCAACCTTACCAGTAAAGAGGATTTATCATTGCCATTCCAAAGATGTAAAACATGGCACAGCTATTCCTTTCTAACCAGGAATTAAGGCCTAAAAGAATGTATTGAGAAATTCCCAATGTTAATCTATGAGAGGAGTAGGCCTCATAGTGTGAAAAATGAATGTAGGTGTTTTTCACAAGGACATGCAAAACTTAAAAGTACATGTCCTGCCTTTTAGTAACATAGCACCCTGCCCTATGTGCTACCTAGGGCGTACCTTAGAGGTGACTTATGTGTAATAAAAGAGAAGTTTAAGGCTTGGTAAGAATTTTAATGTTTAAAGGGGTACTTGTGTGGGTGACACAGTCAGCGCTACAGGCCCACTTGTAGCATTTAATGTACAGACTCTGGGTATATGGTATACCAATGCACAATATACCTACAAGAAAATTAAATATGGCAGTTGTGTATACAACAATGTTACCATGTTTAGGGGAGAAGCACATTCAGTGCTCAGAGTCCTAAGGCCAACATAAAGAATCAGCAAACAGAGGAGGTACACAGGCACACAGTTTGGGGGAAGGCCACCCTAAGGCTGGCAGGTCAAATAGTAAGGTATAGAATTCTGTGTGTCTGTTTGAGTATTGAAGTCAGTTGGATCTCTTTTGGAAACCCCTAGTTTAGCAGGGCACAATAAAGGGAGCTAGAATAGTTTCTCAAACATGGGAAGTTTATCACCTGCATTTCTGTGGATGGAGGGTGGAGAAACCCTTAATGCACAACACAATACATAAACGTTTGTTGTCTAATCTATGAGAAGCCTTGCTGTAGATGAATGATGTGAGTGTGGAGTGCACTCAATCTGCCTTTTCTTGCACAAAAATATAAGACAACCTATGAGATAAATTTGCAGTAAGAATTAGCCTTGTGTGGGATGCTCACAAAAAATAGATGTACAGTGTTTGTGTGGAAGAGAGATGCTTACCAATGTAAAAGAGCCTGCTGTGAGAGACATATGAGATGCTCACAGAAGATAGGTATAGTTAGATATGCAGAATGAGGTGTTCGTGATGAACACCAGAAACAGTGTTTGTGTGTGAAGCTTACAAATGAACACAGTGGGTGGAAGGTCACAAATGAGTAGTGTGTGGGATGCACTAAAGCACAAAAGGTTTGTTATATGGTAGGCTCACAAAATATAAAATGAAAACTAGCAAATATGCCTCGGGCCAAGATTATCTGAGCCAAAAATTTGAGCATTTAATTGAAACAATGATTGAAGGCATGGATGCCTTGGGCAAGACTATGATGATTAGTTACATTTGGAGAACTGCGTATTAACAGTGAAGTAATCTTTGGGTAATAGTTATTGCTACCAAGAAAAAGGTCAGATGGGCAGGATAACTTGGATATGGGTGGTGCTGCTGAAGAAGATGAGCCAGGGGTGTCCAACAACCATGACTCTGCTTCTGAGCATGTCCAGGACGAGTCTTAAGATTCCTTATTGGAGAACTCTAGTCCCCCAGGGTACAGTTCTGGTGACACAGAGAGATGAGTCAGGACCCCATGTATTCCTCCTGGGAGGGTACAAAGGGTTCAGGGGACGTCCAGGTCCTCCTCAGTTAATTCTACCTCCTCTGCTACTTCAATAGGGACCTCCATCTCTAGCATGAGGGAGGATTCTTTAGAAAGGGAATATCATCTGCTCAAATTTGAGATCCAAGCTCAGAATTAACAGTTGGCCCTAGATAAGGAAACCCTAGAAGCCCAGAGGGCTAAGAAGAATGTGGGATTAGAATCCAATGGTGGCAGCACTAGACATCCTAGAGTTAAGAAACACTCCTTTGACACTGGGAACAGGATAGTCACTCCTTACCAGGGGGTGATGACATCAGTAAGTGGATTACTGCTTTAGAGAGGGCCTGTAAAGTTCAGAAGGTTCCTCAGGTGCAGTGGGCAGCTTTCCTGTGGCTCTTCTTAGCTAACAAAGGTAGAGACAATCTCCTGATTGTAAAGGAAGAAGATGCAGACAAAAGTTTTGAGGAGTGCCCTCGTAGATGGGTTTGGATTAACCAGTGAGCAATACAGGGTTATGTTTTGGGGCACAAAAGAAGGCACACACTCAAGACTGGGTAGATTTTGTGGATAGTGCTATTAAGGCTCTGGAAGGCTGGCTTCATTTAAGTAATGTGCATGATTATGAAGGACTGTACAATTTACTTGGGAGGAAGCACATCCTTAATAATTGTCAAAACCAGCAACTGCACCAATACCTGGTGGACGTGTATCTGACCTCTCCCAAACAATTGGGAAAGCAGGCAGATAAATGGGTCAGCACCAGGGTGAAACAAAAGTCTCATGGTGGTGGTGACTAGAAGAAGCAAGATTATTCTAAGGCTCAAGAGAAAGGTGGGGGAAAATCTTAAGAAAAAAAGAGTCTTCTGAAGGTCCCCAATAATCTTCCTCTAGGGGTAGGTCCCAATCCTCTTCCTCCTCTAACAAGCACCCTTGGTGCTATTTGTGTAAGGAAAAAGGCCATAGGGCAAATGATGCCAATTGCTCTAAGTCTAGCACAATACTGCTACTGCTACTTCTAAAACTCCTAGTGCACCTAGCAATTGCACTGATAGTAGTACTGCCCCCAAGAGTTTAGCTGGCACTGTGGGTTCTGGCCTAGTCAAGACACCCACTCAGGCTGTTTTAGTCTGCAATGGTGGCACATAGCATGCCACCCTTATTGGAAGTCCCACTAACCTGGGAAAATACAGACACCAGCCTCTCATCAATGGTCAGGAAGCTGTAGCTTACAGGGACACATGTGCCAGTTGAAAACGTGTAATATTTTACTTAGCATAAGCTAAAACCATTTTGGCTGTGGTGTCCATTTCGTTTCCTTCGTAATTCTCCCGTCCTCTGCTAATCGTCTTTCCACTCTGCTTGTGTTATCTATTTTTGTTGACTTCCTGTCTCAGCTAAAAGCAATGTACGTGCTGAGGGTTTGTAGCGGTTTGCAGCGGTCAGTGCACCTGGTCATAGATGTTAACTGCCATAAGCATTTCTGCTCCCCCTCCCACTTTGCTGACCAAGTGGTTATTCATCTACCCTTGTTTGCTGTTAACTATTTCTAAAACTTGTTCTTCCTATTTCTATTCACATGCTTACAGTGCAGAAAACCTGTATAAAAGACCTGTGTTCTGTGACTTCAGTGTACTACCTCATACAGCACTTGAGAGTGCTGTGTGGATGCGGTCTCACTCATGAGTGATTAATAAACTCGTTATTTATTCCAACTCCAGTGCTGATGTCTATTTTGTTGGTCTTTGAACCTGTAGACAAAAAGGTGACCCTGCACCAGTGTACCCCTAAAAAGGTACATTTCCACACCAGTGTCACTATGGTGACAGAGAAACTTGTGTCTCCTAAGCAGATTCTTCTTGGTCAGATTTACCAAGTGATCAATGCTAGCAATGTCAGAAAAGATCATTCCATGGCAGTTGTCAATCTCAGCTGGGGAAAGGTAGCTGGCCCAAAAAAAGTTGTAATATCATCAGACCTACCAGTGGATTGTCTACTGGGCAATGATTCGGAAACTTCAGTCTGGTCTGAAGTGGAGTTCAGGACTTATGCAGAAATGGTGGGAATTTCAGCCAATGTCTCTGATTTCACTAGGGCTCAGGTCAAGAAGATAGGCACTGAGGGAGCCCTGAAGCCTGAAAAAAGGGACCAGCCAGCTCCCAAGAGAAGGAGCAGGAAGGTTAAAGATGTATCCTCCTCTCAGACTCCCAGTGAGAATCAGTCTCATGAGGTAGATGATCTCAGTACCTGTGGAGGAACTGTCCCAGAGGATCTTAGGCCTGACAAGGCAGAGCGACTGGGGGTAGGGGTCCTTCCAGGGCAGACTTAAGTCTGGAGCAGAAGGCCTGCCCTTCTCTTGAACAACTCAGACAGCAAGCTGCTGCTGAGGAAGCAGGGAAAGCCAGTGAGTCCCACAGGATTTATTTTGAAGATGGGCTCCTGTTTTCTGAAAGTAGAGACCCCAAGCCTGGTGCCACCAGGAAGTTGGTCATACCTCAGAAGTTCAGGGGTTTCCTATTGACCCTGGCACACGGCATTCTCCTTGCATGACTTCTTGGGCAAAGCAAGACTTGGGGCAAGCTTGCCCCTCACTTTCACCAGCCCCACCATGTCTGAAGACACCAAGGAGTCTTGTTGCTCCTGTGTCACCTGCCAAGCAAGTGATAAGTCAGGTGGCATTACAAAGGCACCCTTAATATCACAACCAGTAATTGGTGTTCCCTTTGAGAGTGCAGGTATAGACATTGTAGGTCCCTTAATCTCTCCAACAGCATCTGGACATAGTTTTATCTTATTGGTTGTGGACCACGCCACTGGATATCCAGAGGCTATTCCCCATAGGACCACTACAGCTCCTGTAGTGGCGAGGGTCCTCCTGGGAATCTTTTCGAGAGTTGGGTTCCCTAAGGTTTTGTCAGACAGAGGTACTAACGTCATGTCTAGCTACATCACTGCTAGGGGGAAAGAGTGTGGTGTTAACTATAAGTTTACCACACTCTACCATCCACAGGGCAATGGGGTTGTTGAAAGGTTCAACAAGACCCTCAAAGGTATGATCATGGGACTCCCAGAAAAGCTGAGGCAAAAATGGGATGTCTTACTACCTTGCCTTCTCTTTGCCTACAAAGAGGCTCCTAGGAAGGGGGTGGGTTACAGCCCATTTTAACTTCTGTTTGGACATCCAGTTAGGGGTCCAATATGTCTAGTCAAAGTATGATGAGAGCAGCCTCTCAAGCCTCCTAAAGAGGATATAATAGACTATGTTCTGGGCCTGCATACTTGCATGACTGAGCACATGAAGAAGGCCAGCAAAGTCCTTGAGGCCATGAAGTGGATACAGGGGACAGCCTTCCTGTGAAGAGCAGAATTTACAGACAGCCTGACCATGTCATAGATTTTATTAGGACAGAGGTCCAAAAGATGCTATAGTTCAGGGTCATTAAGCCTTCAGCTAGCCCTTGGGCTAGTCCTGTAGTCTCTGTACCAAAGCCTTAAACCCAGGATGGTAAGAGACAGATGAGGTTTTGTGTTGACTATAGGGGCCTCAATGCAGTCACCAGGACTGGTGTCCTTCCAATTCCAAGGGCAGATGAACTGATTGATACTTTGGCCTCTGCCATATATCTCAGTACATTTGGCCTGACTGCTGGTTATTGGCAAGTCAGACTCTATGGGGATGCCAAACCAAAAACTGCATTTTCAACCCCTGTGGGCATTATTAATTTGTTGTGATGCCTTTTTGTTTGCAAAATGCACCTGCCACATATCATAGGCTGGTGAATAAAGTCTTAACAGGTCTGGAAGCCTATAGTGCAGCATATCTAGATGGTATAGCTATATTTAGCTCCACCTGGGAGGATCACCTTGTCCACCTCAGAAATGTACTTGAGGCCCTGCAGAAGGCAGGCCTCACTATCAAGGTCACGGCAGTGCAAGGTTGAGTACTTGGACCACCTTGTAGATGGAGGCCAAGTTCAACCATTGGAGAGCAAAATTAAGGCCATCATGGACTGGATTGCTCCTACTACCCATACTCAGTTCAGAGCTTTCTTTGGCCTGACTGGGTACTACAGAAGATTAGTTAAGGGTTATGGATCGACAGTGACACCCCTTAATGATCTCACCTCCAAAAGAATGCCTAAAGTTCAGTGGACATTGAGCTGTCAGAAGGCATTTGATGACCTGAAGCAAGTCATGTGCTCTGCTCCAATTCTGCAAAGTCCTAACTAGTCCAAACCATTAATTGTCCATACAGATGCTTCTGAAATAGGAATACATGCAGTATTGTCACAGCTTAATGCAGAGGGCCAGGATCAACCAGTAGCTTTTCTAGGCAGAAGGATGATTCCCCAGGAGAGGGAGGGCATACCTGTTTGGCACTCACTTCATTGTTTAGATGGACCATAAGCCCCTCTTATGGCTTAAATGGATGAAGTGTGGTCCATTTCCCTACAGGGGATGGATTTTTCAGTGGAACATAGACCTGGGAGTAACCATGACAGCGCAGATGGACTTTTCAGATATTTCCACTTAGAAAATGTAAACTCAACTCGGGGGGGGGGGGGGAAGGGTGTAGAATGTAGGATCTGCTTTCATGGTTAGCCCCACTTCTTACCTGGTGTCAGTTTATTTTGACTGTAGTCTGTTGGGATCCTGCTAATCAGGATCGCAGCAACTGTGATCTCTCCCCTTAATTGGCAATATTATAATCATGAAGAGAAATTATGAGACAATTAAATGACACTCTATGCTACAAGCGTATTGTATACACAATCTCATTGGGGAAGTTACTCACTTGATCTCTAGTAAATTACATTCTTGGAGTGAAATTGTCCTCTTGAATGATAGTGAATTCAGATATCTCAATATCACTAATACAAGGTTTCCCTTTATGTACATACTGCCAAAGATTCATAAGTCGAGGGAAAAAAACCCGGGTAAACCCATCATACCTAGTACAGGTGGTCCTACTGAACACCTTTCCTAATATGTGGACTCCTTTTTAAAACATTTGGTTAGGAGTTTGCCTTCCTTTATTTGTGACACTACTGATATACTCAATAAATTATAGGATGTGACATGGGATTCTAATATAAGTTGTGTAACTCTTGATGTAGTAGGTCTACACACCTGTATTAGTAATAATTTAGGGCAACAAGCTTTGAAACACTTTCTGTTTGACCATCGTGCTAGTTTGATGGAACACTCTATGATGCTCATTGAGATTAGCTTTTTGATTCTTACCAACAACTACTTTTTGTTTGATGGACAGTGGTACCAGCAAATACAGGGCATAGCGATGGGGTCTAGGTTTGCTACCTCCTAGGTTTGAGAGGGAGCATGACTGGGCAACATCGGCAGGTAAATGAATGGACTGTATTTTTTTCTGGGGTTGTTTTATTGACGATATCTTGATTATTTGGACAGGTAGCACAGGAGACCTGGAGGACTATTTTGAGTATCTCAACAACAATGGTCATAATGTTACTTTCACTATGTGCCATTATCACAATAGAATACAATTTTGGGCTGTGGAGCTATATATTTCTGACAACAATATTCAAAGTAGATTGTATCAAAAAGAAACGGACACTAAAAATAGTCCAGGGAAGGCATGGCTTGGCAGTTTGGGCTGGACTGTTCCCATGAGGCACAGGGTCAGACTGATTTGCATATGGCCATGTCTGAACTGGGGTGTCAGAGTGGGCTAAAGAACGGTGATGGATCAAACCCGGATCTGTTGACTGGGTGTGAGTGTTTGATTGGTTCTGATGCTCCGTCCATCACCACCCCCTTTTGTACCGCTTTGTTCGCCACAAGTTGGCAGGGTATGCTCAGACGTTGAGTCCCTTGCTCACTTTCCCACTGGATTTAAGCAAGCCTGGCTGAAGACGGCTGAAATGCCAGAAACTGGTCCTAGGAAGCTTGTTTCCGGTCCAGGGAAGGCATGGCTTGGCAGTTCGGGCTGGACTGTTCCCATGAGGCACAGGGTCAGACTGATTTGCATATGGCCATGTCTGAACTGGGGTGGCAGAGTGGGCTAAAGAACGGTGATGGATCAAACCCAGATCTGTTGACTGGGTGGGAGTGTTTGATTGGTTCTGATGCTCCGTCCATCACCACCCCCTTTTGTACCGCTTTGTTCGCCACAAGTTGGCAGGGTATGCTCAGACGTTGAGTCCCTTGCTCACTTTGCCACTGGATTCAAGCAAGCCTGGCTGAAGATGGCTGAAATGCCAGAAACCGGTCCTAGGAAGCTTGTTTCCAGTCCAGGGAAGGCATGGCTTGGCAGTTCGGGCTGGACTGTTCCAATGAGGCACAGGGTCAGACTGATTTGCATATGGCCATGTCTGAACTGTGGTGGCAGAGTGGGCTAAAGAACGGTGATGGATCAAACCCAGATCTGTTGACTGGGTGTGAGTGTTTGATTGGTTCTGATGCTCCGTCCATCACCACCCCCTTTTGTACCGCTTTGTCCGCTACAAGTTGGCAGGGTATGCTCAGACGTTGAGTCCCTTGCTCACTTTGCCACTGGATTCAAGCAAGCCTGGCTGAAGACGGCTGAAATGCCAGAAACCGGTCCTAGGAAGCTTGTTTCCAGTCCAGGGAAGACATGGCTTGGCAGTTCAGGCTGGACTGTTCCCATGAGGCACAGGGTCAGACTGATTAGCATATGGCCATGTCTGAACTGGGGTGGCAGAGTGGGCTAAAGAACGGTGATGGATCAAACCCAGATCTGTTGACTGGGTGTGAGTGTTTGATTGGTTCTGATGCTCCGTCCATCACCACCCCCTTTTGTACCGCTTTGTTAAAGTTCCAGCATCGATATTTTCCAAAAAGTGCTTTATTTTAATCTATGACCATTTAAGCATGTCTATCTCGGGCCACTTTTTCCAGGAATCTGAGTTAAGAAAGTCTTTTTCTTGCCTATACCTGTTCTCCTCCCACTTTCTTAATATAACAGTTTGTAGTAATATAACCTCCCCAGTGTAGAGATAAGACAGACTTGTTGTACCATTTATCCTGGGAATATCATAAAAAGCTAACAATTTAGTTTTTTGTTTAAGAATCCATTGAAGTGCTTTGTACCGCACTTTCTTAGGGTCCTTAACTAGTCTCGTTGGGTCCTTAATCTTGTACTCTATTAACATTTTGTCCATAAAGAAATTATCCATTTCCGAAGTGTCAGGCTGGGTATAAAATCTGTGTTTATTGTGTGCAAAATTTGCATGGTATTATCTTACGTTTAGGAGGGACAATCCTCCGTCCTCGATCGAGGAATTTAAATTGCCTAGTGGTGTCTTATTAGCCCACAAAAAGGATGAAAACAAACTATCTCCTTAAAAAAAGACATTTGTAAAGTGCACGGAGCTGCTGCGAATAAGAAGTTAAAAAGTGAAAGAATTGACATTCGTTTAAGTGCCACCCGGTCTAAGATTGATAATGGAAGTTGATTCCATTGTGCTAAAAGGTGCTTAATTTTTGTATCACGGGAATGTAATTCAAGTGGAAGATCTCCTCTACTCTTTCCGTCACATGTATCCCTATGTATCTCTTCGGGCGAAAATTGTGTGTTAGCCTGAAATTTGGCAATAACGTATCAAAGGAGCAGTTGCATAATAGAATTTCTGTCTTGGCCTTATTTGTTTTATAACCACCAATCACTTGAAATTCCGAAAAGATCCCTAGGATCTCCTCGAGTTAAAAAAAAAGGACAATAACATCGGCGTAAAGTTTTATATTGCTCATGCCTTGTAAGGGGGCAGGGTGTGGCATTTTTTGTCTGATAGCTATTGCCAATGGTTCTATAAAAAGGGCGAATAAAATAAGGGATAGTGGGCATCCTTGTCTTTTACCCCCATTTATTTGACAAGAGCCTACATTTATAGAATTAATTAATATTTGCGCCTGTGAGCCTTTATAAAGTCTTCTTATTAATTGTATAAAACCTTCTGGGAAACCAAACTTTTCAAGAATTAAAAAAGACATTCCCAGGATACTAGATCAAAGGCTTTCTTAGCGTCTAAAAACCACACATGAGCCTCAATACTATTCTTGTGGAAATAATCTAATACTTCTATTTAAAATTTTGTATTTGTAGAAAGCTGTCTCCCAGCCACAAAGCCACATTGATCTGCATGGATAAGTGGACCCACAATTCTGTTGAGCCTATTTGTGAGAAGTTTTGTGAAGATCTTATAGTCAACGTTAAGCAGACTAATAGTTCTGTAGGAGTTGACATTTTCCCTATTTTTATCTTTCTTCAGGACGCTGAATACCACAGCTGTATGGAAAGAGGCGGGGGATCCCCTCCTTTAAATAAATGGTTAGCCAATTTTAATATTTGTATATTAAGGATTGGGGCCAATCTTTAATAAAATTCTGCTGGCAATCAGTCTTCTCCGGTCGCTTTACAATTTGCCAATGAAGCAATCACCAATTCAACTACTTCAATGGTGAGTTCATCGAGTAATGTTTCTCTAATCTCACTATTCAAGGAAGGGATTGGTAGATTGTCAAGCAAGCCTGTGATGTGGTCAGGAGGCATTTGTTGGTCTGTCTGAGAGATTTCCCTGACGTGTCTTAAGAAGGCGTCTCCAATGTCCTCAGTATTAATTAGTTGTGTTTTAGATTCCTCGTCCTGGATGCTTTCAATTCTATTTTTGACCTGCTTCTCTTTTGCCTGCCATGCAAGCAGTTTCCCTGTGTATTCACTCTCTTCATATACCTTTTGAAGATAGGTCCTACTTACTGCATCCCCCAATTGATAGTAATACTCCTGCATTTGTAATTTTGCTTGCAGCAGTTCTTGTTTTGTCGTAAAATTTCTATGCTTAATGTGCTCTTAACTTGCCTGTGTGAATCTTGCCTCAATCTTTAATCTTTCTTCTTTTTTAGCCTTTTGTGGTAGGCTTTCTTTTTATGTAATTATCCCTCATAGAGGAGCCTTAAATGCATCACATACTATATTTATTGGGGCTGAATCTGTATTGTTGGAAAAGAAAGCACTAATCTCAATGGCTATCTCCGTGCACCAGCTCTTATTTTCCAAATTAAGTTTATTAAAATACCACCTCTTGGGTGTTTTTACCCTTGGTCCTGCTCCAGCTATTTCCATCTTAATTAAAGCATGGTCTGAAAAAGCATTCGGGATGTGATCATACGTATTAATAGTGAGGCTATCCGAGATAAAAAAAAAAAATCCATCCTGGAAGCGGTATCATACTTTGCCGAGAAGCATGAAAAGTCCTGCTTTCCTTGGTTTTGAAAGTGTCATCGATCTACAATGTCTAAGGCATGTTTACAGCTAGCCAGGGCAATAGCCACCTGGGGCTTGTTTTGCTTTCGAGTCTTAGAGGAATCGACTGAGGGATCCTGAAGAAAATTAAAATCAACCCCTATATAATAGGGCCAGGAATACTGGAAAGTGCCTGTTTTAGCTGTAGCAGGGTTAAAGGGTTATCGAGAACTGGTGCATACATTGTGGTCAAAGTGAGATTTGACAGATTAAGACTTCCATGTACGAGAGCCCATCTGACGCCCGGGTCCGTCTGGGTATTTTTTACTTGGAATTGTACATGTTTCCTTATATATATTCCCACCCCCTTCTGTGCACATCCCGCGTTTGCTGAACAGTGGAACCCGGCCCATTTCTGGAGGATTTTACTTGCATCTAATGCGCTCCGGAAATGGGTTTCCTGTAATAGAATAGCATCTGGGTTATGACTTCTGAGACAGCTTTCAATTGCCTTGTGCTTGTTGTTCAGGCCATTAGCATTAAAAGAAAGAACCGTGAGGTGTTTCTTACTCATAATTACATTATCAAAGATGGCTGGTGACGTTGTGCTCAGACTCTGTAGACTCAACCCGCAAGCCTGCGTCTCTCAGGGACGTATAACTTTGTGATAGGCACAAATATTCTAAGGTGTGTATATATGTCTGCGAGAGACAAAACTCTAAAGTGCCAAAAATAACAGATGAATTACATTTACAGTACCTAGAATATATATATGTGACTAGCGCTAGCATAGATCAGGGACCACAGGCGCAGGTCAAAGATGCATAAAATACCACTAACGATCAAATCTCTATAAAATGCACAAAGCATCTGGTTAAGTTTCATAGCAGCTAGGTAACTAAAGTGCTTGCAAGATACATACAGTACTTATGATATCTAAAGTGGCTAGTGCTAATACAAGTCAAATCTGTTTCAAGACTATATAACATGCCTTGTGCTGTAGCTGACAACATCTAATTCAGATCCTTAAAGAACAAAAGTCTAAAATGTATACTTATGAAATCTAAGATGGCTTGTGCTAACATAGATCGAAACTGTATCAGGACTGTATAAAGTGGACAAAATCATGAGTAATTATTTGAGACCTGTAGATTCCCCAATCGGAATAAGTTACCATCACAACCTAAGGGATTTTTCACGTGTGAGAATTGCAAAGCTTGAAATTTTGGTTTGAACAAAATGAAAGAGTTTTCATATAACGTGAGCAGCCTTACCACATTAAAAGGTTTATTAATTGTAACACAGTTTTTGTGGTTTATGTGATTGTGTGTAACTGTTCAGATTTACGTAGGAAGTACAAAGAGACAGTTGAAACTGAGAATCCATGAACATTGTAGATCAGTTTGCAATGATGATGACCGATCACCTATAGCCCAACATGTAAAGGAGAGTCATCCAAATAGTCGCAGTTTCAAATTCCCTGGTATTCAAAGAGTAGATAAGAATGAAAAAGGAAGAGACAGGATCTTGAAACTCCGACAAGAAGAGACCACATCGATTAGTCATTTGAGAACAGTGCAGTTAGGAATGCACATTGAAAATGAGTTTCCCTACTTTCTTTGATCAGAGGTACACTGGAGTTTTTCTATGGTCAAAACAGGATACAGTTACTTTGTGATAACTGTATATGCCCACAAACTGTAGTTGATAACTGGATGGGCTGTTCACTATTCATGTACGGGCATATATAAGGTTGGATAAGGAAAAGGTGGCTTTCTGAAGCACTGTTTTATTATTGGTTAAAATAGGTAAATATGCTATTTTTTATTGGTTACTCACCAGGACAATTAGTCAGCTTAGTGTGATGTTATGGTTATGTTTAGAACATTTAAATATGTTATCATAACAGAACTTTTTCTTTTCCGTCAGTTTCTCTGTTTTTGTAGTCAATATATTTAATTGATTAAATTACAAGTAATAGGTGGATATTTAGATAGGTAAGAATGGGAGGTGACATTATTTTGTAATTGTTTTGGATTCGTTTCAGAACCTTTTTTTTTTATAAACTAAGTTCCTCGGGAATATAATTGAATGCGAAAATATTGAATACCGGAACGTGAATATGTTGATTTGATTGGTCACAATGTGTGATGAGGGAAAGGTGTTTCTTTGAAATATTGTTTCACCATTTGCTAAAATGGCAAATACGACTTTCTGAATGGCTGTCAATCAATATGATGAGATTGAGCATTTTGGCTATTCAGATATCTCGAGATTACGATTAGTCCTTTTAGTGACAAATTGGGTATCTTTTTTCACATCTTGTCAGGATGAATTTGGTTGACCTTAGTAGCAAGCATTTGATAGGAGGATTGGTTAGACGGACCAGAGTGGACACACCATACGTCATTATTTCGTTACAAGAACGCCTACTGGTTATTTTCTATCCTTGAATGATATTGGCCAGGTAACATGCTTGTTTTCTTACTGTGCTAGAGATTATGATTGGCCCATTTATTGACCAATTGGGTACATTCACCTTACATCGTGTCAAGATAAACTCTGTTGACATTAGTAGCAAGCTTTTGATAGGGGGATTGATTCGATGGACCAGTGTGGAAACATTTATTTTAATTTTGTTACAAGAAAGTCTATTGGTTCTTCTCTATACTTGAATGGTATTGCCTGGGCAACAAGCTTAATTGTATGTCTTGGCTCAGTTACACTCTGAACCCAGTAGATGGTAGCTGTTGCTTTGGATCCATGCAAGAGCGATACAAGTAAATTCTCAAGGCTTTTTTTTTTGGGCAATAGAATGATGGTTCTGTTCGAGGCTTTGTTCTTAATATTTTTATAAATAGAGGAATGAATGTTGGTGTAGTATTTAGAAACATTTAATAGTGTTTATCAAGGGGTCAGTAGAAAATGGTGTTTGTAAATAATAAGATATATTCTTCATACTTTTTTGCGGAGTGATGACCATCTGTATCTGTTGTGGTTCTTTCCACAAGTGAGCTGTAGATAACAGCTTATTAAAAGTGTCTTGTAGGTAGTGTGGGTTGTACAATAATTAATCACTGGGTGGTGTGGATAGGTTATGTCTTATCTTGTATAAATATTTTTTTTTAGTTGATCATAATGAATTCTCTTCTGATGAGGAAGTTGGAGGGCTGGAATAAATAAATTGGAGTTGAACATAGAATATTTGATGACTCATCTTTGATGTAAGTATTTTATACAGATTAGAACTTTATCTTATCATAATACGATTGAAGTAATATTTTAGGGATCCTGAAACATTGTATTCTATATTTTATTCAGACTATCATCTGGGATCCACTCAATTACAATGCAAAGCCTAACTAGAGATAATACACCTGATTTTGAGCACTTACTTACAAGTGAGTTTTACGGAATAGGATTATATTGTTTGGGGTCATGAAAATTGATTTTCTGCCAACAGTAAGAAATTTGGAGTGTCTTAATCTATCATGGTAAACTGATCTGTATTGTAGGAATCTATTTAAAGTCACATTGTTTTGTTTCTTATCTAATTGTGTCTTCAATATGTATCAGTGCATTTTAGAAATATTCATTATAGATATCTGATCCTGTATGAATGTACATATGATCCATGGGTGTAGGTGGAGTCACAGTCTATTTCTATTGATTATTTGTTGATTAATGTATGAAAATGATTTAGATTGAAATATGTATATCTAAAGCAAAAATCTGCTAAAAGAAAAGAAAAAAGAAATTGTATGTGTTTTAATTCTTTCAGCCCTGATGAAGTACGTTTAGGACAAAACGCGCTGGCTGGGCTGAATTCATGTTTAGATCTACAAAAAGAATAGAAATAAATCAAGATTTTTTAAATCAAGATTCCGTGACTCCTGTGAATTACTAATGTACACTCCAGTAATTATGGGTTGGATAATTTATATATTTGGTCTATATTAATTATGATGTCTGGGCCTCTTCGATGTGTAGATGATAGACACTCCTGTTCTGTATGTGCTAAGTAGTTTTGTGCAGTGATTTGTTGGGGGTAGAATCACAAACAGTTGAGTGTCTGGGTCTAACTGATGAACTAATACGGATAAATACTAGTGCGACTGTCCTATAGCCCTACTGCCTTTCTTTGTCTTATAACGTTAGAGGATCTGTCCTCCTTAAAAGTTTTGTAAGTAAGTAAGATCAGTCCTCTAATGTATCTCTGATCAAGTATTATTAGTTCAGTGTCTGTGACTCAGCTGGTTCTGAAGAAAGTCAGGACAGATTTTGAGAACCGTAGCAGACATCTTAACATATTGCAGGAACTGTCCCTTGTCAAAACTAAAGGCCTGTTGTACCTCTGCAAATGTCAGAAATGTGTCACCCGAACAGAGATCTTCCACATTCTGGCATCCACCCCTCTAGCCACTGCCTCATATTCATAACACTTTGTACCTGTCGGAAGAGTCGCAGCCACCACAACAGTGCATCGTAGCCTACGAGGGTCTGCGCAGTACATATTTGGCGGCCACCTCCCAGACTGCTGCTATTTGTCGCATTACAAAGGGACCGTTTCCCATCTCCTGCAGTCCTGCCATTAGCCGCTGTCGGAGCTCAACTTCACCCTTTATTCCAGACAGGAGTCTTTTGTCTATATACTGTCCATCCTCACACCATATTTAGGTCTGATGTTATGTTTTTATTAAAATTCCATCTGACTGCTGACTT
Organism: Triturus cristatus; assembly: GCF_964204655.1. Lineage (NCBI taxonomy): Eukaryota > Metazoa > Chordata > Amphibia > Caudata > Salamandridae > Triturus > Triturus cristatus. The sequence continues at coordinate 271,654,391 of NC_140595.1, read as the reverse complement.
GACTGTGAGTGACAGCATTCTGCTCTTTCACAAGGAGCATATTGGCACACAAAGTAAGTTTGTTCAGTGACAGGAACTATTGTGGCAATGTTTCGTTTTTGAGACCAAGAATATTTTTGCTTTCACCAATGTTTGTTATAATGATGAGGGCCCGGCAGCTCCCACAACAACAAAATTGTACGAAACCAATTTCAAAACAAGACGCGCATTGACATAACCAAAAGGTTGACCACCAAAGTCATACCAATTGGCTTTGCCGATACTTGTTTATTTTCATGTTCCCTATAATTTTGTTGCAGCTGGTTATGCTGATTTTCCATTATGAATATTTCTGGGAAATACTAGCATACATGAAAACATTTTGCTAAACAATGCTTCAAAGAAATGGTACCTACAATTTCACATTAGTTTAGCAAAATGTTTTTTTCCTAGTTACATTTTTTAATGAGTATTTTATTTTGAAAGCAAAAATCCATTATCCTGTTTTGAAGCCTTTGCATATATTTGCATTTAATCAGAGAGCATCATGGAAGCATTATACGTAGCCTTATACTGTTAAACTGTGCAAACATGTGTACACATTTTTATACTGGCATTTTTTTATACTGGAACCACAGTCAGTAGTGCAGTCCGAACCTACAACATTTTCTTAGAGCGCTTACCCTAATAATAAATAGGAATTCCACATCCCTGATACAGTTTCATAATGTATAACTTCTTACAAAAATAACAATGGTGTATAATCAATAAAGATCAGTTGAACAAAGAATTTACTCATCATCTACAATACATGGTTCTTAGCTCACTTAAACAAAGCATTGTGGATAATAACTTTGGCAAATAGAAACTACGAAACACTAGATTTATTTCATTTATGTTAATCAGTGAACTGTGTTACTAATTCTCAACAAAGTCTAGGTCGTATAACATGGGGTAAGCGGAGGTCTCCATTCTCTAGTCACCTGTAAACTGAGGTTACCAAAGTTTAGGTGAGCACTTGATTGCAGTGATTGCTTTACCCTGTTTGCAGTGAGTTGACACACGTGCAGTGGTGTAATTGGGTTGATGATGTTTAAGGTCAAAGAGTGTTACATAGCAACTAGACAGTCACAGTAATTTATCATAACAAGCTGGATTTTTTGTTCCTTTCCTCTCATTAAAGGAAAATGTCCAGATATTACAGAGCTGACAGACAGGTCACCCTTTTGCTGTTCTTACAAGACTTGGATGCGTCTAACAAGGTAGGGCATCGATTAGGGAAGGATCAAATAGGTCCTGACAAATAAGCAGTAATGCAGTTGCACGTTTGGGGGGTGAGCCACATGTTGACCATATGTAAGAGGTGAGGGAGCTATCATAATTTATAGCATACTCTGCGCTCTCTCTGTCTTTTTCATCTGGTATAATGTAGGGATAACTTTGAATACCCGAGACCAGATACAATGACTGACCACCGTCTTATACTGACCTTGCCAAGTCCGCCAGATATACGTTTAACAAGGGATACGGTTTTGGACTGGTGAAGTTGCACGTGAAGACCAAGTCTGCAAGGGTAGTGTAATTTACATCTGTCTCTTCAAACACAGACACAGGGAAAGTTAATGGGAGCTTGGAAACCAAGTTCAAATTAGCTGAGTATGGCCTGACCTTCACTGAGAAATGGAATACCAACAACACGTTAGGCACAGAGATCCCAATTGAGGACCAGATTGCCAAAGGTTTGAAGCTCACATTCAATAATACCTTCTCCCAATACTGTAGCTGTGTCTAAAGTTTCCAATGGAAATTAACATGGAGAAAAAGCTTTTTGGAATCCCCCCTTTTTCTTAGCCCCCACTTGACGGATAACCACGAAATTTTGAAGACAGTAACTGAAGTGAGCGTCAAACTAGTTTTGAAATTTTCACAAAGATTTGTCAAAACGACGCCGAAGTTATTGGAAAATTAAAAAATGACACCGCTGTCAACCTGGCCTGGAAAGCAGGCAACAATATTAATTGCTTTGGGGTAGCGGTCAAGTACCAACTGGATCCGTCTGCTACCATCTCTGTGAAAGTAAATAACTCCAACCTACTCGGTGTTGGTTATACCTAGATCCTGAGGCCAGGTGTTAAAAATACACCAAAAACTTCTAATACAAAATTCAATTCCATCCCTAATTTATTACACACATCCAAAAGACTGCTTCGAATTAAGAGCTCTGGATAAGCCCACCTAGCACCAGTTGATGCTTGGCAAAAGAGCAACTCTATTATTAAACATTTCACTTTGTGTGGGTGAGAGGTTACGCCCTTTTATTTTTTATTTTTTTTAAATGCTTTCTAAAGACCAACACATTTACTTTTGTCATCAAATCCTGGATGAGGAATGAAAGGAACTTCGTGAGAAGCGTCCTTCTGTCCTCTACTCAAATGTGTTGTAATTACTCTTCCTTTGGTAGGTTATCTTTACACATCTCTCATTAAGCATGCTCTTACTATGCCGTCAATTTTTGGTATGAATTCCCTCTAGCAATCATGGTTCTTAGTATTCATAAAGACTTTTGTGAACAATAATTGTAAATCACTATGCCTTAAGTTAGGATGTTAAACATGTATTTATTGCGCTTCATTGAGTGCTTAATGCATAATGTTACATTTCAGTATCAATGACACATCTTTTTCCGCAGTAGTTATTGCTTCACCTGACTCAGAGATTTTGTCTTATGGTTTCCAGAGTGGTTCACTGAAGATGTTCTTCAAAGTTCATGGACTAAATACTGTGAAGAAAACATTTCTTATCCTGGGACTGTTAACCTTGAAACATTATGAATCTTCATGAGATATATATATTTATTTTAATTTCTTATTTTTTTTTAAACAGAGTTTTATATAGCACAAACTTGACCCAAAGGTATCAGAGTGCTTTACATAGCACCAGTTGCGTTACAAGAGGACACATTAATTTTTGTTAGGCACGGGAAGATTAAGTGATTTGCCCAGAATCACAGGATGTTCAGCGTCATTGACGAAACTCGAACCCAGTTCCCCAGATTCAAGGTCGACCGCCCTAGCCATTAGGCCAACTCCTCTCCCCAGATTATTCATTTAAAGACAGAAGGAAGGCTAGTCTTCAAGTGTGCAACTAGTTCTTAACGCATTTGAAATAAGGACCAAGCACTGGCAATGGCAATAGATTTGACTTATGAATGAAAGTGTTTTTTGTGTCGTTGACGAGTTTAGGCATGCAATAAGTCATCATACATGCACTCTGTCACTCATCTTTGCAATTATGCATCCATTCATCAGTCACCTGACTCATACTTGCATTTACCCCATATCACAACCTCAATACAACACACATAAACAACATATGAAGGTAAATTAAATTACAAGAACACAAGTGAAAAAAATGAAAACATGCTGGCATCTAAACACGGCGGTAAATGCTTGCAATATCAAAACTAAACATTGCAGATGGTGACAGTCTTGCAAAGGAACTGTAAATAGTCTATTGTTGTTTTAAAGTTCAAGCATGGACACCACATTTATTACCAAGGAGTTGGCCATCTTGGAAGAAGTAAAGCAATGACACATTATGAACAATCGCCTTCCATAATGCTCTCCAGATTTGGGGGGAGAGTCTACTTTTGATGCAGCGCACTGAGGATGAAATGACCGGTAAGCAACCAATACGTTACCATTGCCTGGAGAGAGTTTGTATCCTGGTAAGAAACAATAAATTAAAAAGACGCAAAGAAATGAAAGGGAAATATAAAAGGAGAACATTCAAAGTTAAAGGATTGGCCACTCAGCCCTGACACTAAAGCACACTCATTTGCAGGTGGACATACAAACATGACCAGAACATCGCATCATTCACAGCGAAAGAGAGCCAACAAGTGATGCGGACTACGCCTTTAACCAACACAGTCTCTGTCATAGATGGAAGCAGATTTTAAATGACAATCAGACATACCAATGGCAGAACGGAGCTCATATATATATATTTTCACAAAAAAAACCATAGGTTTCAGGGACGTTATAGTTAGTTGGACATTTGACTCATATAAAACCAGAGAAATTCGCCCGTTATAGTTAGTTGAGCTAACTACAACTCACGCTCCCGCAATGCACTGGTGATGACGTCACATATTACATCACTCATGACATGGTCAGTGACATCACTGATGACACCACTGATGACATCATCCAGTGAATATGTGTTTCTGTAAAGTTTAAATATTTTTCATATATATCTATGCCAAGGTGTATTGAAGAATGAGTGGATTTACAAGTGCCTCAATGGATTATTTAGTAGGTGCGTGACTGACTGTATAAATGAGTGATTGAACGTATCTTACTGAATGCATGGGTTAGTGTGACTAAACTGTGTGAAAGTCTGTATTAGTCTCTCAGTTGGTGTATAAGTGGCTGCATGGGTTGGTGAGTAGCTACATGAGTGTCTATATGGGTTATTGATTTGTTGTATGAGTATCTGTATGGGTGCCTGAGTGTCTGTGTGGGTGGGGGGGGTGTGACTCTGTGCATAGATGTCTGAGTGGATGATTCACTGGTTGTATGAATCCAAAAGTGCATCTGGGAAGGGCTGTATGGGTGAGTTAGTGTGTGTATGGGTGTGTTGGTGAGTGAATGAATGTCTCAGTGGTATATGTGTGAGTAACTACATATGTTTTAAGGCAGTATATGTGAGTGTTGGAGTATATATGACTATACGTGAGAGTACGTTATTTGAAGAGTGGGTGTATAAATGAGTGTCTGCTTGTATCAGTGATTGTATAAGACAGTAAGTATGTGTTCGTATCTGCATAAATTAGTGATGTGGTGTGCGTGTATAAATAACGAAGTTGGTGTGTATAACTGTATACGTGAGTAAATGGGTATGTGATTGACTCCCTGCATGAATGACTAGGTGTGTGAGTAACTATGGATGAGTGGCGGAGTGTGACTGTATGTATAGGTGTATGAGTGCATATTATAGTACTGTATTGATGAGTAACTGCATGTATAAGTGACTGGATGTGAGTGTAGACCTAGGAAATAGTGGATGGTATGTAGTATCTGGCATTGTTGTGTGTATGGTTTCAAAAAGAGTAATCTGTATTTTAGAGTGCATGTATCAAAGTTTATATTAGGGTATCAGTATGTGCATCAGATTATCACGTGGATGATGTCACCAGTGATGCCATCAGTGATGTCATTTGAGATGTCATCAGTGATGTCATCAGTGATTTCACTGACCATGTCATGAGTGATGTAATATGTGACACCATCACCAGTGCATTGCGGGCGCGCCAGTTATAGTTAGCTCAACTAACTATAACGGGCGAACTTCTTTGGTTTTATATGAGTCAAATGTCCAACTAACTATAACGTACCTTGACACCTATGGTTTTTTAGTGAATTTCAAAGGTTTTTTAAATGCTAATTCCTAACTATAACGTCTGTAAAACCTATATTTTTTTTCAGTGAATTTCGAAGGTTTTTTAAATGTCAATTTCATATTTTAATATTTATAAAACCTATATTTTTTCTATTTTTTTTTTGTAATATTTTGGAAATCTATTATCCTTTTTTTTTTTTATTAAAAAAATTATGTAATGTTTTATATCTTCAGTAAAAAGTATGTACATTTATTTATTTTTTTGAGAAAACTGGAGTCCCGTACCGGTAGTGTATCAAGCTCCATCAGCACGCGAATCCTATCCGCCATATTGCTAAACTCGTAAATGATGTGCATTTCGTATCCGACGGGTTAGTGGCACCGCGTCCCGTGTAACATCATATGCGTATGTGGTCGCGCCAGCTGCTACTTTGGTATGCGATGGGTACGCTGTACCAAGCTGCGCATTACGTCATGTACGTATGGGGTCACTCCCGCTGCGCGTTGCGTATGCGACGAGTGCACGCTGCCAGGCCCTCTGTTACGTTATAGACATATGGTGTCGTGCCGGGTACGCCAATCCCTCATTTTGTTTTTGTCCCAAAACTATATGTAAATAAGTTTAAAGTGTATATGAGAGCAAGCGATAATCTAAAATATTTTACACATTTATATATTTCTAACTGTAATAAACTTATATTATGGTAAATATATTTTCTCAAAATCGCGTCGGGTGCGGCCTCCTTGCGCGCTCGGTGTGCGACTGCCATGTGACCTTACAAAAAAGTATTTGATTGGTTCATAACATTTCCCATTGTAACAGCTGGAGGACCCCACCCATATTAGTCATTCTCTCTACAGCGTTTAATGAGAGACTACTCTTCTGCTTAGAGAGGTTTTTTGAAAACATTTTGCTATGTACACATATCTGACACTACACACAACATGCAACCATCATCTTCATCAATATTCATGCTCTGTAAAGTAGCCTTCCACCTGTGATAGCTATGCACCTAAAAGTTACATACCCAAAGTTTTCCCCACTGCCAGAGGTAACATGGTTGCATACGCTGTCCACAGCACAATGTAATGGGCTAGCATCAACTACAACAGTAATCATTGGATCACACACAGAGATTCAATAATAAAAGGGTCAATAGTTTGTGCTGCAGTAAGGTAGGGACAGTAGATGTGAAATAATACACAAAAGATTCTATCGTAAAAGAACCTTAACTTGTGGTATACTGAGATACAGGCAGTAGATCTGAAATAATACACAAAAAGATTGTATCATAAAGGGTCCATCAGTTCTAGTGCACTCAGATAGCCACATCAAAAGCATTCAGCATGTGCACAGCCAGCGATGATGCGTGCTGCGGGCGGGCCGAACTAGGAACAATGTCTGTGAGACAGACAATGAGGTGTTTGGTGTTATCTTTGCCGCCATTTCATGACATCATCCAGTGAATATGTGTTTCTGTAAAGTTTAAATATTTTTCATATATATCTATGCAAGGTGTATTGAAGAATGAGTGGATTTACAAGTGCCTCAATGGATTATTTAGTAGGTGCGTGACTGACTGTATAAATGAGTGATTGAACGTATCTTACTGAATGCATGGGTTAGTGTGACTAAACTGTGTGAAAATCTGTATTAGTCTCTCAGTTGGTGTATAAGTGGCTGCATGGGTTGGTGAGTAGCTACATGAGTGTCTATATGGGTTATTGATTTGTTGTATGAGTATCTGTATGGGTGCCTGAGTGTCTGTGTGGGTGGGGGGGGGTGTGACTCTGTGCATAGATGTCTGAGTGGATGATTCACTGGTTGTATGAATCCAAAAGTGCATCTGGGAAGGGCTGTATGGGTGAGTTAGTGTGTGTATGGGTGTGTTGGTGAGTGAATGAATGTCTCAGTGGTATATGTGTGAGTAACTACATATGTTTTAAGGCAGTATATGTGAGTGTTGGAGTATATATGACTATACGTGAGAGTACGTTATTTGAAGAGTGGGTGTATAAATGAGTGTCTGCTTGTATCAGTGATTGTATAAGACAGTAAGTATGGGTTCATATCTGCATAAATTAGTGATGTGGTGTGCGTGTATAAATAACGAAGTTGGTGTGTATAACTGTATACGTGAGTAAATGGGTATGTGATTGACTCCCTGCATGAATGACTAGGTGTGTGAGTAACTATGGATGAGTGGCGGAGTGTGACTGTATGTATAGGTGTATGAGTGCATATTATAGTACTGTATTGATGAGTAACTGCATGTATAAGTGACTGGATGTGAGTGTAGACCTAGGAAATAGTGGATGGTATGTAGTATCTGGCATTGTTGTGTGTATGGTTTCAAAAAGAGTAATCTGTATTTTAGAGTGCATGTATCAAAGTTTATATTAGGGTATCAGTATGTGCATCAGATTATCACGTGGATGATGTCACCAGTGATGCCATCAGTGATGTCATTTGAGATGTCATCAGTGATGTCATCAGTGATTTCACTGACCATGTCATGAGTGATGTAATATGTGACACCATCACCAGTGCATTGCGGGCGCGCCAGTTATAGTTAGCTCAACTAACTATAACGGGCGAACTTCTTTGGTTTTATATGAGTCAAATGTCCAACTAACTATAACGTCCCTTGACACCTATGGTTTTTTAGTGAATTTCAAAGGTTTTTTAAATGCTAATTCCTAACTATAACGTCTGTAAAACCTATGGTTTTTTTCAGTGAATTTCGAAGGTTTTTTAAATGTCAATTTCATATTTTAATATTTATAAAACCTATATTTTTTCTATTTTTTTTTTGTAATATTTTGGAACTCTATTATCCTTTTTTTTTTTTAATTAAAAAAATTATGTAATGTTTTATATCTTCAGTAAAAAGTATGTACATTTATTTATTTTTTTGAGAAAACTGGAGTCCCGTACCGGTAGTGTATCAAGCTCCATCAGCACGCGAATCCTATCCGCCATATTGCTAAACTCGTAAATGATGTGCATTTCGTATCCGACGGGTTAGTGGCACCGCGTCCCGTGTAACATCATATGCGTATGTGGTCGCGCCAGCTGCTACTTTGGTATGCGATGGGTACGCAGTACCAAGCTGCGCATTACGTCATGTACGTATGGGGTCACTCCCGCTGCGCGTTGCGTATGCGACGAGTGCACGCTGCCAGGCCCTCTGTTACGTTATAGACGTATGGTGTCGTGCCGGGTACGCCAATCCCTCATTTTGTTTTTGTCTCAAAACTATATGTAAATAAGTTTAAAGTGTATATGAGAGCAAGCGATAATCTAAAATATTTTACACATTTATATATTTCTTGCGCGCTCGGTGTGCGACTGCCATGTGACCTTACAAAAAAGTATTTGATTGGTTCATAACATTTCCCATTGTAACAGCTGGAGGACCCCACCCATATTAGTCATTCTCTCTACAGCGTTTAATGAGAGACTACTCTTCTGCTTAGAGAGGTTTTACAAAACATTTTGCTATGTACACATATCTGACACTACACACAACATGCAACCATCATCTTCATCAATATTCATGCTCTGTAAAGTAGCCTTCCACCTGTGATAGCTATGCACCTAAAAGTTACATACCCAAAGTTTTCCCCACTGCCAGAGGTAACATGGTTGCATACGCTGTCCACAGCACAATGTAATGGGCTAGCATCAACTACAACAGTAATCATTGGATCACACACAGAGATTCAATAATAAAAGGGTCAATAGTTTGTGCTGCAGTAAGGTAGGGACAGTAGATGTGAAATAATACACAAAAGATTCTATCGTTAAAGAACCTTAACTTGTGGTATACTGAGATACAGGCAGTAGATCTGAAATAATACACAAAAAGATTGTATCATAAAGGGTCCATCAGTTCTAGTGCACTCAGATAGCCACATCAAAAGCATTCAGCATGTGCACAGCCAGCGATGATGCGTGCTGCGGGCGGGCCGTACTAGGAACAATGTCTGTGAGACAGACAATGAGGTGTTTGGTGTTATCTTTGCCGCCATTTCCGCGTTCAGCAGGAGACGCCCACCTGCATTGGCCACGCCCCCTTCACCAAAGCCTACATATAGCGCTGACTACGAGCGCCGCACAGCTCACTTATTTCTCCTGAGGCACAGCCGGGAGCAACGATCTCTTGCTAATTTTTAAAATTGTACTTGTTTGTGTTTTTAAAATTGCTCACCTACCTACCCTTGGCGCATCTAATCTGCCTCGGCCATAGACACCCCCGCACAGCGGATTCAGCGCTGCAGAGGGTGAGGTGTTTGGTGTTATCTTTGCCGCCATTTCCGCGTTCAGCAGGAGACGCCCACCTGCGTTGGCCACGCCCCCTTCCAACCCCCTCCTCTACCTGTATATAGTATGTGTCCCCACCGGAAGCGCAGCGGACGAGCGCAGCGGGCGTGACGATTGCGCGCCGAAGGCGTGCCTAAGGCAAGCCCGTCTGCGCCCGTCCGCGGCCGGCCGGGGCCTGGGGCTCGTCACCCTGCCCAATATACATCTTTTGCCCCTAGGGACTTGATCGCTCTACACACATTCTGGCCGATGGAATCCACTAGCTACTTAAAATTACAACAACTAGGCATTTTCCAAGCCCGCAGTACTTTTCCAGAGTTCCGGACCCTCCCGTCCTCCCTCATCCCTGAGCACACAGTCACCCCTCCTCCTTCTAAACTCCTGTCCCTCAGGCACCTGCCAATATGGAACTAGCAATCACATACCTTAACACCCGGTCGTTAATCAGCCACCAACTTGACATATGCCACCTCCTGGATTCAGACCTACCCGACATTCTACTCTTAACGGAGACTTGGCTGAATGAGGATTCCCCCCCTGACATTTTGGCAGCCATTCCACCTGGGTATTATATTCTCCAAGCCAACCGGCCAGTTGGGAAACCTGGTGGTGGCGTTGCCGCCATTATCAAACTCTCCCTCGGGTTCACTTCCCTCTCCCTACTCACCATTCCCCAGGTTGATTGCCTGGCAATCAGATTCGACCCCGCGGTTATGGGTAACTTCCGTCCCATCTCCCTTCTCCCTTACCTGAGTAAGGTACTTGAAACACATGTAACCAGCGTCCTCAGTTATTTTATTGAAGATTCCAACTTCCTAGACTCCCAGCAAGCAGGGTTTAGACCTGCCCATTCTACGGAGGCGGTCATCCTCTCTGTCATGGAGGAACTCCGAAGAGGTGCCGACTCCAATATTAGTCAAGCCCTGATTCTCCTGGATCTGTCGGCGGCCTTTGACACGGTCGACCACACCATCTTAGTCGACCGTGTCAAGGAGGCGGGCATCAGTGGGACGGCCCTTAGCTGGGTCTGCTCCTTCCTGACGAACCGCCACCAATCTGTCCGACTTTCCCAGTTCTCGGCTGACAGGATGAAGCTCACCTGCGGCGTCCCGCAGGGTTCGTCCTTGTCACCACTCCTATTCAACTTGTGCCTCACCCCCCTGATCCGCTCCCTCCGGGGAAGGAATGTCACTGCATTTAACTATGCAGATGACATTCAGCTTGTCTTCAACCTCGATTCCTCGGACGAAGCGACCCAAGACTTTCAGTCTACCCTTTGCCACATCAGTAATTGGATGGGTGCTCACCATCTTAAACTTAACCCCGACAAGACTGAGCTTGTTCTTGTCGGAGGCCCATCCAACCCCTGGAACTCCACCTTCTGGCCCCTTTCCCTTGGCCCCCCTCCCTGCCCCGCGGACAAGGTGAAAAGCTTAGGAGTTTACATCTCCCATGATCTCTCAATGAAGCATCAGGTCAGTGCCACTGTGTCCTCCTGTTTTTTCCAGCTAAGGAAGATCCGGAAAATAGCTTATTTCTTGACCACCGAAGCCCTCACTTTGGCACTGCTGGCACTAGTCATCTCCCGGATTGACTATGCCAACACCCTGTATGCAGGCATCCCACAATATCAAGTCAAAAGACTACAGCTGGTACAGAACCGGGCAGCCCGCCTGATCTACCATCAACCCAAACACCACCACGTCCGCCCCCTGCTTAAAGCCCTTCACTGGCTCCCTGTATCGGAGCGCTGCAAGTTCAAACTAGGCTGTTTGACCCACAAATCTCTGGCCGGCATCGGCCCTTCCTTCATCTCCTCTCTTCTGCATCCTTACGTCCCCTCCAGGCACCTCCGATCGTCTCACCATGCGCTCCTCCAGACGCCTAGGTTTAGGCGCAAAAAACACGGAGGTCTCAGATTTTCTTTCCTGGCTCCCTCATTCTGGAACTCACTCCCGTTGGAACTCAGACTCTCTCTCTCCTACCCTCACTTTAGGTCTCTCCTCAAAACTCACCTCTTCCGCAGCATCTACACATAAGCACTCATCACCTTCCCTTTATGCCATCTTCCCCAAATAAGTGAACAGCGCCAAGAAACCGTCCGGTGTAAGCTGCGCTTTACAAGAATTTTTTACATTACATTACATTCTGTTGCCTACACGACTGCATCATATGCAATAGCGACTCGATCTGAATTGTAAACACTGCTGTCTGCAGTGTAGGCCAGAGAGAGCGGTCAGCAAGGGCCCACAGCCACATGGCGTTGACTTGAGCTGCCCAGTTTGTCATACGCGAAGCAACAAAAACTGTGTGCGGAGCCTGCGATGATGCATATGCGTGGTGCAGACAGAGCGCACTGGAGCAATGTCTTTTGCCTACAGGACTGCGTCATCTACAATAGCGACTCAATCTGAATTGTGAATACTGCTGTCTGCAGTGTAAATTGAAGGCAGTAGTCAGCACAGTCATCCATGAATACTTTTTCTCACTTCCTCTTCACAAAATACAACATAAATTACAAAAAACTCTGCAATAAATAAATCAAAACAATTTGAATTGCGATCTCTGCTGTCCACAGTGTAGACTGTTATTCAGTGTTCTTTTCCACTACCAAGATGAATTTGGTCATTGTACTAAACCTATAACTCATCTAAAAAAGTTCTTCAAGCAAGTATACTAAAAGGATATTGTGTAAATTTCAATAGACGTTGTAGTTAGTTGCCTACTGGATACTGTTTTTAAACAATCACCACTCAATCTGAATTGTGAGCCCTGCTGACCGCAGTGTAGGCCAGAGGCAGTGGTCATTAACGCCTCACAGCCACGTACCGTTGGATTCGGAAGCACGGAGTTCCTTGCACCTGATTGGAGGGGGTACACAGAAATCACCACAGACTAACTTCTGACATCCTCAATCATAGAATCAAGAACCCGTTACACTGTTCGGACCTAGAGTTGGTTGCACCTCGAAGGAAGTACCTTCATCTCCACTCTCAGATGCAGTTCTAACATCGTCCATTGTGGGATCAAGATCCCGTTTCACTGTTCGGACCTGCTGTACCGCGATGTACTCCAGCGACTGCAGTCAGCCAAGCCCAATGATCATGTGCAGCAATTAGCTACGGAAGCACGGAGTCTGATGCACCTCAACGGAGGGAGTTCTGTGAAAACCAAGCAGTAGGTAATATCAGACATCGTCCATTCTGGGATCAAGACACCGTTCCACTGTTGGGACCTAGAGTTGGTTGCACCTGGTCGAAGGGGGTACCTTCATCCCCACTCTCAGATGCAGTTCTAACATCGTCCATTGTTGGATCAACACCGTTCCACTATTGGGACCTAGAGTTGGTTGCACCTGGTCGAAGGGAGTACCTTCATCTCCACTCTCAGATGCAGTTCTAACATCGTCCATTGTGGGATCAAGACACCGCTCCACTGTTGATACCTGTTGGACTACTGTGTTAGTAGTATACAGAGCACTCCACGGTGCTGGGCCTCAGGCTGGGCGCTGTTTGCCTGTGTCGCGGTAGCCAGCGTTGATCTCAGGAGCCTTCCGAGCTCGCAGACCTCGGCCCAAAAGCTTCCGCCGGCACATGGTGGGCCCTCTTTCACATACGGCGGTGTCGAAAGGTGAACTGTGGGGCATATGTGCGTCGCAGCGGCCATGACGGTTTCTGGGTACCAGCAGGCTGAGAGCATTATTCACGCAGCCACCTTCGCTCACGGCGTCAGCTCGTAGCAATGTAAGCTGCGCAGACCTGGCAGACACGTTCGCCATTCCGGAAGAGAACCACACCCAGAGAAACGTGCCTTTTATTCATACCCCTACGCTAGCCTTGCGTATGCCGAGCCAGCCCACTACGCTAAAGATTTGGGGGGGAGGGGGCACGTACGCGCTATGTTTTCGTAATCTTCCCTACTGACTGCACTATCATGGTTGCATCCACTGTCCACTTCACTCAATAGACCATCAGTGTATATTGACATGTACATGTCTGTGCTCTGAATACTCAAGTCTGTCCGGCACATCCCCTCAACTCTTTTCATTGTATACTTTTATAATCGAAAATCACTTGCCACCTTCGCACATACTTTGCTCCCATCTCTCCCCGCATTCTGCATTGTGTGACAGAGGTGCTATGCCATGTTTGGTTTGTGTACATGGCTAGCTACGGGTCCCACAGTAAGTAGTGTTGTTGTGTCTGCTAGGTGTACATGTTGTTTGCCATGTTGTATTTGATTATATAAGATAGCGCGTCTATTTACGAGCAGTGGTTTCTCCCATTTACATATCGCTGTCTTAAAGAGGATACGGAAGTTTTTCTCACAGGTGAAAAGTGCGACCACAACGGCAGTCATTCATTACTATTATTATTATGAAATGTATTAAGCACACAGCTACCCCCAACGGGGGTGTCCCGGCGCTGTGGACAGCGACAGTAGAGGACAGAAAGACTAGCAGCTTGCAAATAACCAGGTCTTCAGTTTACGTCTGAACTGAGACTCAGAGTCGATCATACGGATGTTGAGTGGGAGAGCATTCCATAGTTTTGCCGTGATCACTGCAAATGCTCTGCCACCTTTTCTGGATCTGTAGTATCTGGGGGGCGCAGGAGGCGGAGGTGGTTAGATCTGAGCGTGTGGCAGGAATGGACTTGCTTCAGCCTTTGTCTGAGATAGCCTGGCCCCTTGCCATTCAAGGCCCTGAATGTCAGGACCAGGGCTTTAAACTGAATGCGGGAAGAAATAGGAAGCCAGTGAAGGTTTTTCAAATGGGGGGAGATCGAATGGCGGTAGGGGATGTTACAGATCAGTCTGGCCGCTGCGTTTTGTACCATTTGAAGTCGATGAAGGAGATAAGCAGGTGTACCCACGTAGAGGCTATTACAATAGTCCAGGTGGGACGTGATGAGAGCATGTACAATTGTTTTCAAGGAATCGGTGGGCAGATAGGGGGAGATCTTTTTTGCGCAGTTTGCCAAAACAGGCAGAAGTGACTAAGAATTTGGGTTTTACCTAGCAGTTCATTGTCAATTTGGATGCCCAAATTACGGGCCGTCTTGACCGGTACGGGGGGGGGGGGTTGAGTTCCGACGGCCACCAAGATGATGGAGGTAAAGGAGTTTTTTGGTTAAAAAAAAAGCACCTCGGTTTTGTCGGTGTTTAGCTTCAGGGTGTTGGAGGTCATCCAGGATATGATGTTGGAGAGGCAGGTTTTAAAATTTGAGAGTCCTTTGTCAGAGTGGTCTTTAAAGGAGAAAATAAGCTGAGTATCATCAGCATACAAGACCACTCTGACACCAGAAGCCTCCACCACCCTAGCCAATGGTGACAGATAGACGTTAAAAAAGAGCGGACTGAGCGCTGATCCCTGAGGGACTCCGCAACTGAGACTTTTTTTGTCTTTGGACATAAAGGGGTGACACCACACCTGTTGCGTTCTGTCCGTAAGAAAGGATTTGATCCAGGCCAGAGGTGTGTCCCGAATCCCTATTTTGTAGAGTCTGTCTAACAGTATAGGGTGAGACACGGTGTCGAAAGCAGCGGACAGATCGAGGAGTACCAACATGGCAACCTCGCCTCTGTCCACGCTTTCCCTAATAGTTTCAGAGACCTCCAAGAGTGCTGTCTCCGTGCTGTAGCCAGATCTAAAACCGGATTGTGAGTCATGGAGGAGATTTTGGGTCTCTAAATAGTCGGCCAGTTGCTCTTGTACGATTTTTTCTAGTATTTTGGCTGGTTTGGGGAGCAGTGATATCGGACGATAGTTAGAGTAGACTGCTGGATCAGCTTCTGCCTTTTTTAAAATAGGGATCAGCATGGCCTGTTTCCAAGTTATGGGGTATTGGCCGGTGGAGAGAGAGGAATTCCAGATAGAAATAAGAGGTTGAGCAATGACAGGGGCAAGGGTTGAGAACACTTGGGCCGGGACCGGGTCGAGAGGTGAGCCTGATTTGCACTGTTGTATTTTTCCTAAGGCAGTGTCAAGTGTGATTTCTTTGAAGGCATGAAAGAATATTGCATTAGAAGGTATGGGATCGTGAGGGTAAGTACCCTCCGCTTCCCTATCCGAAGGAGTGAAGGCAGAGAAAATATCAATGATTTAATTATGAAAGAAATCGGAGAGACCATCGCAGAGATCTTGGCTGGGTTTTGTAGGATAGGTCAGGGCAGAAGGTTTAGTAAAGATTTTTACAATTTGATATAATGTCTTGGTCGAATTTTTTGCAGTAGTAATTTTATCAGCAAAATAATCTTTCATAGTGGACTTTTTTAGCGAGTGGAATTTTTTCACCGCCGCTCCATAGATAGTCTTGGCAGAGGGGTCATAGGTTCGACACCAACGGCGTTCAAGCTTTTTGCATTTGCTTTTTTCCTCACGAAGCTTTGGGGAGAACCAAGGGGCAGAGGGTGAGGACCGAGCCGAGGAGAGGGGTTGTAGAAGGGCGATAGTGTCCACTGCTGTGGAGAGGTATCGATTAAACTTCTCAATATCGGAGTTAGGATCCGCCGAGGTACGCCATTTCTGGTTGTCTAGTAAGGGCTTGATTTCGTTACATGTGACTTTAAACCATTTTCTTCCCAAGGCCTCCTTTATACTGTTGTTGGACTGCTGGGGGACAAATAGAAAGGGATAAGAAAGTGGTCTGACCAAGTCACGGGAAGTGGCTGCAGGGTTACGAGGGCAGATAGGTTCGTAAATAGAAGGTCTAGGGTGTGACCTGCTTTATGCGTGGGACCATGGATTCTCTGGTCTAGGTTTATACCCTCAAGAGTTTCTAATAGGGATCTCGCTTTCGGGCAGGATATATCATCAATATGTATGTTGAAATCGCCTAAGACAGTAAAGCGGGGGTGTTTCAGGGATAGGTCGGCTAGGGTCGCTAGATGCTCCGAGAGATGAGATGGTTGTGTGTCAGGGGGGTTGTAGATCAAGGCTCCTGCCAGGATCAGATGTATATTAGGCCTGGGCGGTAAATTCCGTTCCGCTCGCGGAATTTGCGGAATTTGCGTAATTTCGCGTTCCGCGGAGAACGCGAAATTGCTAAAAAGTCTGCGTTTCGCGATTTCGCGAAATTTTTGCTTGTTCGCGATCTCAAAATGCGTGTTCGCGAGATATTTCTCCCCGAGCACGCAAACAGCAATTGTGAACAGGAAAAAAGCATCGCGAACAAGCAATTCCGCGTGTTCGCGGAATTTCTGCGTGTTCGCGGAGATTTTTTACCGTTTCGCGGAGATTTGCGTAACGCAATTCCGCAAATTCCGCCCACCCCTAATGTATATCGTCTGAAATGCTAAAGTACATGGCTTCAATG
This sequence comes from Triturus cristatus, assembly GCF_964204655.1. Taxonomy (NCBI): domain Eukaryota; kingdom Metazoa; phylum Chordata; class Amphibia; order Caudata; family Salamandridae; genus Triturus; species Triturus cristatus. Next base: position 271,637,366 of record NC_140595.1, on the reverse strand, counting down.
GGGCCAGAAGTAGCTAGTTTTCTAGATGTAACGTTCCACTCTTTACGCAGTATTATGGCGATCCCCCCACCTACTTTGGTACCTGGCCTAATGAGTCCTGTAAAGTGATAGTCCGGTGGAATTGCTAGGGTGATATCAGGGTTGGAAGTATCTTTGAGCCAGGTCTCAGTTAGAAACATCAGGTCCCAACAGTGAGACGTAAGGGATAAGCAAATATCGCTCGCGTGTTTTGGGAGCGCACGGCAGTTGAGAAGGCAGGCTTTTAATTTCCTGGGAGGGACTGGATGGGGATTCACTGAACTGTGAGCTCGCGAACCGTTAGATACAGAGGCAATCGAAAATGGGGAATTCTGGCAAGAAAAGTGCTTTGTGAGTAATAGTGAAGGGTTGCATTTGATATTGCCATGACAGGGCGATGGTCTCAATGCAGACAGTTGCGAACTTGACAAGCAAATACGCCTAGTAGAGGGGCCACCGGTATTCCTCCCAGTGCTGGTCGCGGCACAGGCGCAGACGGGCGCAGACGGGCTTGCCTTTGGCGCGCCTTCGGAGTGCCAACGGCGCGCCCGCTGCGCGTTCGGAAGTGCATCTCCTTAAATGTCTGACGCGCTGACCCCTGGCTCCACCCTCCCCGCGTGGTGATTGGCCGCCCTACCCTCCACAACAATCGGGCAAGTCCGTGGTGGACCGGGGTAGGAGCGGCATTACAAGAATGCAAGAATGTCCAACTGCACGCCGCTTCTAAGCTTACAGCCCCCAATCTTGCGTGCTTTCTTAAAAGCACGCCAACTTCCACAATCAGACCAACATTCACACAGCTTTCTAAGGGCAGTTATCTGCTTCTTAATAACATGGACTGCTACGGAATGTGAGCTGGCATATGTCCTTACTGTTTCAAACCAGGTAAGTTCCGGTGGCAATCTCTATTCCCACCCACACAAAGTAACTCCCAAAGTTCAACTTGGCCTTCAATACCTACTTTGAAAACAGATTTTATTAAACTGAGCAAACCGAAAGCGCTTTTGTTTCAAACAGAAGTGTACCTCACTTCTGCAAAAGTAATTTATTGACTGCAGATAGCACGAAGTTCAAGTAAAATACAGTCCCTTTTAAATACAAACCTCCCATTATACTATGTGAATTGTTACACAATGTTCAACACATCTGACATTTAAGCTCTGGCACACTTTTTTAACACTGTCTCCTCCGGCCTTGTCACAGGCTTTCAAACTAGTTTTGGTATAATACCAGACTTCATTCATTTGATCATCTCTGGAATAACAGGAACAGTGCCCATAATTCTCACTCTGTTTGCGGCCATCCTACTACTATTTTTGCTTGTAAAAAATGGCTGCGTTCCCTGTGGTAACAAGCATGTCCAACAGAATATGCCTCTACGCGAAGCTACATCAATACCGTGAAAAAATGGAACAACTTTTCGGCTGCCTGCCTCTATCTATTATCGGAGCCAGCTAAAACATGACATTTATTTACACATATGCAATCTGCGTGCAACCATCTTTTTATTGCAAAACTTGCCCATCCGACTGGCGAATGGATCTATGCCTTGCCAACATCCCAATAATCGCTCCCGATATCTAGCAGGTAATGGAGTATCTTGAAAACCATGAACTTGATTGTTCGGGCAGTGGAGCAATGGCGGATGCAATGCAAAAAGGTATTCTGGCGGAATGGGATTTCTGCGCAGCCGCAAAAGATTTCCTGCAACGTGCGACCTTTGACAACATTGCAGATTTCCTGCCAATTCAAATTGCCACTCCAACATTACTGTCCCTTCGAGGATATGAATTGGAGCGCTTCGCTTTTCCCACATGATGGCAACAATCGCCTCTTAGAACATTACGCATCTCAAGCCGCTGAAGAACTTCCGGACTGCAATCTCCAAGACTTGTAAGAAATTCACTTTATTCTTGGATTGATTTTTTCCTATAATTTTTTTAATACACTTCAATTGAACTATTTTCATATAATAACTTTCTAAGTATGCTTAGGCATTTGAACTCTGTTTTCATTAATGCACCTTACATCTCCAGCCTAACCAGGGATGGGTGATGTATGGCCTATGCAAATACGCTATTTACTTGCTTAATTAGCCTAAACCCGACATCCATTTTGAAACCATGCCTATTCTTTGTGCACACGTCTCTCTGCCTGCCTGCTATCCACAAAGCCCTTTCACACAAATTAGCTCATCCTCAGCCTCTGCTCACGAGCTTGCGATCAAGATAAAAAAACACGGCATTGTTTAGGAACTGGTTGGCACAGTGTGGTAATCGTATCCTACCTTTATTTTCATTATACAATTTACAGTCATTCATGTCTAATAGGTATTGTTTATGTCACATGGAATTGTAAAATGTAATGTGGAATTCACTGATGCAGGAGCTTAGGTTTGAATACAGCAGAAGCGGTTGGAGTTTGCCTCAGCTGGATGCCTTACCTCTTGCACCAGTGGGTCCATTTATGGCACTTAAATAAAGACACTTTTTATATAACTTGCAGACTCCATCGCTTTATTACACACAGCAACTTTCTGAAACACACTTGATTTTACCATCTGTCTTCTGTGGCATTGCAACATTCTGCATTATATTCTTCATGATTATTTCTTTATTCCTGCTTGCTAAAACACTCCATTCGAGTCTTCAGACCGGTAGGGATGAGTAGTTTGCTTCCCACTCCCGCTATAGTCTAAATGCATACTAACACAACTTGCACAGCTATGCTACAGCGGGCAGTATGCTACAGCACCCAGAGCACATCAGTCTACAGCAATCAGCTCACGGTTTCATCCCGAGTGTACTGGCACCTCACCTCAGCACCATCTCACTCTGGGCAAAACAGCACTTTCACACCAGTAGGGGTGAATACTTTGCTTCACACTCCCTGTATAGCACACCCTAACCACCCCACAGAGCTAACAGAGCTATAATCTAAACGCATACTAACACCACTTGCACAGCTATGCTACAGCGGACAGTATGCTACAGCGCCCAGAGCACATCTGTTTACAGCAATCAGCTCACGGTCTCATCTCTGAGTGTACCGGCACCTCACCTCAGCACCATCTCAGTCTGGGCAAAACAGCACTTTCACACCGGTGAGGGTGAATACTTTGCTTCACACTCCCTGTATAGCACACCCTAACCACACCACGGAGCTCACAGCACTCCTACCCTCCTCTTTCCTACTTTTTTCCCCCTTTTTCCCCCTTTTTTCCCCTTACTCGCTTCAACGGAATCACAAAATGGCTTCCAACACTTCTGAGTTGCAACCGTTCGCAGCCAATAACCAGCAAGCTTGTGCTCGTAACGCCTCAGCCAATCAGATGGCAGAATTCCCAAATATCGATATCTGAAAATTTCAATATTTCTCCAAAACTACAGAATGGATTCACACCAAATAAACAAAAGCGTGCTTTTGACCAAGACCCTTCTCCCTGCCAAATTTGGGGTAATTTCATTCACCTGTTCGACCTATTGCCTTGTCTAAAGTTTCCTATGGAAATTGCATGGAGAAAACATTTTTTGGGAACCCCCTTTTTTCTCAGCCCCCCCTTGACGAATCACCCCCAAACTTCCAACATAGGAGCTGATATGAATTTGTTTGGAAAATTTCATGAAGATTCATCAAACGACGCCAAAGTTATAAGCAAAACAAAAAATGCTCTTCCTATGGAAACTTGGTCCTAACTATGACTACCTACTGGCGACCGCCAGTACAATATATATATATATATATATATATATATATATATATATATATATATATCCAAAACACAGTATTCCACCTGGGGCCAGCCGAACTCGCAGCGGGTGCAACCGGGAAGTGGTGGTGGAAACCACTTATTACACAGCAAAAACAAGGAGTTGATGGTACTCCCAAGGTCCGGTGCACTCACGGGGTATGTGTCGGCTATAAAACATCCGCAGACGCGTTTCTGGCTCTTGCCGTCATCAGTGCGGAAAAACCGTCAATAAAAACATCCCCTCGCCTGCCGCTGTTAGAACGAAAACTCTGTGAGTGTCCCACATATGGTGAAGCACTCTAGCTTTGTATAAGCCACAACCTGAATAGGTCAACAGAGTCCGTAAGCGGCGGTTCAGCAGCCCAAATTGAATCCAAAACACAGTATTCCACCTGGGGCCAGCCGAACTCGCAGCGGGTGCAACCGGGAAGTGGTGGTGGAAACCACTTATTACACAGCAAAAACAAGGAGTTGATGGTACTCCCAAGGTCCGGTGCACTCACGGGGTATGTGTCGGCTATAAAACATCCGCAGACGCGTTTCTGGCTCTTGCCGTCATCAGTGCGGAAAAACCGTCAATAAAAACATCCCCTCGCCTGCCGCTGTTAGAACGAAAACTCTGTGAGTGTCCCACATATGGTGAAGCACTCTAGCTTTGTATAAGCCACAACCTGAATAGGTCAACAGAGTCCGTAAGCGGCGGTTCAGCAGCCCAAATTGAATCCAAAACACAGTATTCCACCTGGGGCCAGCCGAACTCGCAGCGGGTGCAACCGGGAAGTGGTGGTGGAAACCACTTATTACACAGCAAAAACAAGGAGTTGATGGTACTCCCAAGGTCCGGTGCACTCACGGGGTATGTGTCGGCTATAAAACATCCGCAGACGCGTTTCTGGCTCTTGCCGTCATCAGTGCGGAAAAACCGTCAATAAAAACATCCCCTCGCCTGCCGCTGTTAGAACGAAAACTCTGTGAGTGTCCCACATATGGTGAAGCACTCTAGCTTTGTATAAGCCACAACCTGAATAGGTCAACAGAGTCCGTAAGCGGCGGTTCAGCAGCCCAAATTGAATCCAAAACACAGTATTCCACCTGGGGCCAGCCGAACTCGCAGCGGGTGCAACCGGGAAGTGGTGGTGGAAACCACTTATTACACAGCAAAAACAAGGAGTTGATGGTACTCCCAAGGTCCGGTGCACTCACGGGGTATGTGTCGGCTATAAAACATCCGCAGACGCGTTTCTGGCTCTTGCCGTCATCAGTGCGGAAAAACCGTCAATAAAAACATCCCCTCGCCTGCCGCTGTTAGAACGAAAACTCTGTGAGTGTCCCACATATGGTGAAGCACTCTAGCTTTGTATAAGCCACAACCTGAATAGGTCAACAGAGTCCGTAAGCGGCGGTTCAGCAGCCCAAATTGAATCCAAAACACAGTATTCCACCTGGGGCCAGCCGAACTCGCAGCGGGTGCAACCGGGAAGTGGTGGTGGAAACCACTTATTACACAGCAAAAACAAGGAGTTGATGGTACTCCCAAGGTCCGGTGCACTCACGGGGTATGTGTCGGCTATAAAACATCCGCAGACGCGTTTCTGGCTCTTGCCGTCATCAGTGCGGAAAAACCGTCAATAAAAACATCCCCTCGCCTGCCGCTGTTAGAACGAAAACTCTGTGAGTGTCCCACATATGGTGAAGCACTCTAGCTTTGTATAAGCCACAACCTGAATAGGTCAACAGAGTCCGTAAGCGGCGGTTCAGCAGCCCAAATTGAATCCAAAACACAGTATTCCACCTGGGGCCAGCCGAACTCGCAGCGGGTGCAACCGGGAAGTGGTGGTGGAAACCACTTATTACACAGCAAAAACAAGGAGTTGATGGTACTCCCAAGGTCCGGTGCACTCACGGGGTATGTGTCGGCTATAAAACATCCGCAGACGCGTTTCTGGCTCTTGCCGTCATCAGTGCGGAAAAACCGTCAATAAAAACATCCCCTCGCCTGCCGCTGTTAGAACGAAAACTCTGTGAGTGTCCCACATATGGTGAAGCACTCTAGCTTTGTATAAGCCACAACCTGAATAGGTCAACAGATATATATATATCAAAGAAAGGCTTCCCACGTAGCCCCGGGAATCAAAGGCGGCAGTCTCCAACTGGTAAAAAATTATCTTTAATCCACAATGTCAACACGGACATATCTGCCTCCCCAACGCGTTTCAACATTCTGCCTTTTTCAAGGGTTCCAGCGGCAAAGATGGCTACTTGGACTGCCACAGGTGAGTTAGTTTTATAATCCTCCAATCAGGTTCCTAATAGAAACACAATGCATCCTGGGCCAAGTAGCCCCAGAAAGCAATCAAAGACTAAATAGGTATAATATCAAAAGTCCGTGTTAGACAATCATGCCAATATTAATGAACCCACTTGGTCCCGTCAAAGACCCGAAATATGATGGTCCACACAGGCCCTCGGAACGCGGAAATCCGCGATGACACGAACCACCAGTTGCATTCCTGCTGGCAATCCTGTGTCGTTTTTCAAGATGATGCACGCCTTCTGCCGTATATTTGATCAAAGAAAGGCTCCCCACGTAGCCCCGGGAAGCAAAGGCGGCACTCTCCAACTTGTAAAAGCAGCCATACAACAAAAAAACAGCGAATGAGAGATGGAAACGCAATTAAATACACGCAGCGTCACCACAGAATCCAACACAGTGATAAATCTAATATGGCTGGAAAACAAATTCTGGCACTTGGTCTTTCGTATATTCCCGAGAGTAATTTAAATTATGCAGAAACACGCATAGATGTTTTTAGATTTATCGGCAAATTGAAATTATGCAAACATCATTTGTTACAGACCAAGCACAACAAAGATCCTCTGGTACAAGTAACAACTAGTACTCACAGTCCAACATTGTAGGTGGCAGGAGATGTTGACTTATTACTTGATTCACATCATTTACAAAGTGAGCAGAACAATGGTGAAAATACAAGTGGATTTGAAAGAAGCAGTGACTCCATGCAAACACCGTTCAAACCTAAATCGACTTTTCTACCTGTAATGCTACATGACAATTTGGATGTTTTACATGAACAAGTAACAGCTGATTTGAAGAAACTTTATAAAACCACATTGTGTGCCCAACATAGCATTAGTCGGAAAAACATCTCCTATATACAACTGATGAGAAATTTGCAAGCAAGGGACAATGTCATCATACGGCAATCAGATAAAGGGGGCAATGTAGTTTTATGGCCAAGGGATATGTACATGGAAGAAGCCCTGACCCAGCTAAACGACAAAGACTGTTACAAGAGAAGTAATATGCAATGTGTCAGACAGGCTCAAAAAAACTATTATGCCAAACTCTTAGCCTGGAAGAGCGGAGGTCTTTTAGGCTCGGATGAGTTTACATTTAAAAAAAATTACTACCCTGTAATTCCGGCTTTATATTGTATTCCAAAAATTCACAAGAGTATGGTAAAACCGCCTGGCAGACCCCTTATCTCTGCATGTAAAATACTTCTAAATATGTTGATTATTTTTGACAACATTTTGTGCGAACTCGACCATCATACTTGCAAGACACAAGTGACTTTTTAAGAAAGATAAGAAAGGTTACCTGGGATTCAGACTGCATTTTAATTACGCTAGACGTTACGTCACTATATACAAGCATAAGACATCAAGATGGGATCAAAGCCATCGAGCATTTTCTGAATAAAAGATCAATGGGCTTGTACATGCATAAAAAGATGCTGGTTGACATGATAGTGAAGTGTCTGGAGAACAACTTCTTCCTATTTAATAACCAGATATACCAGCAAACCAGAGGTGTTGCGATGGGGGTTTGCTTCTCCCCTAGTTATGCTTGTTTGCATATGGGTCTATGGGAGGAGCAAATCCTAACCAACACCTATGCTGAAATCATGAGCCAACACATATGTTACTGGTACAGATATATAGATGATCTGTTCTTGATGTGGAGGGGTCCTGAAGACCGGGCACTCCACTTCATAGAGCAGATTAATTTGAATAATCTCAACTTACATTTCACTGCTGCCATGAGCAGGGAAAGAGTATACTTTTTAGACGTTGAGGTTTTTTATCAGTGAAGGAAGAGTTTAATCAAAATTGCACAGAAAACCAAAGGCTGGAAATACAATATTGCATGCTACCAGCCATCACCCCAGACACCTTATCCAGAGTATACCTTATGGAGAGATGTTGCGTATTAAACGCATTTCCAGCACCTCACACAAGTGTTACTTGGCCCAACAGGAGAGCAGGGACAGGTTCCTTGCCAGGGGCTATTCCACTATGATTGTAGATGCAGCCATTGCCAAGACAAACAATATTGAAAGGGAGGACACCCTTGCAGTAAAGCCTAATACTCAGAGCGATGGCACTAAGTCTACTGACTCAGTGACGCGAATGATCCTTACATATAACACACAGCACCGGTATATATGCAAAATACTAAATAAGAACTGGGTGTTGGTGCGTAATGATCCGACATTAGGAGATTTAATATTCAAAACCCCAGATGTAACATTCAGAAAGGCACGATCAGTGAATAACATGCTAGTCAAAAGTAGCCCAGAGGTGGTAACGGCTAAAACTTGGTTATCTTCTGTAAGGGATTTGTGAAATGTTCATCGTGCAAGGCATGTAGGCATGCGACTAGTACATCATACACTAGTCCTTTTAAAACAGAGGTTATACCTATAACCAAATAACTTTCATTCAAAAAGGAGTACGCAGTATATGTGCTGGAGTGTCCCTGTGACCTGCGCTATGTGGGAAGCACTAAGCTGCAGGTCCACAAGAGGATACTCCAGCACATCAGGGCAATCAATAACTGTGATCCCTCGTACCCCGCCGTGAGACATTGAGACATTTCAAGATGTGCACAATAAAAATCCAGCATTTCTTAAATATTATGTGGTGGATACCATCTTACCATTAAGAAGGGGAGGTAACCGCGAGGCACTTCTCCGTTTATTAGAGACCAGGTATATTTTAGAACTTGATACTAAGGTACCATCTGGGATGAATTCTAGCGAGGATTTTTATACTTGCCTGTAACGTATTCAAGTACTGTTTTTCGCTCTATTTCTAAATGATTAACTGTTAAACTGTTTACATTTTCTATTATGCTTCTTCAACTTTTTAGCCTTTGAATATTTTGCACTTTGCACTTTAGTATTATTAGGGTGGCACTGTAAGGTAGTACACATTAGCACTAGCACTTTATATGATTGCATAGATGATTCAGGTCGATGCCCACTTAGGGCTATATTAAGTTTGCAGCGACATGATATTAATGCAAATGGATGACCAACATTGTAAAGCAATATCAAGCAGAGTTTACCTTACATCTTATTATAGATTAAAATTTGAAAAGTTTACAATTAGTATCAATGTATTAACATGGTATTTAATTTTATTTGTCTGCCAGATGTGTTATCACTAGCCAAGTTTACTTAAAAATACGCGATATGAGGAGGTTTTTAAATGAAATTTTTAGGCATAACCTTGTTTACATATTTAAATGTTTTTAAGAATATTTTACCAATTTATGCCAAATGTTTGTGTATCCAATGTAAATATCTAATTATAGCTGCTATGAGTATGATCACGACCAATTAACATTTTCTCTATGTCTATCTACCATGTGACAGGTCACGAGTGATTGCACTAGCACTTTTAAGGAATGGCACTTCGCATATGCGTTATGTGAACAAGACCTCTGGAAGGCAGAAACGCGTCGTGGCGGAGGTGCAAGGCACATGAAATAAAATCCTGAGCACCGAATTGAGGGTTCGTTTCATCATTTCCTTTCGTATTGGATGTTGCTTGGTGAACTCTTTCGATATATATATATATATATATATATATATCAAAGAAAGGTTCCCCACGTAGCCCCGGGAAGCAAAGGCGGCACTCTCCAACTGGTAAAAATGATCTTTAATCCACAATAGCAACACGGACATATCTGCCTCCCCAATGCGTTTCAACATTCTGCCTTTTTCAAGGGTTCCAGCGGCAAAGATGGCTACTTGGACTGCCACAGGTGAGTTAGTTTTATACTCCTCCAATCAGGTTCCTAATAGAAACACACTGCATCCTGGGCCAAGTAGTTCCAGAAAACAATGTGATATATATATATATATATTTATATATATATATATATATATATATATATATATGATTATTCAGTCAGTGAGTGATTATAAGTGTCTGGGTGAATGTATGGGTGAGTGACTAATCTGTGTGAATGTCTGTATCAGTCTGTCAGTTGGTGTGTAAGTGTGTGAGTAACTGAATATGTGAATGGCAGTATATGTGAGTGTTGGAGTATATAAGTGACTGTATATGAAAGTGAGTGATTGTGAGAGTGGATGTATGGATGAGTGTTTGTGTGTGTCAGTGATTGTATAAGAGAGTAAGTATGTGTTAGTATCTGTGAATAAGTGAGGTAATGTATGTATAACTGTATAGGTGAGTAAATGGCATTGTGATTGACTCTTTGGCTGATTGGCTAGGTGTGTGAGTAACTCTATGAGTGAGTGGCAATGTGTGAGTGTCTGTATGGGTGTATGAGTGCATATATTAGTGGCTGTATTGATGAGTGACTGTATGGGTGAGTGAGTAGATGTGTGTGTAGACCTATGAATCAGAGAGTGGGTATGTACTAAATGGTATTGGTGTGTCTATGGTTTCGAGAATGGTAGTCTGTATTTTAGAGTGGGTGTATGAAAGGTTATATTAGGGTGTGAGTAGGTGCATCAGAGTGCATTGCGGGGGCATGAGTGATATATATATATATATATCATGAATGATGTAATATGTGACGTCAACAGCAGGGCATTGCGGGGGCGCAAGTTATAGTTAGCTGAACTAACTATAACAGCCGAATTTCACTGGTTTTGTACGAGTAAAATGTCCAACTAACTTTTACGTCCCTGAAACCTATGGTTTTTTGAGTGAAAAAATAAATAAAAAAATACATATATATTTTTAATCTACTGGCAAATAGTTAGGATGTATTTTCCATAGTAAGAGAATTTTTTCATTTGCCAATAACTTTGGCGTCGTTTGACTGATCTTTGTGAAATTTTCACAACTAGTTTGGCGCTCACTACAGTTGCTGTCTTGAAAATTTAGTGGTGAGCCGTCAAGTGGGGGCTGAGAAAAAGGGGGTTCCCATGTTAATTTCCATAGGAAAATGTAGACACAGCTACAGCCCAAACTGCTGAATGGAATGACACCAAATTTGGCAAAAAGGTAGCTCTTGGACCAGAAAGCCCTCTTTTTCTTAACTGAGGTAAATCCGTTCAGTAGTTGCTGAGGAATTGAAAGATTTCTCAGATATACAACTGTGGCCGCGGTGGATCCGCAACCTCTCCCGATAGCGTGCCTGGGATTTGATTGTCTGACAACACTTCAAACCAGGAAGTGTTAGCAGCCATCTTGTGACTTGATTGAACCGAGTCACAAGAAAAAAAAATGTTTTAACAGAAAAGGGGGCAGGGTAGAAACACCCGGAGCCCCTTGGCCTCGTGCAGGGGTCCCACAGGGACACGCCAGGGGCAATAAAAGCATTTTTTTTTATTGGGCGAGAAGCCCGGTGTATCTAGAATCTCGCCGAAAGATTTTCAAAAACAAAGATCGGGTTTGGTGCTTTGTTTAATTAGGCCCTCGGGTGGGCCACGTCCCGGGGCAATTAAAAATAATGATTGGGGGCCGCACAGGCCTCGTGCAGCCCCGAGGACCACTAACTCCCCAGGGCTAAAGTCAAAGGATATGTGGGGCAGGGGTCACGCGCCACTCCCACAGACCCGGAACCGCTCCTCCCCGGAGCTATATTCATTAATATTGCGTGGGGGGCTCCTACCCCTCTACGCAGCCCCAGGGACTGCCACCTTCCTGGGCCTAATTAATCCAAATGCGGGTGGCAACGCCGCCCCCACGCCACCTCCCCGGGGCTATATTGTTTAATAATGCATAGGTGGGCTCCTGCCCCCGCTCACGCAGCCCCAGGGACCACCACCTCCCCAAGGCATAATTAATGTTGGAGGGGGCTACACGCCTCCCCTCATGGAGCTGTAGATGGCCCTGGGGACCGCCACTCCCCAGGGCCAGCTCCAGCAGTGTCATGGGGTGCCCACTCCCGGGATATTAAAGTTTGCTATGGCTTGGCAAAAGCCATAGCAAACAGTGCTCCGCTTCATGGAAGCAAGAGCCTTTTTGCTCTTGGTTCCATGAAGCGGAGCAGAATTGCTTTTGGAGAGAGGGACCTGCATGTCGGCAGCTACCTCTGTCCAAAAGCAATGACAGCTCCCGCAGGAGGCGGGGAGCCGGTAGGGACTGCGGGGCCTTCAGGCTCCCCCTGGGGTCCCCAACAGGTGGCCATGTCCTGGGGGATGGCGTCCCTGGGGCAATATGGGCGCAGGGAAGAGGGTCACACAGCTCCCTTCCCTTTAAAAATAAAAAGATACATTAATTCTTGCTCCCATTTAAAGAAATATACATAAAATAAAGGGTAGGCCCTTCTTCCTTTATTTAATATTTTTTTTAAAGGAAGAGGCTGGGCCCCGGGGGATGGGTTCCCCGGGGCCGTAATAGGCCTGTGGAGGGAGGCCAAATGGCCCCCCTCCCCAGTTGAAAAAAAAGACTGGCCCGTGGGATGGGGTCTCCGGTGTTCTGGCACCACAACGATGTCGCCCAACACTGCAGGAGCGAAGAGAGTCCCAATCCTCTACTCTTGCCCTGGCTGTCACCACCCGAATATATAAAAGGTGATAGCTAACAAGGGCACCGGGAGAAGGTGGGGAAAACAAGGAAACCAAGAAAGAACCTCACTCTGGCGGGTGCTTCCCTCTCTGTCTAACCCGGGAAGAGTTCAGTTGACCTTCAAAAGAAAGAATAACAGATTTAGTAGGAAGCTAGATATAAACAGTATACATACACACATGATCAGGTACACTTATTGCAGATACGTTTCTCTTACCCCTTTCCGATAGACATTTGGTCTGAAGAGGGTAATCACTTGAAAGGGGCGTAATCTCAGCTCGACATTCGTATCCAGGGAGTAATGCAAAAATCCTCACATAGATCGAGCGACATTAGGTTCCAATTATCCTGGTTCCCCTAAAATGACACCTTCTTGAAAAACAATGACCCAAAGGGGAAAAAGTCTAACTAAGACAAAAAAAAGCCAAAACTATATAGTGATAAAAGAGAGAGCCCAAAATACCACTGGACTACTCGTGATTGCACCCAAAAATGCCCATAACGACTTAGATAGGTTACTAAAATGTAGGAAATGTCGAGAAGGGAAAACAGGAACGCAGCCGTGTTTCTTAACCCGAAATCCCTAACAACAAAGCAACAAAGTACTTTTTGAAAAAACTACCCAGAGAACGGGAAGGGAAAGGGAGGAAAATCTGGACAAGACTCCCAAATGCAACAAAGTCCCGCAATCCTCAGGCTTGAATCCCACGAAGAACGATGATCCTGAAAACGCAAAGGTAGCAGGAGCCTGCCGGCGAAGACCTTTCGCATACCAGAACCGGAAGAGAAACCAAGCAATATTGTCAAGCAGGCGGCGTCTTTAAATACCTGCTGCCAGCACGCTAAAACCTCCTGCAAGTATACCCAATCATGCATGCAGCACTCGGAAAAGGCAAGGAAAGGGAAAAGAAGCCCCTCAAATCCCAACATCCGGGGCCAAAATCGGCTGAGGGAAGAGGGGCTATGCAGCCCCACTTCTGGTAAATAAATATTTAATTTGAAAAAAACAAACTTCAGAAAGTCGCTGGAGGGCAAGCCCCCCTTCACCACCACTTTGCAAACGCACCTCCTGGCGCAATGGTGGTTGGGGAATGAAATACCCTCGAATGCTGAGGGTCTTTGCGGGCCAACAAGCCCTCTTGTTACCTCCAGAAAGTCCCAGAGAGTGGGATTGCTAAGAGGGCTTGAAGGACATGCCCCCTTTCTCCACCACTCTCTAAATGCACCTCCTGGTGCACTCCTGGTACTCATGAGGGCCTCAAGACTAAAGTGGAAAAATTCTCCCAACCAGTAGTGCGTCAGGAGGCACGTTTGCAGAGTGGTGAAAAAACGGGGCGTGACCTCTGACAACCTCTCAGCAATCCAGCTGTGTGGGTGTTACCGGAGGCAGGAGGGGTAGTTGTCCCCCAAGAACCCTCAAGAACAAAGGAGACTTCATTCCCCAACTAGTAGTGCACCTGGAGGTGCGTTTGCAGAGTGGTAGAGAAAGGGTGTGTGGCCACTGAACATCTCTCAGCAAACCCACTGTGTGGGACTTACTGGAGTTAACAGGAGGGCTAGTTGGACCCCAAAGATCCTCTGGAGCCAAGGGGACTTCATCCCCCTGCTATTGCCTGGCTCTCCTTGCTTTTAAATCATATTTGTGTTCACATTTCAGTTGCCTTTATTTTAGCTTCCTTTCTCTTAGCGACGTGCAGGGGAGTAGCTCTCCTGATGTGTGTGGGCCTGTGAGGCTCCGACCTCTATTGATTACCCCAGCCCTCTCTTCCCCATTGGCGGGGGACTTTGTTGCCTCTCCTGAGGAGGCCCATTTGAATATGTCCAAAGCATGGACGCGACTGTGGCGCGCCTCACTCGAGACCATCTGCGGCCGGTCGGGCCAGGGGCCAGGGCCCCTGCCCATTTTAACTCCCATCAGAGGCAGTACTCTTCCAGGGAATTTAAGGACCTCGCTCCCCCCTCCCGTGAAGAGTGGACTGGCTCTATGTAGGTAGGTGAGGCCTTAGTGCAATGTAGACACTGTGATTTCAGTGTCCCTCAGACAACTCCATGTCGGATAATCTCAATGCTCTAACATCAGGTTACAAGATCACTAGATATGGCCACCCTTGCCAGTGTTTTAGCACATTTCAATCATTTTAAACTCTTCTGGAAATGCACCTTGAAAGGGTGAATTTATCAGACTGTGAGGCAGAGCAGTTCACTATGACTCTTTCTAGTAATAACACCTTAAGTATCCCCGGGGCCTGATACCAATTTCATTTCAACCTTAGTCGATTCTATCTCTCAATTAGCCTTGCGCCATAAGAAATTGCTTATGCTCGGGGACCTTAATCTGCATTTGAGGGCTGTTGACTGTGGGGCATTATCTTCTCTAATTAGAGACCTTTAAACCCTACACTTGTCCCAACTAGTTTCAGAACCTACGCATGTAAAGGGACATACGCTCTACCTTATTTTTTCTAATGACCTGTCTCTTCGAGTAGTTTTCCCCATCAGACTGCCTTGGTCGGACCACTATTTGGTTTCTTTCTTATTTCCGATGACTCTGACAGCTCCAGGGACCCGCACTGCCCATCCCTCTCTCTCTCTCTAGGAAATGGGTCAGTATCAACTCCATGAACGTTTTCTACTGCCTTGATGGCATCCAACCCTGCCATATGTGAGGACAATGATCTTAACCTTGCCGCTCATAACTTTGACTCCGGCAAGCTAGGGCCATAGACAGCATAGCGCCCCTGTCATCCAGACGCCACCTTAGATCATCTCCTTCAGCACCATGGTTTAGTGAACAGCTAGCAGCGACCAAAAAACATTGCAAACGCCTTGAACGCGAATGGAGGTAAGTTTAGAGTACGATTGGCCACTCTCGATTCAAAGAAGCTATGAACCAGTATCACAAGCTCACTAGAACTTCGGGCAAAGAATACTATGCCCTGAAAATCGAATCAGATAGCAAACCAACTAAAGAACTTTTATCTTTACTCAAATCAATATCTTTACTGGAACGGGTATCAATAAGTGCCACTCCATCTACAGAAAATTGTTATAGCATAGCCTCCTTTTTCTCAGCAAAAGTTAGTAAGGTTTATGACGTCTTTCCTGTGATCATTCTGGTGATATTATCAGTTTTGACATTCCTTCTCTGGATGAACATAACGCTTTCTTTCTATCAAATCAGGTTCACTGCTTGATCCGGCCCCGCCCAAAATTCTACGCTTGGGCATTACTGCTATACTCCCCCATCTATCCAAACTGATTAGCAAGTCTTTCAATTTATGCTCAGTCCCCAAGGAATGGAAACATGCTATGGTGTTCCCCATCTGAAAAAACCTTGCACTGGATCACGTGAACAAACCTTTGAACTTCTTTATTGACACTAAAGAAGCACCTCCTTCTTCTCAATCACGCTTTAGGGCTCATCATTCCACCGAGTCGGCTCTTCTCTTGTCGGAGGAAGTTCTCAGACAGAATGGAGACAAAGGTCAGACTTCTGCCTTAATATTATTGGAGCTTAGCACTGTCTTTGACACCGTATCCCTCTGTCTCATAATCCACAGGCTTCAAGAGTGTGGGATAGGTGGAAAGGTGCTTAAATGGTACAGGTCCTTTCTCCAGGATCGAACTTTTCAGGTCACCGTGTCTCTGAGACCTCTGCCTTAGCTAAAGGATTTCCTTGAGGTACGAACCTGAGTCCGACCCAGTTTAATATCTATATTCGACCGCTAGCAGATATCATTAAAATACAAAGTTCAAGTGGTGTCGTACGCTTATGACACCCAAATTATTGTTTATCTCTCAGAGCCTAACAATATCTCAGCAGATTATTTTAGATCATGTCTGGCTGAAGTCGTCACTTGGATGACTGACAGCTGTTTGAAATTAAACGTGAATAAAACAGAACTCCAGATAGTAGGAAAGACCCTCTCGATCGGGGCCTCCGCCTGGTGGCCCATCTCCCTTGGCCAGCATCCGGAACCCAAACAGAAAGTGAAAAAATCCAGGAGTCCGATTTGATTCCAAACTCTCCTTCTAGAATCGGATCAGAAACATCGCGGGCAAGGGCGTTGGCACCCTCAAGGCCCTTAGAAAAATCTTAGACTTAATTCCAACCAAGTCTTGCAAAATCATAGTGCACATTCTTATTACTTCCCAACTGGACTATTGCTATGTCCTGTATCTCGGAGCTACTAAGGGGAGTCTCAACTCGATTCAGAGAGTCCAAAATGCCGCTACTAGGCTTGTGCTCAATCTTCACAGAAGATCCTCTGCGTCAGAAGCTCGCAACCAGTTGTGCTGACTCCAAGTTACACAAAGAATTAAGTTTAAAGCCATGGGCTTCTACCGCCGCATCCTTCACCAGCAAGGTCCCAACTACCTGTATTCTATGATCCAAACCTATATCACTGGCCGCAATCTCAGATCTTCCACAGCTAAAGTAGCCAGAGTGCCTAGGGTAATGAAAGACAGACTGGGGGCACACTCTTTCTCCTCTCTGGTCTCCAACATGTGAAACTCCCTTCCTTATGATCTGAGAGAGTCACCCTCCAAGGTATCTTTCAGAAGCAAACTGAAAACCTGGCTGTTCCCCACTTCTTGTTAACTTCCCCGGGCTCTTTCTGACTCTTGTCCATCTCTTTTCCGTTGGTCAGGGGCTCAGTGCAGGGACACACCGTCCTGGTGTAACCATGTGCTTTACAAAACTCATTATTATTAATATTATAATAGTATTGCGCCAGGGGCCGCGTTTTCACAGTGGTGGAGAAAGGGGGCGTGGTGTCCAACAACCTCTCACCAATCCTGCTGTGTGGGACTTACTGGAGGTAACAGGAGAGGTAGTTGGCCACCAAGGACGTCCTGTTACCTAGAGTAAGTCCCACACAGCGGGATTGCTAGGAGGTCTTTGAAGGCCATGCCCCCTTTCCCCACAACTCTGTAAACGTGGCTCTGCTCATGCTGCACTACTAGTTGGGGGATGAAGTCCACTTTACTCCTGAGGGACCACAGGGACCAAGCAGCCCTCCTGCTACCTCCTGTGAGTCCTACACAGTGGGATTCCTGAGAGTTGATCAGAGGCCCAGCCCCCTTTCTCCACTACTCTGCAAACGAGATTACTAGTTAAATAAACCATGGAAATTCACTGAAAAAAACAAAGGCTTACAAGGACGTTACAGTTAGGAATTCACTTTTAAAAAACCTTAGAAATTCACTGAAAAAAGCAAAGGTTACAGGGGCGTTATAGTTAGGAATTAGCTTTTAAAAAACCTTACAAATCACTGAAAAAACAATGGTTACAAGGATGGTAAAGTTAGCACATAGAATTGAAAAAACCTTAGAAATTCACTGAAACAAATCAGAGGTTACAGAGACGTTATAGTTGGGCTCATCTTTCACTCGTACAAAACCAGAGAAATTCAGATACTCACACAAGTCACTCACCCATACATTCACTGAGACACTTAATTATTCACTTATACATTTACTCACACACCGACAATCTAGGGAGAATTATTACAGTGCAAATTTTCTTCCCCCAAGGTTTGTCAGTCAGTAACCCACATCAAAGTCCTTCCATACAAAGGTAATCTGTTACATGTCATGCAACAAAATACCTGTAGGCTTTATTACAAATGCAGTTAATGTCTATTGACTTTTATATGTGCTTGTCGCAATCAATATGTCAGGCCTAATGAGTCTATCATAATTTTTCCTTAATAAACAGATCAGGCTCGTGGCAACAGAAATAAGTTTTCCATGTTTACCAATCACACCTGTAGCTGTCATCAATGAATTATCACCATAACTAACTTAGGACTAAGCATAACATTTCCCACAAGGTAACCATTAGGCATACTGTCATAAAATAACACAGTATACAAAATTAGAGTTGGCAAAGCAAAACTCTCCTAAGAAGGCCTAACATGAATTCTGAGAATAAATCTTCTGTCAGAGGGGGTAACCAGCACCAAAATGCTTGCCTATTGTGGGAATATGTGAGATTCTATGTAATAAAATACCTCTCCGTAGGCTTTAATACAGAGTAACAATAATTTACCCTTTTATACCTATTGTTATGTTATGTTATGTTATTATTTTTGTAAAGCGCTCGATTACCCATAGGGCGTCTCAGCCTTTCTGAAGGCCAGTAAGTTGGGCATGGTTTTAACCTAGCGAGGGAGTTTGTTCCAGGCCTTCGAAGCTCCAATCACAAAGCTTCTTCGTTCCCAGTACATATGCTGGAATTTAAAAACAGTCACTAGGTTGGCCGTGGTGGAGTGAAAGCCCCACCTGGACAATACCAGGTGAAGCCTTTCCTCAGATAGGCAGGGCCTAGGCCATGCAATACTTTGTAAGTGATGCAAAGTGCTTTAAAAACAACCCTCATTCTGACAGGAAGCCAGTGCAGCTCCCTCAGATGTGTGGTGATGGATTGATGTTTGGGGATATTGAACAGTAGCCTAGCAGCTGCATTCTGCAATATCTGCAACATCTTTATGACAGATTGATGTACGTTGAGGTATAAGCCATTACAATAATCAATCTTAGCCATTACTAAAGAGGTAACAGCAAGTTTACTCAATTACACTGGGATGAATGGTAGAACTTTCTTAAGCAGCCTCAGCATATAAAAGGAAGCTGACATGACTGCAAATGCCTGGTCTGTGAAATTTAGCGTGTTGTTTAAAATCACTCCGAGATTTCTTGCTGTTCTAACCAGCACGGGGGGAGAGCCTAGCTCAGTTGGCCACCATGCTGGAGACCAAAAGGATGGTATGGCCTCAAAGATCAGTATCTCGCTTTTTGCTGAGTTAAGTTTAAGGCAACATATGCTTTTCACAATTAATATTTCAAGCCTACTGACTTTATCATAACTTTTCATTATAAACAACCAGGCCTATTACATTTATCATTGGCTTGTCACCATAACCAACTAAGATCTACTGTTTTGGTTCATTAACCTTCCAACAAGACAACCATCAGGCACTCTGTGATTAAATTAGAACTATGTACAAAATAGAGTTGTAAAACAATATAAAGTTCCTACTAATACAGCCTAATATGAATTACCTCAGTGCACATTGTATGTCTCCATGGTTTGTTTAGGGGGGGCAATCAACAACAAAACCCTTGCCTTCTACAGTAATCTACCCTTACAAGCCCACTGCCTTTGGCACATGCTTTCACAATAAATAAGTACGGCCTACTTGCTTTTCATTAGAAACAGATCACACCTACGAGGCTGACATAACGTTTTCGAGTGAACCGATAAGGCCTCTAGTCCTTAGCAGTGGCTTGACACTGTATACAACCCAAGCCTAATGAAATGGGTATGAGCTGGCAACCATCATGTATAAATGTATAGAATTACAAATATGAAGAAAATTACAGTTGGCAAAACAATATGAACCCTTCTCAATAGGGCCTAATCATCATAGTGATATTCTACTTCCAAGGTTTGTCAGAGAGGGTGACCCACACCAAAACCCTTGCCTACGATGGTGATCTGTAATATTACATGTAACCAAATACCTTTCAAATGCCTATAATATAATGTGATAACACTCCATTGTAAGAGACCTATTGCCTTTACCATATGCTTTTCACAATAAATAAGCCAGGCCTACAGCCTTTATAATAACTTATCCTAATAAACAGGCCAGACTTGAGACTTCAGGCATAACATTTCCATGCACACCAATCAAGTCTATAGCTGTTATCACTGGCTTGTCACCATAACAATCTCAGGCTTACTGTACTGAAAGGTACTGTACTTGTACGGTCCACAAGGCAACCATCTCACACACAGACAAAAAAATACAAATAAAAAAAAATACAATTGGAAAAGCAAAAAAATAACTTTCCTATGAGAGCCTCACAAGCATTATTGTAGTGCATATCTTTCTTCTATCCTCATGGTTTATCCAGGTGGTTCAGAAACAGCAAATCCCTGCCTACTCTAATAATCTGTGAAATTCCATGCAACAAAATACTTGCCTGCAGGCTTTAGCACAATGTAATAACAGTCCATCCTTAAAAGCCTATTATCTTTATGCATGCTTTTCAGAATACGTAGGTCCAGCCTACTGGCGTTGTCTAAACGTTTCTTAATGAACAAATCAAACCTAAGTAAACTGGCATGTCTTTTCCCAATGAACCCATGAAGCCTTTAACATTGGCTTTATACATTACCCAACAACACCCTATTGAAATGCACATAAACATACATATAAAATATATACACAAATATATAAAATATATATTTAAAATATATAATAAATATATAAAATATACAGAAATATATAAAATATATATTTAAAATATATAATAAATATATAAAATATACACAAATATATTTAAAAAAAAAAGAAAAATATGGCTTGTGAAACAATATACAACCCTTCTCAACATGACCTAACAAGAATAACCAGAGTGAAAACCACCAGGGTTTATCAGAGTGGGTGGCCAACACAAAAACAAGCATTGGCATAGCCAATAGGTCTCGCCTTTGGGACCTTATAAGTGTTTAGTTATCCAGCACAATATCCTTGGTGCAACAACATCAAGTGTTGCATGGCTAAACACTTACAAGGTCCCAAAGGCGAGACCTATTGGCTATGCCAATGCTTGTTCTGAGTGGGAGCCATTTAAGTTTGGCAAGGAACTTGGAGGCAGAGTGATGCTTAGGCACCCTCATCAGCAGCTGTGCTCCATTTTTTTTTTTTTTTATTGTTTTCTAACAAATAAACATACAGCCCTGTGGGCACCGTGATAAAGTGACGAAACAGTCAAGATGTAGCACAATTGGTCACAATAAAAGCTCTAGCGGCCTTCCATGTGGAACTGTTCACAGAAGTGCTCTACCAAATACCACGAAGGTGCAATACTAAGACTCCTTCAGTCTCCCACATAGAGTCCAAGTGCTGGGCCTATCCTTCTCCACACATGGTCCAGGTCAGAACTGTGCTGCAACATAAAGAACACCCCATCCCCACCCCCCCCCCATTCCCTAAACATCCCAACAGGCTCCCCCACCGCCACCCCAGCCACCCACCCAAGCATGCCGCCAGTCACTAATATGGTCATAGAGGTAATCAGAGTCCCTGTACCATCTATTTGAACTCCTACGTCACTGTACCCAGCCTGTATCAAATCAGGAACACCAGGGGAAAGCCCCCACCAGGCTCCCGCCATTTCCAGCACGCCCTATGTTCCCACAGAAGGGGATACCGCTCAGAAGGCCCCCACTCCCTCCACCTCATCAAGTGCACTCTCGTCGTCCCCAATCGGATGTTTGACCATCAGCAGCTGTGCTCCATGTTTTGGACAATCTCTAATCTTCTTAGCGTGGAATGGGAAGTACTTAAGTAAAGTACATTACTGTAGTCCAGATGCGAGGTCACTAAAGCTTGAACAACAGTTCTTTTGGAAGAAATAGATAGAATCCCAATAACTTTATGACGGTTCTCAAGGTGTTAAAACAGCCTGTTGCTTGTTTCCTGACTTGAACTTCAAAAGACAATTTGTCCTCCATCCAGACGTTTTAGGGTTAACAAGATGATCAGTTGGGTGTCATCAGCATACGACACCAATGAAGGAACAATGGACTGAACTATGTCTGCAAGAGTGCAGACATAAACATTAAACTATGTGGGGTTCCGCAATGAGCCTTGGTGAACTCCACATTCAAGGGATAAGAGATCTGAATAAAAAGGCTTAGCCCATATTTGAAAGCTTTGATCATCAAGAAAGGACGAGAGCCATTTAAAAGCCTGATTTCTACCCTAACATTTATGATCTCTCCAACAGGATAGTATGGTCAACCGAGTCGAAGGCTACACTGAGAGCTAGTAAAATAAGGTCTGCTGTGCCACCCATATCTAAAGTGCATTTAAGGGTCTCAGTTACCACCAATAGAGCTCATTCAGTGCTATGGCCAAGATGTAAGCCTGTGTGGGAAGAGTAGAGCAAATGGTTATTTTTTAAATACTCAGATAGTTGTGTATTGTTATGCTTCTCCTGCACACTTCCTAGGAAGGGAAGGAATGAGATCGGCCCATAGTGCTCCAAATGTGTGGGGTCCAGGGATGGCTTCTTTAAAAGAGACTCAACTACTTCATCTTTGCAGGCCTTAGCCACAACTACAAAACTCCACTCATCAAAGATAGGTTTTAGAGCTCCTTTACAATAGGGAGGATAGTTTCCATCATGAGGTTGAGAATATGAGGTGGGGACGGACCTAATGGATAAATCAAAGCACTCCACCTCTCACAATATTACATGACTAAAATTACCAAAACCAATCGGTAGTCCTTCTTCATCTATGCTCCCCATATCTTGAACAACATCCCCATCAATTCAGAAACGAACTGGCGACTCATCTCTTCAGAGAACACATCTCCAAATAACAGGAATCTTCACCCACAAATAATCTGCTTTATAGTTAACATACCTGTATTTTGTACAAGTGGTTCTTCCCTTCTACAACACTCAGTTGCACTCCAGCGAGGTTTGTGCTACACAAGACCTATCCATACATACATGCACCTCCCACCCTTTATCTGACCTACAAATGTAAAGAGTGTTACTGTGAGCCAGTACACAGTTTTAAATGCATAAATGTCTTCAAGTTTCAAAACGATGATTTGTATAACAAGAGCCAGCTCCATTCTGTAAATTTACATGCAAAGGTTAGTCATATTTTATAAGAGACAGAAAGTGGGTGCGGTCCTTTCCCCTATCCTTTGCCACGTAATAACCTTTTATTTACTGCCAAGGGAGTGAATAACTGCAAGCAATGAAAAAAAAATCAACTGTATTAGAGCACTGTGTACTATACATGCATAACATCCAAGACCAAGGATAGCAGCGCTAGTGGCACCAATACCAAAGGGTAAGCGCGGGATAGCAACTTTACTGGTAGCTGCCACCAATTGCTGCTGATGCATGCACACAAACGCCTCTCCAACAATGATTTACTCTTGTACAAGGGACAGTCGGGCCACACCTTACACCAACCCGAAGCTGGTGGACAATCATGCGCCACTGCTTCGCCTTACTTAAAAGGTTTGAGCTTTCTACAATAGGGTTTTTCAAACTTGTGACTTACAACATAATGGAGCTAACAGGGTGAAAACACTGTTGAACTTGGGTTAGTAGGAAGCATCAAAGAAAAGTGCAAGAAACTCTTGTAGAGAGGAAAGATGAAAGCGGGAACTAAGCTTGCTCATGTGACCTGACCTTGAAACCTGTATCATCTTTTTTCCTTGGCACTAGTGTACCTAACAGATTGGGCAATGTGCATACAACCTAAAAATGTGTACCATTACCAAATGCCTCCATTTCATCAAGTACACAATGCTCCATTCCTTGTTATTTTCCCAGGTAGATTGGTGCAATTAGATCAATTGAACTAGACTACAATTACCAGAATGCATTAGGTTGTTAAGTGAAAGTACCAGGACTATAGCACTATATCCTTGGTGGCATGGAATCATTTGGAACTCTTTATTATGTGGACAAGATGAAAAGACTTTTCTGAAAACATCTCTGAGGCTGCATAAGACCAGGCTGCTGACTAGCCGTTCGCTTTTTTGGTAGAAATAAATGCCCGTTCAACAAATACGTAAACAAGCATTGGCAACGCCAATACGTTTCGCCTATGAAAGATCTATTGGCTTTGTCAATGCTTTTTTTGTGTGACATGTTGCACAAGGCTTAAAGTAAATAAAAGATAGTGATATGACACGGCCAGCGTTGACCACGTAATAGTGCTTTTTTTTGTTTTTTAACAAAGCGCGATTGGGGGGGTCTACCCACAGGAGGGAGGTGCAAGGGGGGACGGAGCAGAAACAATGGACTGGTGGGGGGAAGAAATGAGCAAAAAGGGGAGGAGCTCACTATATCTCCCTGTGCCTAAAAAATGAACTTGTCCTTGTGTAATGTAACTGGGGGTCATGTAAAGGGCTCCTTTAGGTAGAGTTTGCACTATGTATAGATGCAAAAAACAATAAAAACAGAGCAACAGGAGAGTGGCGCGGGGAGGAGAGTGGGAGAACCAATAACGGCAGTGGGGGGAAACAACATGACAGAGGTAGAGGGGAGGAGGGATGGAATAACAACACAAGGGACAGCTGGAGGAGAGTGGGGGGACAAGTAACACGAGGTAGGGGTGGAGGATGGACTGCAGACATTCACTCTTCAGGGATGCATGTCCAAATGTTTTTTTAAAGTATCTCCAGGAGTGCACCACCTGTGGAAGGACATTGGCTGCAGACAGCAAGCTGTACTAGGTCCTTGCTCCACAGCAGGGACCAACACTGGAAGCACCTGGACGAAGTAGGAAGGACCAGAAGGCACACACCAATCAGAAGCAAGGAAACAAGAGTGAAGCCAGCCAATGGTAAGTAATGGGAGGGCTCTTACCCCATTTTAAAGCTTTTTTTGTTAAAAATAGATTTCACTGAGAGCGCATGCGAGCCGGTTCATGAGAAACCTAAAAAGGAGGCTTTAAAAATAGGAAGTTTAACATCAAGATCTGGAAAAAATAATAAATGAACTGAAAGCAGTTGAACAAGTTAATAGAAGGCTGCCAGTATCTACGCCTGCAGGAATTTAGTATCAGAGCTGGGTCACTGTATCCATGCCATGGGCCTTTCATTCTAAGGCTTGGACCGGATTTCTGTATCTAAAAAACACATTCTTCAAACCCCCAGACAGTCTGGGGTTTTTGAGAGGAATCATTTCTGGATACTTTTGTTTACTAGTGATGATCCAAGACCTTTCATACTTCTGGACTCAGGATACACAGAAGTATTTGACCGGGCAGAGATTGCTTTCTTCAAGAGTTGTCAGTAGATTTAGTGCTCGGTGTTGCAGGCACAATGCTGACACTAAGGATGAGGTGAGGCCTTGGAGCTAAATAGCTGACTTAGAACTAAGGGACGGTTCAAATGCAGGCTTTGACTCAAGAAGGAAAATAGTGGGTATTTGGGCAAAGCACTTAATGCAATTGTGAGCAAGAATTGTTTAATTGAAAAATATGTCCATCAATGTCATTTTAGTCAATAAGTAGCTACGATGCAACAAGAATAACATATGCCTGAATGTAGCCTAGAGTTGAGCTTGTTCAGGAGCATGAGTATAAACTTCAAAGACCACTCACAAAAACACCACCACTTAACACATGATTTACATTGGTGGAATGGAAACCAAGTACCAGTGCTGCTGTTGTAACCAGGAGAAAAGCAGATACAGTCCTGGGTGTTCCGCGTATCCAGAGACACAACTCAGGGCGACCAGTAAAAGTGAACATTGTTTTACATCAAGGAGAATGGTCAACGGATATATTGGGTTAGGGGTGGCAAAATAAACGTTTCACAATTCTTTAGAGGCTTGTATATCCGACGTGGGCAGTTGTAGATATGCTCAGAGTCGCACCCTTCCAAAGTCCAAAATGTTTAATACTGAATAAAGTAACATTATAAATGGACTATCAACAGAACGAAGATAGACCTGAGGAAATATAGCACTGATGGAATGAGACCCTAAACGTAGGAGGCACTTTGATGAAAGAGGCCACTCCAGTGTGCATCTCAGCACTTATTATAGCTGTGACAATGTATACAGGACACACCAACAACTGAGCTGGTTTATGCCATCTAAACAAAAGTTTTATTATTAGCTAGCTCAATGGTACTCGTTTTATCAACCTCGGAAAAGTGAATCAGCCGAGCTAAGTCAAACTTTGTGAGATAAGGGAGTTACGTGACACCACTGCGCCTCTCGCATGGGTGCAGGCAGTTTGTGGGACTGGCGGGTGTACCAAACTTGGTCTAAAGTCTAAACATTGGTGCTGCAACAATGTTACAGCAATGCACAGAAACGGGCAGTTAAAGTCGAGTGATGGTGCGAGGTGCGTGCCCGGCTTTCAAAACTACAGAGGAACGCAAGTGCGCGAAAGACTGTGAAAGCGATCGCGAGGACGCGCTCTGTGGCCGGGGAGGGGTGCAGCGAAGCGCACTGCATTAGAGAGGTGGAGCGAGGCACGTGCGCTTGTGCGCGTAATCGCAAGCTGGTGGCCAAGCCTTTGGTAGCACTTTTAAAAACCGCTTACAAAATGTCTCGCAGAGCAGCGCATGCGCTGACTCAGCGAGACCTAAACATTGTCTACTAGGAACAACCGTTAACATTCTTACTGCTTTTAATATGAGCATTCATATTGAAATAAGCTAGAGAAGGGTCCTAAGGTTTTCTGTAATAGATCTACTTATGGCCATTGAAAATCATTCAGAGTTTTGTAATAATATTAATGTTGTAATAGTGACAACATCACCCATGATTACATTAGTGGCCACCATTTATAAGATTACTAGCAGTGATCACCTCAGTTAATCGGGCATGGTTAAAAGCAGTAATGCATACAAGACCTTGTTAATCTGGAATGTTCATTCTGAAGTAATATATAACATCCATAGTTGCAATGTCCCCGGCACAAATAAGTCTGCCCAGCACCTCATGATTTAGCTATAAATATATTTTGAAAATACTGTCATTTTCCTCCAAACAGCAGCTATTGAGTTCCTGAAAATACACACATTTCTCCTCTTTATTTTTGGTATACGTATATTGTTTCAACTTACCTAGAGGTAGCTGGAGATCTACCAGTAGCTCACTGGCCTCTCACTGGAGACGCCTGAGCTAGACCAACTGCTGTTCTTATAATGTTTCATAAAGAGCAGACCAGACCTATGGCATCGGATAAAACATTACAAGTGCACCAATCAGGCAGATAGCTTGATACCATAACCAACTCAGGCATACTGTTTTAAGCGTAAGCTTTACCACAAGACACTCATCAGGCACAGAGTCATAACATTAGAAAGGAGTACAAAATTGCATTTGGCTAAGCAAAATACCTCTCCCAAGACAGCCTAACCGGGATTCACAGACACTAAACTTTCTATGTTCATGGTTATCACACTGGGTGACCTATACCAAAACCGTTGCCTCTTAACTGAGCGCTATTTTAAGGCGTTGGTGTTTCAGCTCTCGCACCACTTCCGAGGGGGTACATTTAAAAGGAATGCTAATCCGGACACGCAGCAGAAACAAATGCAAGTAAGGTGCTGCACAGCTTTGACTTGCTTTTTACCTCTATTTTCAAAATACATCTTTTAGCACCTATGTTCTTGTTCTGAAATTACCTGAGAGTTATTCATTTAATCTGCCTACCTCACTGAAGTCATCTCACTTTCAGGTCCGCCGCTGGGGCTACTGTTTGAGCGGAGAGAGTGTTGAATGCTTCATGTTTTATCTCAGCACCATTTTACGGGTTGACATTTCAGCTCTCCACCACTTCCGGGGAGGGGGGGGGGGGGGGAGTACATTTATAAGGAATGCTAATCCGGGGGCACAGTGGGCGTGCCAAAGGGAAGCCCGTCTGCGCCCAGATTGCGCTAAGGTACGGGAACCCCTGCCCAATTTACCCCAGGAACAAAGCACCCAATACATTACACGAGCAAAGAGCTTCGAGCTTTGGGAACATTAGGTAAGCACCTAAAGTGCTCCATATCAGAACCGGACCACAACCTAAACTTAACTACTTGCCCCAACTGGAAGTTATCCCTCACAGAGCTACCAATTAGGTATTGTAAGAATAGGATACCTAAGACAAAAGGACATACACAGGAAAACAAGCTTTTTAAATGCTCATTAATAAACGCAAGGGTCATAGTTGAGCACAGAGACAAGCTCAAGCTTCATGCTGACACCCATAAGACAGACATAATATTTATTACAGAAACCTGGGCGAATGAAGCATCAGGCCCAGACCTGATTGAAGCCATACTCTTAGGCTACAAAATGGTACGTTAGCCGGAAATTAAAGAGAGGCGGGGGGCTAGCCATTATTATTAGAGACCCAATGACTATAAAGTATACTCCAGGCATGGATGTCGCAAGTTGCAAAAACATCTTTTTTCAAATTGAATTAACGAAAAATTACTCGTTAAATGGAACACTACTATATCACCCCCTGGGGCAAAGAGAACATTTTCTTTTTAATATGAGAACTTTAATAGAACACAGTGTCACTAGATCCGATTATCTAGCACTGAGCGACTTCAGTTTCCACCTAGAAAACGGCAAGGACAGTGACACCATCCATTTGATAGAACTCATGGAGACTCTAGGTCTTGACCAAAGAATTTGAAGGCCCACCCATTCAGCTGGCCATGCACTGGAAGGGATTTTTACAAACAATACACACCTGGCAGTTACAGACATTCTCCCCCTGCTATGGTCAGACCATACGGCTGTGCTTTTTTCTATCGCCACACCTCAATCACAAAAAGTAGCCAGAGTGTCATCCTTAGTAACCCAAAATTTCAGATCAGGGAGCAAAATAAACACACAACGAGCTCGAAAAAACCCTGCTAGATACTCTTCCCTCAATAAGTGCAGCTGACGACGATGTTGATATAACTGCACATACATACACCACCTGGGTAAAAAAGGCCATGGACATTTGAGTACCTGAAAAAGTCCAGAAACACAGTCGCAGCACCCTGTCTGAACCTTGGTTCTCCGAGTGCCTAAGGTGTCAGAAACAAACATGTAGGAAACTAGAACGAATATGGAGATCCAAATACGATTCTCTCTACAAAAAAGCCATTGTTGACTATAAAATCCTGATACATAGGGAGAGAACAAAATATTTCACCGAAACAAATATTTTGGCTGCAAATTCAGCCAAATAACCTTTTAGTACAGTAACTAAATTATCTAAAATGATAATAAAAAATGATGGCACAACAAATAAAACCTTCTGCGACACCCTTGCCAGTTTCTTTCATAGTAAAGTCACTGAGGTCTTCGAATCCTTCATATTAAGTCATACCGAAGAATCCACACCTCCTGCGAACAACTCCCCTACAATTCTTGTAGGATCTCTCCCCTTAATAAAGAGCAAGTTTTGAAACTTTTAACGGCATGCAAATCAGGGTCCCCACTAGACCACTACCCCCAAAAAAATATACATTTAGCTCCGTGGATTTTTGAAGAACAACTCACACAAATCCTCAACAAAGTGCTCAGTACAGGGCATATTCCCACTGAATGGAAGGCGGCATACATCCTGCCCATACTGAAAAAAAAGCAATCTTGACCCCCAGGAACCCAGTAGTTATAGGCGCATCTCCAGACTCCCTTTCCCGGCCAAACTACTTGAAAAAGCATTAAATAATGAACTGATGAACTGCATCGACAGCAACAATTTGCTGGACCCCTCCCAATACGATTTTAGAAAGGCTCACAGCAGGGAAACAGCCTTGCTTGCCGTCTCTGAAGAACTGAGATGGACCATGGATGAAGGCGGTCAAGCCGTCCTGATCTTACTCGATCTCTCTGCGGCCTTTGACACGGTTAACCACACTATCCTGATCAACCGACTAATGGAACTGGGAATTAGAGGTGTAGCCCTGACTATACTGAAAGACTTTCTAACGAACAGAAGAACCCATCTAGCCTTGGGCAATTTTACATCAAAACATTCAATTTGCTAAGTGGGGTGCAGCAGGGATCTTCACTAAGCCCCACTCTCTTCAATTTGTATGTCGCACCCCATGTCAAATTGATAAAGTCCTTAGCCTTCTCAGTTGTGTCCTATGCCAATGACACACAAATTGTGGTGTCTATCTCCAAAGAGCAGGAAGAGGTGGGTCATAGATACAGCTCCTGCATGGTTTAAATCGATCACTGGATGAAAACAAATTGCCTAAAGTTAAACACCCGCAAAACAGAGGTGCTACTTTTCGGAAACAACAGATCTTTTTTGTCGCCAACCTGGTGGCCCCAAGATATGGGACCCTTACCAACGCCAGCTTTTATATAGCACTGGCTAGACCCAGAGGTATCAGAGCGCTTTAGATGTACATCAGTTACCATTACAGCAATTACAAGATCAATTAGATAACATGAGAAACAAGACCAATGGAGCAAAGAGGGTAAAGGGGGAAAAAGAAAAGGGGCGCTTTACATGAGGTTGATCAGTGTTAAAACGTTACATTAAATTACAGATACATCGGTTACTAGAGCAATTAAATAACAAAGTAAACAAGACCAATGGAGCAGGCCATGAAGAAAAGTACTGGCAGGGGACACCAAAAAAGTCAACAAACCGGTGGTGATTACCGTGATCACCCTCTTCAAAGCACCACCTTCAATGCGTCGGATCGCAAATAAGGACGAACAAGGGTGCCTCACCAAGATAATGCCTAGATAGTGGGGAGGAAAAGATTCAGATGGGGGGGCGATGGTCCAAATGTCGGTAAAAAGGCGCTGACCAGCAGGGAGGATCAGTCAGTGAGTCAATCCCAGCCGCAAGATGGAGGGTCCAGGTGATAGAGGCATAATACCTCCCAACAAAATGGCGGGCTTGCGGGCAAAAACAAATTCTGATGAAAAATAAGATGGAACACCTACCCCAGGAACAAGGCAGAAAGGGGAGGACAAGTCACCATAACTGGAAGGAGGAAAGGCTGGATGTTGTTGATCCCTCGCAAGTCATTGAAGTATGGGGAGAAGTCAGCACAGGCTCCAGCTCCGGAAGGGAAAGGCAGCTGCGGGGTCAGGAGCTTGGTAAGAAAGTGCATCGGAGTTGCGGCACTCTCCAAGGAAACTCTGTCAGGGGTGCAAGATTCATACATCTCAGCTGCAGCCCCAGAGAGTCACCACAGGAGGACAGGAAGTCGCAGCAGAGGTCCAGAAAGGTAAGTGTTAATTAGTGGGGCCACCAGAGCAGCAACGTCAGGCATCAGCAGCGAAGCAGCGGACAGCCAATCGGCAAACCCACAGGAGTTCACCAGAAGGCGAGGGAAGAAAGGAGAAACCAGCGGAGTGATGAGGAGCACTGTGCCTGATGTCCGGCTGGGTAGGTGACGGCCGAGCGCTGAACCGGAGCCGATCTCCTCTATAGCTGTCGAGGCAGCTCCGCCGGACATCGGTCATGTTGCTCAGAATTCCGCCGCCAGAAACATCGACCACGATTCCATGGGAGGTCTCGAGTCAAAATGTGGGAGACAAGAGAGGCGAGGACCGCCAACCAAACAAGACACCAGGTATGTAGAAAGGGTCCATGGAGGGGGAAGATTACAGGGGATTTAAGCCAAAAAGGAAATCCCTGGCCGGGAGCCCCCGGCCTGAGCTCCTCACCTGTCGGCCATCAAGGTCTGTAATTCTTGGTCTGGGAGTTATCTTTGATGATAAGCTCCACTTTCTTCTGTATTTTATACACTAAAACTAAAAGAAAACTTGTCCATTTATCCCGAATGAACTTCAAAAAACAGTTGTTACCTCCCTGATCCTGACCAAGTTGGATTATGGAAATGCTCTCTTTATTGGTATCCGAAAAGAGTCTTTACAAAAACGTTAAACTCTACAAAACGCGGTAGCCCGACTTCTTGCCAGAATTCACAAACATAAGTCAGCAACCCAAACACTTGTCAATCTGCACTGGCTAACCATAGCAAACGTCTAGAATATAAGACATTATGCGTAACCTTTAAAGCACTGCATAACTCAGGACCAAGCTGTTTTCGTGAAAAGTTGGCCTGGTACTCCCCAGGCAGAAAGCTCAGATCCTCAGATGCATTGCCATTATCGCCCCCAGAGCAAAGTGTACTGCCTGGGATGGTAGGAGCTTTCTACTGTAAGTAGCTACACTCTGGAACGGCCTACCCCTGGCGATAAGGAAATGTTCTGACTTCCTGATTTTTCGAAAGCAAATAATAAACTTGGCTGTTTACACACCATTAATCAGTAGCAACTATTATCCCTGCAGCACCGCACTAGTCAGCAGCAGTGCCAAGACGTCTCTGGGCATTTGAGTGCTATACAAAACCAAATCAAATCTAAGGTACTCTGTAAGTTTGTGAGTAATAAAATACCTATCTGTAAACTTTAATATGGAATAATAAAAATCCACACCTAAATGCCACCAAATTTAACGTATGCTTTTCACGATAAATATGTCCAGCATGGTGCCTTTATCATAGCATTTCTCAATAAACAGATCACACCTATAGCCATGATCACTTGTGTGCCACCATATGGATCTCAGTCTTGCTTGAGTGTAAACTTTGCAGCAAGCCAAAAAGTGTAACTCAATCAGTCTCTCTAGTGGAAGCACAAATTTTGGCATAATAAAATCCTGAGCTGAGGTGAACCAACATGTGGGTGGAACTGAAGCCCCTATCTCAGTAGGAGAATTAAAGCGCAGACTGCGGCTCTCAAACACAAAACTACACTCTGAAGACTAAAGGTACGCATTGCCCACCTCCCATCTCTGCTGCCTCTAGTGAAAAAAGTTGTAAGTTATAGAGTAATCTACAACACATTAATAGCCTCAATATGTCATGAGCATGTCCCTGAAAGTTCAAGCTGAAGCACCAGGGTAAATAAACTGTGTGGTGGGCTAGCACTGTTTTTGTGAAGGCACACAATTTCTGCCCAATCTAAACATGTACTCCTGGCTACTAACATGAGGGCAAGGATGCGCTTAAATCCTTTTTTAGGTTGATCACATAATGTCTGGCAACAGCTGCGCTGTCAAGCCAGGCCTAAAAACTGATGCACAGGCTTCCCCATTTAACCCAGTGGCCTTAAAGCCCCTAGGCAATTGTGGTCTTTCTAAGTATATTTGATTTCTTTTGATTTCATTCATTAGATGGGGTGGAGCAAAACCTGGAGAAGCAACATTCAAACTAGATAAGTTATGTGAAATAGCATCTACCT
This sequence comes from Triturus cristatus, assembly GCF_964204655.1. Taxonomy (NCBI): domain Eukaryota; kingdom Metazoa; phylum Chordata; class Amphibia; order Caudata; family Salamandridae; genus Triturus; species Triturus cristatus. The sequence continues at coordinate 271,604,008 of NC_140595.1, read as the reverse complement.
GCATTACTCAGATGTGAGACCTCATAGTTTATGAACATGTGAATACCTTCCAGGACAGCTCATTCATCCAATGGAGGAAAAGCAGAATTGCAATCTATCTTGTATAAATATTTAGGGTCTCATTTAGAATTTCAAGGACTACCACCCCAAATATGTTATTTGCCAGATCTCTGCCTACTGCCACAGGGGCACCTCTGATGGCCCTAAAAGTCTGCTTAGTGACCACCATATCTCATGAAACCTCTCAGCAAACCTTTTAGCTGTACATAGAGGTAGTAGAACTGACATTACTATTTGAAACATGAACATCAACCACACCAGTAAGCTTCATTTTGGAGTGAGCAAGCATAGCGCTCAAACAGTTTCTTTCAGTTTAGAGATAAAATCTACCATCAGACACAAGGTACTTCCATGGGGAGTACCTTCGCCTCAAATCTGGCTTGCCTGTACATGGCCAATTTCGAGAAGATCTTCATCCAAGGCGACCAAAACCAATACTTGTCTACTATTATCGTGTGGCGTTGATACATAGATGACATTTTGATTCTCTGGAAGGGGGAGATAGCCACTTGCGACACATTCTACAACTGGACCAATACTCTTGACCCATTCCTTCGGTTTACCAAGACTGTGTCTAAAGACAATCTACCCTTCCTAGACCTTCTGATCATCCTTCAGGATGGTCACCTCCACTCCTCCACATATAGAAAAAACTACCGACTACAACAGTGTCTTATGATACGACAGCCAACGCCTACGCCGTAATTGTAGTGGCTGATTTTGACCAACAGACTGCAAGTTTGACAAAAAATCTTGAAATACACCAATATCCGGAAAACATAGTCAAGATGGCGCGTAAAAGGGGAAGTAATAACAATAGACCCTCAGTTTTGGAAACGCACCCCAAAACACAGGAAGACATTCTCACATGTGTAACATCATTTACCCCCCAAATCAAATCGAGCGATCAAACAACATTGGGGCATTCTGCAGACAGGGAGGCAACAGTAACCCCCTACAAGGTTCTCCTTCAAACGCACATAGAATTTAAGAGACACCATAGTCAACACGAGGTCCAAGACTGTACAAAAACAAACAGAACAATCTTTGTGGGGTCTACCTCCCGTTACTGGACATTTTCCGTGCGGGTCATGCGGGGTCTGTGCACTGACGAAAGCATCAAAACCATACAACTAAATGAGCACCAGGCATGGACACAACGAACGCACTCCAATTGCAATTCCACGCACTGCATTTACATGATCACCTGCCCATGTAATATGCGGTACGTGGGTATGACCACACGGATGGTAAAAACCAGAATAATGGAATTTCGCAGCAACATACGTTGCAAAAAAATAACGACCAAGCTGACCACACTCTCCAGACCATCTCTCCTGGACAGTCCTGGAAATGCATCCACATGCGACTATACACTACCTGTTCCAGAAGGAGCAACAATGGATTTTCCACTTATCTACCCAGATCACAGGTTTAAATGATGACATCCCCTGGGGAGAGATTCATAACTGACACACTGACTTCCGCTCGATCTGCCCCATAATGCAACTAGTTGGTAATCGGTAATACCGGTTTTGACCCAGCATCAATGTCACTTAAAACACTGGTAGTCTACCTACTGCCCATGACTACATGACCACCACACCCGTTTTAATAAATGCACCCTCTCATGCGCTCGGCGAGGCCCATATATATATATCATGATTGTCGTAGGATATTAAATGATCACCATGAGGAACATACCCCCTTTTGGACATACTCACCCTTTCAATATGGCCCTCACCTTCTCGTCATCTCTACCACACCAAGATGGCCTCTTTGTCAGCACCTCCACTATACCCAATATGACGACCGGTGTGCTCCACTAACAGAGCCTGGATTCGGTCCAGAGGCACGACTAACCCATTTCACCTGACGCTACTTGTACCTCGGACCATGAGACAGCCCACACTCGAGCTGAGCAAAGCAAACAGGTAGGTTGCACGCTTTCCGCGGCTATCGGTAATCGTAAGTACCTCCTTTGTTATTTTTTTCCTCCCCTGAACTGCTTGCTTGTACAGTTACTTTTGCCCCTCTTTCCATAGGCATGAGGACGCTTTTGTGCAACTCCGCATCAGCTCATTGGAGCCTTCCCCTGAACCTAGCGGTAAGAATCTTCACTCCTGATTATACCCAGCATAGCGCATGAGATCCTCATCACAATTTCGATAATTTTCAAGCACCCACTACACCGGTGTTAATGTATATTTACGAAATTAATGTTATCACACCCTGCCACAGCCGTGAACACCACAGCAGCACATATCATCAGCACACGAATGTATGGCATCAATCCTTACTAGCAGTGTACATTGAGGAGATGTGTGTATGTTAACATTTTAATGTTGTGGCCACCACCACACATCGACATCTAAGTGTAATATATTATTAGTATGAATGAGCAGCACGTAGGCTTGCCAGCGAGTAGCTTAAAGGAGATGTGGGTTCCGCATGTCCCAACTTTAGACCAACATGATCTATTGCGTAGCACCCGCCTTGTCTCGAGACCGCTTAGCTACTACGATCATTATCCTTGGATAGTTATGCGGACGCGCCACTACACCTGCCAGGCACTTGATTTGAGCATTCGATCACCAGGCATGCTTATCTAGTTGAGCACAGACACCACTGTTGCATTATGTATGTACTACTGCTCTGGCTTTTCATTACTTTACTCCCTACCCTCTTCTTTCCATTCCAGGTCGGCATTATTGTTGAATGCACTAAGGTATACTCTATATCTTTTTTGCGCATGGGACAGCACGACACTAACCAAGACATGTGTACTTATCTGGGGAAGCAACTGATGGAGCGCAAAAACCCTGATAACGGGAAAAGCAAACCCGTACCGATATCCTCCCTTCGTCACAGACCCGACGTTACACTAACTCATTCACACATGCAGTCATTGGTGGGGCCCATAACACCAACACTCACACTATCCATTTACCGGTCCGCACACAGTTGGAGGGATGAGCATCAAGCGCTCGACATGTGGGGGGAAATACCTTATATCCTATAGGGAAAGAAAGGTTAATTTACAGAATATACATCAATATCCCTTCCACCTACAGATCTCAATCCTAAACATCAAGGTACTCCTCCCACCTGGCCAATGGACCAAATAGTTTGATTGGTTGATGGTGATCTAGAACCAGCGAAAACACATTTTAAGATTTAGATCTTACCCTTCTCAATAAATCACAAACTCATTATTTGTCAATCAATATCTGTTTATCTAAAATTTCTTAGCAAAGTTACATTTGCGTTTGGAGAGTTTATATCAAATTTCAATTAAATCGCAGAACATCATATTTACCTATTCTGACTATCTGGAGTCCTCCAAGTCTGTCGTCATTCGTCAAAGCAGATTAATGTTCAAGTTCTGTGCTCAGCACGCCACAGTCTCAAAGATCGGCCAAGACCAGATACGTGCAAGCATCTGGCAATGCCCATAGAATTAGGAAAAGTTGGTAGTTATCAGGTAATTGAGCAGCATCCGGACCATTTAGGATTCAGGAACGCAGCAGTCACCCTAAGTAGTATAGTTTGCGTAGTGTCACCGTCGTAGTGGTGGTCATCGGTCAGTAGTGTAGGAAGATTGGTAGGTCCCTCTCTATTCTACCATGTTCTTTTATAACAAAATCACAGTAAAAGATACATTTTGATAATTTCGTACAGTCATGATTGGTTGGTTGAGATCGTCCGATGGGGTTTAGCACAGTTTGAGGGGTGAGGTCACAGTTCAGTCCATTCCGGTTTCTTTTGGAAACGTCCTTTGTTTTGTCATTTGGCTGTTGTCCCACCGTGGCCTTGCCTTAGTACAGTGGGTTACGGGTCATGCAGAGGCTGCAGTCATCTTTGTTGCACATGCGCTGTTCGCTCCGTGCCTCGTGGGACAGTGGCTACATCGTCATGTCGGCGGCCATTTTGATTTAGGCCCAAACGCCAACTTAAGCGAAACAAACACAAAAGAGTAATTAATGCATAGAATAATAAATCTAATGTTAACCCCTTACTAATCCCTCTATGTGCTTGTATTTATCTATCGTATAGCAACATTTAAAGCGTTTATATTCACCCTTTACGTTGTCTTCTCGGGAAACATTACAGAGACATCACAAAAGCAACATATACCATGGAATATTCTATTTAATACATATACTACTGTTAGTATGCGTACGGATTTTAGTCATAAAGGTTATTTAGCCATGCAAATCCCACGTATATTTTGTATATTAATAATGTTGATTAATAAAACATGCAAACTCATTTAAATATTATAGTTAATAGATTATTCAATTAGTGATCTCATGCAGAATAGGAGGGGTATACAAAATGTTGTACTACCCGCTCCATCAATCCCCCCTTTGGTGATTTTATCACCACACCATTAAAATTTTGCTTCAATTTGTCACGAAAGTGAAATTAATTCCTTTCAGTTAATTTACATCTCTGTTTCCCCAGTTTCTTCTCTTCTAGCTGTTTTATACATGCTTTTCTTCATCTCCTCTAATTCTACTTCTTCAAATTCCCTCTCTTGTCTCTTATTTTGCCTTCTTTTCAAATTTTCTCTTTTCAACTTTTTCTGTATTTTCTTTCTTTTATGACACAGACATCCTAATCTTAGAATGAATACTATAAAAATAACACAGGTTAGTGGAAATAAGATCCTACCTATAAAGGTACCACCTACGTTTAATAAGAAATCCTTAATAGAAGAAAGTTTCTTCCCGATCTTTTCCCAAACACTTTCAACCTCCAGTGGTGTAATTTCCTCATGCAATTCAGTTATATTTTTAATGTAGATTTTCAGATCTTTACTTTCATCAGGAATGTAAGTACACAATGTTGAACTTTCAGCATTCCACAGACTCCACCCTCTTTTGCCAATAACATATCAAGGGCAAGTCGATTTTGCATTACCATAGCACGCATGGCAACCATTTCAGTATTTACCTATAAAAATCCTCCAGCGGTGCTTGTTGACAAGCGATCCACTACTGTTGATCATTTTCTAATTTTGTGTGCATTCAGAGATATTCCCACTGCTGGTATCAATGCTCCAAAGATGTCTCCTACAATTTCTGGCCAAGATTCTCTCTTTCTACGAGCTAATAGACTACCTAACAATAATATGCCTTGTTCCCGAAGATAAAATACAACCCAGGAAAAACTGGATCATTTCCTCCTTTAAATCCCCATCCACCCATGATTCGATATGTATCATGGCACTCACTATTACCTACAAAGTAATTATCATATGCAGTTTGATTCCTTCTAATACACAATTTCCCTTTCTGAGGCCAATCTAAAGCCATAGTTGGACTAGCTTCTCCCTTCAAATGTTTTTCCATTTTAACATCCCAAACTGTCTTTTCCTTTTTTCTCTCAGATGCTTTCTCTTGCATTTTCAGTCTCCTTTCTTCAACCATATCCAAAAACCTATTTTCTTCTTTCTTTAAACTGCAAGTCAAGTTATTTCTAAAAATATATTCTAATGTTAGTTCTTTAGTTTCTAAGAAAAATTCACCTAACACCTTTGCGGGCTTTACTTTATTTAATTTGTTAATCGCAGGTACTTGTGAAAATATGTTATCTACATCTGAAAAATAATATTCTAATTTCCCTATTTGGTAAAACAAACTAGCTATCACACTACATGTTATTCCATATGTTACAGGGAGGTGATGATAGGTCACTACCTCCGATACAGATGCAGGTAACTGCATACAAACGTAGCAATCCCTCACATCCATTGTCTTAACATACTCATACAAAAGTTTCGAAAACACATTGTTGGAGAAATAATTTATAGACCTGTCTTTGTGTAGATAGTTTTTATCTATTCTAGTTGGATATACTTTCTGAACCTTCTCTATATTAGTATTACATTTATTCTCATTATGTCCTTCTATTGTGTCTATTGTAACCTTAAATGAAATCAGCAATGCTAACACACTCCATAGAAGCATTAGTAATCCTGTACAACAACACCACATTTTAAACCATCTCTTTAAAAATACACATTTAGCTGTTCTACTTTCAGTGTTTGCCATTTTTGCAAAATAACCAGTGTCTTTTGACTTAGCCTCTTCTACTTCACAACTAGTTTTGTCTAACCCAAGGCTCCAAGCACCTACTTGGTTCTATCAGTTTATGTATTTTTCCAGTATTCTATTTTCTTTCCATTAGCAGCACTTTTGTCTTGTTCAGTTTGGCATTTGATCGTCTTTCACTTTTCTCTCATAATCTTGTTACAGAACTTCCTGAACATCCGTCTCTTCTCCGATGTTGGACAAGATGACTCTCAGGATTTCCGATTCTTCGTCTTCCTCAAGCACTTCCGGTACATTCACCTCTGGATTTTCTTGGCTGTCTGCCTCTTCTTTTATTTCAGGCAGAGCCACATATGACCTTTCTGGCGACTTATACTTCTGGTTGGGCTTTCTTATTCTTTTGTTTTCGTCTGTTGAAGTTAATTTCTCATCTTTTGATTTTTCCTGACTCGATACTTCATTCACATGCTCTGCTCTTGGTGAATTCACTCGTGTCAGTCGATATCTTAGTCTCTTTATCTTATTAGGTCAGATTTCATCTCTTGCTGATCTTTTTGATTTCGTCCTCTTTATCATTCTTCTCAGCTCTCCATGATCTTTTCCTCAGAACTCGACCTTCTGGTACTTCCTCATCACTTTCCTCTATTTCTGTTTCAAATTGCTTTTCGCTTTCAGTTGTTCTTTTTTCCACCACTTCTTTTATTTTCCCTACTTCTGTCCCTCCTCGTGTTTCTTGCACAATATCTTCCTGCTGACTAGCTGACCCTTCTTCTAACTGGATGTTAGGATTCCCTACAACTCCTCGGGGGTCTTCCGCAAGAATCTTTCCCTCACTTTCTGTATCTGGCACCTGTTCATCTATTTTTGTTACTTCAGGTGGAATTTCTCTCAGTTTTTCATCAAGAATTTCTTTATCAATAACTTCTCCAATTGTCTCTTCACTGCTTTTCTCCTTTCCGGAGCATATCGGTATTTGTTCAGTATCTGAGTCTGAGCTGGTATCAGAAATCTGCAACCTCCTTCTCAAGGGAATTTTCTCTGGGGCAAATGTCAAATTTGGCTCTGTCTCCCCCCTTTCAGGGTTTTCTCTTGTTCTTACTTCTTCAGCATCCGATTCAGTGCTACTTTCTGACTCATCATAATATTCTCATTCTTGATTATCCACTGGATTTGGGATTCTCAATGTGTGACTAACATGGATCCAGTTCTTGATCCCAGCACACTTCACAGCTGTTGTTGTAGTCAAAATCACTTGACGTGGTTTTCCCCAACGTGGGACTAGACAGTTCCTTCTTCTGTTTACTTTGATTCTCACCCAGTCTCCTGGGCTCAGATCATGAGCTTGCTTCTTTTCAAGGGTGGTGGCATCCGATCCAATCTGATGAAACACAGAATGAACTGCGTCAGCCAGCCTCGTACAGTAATCCAACACCAAGTCATCAGATATAGGCAACAGCTTGTTGACTGGTATGAATACATGACGCATTGCTCTTCCCATGATTATATCATGCGGACTCAAACCTGTGGTTCTATATGGAATTGATCTAATAGTCATGAGTACCAGAGGCAAGACATCAGGCCATTTCAAACCTGTGGCTAAACACATTTTTCCCAATCGGTTTTTAATAGTGCCATTCGTTTGTTCCACCACACCAGAAGCCTCTGGGCGATAGGCACAATGTAGTTTCTGTTGTACATTCAATGCTTCACAAATCAATTTCATGATCTCATTATGGAAATGCTTTCCTCTATCTGATTCAATTGTAACTGGGAATCCGAATCTAGGGATGAATTCCCTCAAAAGCAATTTTGCTACAGTAATTTCATCACTCCTTCTTGTGGGATATGCTTCTACCCATGTAGAAAACAAGCAGACCATTACTAGAACATACCTTAACCTATTACAAGGTGGCATCTCAATGAAATCAACCTTCATTCTGGTGAAAGGCCCTCCTTCTCGACCTATCGTTCCTAGGCTTACCACTGTTTTTCTTCCTGGATTGAACTGCTGACATATAAGGCATCTTTGACAAAGGCTCTCGGCTACAAGTCTAAATTTAGCACTGTACCACGTTTGCTTGAAGGATCGAATCATCGCGTCCCTCCCTATGTGTCCCTGTCCATGATACATCCGTGCCATGGCAGATATCATGCTATCGGGCGACTTGTCTTCCATCTCGATAAACCCACACATGATCTGTTTCTCTTGGTGCACATCCTGCTGTTGCCCACTGTCTCATTTCCTCGTCTCCTGCTTCTTCCTGCAATTGCCTCACTTCTTCCCATGTACCCACAATGTTAGTAAACATTAGTGGCAAGGAATTCATTTCCCTCTCTTTAACCCTGTTCACTGAGTTCTGATTACGAGCACAATATTGGGCCATATCGTTGGCATACTTATTCCCAACCGCGATATAATCAGCGGTTTGTACATGTGCTGCACACTTCACAACAGTCAATTGCTTTGGCAGCTGTTATCGCCTCAAGCAACTTTCCAACCACTTCAGCATTCTTTATAGGAGTTCCACTTGAAGTCATAAATCCTCTCTGCAGCCAAATCTGGCCGAAATCATGAACACCACCAAAACCATACTGACTATCAGTTATCACAGACACTCTCACATTCTTTCCGATCTTACAGGCTCTAGATAAAGCTATCAGTTCAGCAACCTGAGCTGATTTTACTCCCTTCATGTAAGATGCTTCCATTACTGCTGCAACTTTGCATACTGCATATGCTGCACTCAGATTTCCTTCATCTGTTCTCAAACATGACCCATCTGCAAACATCACAAAGTCACTTTCAGACAAGGGTACATATTTTATATCAGGACGTGGTTTTGTACAGAAATCCAATACATCCAAACAATCATGATCCACTTCGTCCCTGACTTCAACATTTTCAGCATCAGGTAGTAGCGTTGAAGGATTCACATTCAAGCATCTCGCAAGGCTCACATTTGTTGCACCTAATATGACTTTCTCATACTTAGTCAGCTGACTATGTGTCATGAATTGAGTACGACTCCTTGTTAAAAGGATTGCCACATCATGAGGTACATACACTCATACAGGATATCCCATCACAATTCCCTCACTCTGTTCCAGACTCTTACAAGTGGCAGCTACTGCTTTCAAACAACCTGGCAAGGCTACAGCTACAGGATCTAGCATAGCTGAGAAATATGCAATTGGTCTTCTCAATTTTCCATGTTTCTGTATCAATACAGAGAGTGCCTATCCATTCCTCTCACTGCAGTACAACTCAAACTCCTTTTCATAGTCAGGCATCCCTAATGCTGGCGCTTCACACAGACTGTCTCTCAATTTCTTAAATGCTGCTAGTTCTTCCCTATCTAAGTCAATGGGATCTCTCACATCACTTCTCGTCAGACGCACCAAAGGTTTTGCGATCAGGGAAAAGTTACTTATCCACTGACGACAATACCCAACCATTCCAAGAAACATTCTCACCTCTCTTTGCGTCATGGGAGCTCTCATACCTTTTATTATCTTGATCCTGTCTGTAGTTATTTTCCTCAATCCTTTTTCAATTTTGTGACCTAAATATTGTACTTCCTTCTGACAAAGTTGCAATTTCGATGGTGACACTTTACGTCCTCCATCTGCCAAATGATTTAACAATGCTATGGTGTCCATTACACAGGCTTCTTGCGTTTTCGATGCCACAAGCAGGTCATCGATATACTGGACTAGCACTGAATTCTCTGTCATTTCTAAATCTTCCAAAGACTTTTTAAATAACTGATTAAATATCGAGGGGCTTTCCGAAAACCCCTGTGGGATTCGGCACCAAGCCAAAATACGTTCGCCAAAACGAAACGCAAAAATTTGCTGGCTATCATGGTGCAACGGGATGGAAAAGAAAGCGTGACATAAGTCAATTACTGTATACCATTCTGCATCATGAGGAATCTGATACAAAATCACAGATGGATTTGGTACAATAGGACAGCATGACACTACAATTTTGTTTATCTTTCTCAAATCCTGCACTTTCCTGAACTTTTCATTAGGCTTCTTCAGTCCCATGATTGGTGAATTACATGGACTACTCATTATTTCTCTAAAAATTCCTTGTTTAATCATTTTTTCAATTATAGGGGTAACTCCTTCAATTATTTCAGGTGTCAATTTATATTGAGGAATGTTTGGGTAGCTTATTTCTTCTTTCACTGTTACTTTTACGGGATCCACATTTCTCATCAATCCTACATCTTCTCCTGTAAAATCCCAGACTTCTGCTTTCACTGTCTGTTTTAATTCTTTTGGTAATTCTTCAGGGTTGAATAAAGCATAGGCTTCAGTGACCTCAGTTTCCATGTTAGCCATGGTCATTTTATACAGTACATCTTCATCAGGGGTCTCAAATGCTATACCATCAGGGGTACAAAATATGGTGCAATTCCTCTTGTGCAACAGGTCTCGTCCTAATAGGTTTACAGAACTTGAATCACACACGACAAAGCGGTGCATTTCAGAAAATTTCCCTATATTGACATTTACTGGTTCTGTGAGATACGTTTTGATCAGTCTGTTGGATACTCCAACCACTTGGATTGTTTCATCCGAGAGAGGAAGATTCTTAACATCAGCTGACCTAACAGTTGATCGAGTAGCACCAGTATCTACTAGGAAAGTAATATTTTCATAATTTACCTTTCCATCTACAAAAGGGCCTGTCTGGTCTACTTCTAGAGTTGCGCCAAGTACGCACTCTTCTTCCTCCCTTCGGCACCGTCAATAACCTTCTTCTGACTCACTCTCATCGCGTTGTAGCCAATTAAGCGAAACGGCGCTAGCGCGCAGCAGCTTACTTACCTGTTCTTCGTTGTAGAATCCTGTCTCATTACTGTATTTCTGTGAATTTACGCTCTGTGGAATAGGTGGTTTTGGCACCTGATTCTGTTGGGTAACAACCTGCTGCTGTTGCTGCGGTTGACCACTCACCTCTTTCTGCACCTGCAGATTCAATGATGCATTATCACCATTAGTATTCGGGGGAAAATTACATTCAGATTTCCAGTGCCCTATTCTTCCGCAATTATGACACGGCCATTTCTTTTTGGCTTCTTCAATATTAAACTGCCCCTTTCCTTTTCCAGTATTAAATCTAGGTTTTGGTCCTGCATTATTTGCTTGTTCAATCAATTGTGCTTCCTGTCTTTCTGCCACTTTTACTTGTGCCCACATAGCCTTTTCTTTAAATTATGCTGCTTGGCCTCAATTTCATCACAAAAATACTTTGCATGTCTTAATACTTCATCTATTTTCTTGTTTTGCCAATCCACTGTATGCTGCTTAATCATTTCACTAATTTCAGGGCGTAGTCCATATACAAATCTGTATACAAAATGACTTAAATCCTTTTCGTTCAAATTTTCGTGACCACTAAATTGCTTAAAGGCAAGAATTAACCTTTCATAGTATGCGTGTACTGACTCCTTAGCTTCTTGATGAGTTTGGTCTATTTTCACCCAATCAGTCTCTTTGGGAGGTACTTTCTTTTTCAAAAAGGTAATTACTTGTTCATATTTCTTCATCACCTCTGGATCAGAGGCGCCTGTGTTTGGATCTCTAGGGTATTGTTTTGTAGGCCAGTCTATTACTATTTTACACTCTGTCCTTAAATCTGCTGGTACTATTATGTCAAAAAGGCTGTTTAAATCAATCCACAAAACTTTTGATAATTTTACAAATCTGTCCACTTGTCTATATCACTCGACTGGCTTCTCGCGCAGTCGAGGGAAATCATTTGTAAATAACAAAATATCTTGCCTAGTCCAAGGAACATGTACATATCCTCCTCCTGGAATTTCTCTCATAGGGCATTCTGCCACTATGTTTTCTTTTTCTCTTACTGGGAAAGCTGCAAATGTTTTTTCTGAGGCATCAT